>NW_027361690.1:28692500-29892500 GCF_039654945.1 Dendrobates tinctorius
ATCGTTAAATATTTATTAAATATAAATGTATTCACAGATTTGGTTACGTATACTAATAGCATTTGACAAATTCAAGTGTGGAAAACAACATCTGCCATGTGGTGGCCATTATCAGTGATGCATTTCCAAAGGCGTTCTTGGAAGTTGGCATCAACACGTTCCAACACAACTCTGTCGATTTGGGCAACTTCCACTCGAATAGCTTCCTTCAGTTCTTGTAATGATCGAGGCTTAAGCTTGTATACACGTGATTTGAGGTGACCCCATAAGTAATAATCGCACATGGACAGGTCTGGGGACCTAGGAAGCCAATTAATATCGCCAAACCTGGAAATGATGCGACCAGGGAAGAGAGGGCGAAGAACGTTCATTGTTGCTCCGGCTGTGTGGGCCGTTGCCCCATCTTGTTGAAACCACACACTAGAGATGGGGATATGTTGCCGTCGTAACTCAGGAACAAAGAAGTTATTTATCATGGCGATATAACGTTGTGAGTTCACGGTAACAGTATTGCCATTATCGCCTTCGAAAAAGTACGGACCGATCACGCCATATTTGCCCATAGCGCACCACACCGTTACCTTAGGGCTGTGCAGCGGTCGTTCATGTAATTCTTTCGGATTTTCATAGGCCCAATAACGGCAGTTCTGCTGATTAACCACGCCATTGACATGGAAATGAGCTTCATCACTCATGAATAAAATAAGGTTGTCGTTTTGCTCAATAATTGCTTCCATCTCATGTGCGAACTTCAGTCGCGCTGCGTAATCCCCGCGCTCCAACTGTTGCACAATGGCCAATTTATAGGGGTGGAAATGCAGGTCTAAATGCAAAATACGCCTTACTGTACGATTACTGAGGGCAAGTTCTAAAGAATGTTTCCGAGCAGATCGACTCGGACTACGCAGCATGGCTTGCCTGACGCGTTCCACATTTTCAGGGGTACGTGCCGTTCGTGGAGCCCCCGGTGGTCGTTTGTTCATTAGTGTACCTCGTGTACGGAGTGCTTCAACCCAACGTAGGATAGTGTTACGAGCGGGAACAGCTTGATTTCTGTGAATATTGAAATGACGCCGAAACTCACGCTGAACGGCTGTGATACACTCATTATTCTTGACAAAACTGTCGTACGCAAAAACGCGATGTTCTATCGTCCACGGCACCATAGCTTAAACTGAAACTAAAATAAAAACAATGCTTTCACCTCACAAACATAACCCCGCCTCCCGCACATCTCTACCTCCACCTGGTGGTGAGTTATAGCCACTTCAAATACATCCGTCCTTTATATTTAACGATTTTATGATTAGTTTAAAAACGTCCGTCCTTTATGACTCACCCGGTATATGTGTGTGTGTGTATATATATATATATATATATATATATACATACATACACACTAGACAGCAGCACGCTGCAGGAAAAAATATATGAATTCCACTATAATTACACATGTTTTAAAGAAATCAGAGAAATTATCAGCGTTTCACTTATTTTCCCCATTGTATTTATTATATAAAGGACCTTCATTACCCTAGGCTTAGTATCTGAGTGCAGTCCAATTTCCACGGAACTGACACAATGAAGAATATAGAGAATTTATTTCTCTATCTTCTCCACATCTGAGAAAATCAGATCATACTATGATTATGTTCTGTTCAAACTCTCTGAGCTGAGTCTGATCATAACGTGGTTAGCATATTTGATCTGATTTTCTCGGATGACAATATATATGCTCATCTGCACCTAGCCTTGGGATCAACACGGCCGACGGACAGTCTGAGCATTGCATCACGATCGTCATCCATATTTATTTATTTTGCTTGCTTATATAGCGCTATCTTATTCCGCAGCGCTTTACAGACATTATCAGCACTGTCACCATTGGGGCTCACAATCTAGATTCCTCAGTATGTCTTTTGAGTGTGGGATGAAACCAGAGAACCCGTAGGAAACCTACACAAACACGGGGAGAACACGCAAACTCCTTGCAGATGTTGTCCTTGGTGGGATTTGATCCCAAGACCCCAGCGCTGCACTGAGCCACCATGCTACCCATATTATATAGCCATCTGACTGCACCCTTAGGTTGCAAAATTTTTGTCACCAAAAAAGCAACAACAAAAAATTGTGCGAAAACCTGACACATGAATTCATTCTAAGGTTTGCTCTCAGTGTCTAAAGTTGATTTATTTGATTAATGACTAAGAGCTGCCTTTGGTTAGACCTGAGCATGGTTTTATCCATTTGTATCTGTTTTGGATTATTAATTGAGGACTGAACTGGTTTTCATGTCTGAATCTTTTTTTGCATTAAATTTCTGGTTTCCTACACTTCTGGTATATATTATTTGTCTTTTCGTTGGCTGCTGAAATTCTTAAATGTGGCTTATTGTGGATTTTTCACAAGACAACAGTATGGACATGCACATGGGATGGGAACAGAGTGCTTATTGTAATACATGTGCCGCAGCTTGGAGATGATGAGTTCTTTTGTTCTTTAAAGTGGTGTCAGCAGTAAAACTTTATATGACGTGGCTCTGCCTGGTTCGCACTGACTCGCACAGCGCAAATCTGCCATGTGGAGACAAAAGAAGCCTTTTCTTTATCAGCTTCATCAAATCTCCATGATTCTTCTGTAGGAGATGTAGGAGAGGCCAAAATCATGGTATTGAATCATTGTATGTGACGATGGCATTGGGGGTGGGAAGGGAGGAAGGCCAACTGTGCAATTGCCCAGGGAGGGCCCCCTGCGAGACCTTACACAACTGCAGGTTGCGTGGGCCAATAAAAAAAAACCTATATGGAAAAGAAATACCATAAATAGAAAATAAATATTTACCATGCAATGAATACCATAACCAGATAATGCCAAACAAAGAACGTATTCAAAGAACATAGATACAAATATAATACTTTATTAAGAAATGTAAAAACATGATTACACAACAAAATAAAAGATAAAACATATTCACAAAGGGGATAAAAAGCGAAATATAAAGCAACAATTGTGTGATGAGGGCAGGATATGTCAAAATGTTGCCTTGTTATTAATAAGTGATATACGGTAATTATATAGGTATAGGGCAAGACAATGAAATATACAGCAGATGTTAAAAATTAAAAATTAATGGGATAAATGCATCATGAAGGTATAAGTTTATACTGGTAACCTGGAAAAGTGCATGGTGCAATTCAAAACATGAGACTGTATATACAGCAAAGGAAACCTAGATAACTATCAGATGGAAATAATGCATAGTAACAACATAATACCAACCAAGATGACAAAGTGCTGGGCCCCACACACCGCATGGGCCTGTATTAGTCTTTATCTGAGGTTATAAGGACCTCTGATCACTGAGGGTGTAAGGACCTCTGATGACCTCATGGTCACATGAACTGATGTCCTTTATCATTCAGGAGTCTGGAGGAACTGTAGAAGAGGAGACAGACTGTTGAGCTGCTTATTTTCTCCCTGTGTATATAGCATACACTTTGTGTATAGATTACATACTGCTTGTATATTGTATGTGTATATTTCATAGACAATGATATAGATATGTGATGTCGCATAGATTATATATAACATAGATTGTACATAGCATAGATTGCGTGTGTGTGTGTATATATATATATATATATATATATATATATATATATATACACACTGTTTATTACGTATAGACTGTATACAGTGGCTTGCAAAAGTTTTCATTCCTTTGGCATTTTTCATGTTTTACTACCTTACAACGTGAAATTTTACTGCTTTTTTTGAGGGCTTGCATCGGTTCATGTAAAGAACATGCCTACAACTGTAAACATGTGATTTTTTTTTTTTTATTGTGAAGAAACAACAAATAGTACAAAATAACTGAAAACTTCACTGTGCATATCTATTCACCTAATGTATAGTCAGTACTTTGTAGAGCCTCCTTTTGCAGCAATTACAGCTGCAAGTCGCATTGGATAAGTCTCTATGAGCTTGCCACTGGGATTTTTGACCATTCCTCAAGGCAAAACCTCCAGCTCCTTAGAGTTAGGTGGTTTCCTCTGGTGAACGACTATCTTCACGTCTGACCACAGATTCTCAATTGGATTACGGTCTGGGCCACTCCAAAACATTTAAATGTTTCCCGTAAACCCCCGGAGCTTTTTTAGGTTTTGCGTTTTCGTTTTTCGCTCTCATCTCCTTCCCAGAGCCATAACTTTTTTATTTGTCTGTCAATATGGCCGTGTGAAGTCTTATTTTTTGCGGGACGAGTTGTACTTTTGAGCAACATCATTAGTTTTACCATGTCGTGTACTAGAAAAAGGGAAAAAAATTCCAAGTGCGGTGATATTGCAAAAAAAGTGCAATCCCACACTTGTTTTTTGTTTGGATTTTTTCTAGGTTTACTAAATGCTAAAACTGACCTGCCATTCTGATTCTCCATGTCATTACGAGTTTGCAGACACCAAGCATGTCTAGGTTCTTTTGTATCTAAGTGGTGAAAAAAAAAATTCCAAACTTTGCAGAAAAAAAAAAATTGCTCCATTTTCCGATACCCATAGCGTCTCCATTTTTGTGATCTCGGGTGGGTGAGGGCTTATTTTTTGTGTGCCAGGCTAACGTTTTTAATGATACCATTTTGGTGCAGATATGATTTTTTGGTTTCCCATTATTGCATTTTAATGCAATGTCGCGGCAACCAAAAAACGTAATTCTGGCGTTTTGACTTTTTTTCTCACTACGCCGTTCAGCAATCAAGTTAATCCTTTTTTTATTGATTGATTGGGCGATTCTGAACGCAGCGATACCTAAAATGTGAATGTTTTATTGTTTTATTTTGAATGGGGCGAAAGGGGGGTGATTTGAACTTTTATTTTTTTTTTTTTTTACATTTTTTTTATATTTTTAAACTCATTTTATTTTTACTTTTGGCATGCTTCAATAGTCTCCATAGGAGGCTAGAAGCTGCCATATCCCGATCGGCTCTGCTACATAGAGGCGATGGTCAGATGGTAGAATTGCTGACTTGCTATGAGCTCCAACCACTGGGTGGTGCTCACAGCAATCCAGCACTGACAACCGTAGAGGTCTTCAGGAGACCTCCTGTTGTCATGCCGACACACCGGTGACCCGCGATCACGTGACACGGGTCACCAGTGTGCGTATTTCCAGCGCAATTGCCGGAAGAGCTTGTTAAATGCCGCTGTCAGAGTTTGACAGTGGCATTTAACTGGTTAATAGCCACAGGTGGTTCGCGATTCCACCTGCGGCTATTGCGGGCACATGTCAGCTGTTCAAATCAGCTGGCATGTCCTGGGAAAGATGTGGGCTCACCGCCGGAGCACACATCAAAGGGAGGGAGTCCGACATCGGCGTAATTATACACCCGATGTCAGAAAGGGGTTAAATCACTCGAGTGTTGCTTTAGCAGTATGCTTTGGGTAATTGTCTAGTTGGAAGGTGAACCTCCGTACCAGTCTCAAATCACTGACAAACTGAAACAGGTTTTGCTCAAGAATATTCCTGTATTTTGCACCATCCATCTTCCCTTTGACTCAGGCCATTTTCCCTGTCCCTGCTGCTGAAAAACATCCCTACAGCATGATGCTGCGACCACCATGTTTCACTGTAGGGATAGTGTTCTTGGGGTGATGACCTGTGTTGGTTTGGTGCCAGACATAGCGTTTACCTTGGTGGCCAAAAAGTTCAGTTTTGGTCTCATTTGACCAAAGCACCTTCCTCCATACATTTGGGGAGTCTCCCACATGTCTTTTGGAAAATTCAAAACAAGCCTAATAATTTTTGTGTGTATGTAAAGGCTTTTTTCTTCCCATTCTTCCATAAAGGCCACCTCTATTGAGTGTACGGCTTATTGTGGTCGTATGGACAGGTACTCAAGTCTCTGCTTGGGAACTCTACAGCTCCTTCAGGGTTACCATTGGTCTCTGTGATGCCTCTGTGATTACTGCCCTCCTTTCCCGAGCTGAGAGTTTTGGTGGGCTGCCCTCTCTTGGCAGGTTTGTTTTGGTACCATGTTCTTTCCATTTGGAGATCTCCTTGGTCTTCATGGTGGTGTTTGGTTAGTGTTGCTTCTTGCTTAATGGTGTTGCAGCTTCTATGGCCTATCAGAAAAGGTAAAGCATATTTACTGACAGACCATGTCACTGATGAAAGTAATTGCTTGCACCAGAAATTTTTAGTGGCTTCAAAGCAAAAGGTGTGAATACATATGCCCATGCCAATTATTAGTTATTTGATCCCATAAATTTAATTTATGCCTATATTTTTCTCACTTCACAAACTTAGACTATTTACTGCCGATACATCACACACAAATCGGGTTACAAACATATTTAAACACTGGCTGTAATGTAGCAAAATAGGTAAAAAGCCCAAGGGGGTGATTATTTCGCAAGCCACTGTATAGCAAAGATTGTGTGTATATTATAGCCCGTATATAATGTATAGACTGTGTATTACATACACTATATATAGCATAGATTATTTGTACTTAGAACATGATACATGCAATCATTTAGTAAAACCCTCATTTGTTCAGCGATTGTATTATTTATGCTAGCATAAAAATTATTGTTCTTGATTGCTCATGCAAACAGGTGATGTGCAGCTGATAACATGATGTAATATTTTAGCATTTGGTGCTCCATTTTTAATTAAGCCAGAGGCCACATTTTGTCCAAAGCAGATTCAGTAATTAATTACCCCAATTTTCTACATACGATAAATTTACTTTCAGGCTACGTTCCCATGATGAGCTTTTGGTGCATTTTTGATGACGCAGAATTTCTGCACTTATTATTTTTCATTGCGTTTTTTAACGTGTTTTTATAGCGTTCTTGACGCTGCAGTTTTTCTGTTGGTGTCACGCTTTAAATAAAGCTGCTTTGTTTTTGATATTTCCTGTTTTTTTGCTTTGAAAAAAATTTGCAAATGCTATAGCGTATACAGTGCATCAAGACATTGGCCACGCTATGGGTGCATAAAAGCACCCTCATTTACATATTAAAAGATTTTTCAGCAAATGAAGCTAAACTGTATACGCCTGGTATAATTTTTATAGGGGTTACATCCCATATGTAAATGTTCATGCAATTTAATTGGCATTTTGGGGTGACAAGACTCCCTTTAGGTAAGCTTAAAAATCCACCCCATGAGCAAACGTTTTGCTAATGTATCGGGTGATTGACAGCCAATTTAGACTGATAATCTGTTTCCAATTATTGGTCGCAGTGTAAATTAACCTTAGAGTAACTAAACTTTTGGGAGATTTTTTTATGTGTTTTAGGTCATTAATTCTGAGCAGATTGGTCCTGAGACCCTCACCAGTTGCTCAAAAGACCTCTTGGAAAAATTTTAGCTTGTAGACAGGAGAGCACACTACAGAGCAAATGCAATAGAGAGTCATCGTCCTGTGTCCTCAGCACCTCTAAGAGGTCTTTTGCGCAATCAGGGTCTAAGGACCCAGATCTGCACTAATCTGCTCATAATTAATGGGCCTAAAACATGTAATATACCGGTAACTCTCAAATGTAAAGTTACTCTTTAAATATTTAATAGATCTACTGCTTGCATCTAATTAATGGGCCTAAAACATCCTGTTTTATTTATGTACTGATAGTTGTTCTGGTGATGTATTTATGTACTGATTTTGGTTCTGGTTCTGTATTAGTTCTGGCTCTAACCAGTTCTGGTTCTGGTTTGCATTCATGTACTGATGGTGGTTCTGGTGATGGATGATGTAGATATCTACTGCAGTTGGTTGTGGAGATGTAGTCATCTACTGACGGTGGTTCTGGTGATATAGTCGTGTACTGACAGTGGTCCTGGTGATGTAGATGTTGTAATCAACTGAGCGAGCGCTCCAGAGTATGGTAGTGTTGACTGAAAGGCTTTCGGCTGAACGATTGGCTGAAGAATGGTTCGGTTATTAACTGGACTACGGCAGAAAGGTAAGTATAGGTTGGTTTATTATTTTTATTACAGGAGAATGAGGGCTTCGGGGACTAGGTGATTGGTGAGTATGTACTCTGTTATATATACTCTCTGTAATGTATGTGTATATGTATGTAAATGTATGTTCTGGGTCTTTTTTTTACTACTGAACACATGCATTGTCTGATGGGACTACTTTCCCATCATTGGCAATGCTATCACTGTGAGCATTCGTACCTGGATGGGAGTAGTAGTCCCATCAGACAATGGCTGCTTACACAGACCTGCACACACCAGCGCACACACAGGGACACACGCGCGCGCACACAGACACGCACACACTCTGCCCACACACTGCCGTCCTCCCGATATGCAGTGTTTATCACACCCACTTCCGCAGCATATCCGCAGATCTTTTTTACATTGCGGTTTTGCTGCTGATGTGCCTGACTCAATGCAAGTCAATGAGTGCAGAAACTCTGCAGATTCGCAAAAAGAATTGACATGTTGTGGAAAAGAAAACGCTGCAAATCTGCGACGATTTTTCCGCAGCATGTGAGCAACTACCATCATTTCCCATAGATTTACACTGGCTGTGCACTACACTGCAGATTTGATGCGAATCCGTGCTGCCAAAAAAGCTGCGGATCTGCATCTACCGTATTTTTCGGACCATAAGACGCACTTTTTTCCCAAAAAATTTTGGGGGAAAGTGGGGGGTGCGTCTTATGGTCGCAATGTACTGACCTCCAAGGCTGGTGCGGGTGCCGCGGGGGCTCTGTAGTGCAGTGGTGGCAGCAGGCTGTGCTCCGGTGCAGGGGTAGCGGCTCTCTGTGCTCCGCTGCAGGGGCGGCGGATCCGCCGGCATTTCCTCCAAGCCCGGAGGCCCCCGCACATCCCTTGCTGGCCGCCGCCATGTTGCAGTGGCCTCCGGGAACATGGACGCCGGGAAGATGGCCGCCAGTCCGGGGACGGCGCATGCGCAGGTTCAGATCTCGTCCCGAGATCTCGGGGGACGAGATTCAAATCTCGGCTTCTTCTTGGGCTTCTCCTCCAGGACATAGTGATAATCATTTCCAAAATTAAATTAAACCCAATATAAGCATGTGATAAAGACATGGAAACAGTTGTATTGTTAAACGGAAACTGTCAGCAGGTTTTGGTATGTAATCTGAGAGCAGTATTATGTAGGGTTAGAGACCCTGATTCCAGCGATGTATCACTTACTTAGCTGTGTTTTGCTGTTTCAATAAAATTAGTGTTTTATCAGCAGAAGATTATCACTATAGGGCAAGGTGTCTGGTGCCTCGCGGTCCAACCCCATGACTGATTGGTAGCTTTCTGTCAATATGCAGTCTACACAAAACACTTCAAATCAGGGGTAAGGTTATACTAGCATTTCGACCTCAGCTAGGTCTGCAGCAGATAAAACTATGATTCTATCACAACTGTTTCACTCAGTAAGTTAAGTAACACATCACTGGAATCAGGGTCTTTGTCCCTACATCATGCTGCTGTAAGATTACATAACAACAACCTGCTGATGGATTGCATTTAAACCCAACATTGCAACTAGATAAATTCCGATGCAGCAGGAGCGATCCATATAGGAGCAGTTCTGCTCACCAACCACTGTGACCTCCTCCTTATTGAGGCCTCCTGGGTTTACACTAATGCAGTATGTTCATATGATATAAGCGATTGATTGCCTATGTAGCGAACATAATATTATTTCTGTGGAAATGTGTAAAATGGTAATTGTGCAGTAGCGCGCATATGAGCAACACATTTCATGGAGCAGGGATTAATGCCGGCGTCTTCTGTGCAATAATTGTGAGATTTCTATTTCTACTTTCAGCTTTTAAGTGAGAAAATTAGTGGAGCGGAAGGGACAAAACTCGATCATGATTTTCAAGAAATGGAAAGGGTAAGATTCTCATGTTTCTGCTTGTATGAAAAGAAAATAAACTTGGTACCCATATAGGAAATAATTGCTAATTGTAGGCACTTTGTCCTCTGTCTGGGGCCTCTGTGGGACACTCAATGCTACCTGAGGAGATGTTTACTTACAGGGGTTCTCCAGAATTAGACATATAATTATGAATACATTCCTAAATACCTTTAGATAGCAAGATAGAATGTTAATACGACTGGTGCCTGTGAGCATGTGCAGAAGGATGATTCACTGCTGTGACCTGGAGGTAACCTAAACCACATACTGCCAAGCTTTATCCAGGTCACAGCAGAATCATCCTATGGCTGGGGTCAGACTTGTGAGTACAATGCTAGAAACTCGCGCATCAATTCTCGGCACTGCTGCCGTCACTTGGAGTGGAGTGTGCGGCTGCATGTATTTCTATGGAGCCGCACACTCCGGTCCCGAGTGTCGGCAGCAGTGCTGGGTGTTGATGAGAGAGACTCGCATTGTACTCGCAAGTCTGACCCTGGCCTACTGCACTTGCTCACAGGCACCTGCCGTGTTAGACCATGTTCACAGGTATTTGAGGTTTTTTCCTCAGGATTTGCAAGCCAAAACCAGGAATGGAACAATCAGGAAAAGTATAAGGCTATGTGCACACGCTGCGGATTCACCTGCGGGTTTTTCCGCGTGGATCCGCAGGTAAAGTGACCTGCGATTTGCCTGCGGTTTTACACCTCTACTATGTTAAAGGTGTGAAACCGCTGCGGAATCCGCAGAAACAATTGACATGCTGCGGTTTATAAACTGCAGCAAAACCGGGCAGAAAAAACCGCAGCGTGAGCACAGCGGATTTGAAATGCCATAGGCCAACATGGTACTGTACCATGTCTGCGGAACTGCTGCGTTTCCGCAGGGCCCAAAACACTGCGGAAACGCAGCAGAATCCGCAACGTGTGCACATAGCCTAATAGAGACACGTCACCACTTCTGTATTTATCACCATCTCCTGGTTTTGGCTTACAGATGCTGAGGTAAAATACTGGCGAAATACTGAATGTGTGACCATGGCCTTAATATTCTCTCAGTGATTTGCTATTTAAAATCATCTAGAAATCTATTCATAGTAACAGTTGTTCTTTCTTTTTTATTATTCCCAGAGATTCATTTTTTACATGGCATATGATAGAGCATACCACAGATCAGATCCAGAGATGGGCATAGCATAAGAAACTGTTTAAGGCTACTTTCAGACTTCAGGTTTTCAAATCCGGCGGGCTGCGGCGAAAAGTTGTCAAACCTGATCCGGTAGAAGCCGCAGCCCGCCGGATCATCTGTTTAGGCCGGAGACGGTGCAGGAGAGGAAGAGGGCGAGAGAGTCTTCGGGCATGCACAGTGGAAAAAAGCGGTCCGGCGCTGTCAAAAAACGTTGCAGGGAACTTTTTTTGCAGACGCCGGATAGGCATTTTTTGCCGTATTCGGCAAAAGCCGGACACACCGCATGGCCATCAGGCACAATGCGGCGATAATGCTAGTCTATGGGGAAAAAGCCAGATCCGGTGGCAACCGGCGCCGGGTCCGGCTTTTACATTTTTCGCCGCATCGCGCCTGATGCTTAAAAACTGATGTGTGAAAGTAGCCTAAAGGGTTTGTCCGGTCCAAATCAATAAGTCTGCAGACAATCTGTGTGATTGCACACTTATGAATCCCCCAGCGCATGTACTGTGCGTTGAAGGGATTCGCTGGTTTCTGAGCTGGAGGGTATGAATGAGTTATACATACTCCCGGCCAGAGTCCATTCAGTGGGCACGGCCTTTCTCCATACACTTGTATAGAGCGAGGCCATGCCCTCTATTCAGCCACATCCACTGGCCAGCCGCGTCACTAGTCAGGTTGCAGCCTAAGTTCAGGACAAGTGTATGGAGCGCGGTCGCACCCACTGGCCGGGAGTATGTATAACGTGTACATATTCTCAGAAACCGGCGACTCATCGTAGAGCACAGTGCGTGCGCTGGGGGGATTCATATGTCTGCCGTCACACAGAGAAACTGGAGACTTATCGATTTGGACCCGACAACCCCTTTAAGACCCATGATTTCATAAAGTAAAAATAAAAATGTCACTTCATGTAGGGAACACTCTCGACTCAAGGCAGGTACAAGTCTGTGTATGTTTCTGTGACTACCGATGTCTTTAGTCCTTTCAAATATTGATATATAGGCTGAATTCACATATGCAGTTTATGATGCAGGATCCAAATGGGAATAAGTTTCCTTTCTTTCTATAAACATCTAAAAAACTGAATTAAAAAGTTCATGTACTGTATGCATCCATGGTAACAATGTATTAAGAAGTATTTATATTTTGTTGTTGCATTTGTGTTTTAGAAAATCGATATCACCAACAAGGTGGTCGCTGAACTGCTCACCAAAACCACCGAATATTTACAGCCAAACCCAGGTAATGTTTAATCTCCCGCTCCATAAGGCATGAGCCTGTACTCTGAGATGTGTTATAGTCAGTTACCATTTCACACTCTCCTCTCATCATTTAGCTTTTTTGTTATTTGTATCAGTCCAGGGCCTATAACGCAATATATATATATATATATATATATATATATGGTTGTTTATTTTATATATATATATATATATATATATATATAAAATAAACAACCAGTGTGACAAGGGAGATCAACCATATTAAATCGACAAGGCTCTAACACTAGCTCGGTTTTTTTTGGAGGGGGAGGGATAAGAAGGGGAGAGTGGGGTAAAAGCCAAAATTATATTGACATTATGCCTGAGATTACCAGTATAGAAACTATTGTACTAATTTAACTTCTTTTTTTCAGCTTATCGAGCCAGACTAGGAATGATCAACACCATGTCAAAAATTAGAGGACAAGTAAAAGCTACAGGTTACCCTCAGACAGAAGGGTTACTAGGAGAATCTATGCTACGGTATGGGCGAGAACTGGGAGAAGAATCAGAATTTGGTGAGTGGCTGTGTTGTGGTGTTTTGTGCCTTGTTTAAATAAGATTTTCTGAATTAATAAAAGAAGTTCCTTATTGAGGATCCTCATCTCCTACCGAGAGCGGAGAGCAGGTACGAAGAGCCCTTCTTTAGAGGATCTGACTTACATTACATAGAGAACATATTTGAATTAACATTATGTAATGCTTTATTTCACCTGCGGTGGTGCTACAAGGAAATGTAACACCTCAGCTGGCCAAATACATGAGAAAAATGTTTGTTCATTTATTTTATTCACTTATATAGCGCCATTAATTCCTCAGCACTTTACAGAGATTATCATCCCTATCA
Organism: Dendrobates tinctorius; assembly: GCF_039654945.1. Lineage (NCBI taxonomy): Eukaryota > Metazoa > Chordata > Amphibia > Anura > Dendrobatidae > Dendrobates > Dendrobates tinctorius. The sequence continues at coordinate 28,705,690 of NW_027361690.1, forward strand.
GTATGTCTTTGGAATGTGGGAGGAAACTAGAGAACCTGGAGAAAATCCACACAAACACTGGGTGAACATACAATCTCCTTGCAGATGTTGTCCTTGGTGGGATTTGAACCAAGGACCTCAGTGCTGCATGGCTGCAGTGCTAACCACTGAGCCAAATGTCAGATGAATGTTCTTCTGGCAGATATCTCCCTCTCCAGACTCCCCCATACACATGAGTGCATAGGTTGGCCAAGCATTTTGTGTTTTTAGCGGGGAGAGACGGAAAGCTAATCATTCCTCATAACCAACTTCGAAGTTCCAACTGCCCCATACACATGAGATGGTTGTCTGGTCCCACCAAAATCGGCACTATTGGCCATCTTTTATCTATTCTGTGTGGGATCTTTACCGCCAGGTTTCCCTACAGCTGATTGCTGGGATCTGACAAGAAGTCTCTTTGAGATCATCTTATTGGCATTGGACTCTTCTAACAAGTTGTGATTGTTCAAGGTTGAAGGTTGAATAAAACGATACCTTGATATCTGCAATCTGATGCCTCTGTCCAGAGAAATCCATGTTTTTCTTATGCGTAAATGAGCTGTTAAGATCTCTGGGCCGAACACTGATCTCCCTGAGAATCTGCCTCCAGAGCTTATTGTAAATGAAAAGGGGCATTACCAGTATGAGATATGGAATGACTGACAGGCTCCTCTCCTGAGCTCCATGTCTCACTCTGGTAAAACAAGAATGGCAAGTTTTCGCATTGGTTCTGTCTTGTAGAGGAAGGGTTATATTGTCTACAAGTGTTATCTTTCCTTCATACAACCTTACAGTGATCACATCAGTATTTGTTGATAGTATAAAACCAATTACTAAGCCTTTTTTAAAAGGGTTGTCCACTATATTCTATAATGCCGACAGCGATTTAAACCTTGTATAAAAGTATTTTTGTAAATAGCTGTTGTAGTCATCTGAGCGATGCTATTGCTGACCGCTCCCTCGGCATGACGTTACCCCGGTTGCAGCCATCGCTGGATACTGGGCTGTGATGTTTGGTGAAACTCTACCCACAGCCCAGTCAATCAGGACTGGGTCACGCCCGAGTGATGCAAGACATTCTGGAACTTGACATAACATCAGCGGATGTCCGTGGCGGCTGCCGCTGGGTCACACGATCGTCCACTCAGCAGATGTATACCCCTTATTCTATAGGCCACTGATTTGTATAGTGGGTTATATATTTATTGCTGCGTCCAGTACCTGTTTTACAGCCAGGTCACGTGCTGCGGACTGAGCGGTCAGTGATGGCGCCGCTCACAGGCACAGATGGCAACAAGAGGTATTTACAAAAACACTTCTTTACAATGTTTAAACTGGGGCATTATAGAATGTAGTGGACAACCTGTTAATTATTGACATTCCCTTTGTTCCTCATTGCAGGCCATTTATCTACTCCATGATTTAAATATTTATTGACTTCTTGATTTTGGGGAGATTTTAATTCTCTTTAGTATTGATCAATTGCGATCTGCACATCGGGGCATAAGTAGCATATATGAACTTAACACATTATGACATTTTATTTTTAGTTTCCATCAATGTAAAATGCGAGAGGTTTAATATAAGAAAATAAAGAGGGTTTTGGGTATTTTTTTTAATACATTTCTGATGTTAGCTATATCTGCAAGAAGTTTGAAAATTGTCCTCAAACTTCTGTCAGTTACGGGGTTAAAGTTGGTATTTGTGTATGTATCTAATATTAATTTTTTCTTATGGATAAATATTTTTTTTAAACACTTCTCTGGCAGACTTCTTATGTGGTTAAAACTATTATTTGCAGGTGCAGGAGGTGTGTGCATTCAGAAGATGAGAATATTTCATAATTAATAAGCAGAAGCTGTGCCCAGTTCGTGTGTTATCTACATAGCACCAACTTATGTTGCAGTGTAGTACATGGGAGATATTCAATGACATTAGTCTTTATTAACCTGGGGGACTCACAGTTTCAGTACTTCACTATGTAAATACCCACATGCCATTACTCTTGATCTTACGAGGCTTGTCCGCAGTCTGCAGTTAGTCAATAAACTCTCCGCTTCTACCAGGCAGCGCTTTGCTGGATGTCGGAGAAAGCATGAAACAAATGTCAGAAGTGAAGGACTCTCTTGATATCAACGTCAAGCAGAACTTCATCGATCCTCTCCAGTCATTGCAAGACAAAGACTTGAAAGAAATTGTGGTAAGTATTCATCATTTACCAGATGCTATTATATATCCTTTGGGAAAGCTGCATTTGAAGCCGTGTATACAATATAACATTAAAGGGGAACTCCAACCAAACATTTGGCACATTATTCCAGATACAAACATGTATTACCCATCCAATTGTCACGGGCAGTTGCGGGAAAGTAGAGGACGAGGAATCTGGGCCCCTGCACTGCCCCTCAGACTAAAGAGGGCCCTGACTTTCCTTAACTTGGGGATACACTTAATGGTAGTGAGGCCCAAGTCCCCGACCTGTCCCTATCTCCTGTTTAGCCCTGAGCTAAACCCCAACCCCCTCCCCAGAAGGTGAGACAGGGAATAAAGTTGTCAGGATCCTGTCAGCGCCGGCGTGCAGCCTCCGCTGAGCAGGGACTCACCTGCACTGTAGGGGGGCCCGGGGTCAGGTACAGCCGGAAAGTACAGATACACAGGACCTGTGGACGTTGAAGTTTAGCAAGCAGTCACAGGACCGTAGGTCCTGTGACTGCAAGGGGGCTGGGCTTAGCGTCCTGCTTTCAGAGATGGCAGGAGACTATACAGAAATACTCAGAGTCAGGCAAAACGGAGGTCATACACAGAGAAATCAGTAAAGTACCAGGGATGAGACAGGACGGATAGTCAGGGCCAAGCAGAAGTCAAAACCAAACAGACAGACATAGAAGGTACCAAGCAGAATCCAAAGCAATATCCAGAGAACAGACCGAGTCGTACACAGAGAATCAAGCAACCAGAACACAGCACAAACACACTCAGGGGTCACCACACAGTGCCAAGGGCAAAAGTATAACTGACGGGGATGGGAGCGTCCTGAGGCTATAAGAAACCTCTCCCAGAACCAGGGAGAGGCCACAATCATAGCCCCAGGTGTGCAGGTAAGCCTGCACTGGGATCACAACCTTTAACCCCAGAAATTCCAGTCATCAGCACTGGTTCCAGACATTAACCCCACGTGTGCGAGTCAAACCCGCACTGAGATCATGACAAAAGTAAGCTATACCAATACCAAAGGAAAAGGTAATACAGACACCTAGGGGTTGAATACACTAAAAGAAAAGACTTAGCTTGCTCTGCTGCAATGCTCCAGGACAGCAGAGTTAGCCACTTGAAAACAGCATAAAACAGAACCAAAGAACGCTGTCAGCTCCTGAACTCCAGTTTGGTTGGTCTCCAAAGAGGAATAATATCACCAACAGTGAGTGCAGCACCTGATGACCCTTTATAGGAAGTGTGAGTAGTCACCACCTGCTGACTAACTAAACATGTAGTAACACCAGCGGCCTCTGGGGCGGGAAACCCAGCAGCCAACCAACTACAGTTGTAGTAACACCAGCAGCCACCGGGGGCAGAAACCCATATTAACCCCCGAGGGCCAGAAAGGAAAAAGGTTTATATAAGAGAGTCCAGACTCTGACACAGATCCAAAAATGGATCGTGACACCAATGGCTTGACAAATATAAGGCTGAAATGAAGCATACTATTTTTATTTATTTATTTTTTTATAGCGAAGTGAACCCAAATGGAAGGAAAAGTATAAAGAGACGAAAACGTGAATTTCTTTTCTGTGTTCACTTTTGTGTTTGGCTTAAAAATTCACATAAAAATGGCATGGGTGATTCCAAACCAAGATTGATGGACGTCCAAACACCGGGACACCTTTTGGCAGTTTTAGGAGATGTGGAACAAATGCTGACATGTTAGAATGCTTAAAAAAATAGAAATGTTAATAGTTTATTTCTTGATTTGAGGTTTCTGGCTGAGGAGCAGCAAAATAATTACATAAGTGTGGTTGCTTGATGTCGCTGGGTAAGTACGGTAATGCACCAAGCACAACAACAAGACACAAAGTGGTTATACTTGATCTGAACGGTCTCTTCTAGACAAAAATTTCAAAGCAGATGGGAGTTTCACGATGTTCAAGCTTTTGTGAAGAAGCACAAAAAGATGGGCAACGTTGAGGACTGTAGATGTAGTGGTGATCTAAAGAAACTTTGTGCAATTGATGAAAGACACATCATGTTTACTTGTCTTTGAGGATGGAAGATGTCCAGCAGTGACACAGGTCAGAACAGAACTGGCAGCAACCAGTGGGTCCCAGCTACACACTTTGACTGTAGATGTTTGGCCAGATGTGGTCTTTATGGAAAAATTGTGTCCAAAAAAACATACCTTTGACATAGAAACCAGGGCAAACCCCTTAACTGTGCCCAAAATCATAGGATCTGGGGTGCAGAAAAATTGCAGCTGGTGCTCTCAACTGATAAGTCAAAATTTTAAATATTTGTCTGTGACAGAAGTCAGTTTGTTTACCTAAGAGCTGGTACAATAATGATTGTATGAAACGTCAAGCATAGTGGTGGTTCCTTGCAATTTTGAGACTGCATTTCTATAAATAAAGATGGGGATTTTGTCAGGATTAATGGGGTCCTCAATACTGAGAAATGCAGACAGATAATTATTATTAGTGCTATTGTATCAGCAAGGCATCTGAATGGCTCCAAATTTATTCTGCAGCTGGACAACAATAAACAAATAGCCAATGTCATCAATGACGATCACCAGGTTAAAGAAAATTAAGGAGTCCTGGAAGTGATGATCTCCAAATCATCAAGTCTGTTTGGGATCATATGAAAAAAAAAAAAGGATTTGCACAATTATACATCCACAAAAGATCTGCGGTTTGTTCTCCAAGATCTTTGTCTGCTGAGCTCCTTCCAAAATTGTGTGGATGTGTAACTAGAAGAAACAATTCAGCTTTGGAGGCAAACCATTAATTTGTTTAATTTGGATTTCTCTATGTTCATTCAGTTTGTATTTTTTTAATTGACAAAAATAGACTATTAACACTTCTATTTTTGAAAGTATTTTTATTTAGCAGTATGTTTTCCTCACCTTCCTCTGGAGTACACCATGATCTGCAATTCAGTATTATATTATTGATATATGAATTGAGGTTATAATCTTATTTTTGATTTTCAGTATCATTTGAAAAAGCTGGAAGGCCGCCGCTTAGACTACGATTATAAGAAGAAGCGACAAGGAAAGATTCCAGATGAAGAAATTCGAATGGCGGTGGAAAAATTTGATGAATCTAAAGAACTGGCAGAAAGAAGCATGTTTAATTTTCTAGAAAATGATGTAAGTATAGACAGTGCAGTTTCTAAACCAAAATACTCATAAGTCCCTTTACATATTTATAAATATTTTCTGTCTTGTGTACAACGTTTACTACATTTATAATGGCCTCTTCCTACAATATTTTCAACATACAAAGGTGTTTTCTGATTGGCTGTGCAGTGATGCTTCTTTCAGCACTGTCCTAATGTCTACAGGTACTGTAGCGCACTTTACCTGTACAGCACTTTAGGCCTCATTCAGATGTCTGTGATCTTTCTCATATTCGAAAAAAAAAAAAAAAATTGATTTTTATCAGTATTTCAGTATTTGTCAAATTTTTCCATCATAGTTTCAACAGATCCTCTTCACATAAATTGATAGATTTCTCAAGCTGTTTTCCAGCAAATAAACATGAAAAACTGGACAGAGCTATAATGCAACTAGGGTGCATACTGTGTGCTGTCGAGTTTTTCATAGACCCATAGGCTTGAACTGGTGAGTTTGATCCGTGACTAAAGTCAAAAACAGACCTGTGTGTGTGTGTGTATGTATATATATATATATATATATATATATACAAATGGGCTATTAAAAGCTTTTTTTAAGCACTAAAATGATTATATATATATATATATATATATATATATATATATATATATAATCATTTTAGTGCTTAAAAAAAGCTCTTTTAATAGCCCATTTGTGCGCACCATTTCAGCTCTGTGTGTGAGCCTTTCTCAAGCAGTATACAAGTGTACATTCAGGATATTTAAAGTATCCTATGAAGTGAATACAATTGACATCAATTAATATCAAACAGTACAATTTCATATCTGTTATTCTGTATTTATAGAGTGCAGAAGGATTTTATTTGCAACACTATAAAGTGAAATACAAAAGTGCTTATAGTGCAATATAATAGAAAAATTCATAAACAAGTCAATTGATTGTAATCTGAACAGCTGTGAAGGATTATAATGCACACATGACTCACCTCATTCCTAATAAGGCCTGTTTCACACTTCAGTCTTTTTGCCATCAGTCACAATCCGTCAGACTGTGAAAAAACGGATCCAGTGTAGATTGGAAAAAATAATCAAAATATAACAACTAATATATAGAAAATTCTGACATGCTGTCTTTTGCAGTCTTGATGTTAGTCCATAATGGGATGAGTCATGTGTCTCAAAAAGTCCCCAGCAGCATTACAATCTCTAAAGAAGAGAAGGAGAGATCCCTGGTTATTAAACCACTTGATAAAGAAGGACTACATCTGGGGAATAAAGGCAAACAGCATGCTTAAAGGGTAACAAGTAATTTGTAGTCTGAATTAAGACCATACGGTTTTAATGTCTTTAATTTATTTATCCATTGTAACTCTCTGATTTTCAAGTTCTTTACTCAATCCCCACCCTTTCTGAGAGGTGGTACATGATCAATAATCCTGAACTTCAAATCTTTTTCAGAGTGTCTCTTTTCTGTAAAATGTTTAGATACCGGTAGATCTACCCTCTTTTTACATATTGTGTATCTATGGTGATTTAGTTTTGAAGTCCCAGGTAGTTTCCCCCACATACCACAAATTGCAGGGGCACTGGAGGAGATAGATAACAAATTCAGATGAACATGTCAGGAGATGGTTAATATAAATGATTTCTTTGGTTACCGGGTGTTGGAATGAATCACCTTTTATCATGTTAGGACAATTAATACAACTAAGACAAGGACAACATCCAATCCTATTTTTACCCGTTAGAGATGTTTGGATGGTTACTGTACGGAGCCTATATCCGAACGAACAATCCTATCCTTTAGGTTTTTAGCTCTTTCATATGAAATCAAAGGTGGGCTCCTATATTCCAATATTTCTGGGAGACATTTACCTAGCATTGACCAATGCCGCGTAATTATCTTAGTGATTTCCCTACTTTCTTCACAATATGTAGTCACTAATGGCAACCTTTTAATAGTTTCATCCCTGCTTGGGTTTTTCTCTAATATGGCAGATCTATCCATATTTGTCCATATTTGTCACCTTATTTTTCCATTTGTCAAGCAATTGTTTCAGATATTTATGGTCTAAAATTTTTTTTGTCCTTCCATCCAAAGATTTTTCTAGTACAGTATTGTCACTAATAATTCTTTTTGTTCGCAAATATTGGCTATACAGGAGTGATTGCACCATCCTGAGTGGATGGTGGCTGTCAAATCTTAGCACATTATTCCTATCGGTGGGTTTCACAAACAATTACGTACTCAGTTGCCTATCATTATTTTTAATCAGTACATCAAGGAACTGAATTACAGTCTCTGAGTAAACTAGAGTAAATTTAATATCCAGATACAATCCATCTAAAAAACAGTAAAACTCCATAAGATCATCTAAGGAGCCCGCCCATAGGAGGAGGACATCATCTATGTATCTCCGCACTGCCGAACTTTCCCGAAGTGGTGGGACACATAGACGAGGTCCTCCTCCATAGCCGTCATAGATAAATTTACATACGCAGGCACCATATTTGCGCCCATCGCGGTTCCACGTTGCTGCATATAGAAGGTGTCACCAAACGAGAAATAATTATTTTTAATATTAATTCCAATAATTTTAAAACAAAATCAATCATTTTTGGTGTGTAATCAGTTTCATTTAATTTCCTCTCTACTACCGTTAAGCCTGTATCGAGGTTTATAGAAGTATATAAGGATACTACATCAAATGATGCTAAAATTATATCTTTGTCCATTTTTACAGTTTCCAATTTTTTTAAAAAAACCTGATGTGTCCAAAATGTATGATGCTGGTTTTTTAGCAAGTGGGCCCAATGTTCTATCAAGAAAAATGCCAATATGGCTAAAAATTGAATCACTACCTGAAATTATTAGGTGTCCTGGAGGATTTTCCATTGACTTTTGAATTTTTGGTAATATATATATCACCGGAGTTACCAGATTTTCCATTTGTAAAAACTTGTTAAGTTCATCATCAATGATACCTTGATTTTTACTTTCATCAAATATATTCTTGTGATATATACAGTATATACTGTATATATTACCAAAAATTCATAAGTCAATGGAAAATCCTCCGTGACGACCAATAATTTTGGGTAGTGATCTTTTAAGACGCCAAGAATGGCACAGATGGGATTGTGGTTTCTTCCTGACATGCGCAATTGATTTTATAGCATGCTGGTAACAGGTGAGTCATGTGTGCATTATAATCCTTCACAGCTGTTCAGATTACAATCAATTGACTTAAGCATTTTTATATTATTTTGCACTATAGGCACTTTTGTATTTCACTTTATAGTGTTGCATATAAAATCCTTCTGCACTTTATATATAAATATGGAATAACAGATGAAATTGTATTGTTTTGATACTAATTGATGTAAATTGTATTCACTTCATTGTATACTTTAAATTTTCTGATTTGTGCACTTGTATACTGCTTGAGAAAGGCTGACACACAGAGCCGAAACTACGCGCTCAACTGGACTATTAAAATAGCTTTTCTTGCACTAAAATGATGGTGTGCTGCTTCTTTGATTTTTCTAATATAAGGACTGGTATGTATCTGTGAAGCCTTGCGCCCAACTATTGCCATTGTTCAAGTGCTGCTCTCTGTTCAAATTTTTCTTATTTTTTTTTGTTTGGAGGCCTTTTTGGTCTACAAACAAACGTGAACATGAGCATCCCTATAGACTATAATGGGTATGTGCTCGATTTGTGAACTAATTTATTAAAAACAAGTATCTGAATGAGGCCTTATCTGTACTACATGTACTGTACTGCCTTCTATGTACTACACTGCTTTCTATAAGCACTCCATGTACTGTAGTGCTCTTTACCTGTGATAAATGTATTGTTCTGCTTTTTGCGTGTATTACATGTATTATAGTGTACTTTAACTGCACTATATGTATTGCTTTCTGTGTGTACTACCAAGTACTGTAGTGCACTCTACCTGTACTATATGTACTGCTTTCTTTGTGTGCTACATGTTCTGTTTTGCACTCTACCTGTACTATATGTACTGCTTTCTTTGTGTGCTACATGTTCTGTAGTGCACTCTACCTGTACTATATGTACTGCTTTCTTTGTGTGCTACATGTTCTGTAGTGCACTCTACCTGTACTGCATCTTTGTGTACTACATGTTCTGTAGTGCACTCTACCTATACTACATGTACTGCTTTCTGTGTGTACTACATGTACTGTAGTGTACTTTACCTGTTCTATATGTACTGCTTTCTGTGTGTACTACATGTACTTAAGTGCATTCTACCTATACTATTTGTACTGATTTCTACCTGTACTACATGTACTGTGGTTCACTTTTTCTGTACTCTATGTACTGCTTTCTGTGTGTACTACATGTACTTAAGTGCATTCTACCTGTACTATTTGTACTGATTTCTAGTTGTACTACATGTACTGCTTTCAACATGTACTGTGGTTCACTTTTTCTGTACTATATGTACTGCTTTCTGTGTGTACTACATGTACTGTAGTGTATTTTACCTGTTCTATATGTACTGCTTTCTGTGTGTACTACATGTACTGTAGTGCATTCTACCTGTACTATATGTACTGCTTTCTACCTGTACTACATGTACTGTGGTTCACTTTATCTGTACTATATGTACTGCTTTCTGTGTGTACTACATGTACTGTAGTGGATTCTACCTGTACCATTTGTACTGATTTTTACCTGTACTACATGTACTGTAGTGCACTTTACCTGTACTATATGTACTGCTTTTGGTGTGTACTTCTTGTTCTTGACTGCTCTGATTCTGTGTCTTACTTGCTTTACTACTTTGTATATTAGGGTGTGTCTACTTTGTTTTTACTGTATGATGAGTGTATTGTAGGTATGGTTGCCAACATAATTAATTCTTTTTCTTTTTTTGGAAATCTTAACAAAAAAAATCACACTTTTAAATTACAATGAGTGTCCAGGAAAAAATTAGGGACCAATGTACAGCCTTTGTAGAAGGTGAAGTAGGTGTGTATACAGTATACAGGTAGCAGTTGGCAATACAGCTGAAGTGAGAAAGGTACAGTATTTATAAGGGAATAAATCACTTCCATTGTTGGTGCAGTCACATGCCGACATACTGCAAACATTCTGTCAGGCGGAATAGGAGGAATGAAGTGACAGCTATTCTGGGTGTCAGGAAATAATTGCCACCTCGGAAGTGATAATAAATGTGTACTTATATGCAGAGCACAATACATAGCACATCATCATGTGTAGCACGTCATTATATGAATGCAATCCTGATCCATACTGCAGAATGCTGATCTTGTGTTTTTGTCTTCCACAGATATTAAGTGCTTTCATTTAGATTGACACCACCAGGCCAGTGTCAGTGACAGTCACACAGTTTACATTACCACTTCCATGTCACTTTGCATCCCACGCATTATTATATAGAACATTAATAATCTGCCATCAGGAGCGTAGCTATAATGGGTGCAGGGAGCGCAATGGCACCTGGGCCCTGGATGCTAGAAGGGCCTCAAACGTTTATTTGCCCCATATGAAAAGACTACTACTATTAAAGACCTGTCGTCATGGGGGGCCCCATTGGAGATTTTGCATTGGGGTCCATAAGCTACAATTTAATAAAATTCACTGTGGACAAAATAAGACCACCCTGGTAGTGTGGATTTCATAGGTGCCTGGAAGAGCATTAGCACAGTGCAGTGCCTTGATACTTGACTCTAGTTTTGCAACTGCTTCCTTTTATTTGTAGCCAGCACATTTTCTTTTTGGTTTATTAGGCTATTTATATGCATTGGGATAATTTAATTTTGGCTTTGGGCCATTGCTTTTTTGTTCACACATTCAGTATTTGGTCAGCGTTTTACCTCAGTATGTGTAAGCCAAAACCAGGAGAGGAACAATCAGAGGAAAAGTATAATAGAAACACGTCATCACTTCTGTATTTATCACCATCTCCTGGTTTTGGCTTACAGATACTGAGGTAAAATACTGACCAAATACTGAATGTGTGTACATGGCCTAAGTCATCATCTAGTTAAGGAGTAGATAAGGTAAAGAAATGATCCTACATGAGTGCTGCCATAATCATTGTTCGTTATGGGAGAATGGAAACACTCACCTGTCAGTGTCTCACATAAACTTCAATGGAGAAAGCTGAATCCATCATCTCTTCCTTTCTGTATTTTGAACTGGAGAGAAGAGGACCTCAATTCTCCGGAGAGCTGGAAGTCCTTAAAGTCTAATTATAACCTTTTAGATATCTATGTCATGATGTTTTATTGTAGCCTGAGGAGTTGGTTTAATCTGACAGTGTGGACCTGGGACCGAAAAAAGTTGTTGGCCCCTGTCTTATCGGGTTCTCGTCAGTTATTACCTATCTAGTTGATAACTTGCTGATCATTGTGAGTCTTACCTTTTAGGACCTCTGCTGATTCAGAGTCTGGGATTGGCAGCACTCAGCTATTTCCAGCAGCCTGTCCAGTACTGGTCCATTTCTGTGGGGCACTTCAGAGCACCATTTTTGTGATTGGTAGTGGTCCTAGAGATCCAGCACTTTCACTTTTCATCCAGTGGCCGCTAGCACTTATAATAACTGACCATTAGGGTGTCTGCCGGGAGTCAGACCCCCAACAGTCTCTCCAATCTGTCATCAATATTGTGATCATTGTCATCCCCTTTATTCATAATCCTGCACAGATGCATTATGTAAAAGTGTGAATAGCCGTATTATATGTCTTTTATTAGAATCTCCTCTTTTAAAAACCGGTGAACTGTAATGATAGAGCAGAGCTCTCAATCTGCTCATGTGCCGCCCCCAGCTGCCGTTTTCCTGAAGCTCACTGCCGTGAAATCAATTGGTGTTTTGGGAACTCTGCTCCGGTTTCCCTGCTGACATCTTGTTGAAACCCAGGGCCCACAGCATCGCCCCACTACTGCCACCTCCAGCTTCCTGCAGCAGCGACTGAGCTTCTTGTCACCCTGCTCCCCACCTGGTAAACTACTGTAAATGCAGACTAAAAGACATGCCACCATTTTATAAAAAAAAAAAAAAATTCCTATTTTCCTCCGCAAAATTTGGGGTGCTTCTTATGGTCCTGAGCGTTTTATGGTTCGTAAAATACAGTACTCCATTTTCTGGAACAATTTCCAGGGTGCCAACACATAAGTCCATGACTGTACAGCTATAAGAATGAGCTGATTAGGGTGTGCTCACTTTTATCACAGGATTGTAAAATTAATATGTTCATTTATATTCAGCGGCCATAATATTAAGTCTAATTACCATAAAGTATGAGTAACATCACACGTGCTGTAATTTTATGCCTTTGACTAATTTATCACAAAATTTGCATGCTTTCTATGCAGATTTTGATGCCGAGTTGCTATGGAAATGCAGCAGTATTATGAAGAGTTAATTCTGCATCAATTATGTGCAATTTTTCCTTGGAAATCAATATTAAAATGTTAGATTTGTGGATTTTGTGGTTGAATTGTCTGGGCCCTTTTAGGCCTGTGTGAATTCAACCTAAAGTTGTAAATAAATGATATTGTTAGGTGGTCCGCAGACCACAATGCCCAGGCCGAGAGCTGGTGCCCTGACCTGAACTAACAGCCGCATTGTCCTAATGAAGCCGTTAGCTGAGGTCAGAAGCCCCACAGACAGTGCAGGCATTGTGAACGGAGCTCGGACTGCTCGGATGAGCTGAGCACTAGGGATGAGCGGACCTGTGGAAGATCGGGTTATGATACCTGACCTGTGATTTAGGCCGGGGTCACACGGACGAATGCAATGCGATAAAAAATCGCATTGCATTCGAACCCATGTTATTCTATGGTGCTGCTCCCATCATGCAATTTTTTATCGCATCCGATCCTCTGACCGAGACCATCGCAGCATGCTGCGATTGTCACCGATTTTCGGATCAGATTCGACAATACAAGTCTATGGGGGCGTGAAAAAATGGGACTAAAAACGGACCCGATGTGTGAGTTGCGATTAAATCGCACCGGGTGTCCTTTAGCAAAAGCCGGCAATTCTTTATTCCAATACAGTAAAATCACAGAGACCGGTTAAATAAAGAAAGAATGAATATACCTAGACACAATATATATATATATATATATATATATATATATATATATATATATATATATATATATATATATATATATATATATGTTAGACATGTCATAGAGACACATTTATACATATATTTGACATTCATACAGTTCATCATAGCAGAATAGCCGCAGAAACATTTGCCGGCTTTTGTATAATTATGCTCCTGCCCAACATGAAATGACACATGGTTTACATATAGTTAACCATTTCATTTCATGTTTTTTTGTAATGTCTATCACTATTAATTAGATGAGTGTTTGTGGGTAAAATTATGGAGTTGTAGGGGTTAATTTAAGGGGTTAATTCGTTGTATTAATTTGCAGGGACTCCTGCTGACGTCACTGAGGCTGCAGGGAGTCCCCGTAATTTAATACAACGAATTAACCCCTTAAATTAACCCCTACAACTCCATAATTTTAACCACAAACACTCATCTAATTAATAGTGATACACATTACAAAAAAACATGAAATGAAATGGTTAACTATATGTAAACCATGTGTCATTTCATGTCGGGCAGGAGCATAATTATACAAAAGCCAGCAAATGTTTCTGCTGCTATTCTGCTATGATGAACTGTATGAATGTCAAATATATGTATAAATGTGTCTCTATGACATGTCTAATATATATATATATATATATATATATATATATATATATATATATATATATATATATATATAAAATATATGTGTGTGTGTCTAGAGCTATTAATTCGCTTGTGTGGGGAAACCTGTCATTGGGCTCCATTATATGTCCATTTTGCTATCCAGCGAGAAAATCTCGCCAGACGGATGTCAAAAGGATGCTTACATGCGATTAAAATCGCATCAATGAAGAAAAATCGCATCAAAAACGCATCACTGGTTAAGATACCTTTGTGCGATTTCGGACCGTTAAAATGGGACCGATTTTTTTATTCGTTGTGTGTGACTCCAGCCTTATTCCAAAGCTCGGATCAGGTACAGGAACTGTACCTAAGCTTGAATCATAGAATCATAGAATCATAGAATCGTAGAGTTGGAAGGGACCTCCTGGGCCATCTGGTCCAACCCCCTGCTCAAAGCAGGATTCGCTAAATCATCCCAGTCAGATGTCTGTCCAGCCTCTGTTTGAAGACTTCCATTGAAGGAGAACTCACCACTTCTCGTGGCAGCCTGTTCCACTCATTGATCACTCTAACTGTCAAAAAGTTTTTTCTAATATCTAATCTGTGTCTCTTCCCATTCAGTTTCATCCCATTGCTTCTAGTCTTTCCTTGTGCAAATGAGAATAAAGTTGATCCTTCTACAATGTGACAGCCCTTTAGATATTTGTAGACAGCTATTAAGTCTCCTCTCAGTCTTCTCTTTTGCAAACTAAACATTCCCAAATCCTGCAACCTTTCCTCATAAGACAGGGTTTGCAGACCGGTCACCATTCTGGTCGCTCTTTTCTGAACTTGCTCCAGTTTGTTGATGTCTTTTTTAAAATGTGGTGCCCAAAACTGGACACAATATTCCAGATGAGGTCTGACCAAAGAGGAGTAGAGGGAAATAATGACTTCACGTGATCTAGACTGTATGCTTCTGTTAATACATCCTAGAATTGCATTTGCCTTTTTTGCTGCTGCATCACACTGTTGACTCATATTCAGTCTGTGATCTATTAGTATACCCAAGTCTTTTTCACATGTGCTGTCACTTAGCCCTATTCCTCCCATTCTATATATGCTTTTTTCATTTTTATTGCCCAGATGTAGTACTTTGCATTTCTCCCTGTTAAAAACCATTCTGTTAGTTGCTGCCCACTTCTCCAGTTTATTTAAATCTTTTTGAATCCTCTCTCTCTCTTCTCTAGTATTAGCTATCCCTCCTAGCTTTGTGTCATCAGCAAATTTAATCAGTTTACCCTCAATTCCTTCATCTAAATCGTTGATAAAGATGTTGAACAATACAGGGCCCAGGACAGAGCCCTGTGGTACCCCACTTGAGACATTCTTCCAACTGGATGTACAGCCATTTACGACCACTCTTTGGGTCCGATCACTAAGCCAGTTATGAATCCACCTAACAGTTGCCTTGTCCATTCCATACTTAGTCATTTTTTCAATAAGGATTGTATGAGAGACTTTGTCAAATGCTTTGCTGAAGTCAAGATATACTATATCTACAGCATTTCCTTGATCCACCCAATCAGTGATACCGTCATAGAAGGAAATTAAGTTAGTCTGACATGACTTATTAGTTAGAAACCCATGCTGACTCTGTTTAATCACTTCATTCTTATCCAGGTATTGACATACATGTTGTTTAATAATTTGTTCAAAGATCTTTCCTGGTATAGAAGTCAGACTCACCGGCCTATAGTTGCCTGGGTCCACCTTCTTCCCCTTTTTGAAGATAGGAACAACATTTGCTCTTCTCCAGTCTTCTGGCACTTCTCCTGTTCTCCAAGAATTTTCAAAGATTATGGAGAGGGGTTCAAAAATTTCTTCTACTATCTCCTTCAGTACTCTGGGGTGTAATTCATCTGGACCTGGAGACTTGAATTCATTTAGGTTAGCTAAGTGTTTCCTCACTATCTTTCTGTTTATAGATATCCTGGATTCTTCTATTCCCTTAATAGGACAGTGAATAACAGTTGATGTTGCATTTCCTTTCTGAGAGAAAACAGATGCAAAATAGGAATTTAAAAGTTCAGCCTTCTCAACATCCTGTCTTACCATTTCATCATTTTCATCCTGTAAAAATCCTATAGCATCTTTGACTTTTTTCTTTTACTTTTGACATATCCCCAAAATCCTTTATTATTGCTTTTGACATCTCTTGCAAGCCTCAGTTCATTTTCAGCTTTAGCTAATCTGATTTGTGCCCTGCAGGTTCTGCAGACAGCATTATATTCTTCTTTAGATATGCCTCCCTCTTTCCATTTTATAAACATTTTTTTCTTCCTTTTTAGCATGTGCTTAAGTTCTGTGTTCATCCATCCTGGTTTCCTTAAATGCTTCCTATTCTTCCCTCTTTTCGGAATTGTTAACAACTGTGCTTTGAGAATTTCATTTTTCAAGATTTCCCATCCTTCCTGGACATTTTTGTCTTTAAGGATATCCAGCCATTGGATCCCTCCAATTCTCTTTCTGAATCCCTTAAAATCTGCCTTTCTGAAATCTAACCTTGACGTCTGAGTCTTCACAGGTCTTCCACCTCTAGTAATCCAAAATTCTAAAATAGCATGGTCGCTACCTCCTAGGGTCCCAGCCACTTTTACCTCCTCAACCATTTCCTCCCTGTTTATAAGGATTAGATCCAAGGTAGAAGTTCCCCTTGTTTTCTCCCTTACCTTTTGGAAGATAAAGTTGTCAGCAAGAGAGGATAAGAATTTCCTTGACCTGTTAGTTTTGCCTGAGAGAGATTCCCAACAAATGTCTGGATAGTTGAAATCTCCCATGACAACTATGTCATATTTTTTGGAGAACTTGGCCATCTGATGCATAAAGAGTTCATCTATATATTCGGCTTGCACAGGCGGCCTGTAGTAAATGCCTACAATGGTGTCCTTTCCATTGTTCTGTCCTTGTATTCTTACCCAAACAGTTTCCACAGAACTCCCAGTCTCTGAAGCTTCAATCTCTGTGCAGATATACGCGTTTCGAACATACAATGCGACACCCCCTCCTCGTTTATCAAGTCTGTTTCTTGCAAATAAGTTGTATCCTTCTAGTCTTGTATTCCAATCATGTGTATTGTCCCACCAAGTTTCAGTGATTCCAATTACATCATATTTCTGTTCCTGTGTTAGTAGTTCCAATTCTCCTTGTTTGTTGCCCATGCTTTGTGCATTAGTATAGAAACATTTTAGTTTGTGATTGGTTTCTCTTTCTCCAATATTTTTATTAATTAGATTCTTTCGTCTTTGTTCTTCCTTTCCACTTCTAATAGCAGAGTTCTCAATAGCATTTGTCAGGTGTATGGCTTTTTCTGGTCTTTTGCTTCCCTTCCCATGTCGTTCTAGTTTAAAGCTCTCCTTACAAGTGTAGCAAGGCGACTTCCAAATACATGCTTTCCAGTCTTCGTAAGGTGCACCCCATCTCTAGCAAGTAGTCCATCGTATAAGTAGTTCACTCCGTGATCCAGAAATCCAAATCCTTGCTGACGGCACCATCGACGTAGCCAGTTGTTCACCTGCAGAATCTTATTCCACCTCCTTGTTCCATGGCCATCCACTGGGAGGATGGAAGAGAAGACCACCTGCGCTCCCAGTTCTTTCACTTTCTTGCCTAAGTCTTCAAAGTCTCTGCAGATGATTTCCAGGTCATTTCTTGCGGTGTCATTTGTCCCCACATGTAGTAGCAGGAATGGGTAGTCATCTGTAGGTCTGAAGAGTCCTGATATCCTGTCAGACACATCTTTAATTTTTGCACCTGGAAGACAGCACATTTCTCTTGTAGTTATATCCGGTCTGCAGATAGCGGCCTCTGTTCCTCTCAGCAGGGAATCCCCCATGACCACCACTCTCCGTTTCTTCTTCACAACATTTTTCTTTCTCCATCCAGGAGGACTCTGAAGGCGTACAAGGTTGCTGTTTGTTGGCAAAGTCTTATCCTGATGTATTTCTTCATCGTTTTCCTGCGTGAGAGCCTGGTACTGGTTTCTGAGCAGTATGGGTGCTGACTGCCTCCTGATCCTCCTGCTTCTCTGGGTCACATGTCTCCATTCCTCTGTTTCTTCAGGTGTACCTCGAATTTCTTCTCTTTCTGTAACATGAAGAGATAATTCTGCTCTGTCCAAGAACTCTTCACCTTCCTTAATGATCTTCAACGTAGCTAACCTCTCTTCGAGATTTTGCAACTTTTCCTCCAACAGGGACACAAGCTTGCATTTGTGGCATGTGAAGTTTGGCTTTTCCACTGGTAAATCTGTGAACATGTAGCAAGAAATGCAGCTCACCAAATGGCTCCTGGCCTCTTCCATCTTGAGATTTCTTAAAAACGATGAAAGATGAGCCAAATTTCGTGCGCCGATAGGCGCGCGGTTTTTCCGATTTCCTCTTTTCAGCTGCAACCGCCAAAACCCAGTGATCGTTGAGCTCGCGGAGACTCTTCACTTATCCCAGAAGGCACTGGGAATATGCAAATGATCTCCTCAAGACTCTTCCCCTGGTTTTCCGATTTCCTCTTTTCAGCTGCAACCGCCAAAACCCAGTGATCGTTGAGCTCGCGGAGACTCTTCACTTATCCCAGAAGGCACTGGGAATATGCAAATGATCTCCTCAAGACTCTTCCCCTGGTTTTCCGATTTCCTCTTTTCAGCTGCAACCGCCAAAACCCAGTGATCGTTGAGCTCGCGGAGACTCTTCACTTATCCCAGAAGGCACTGGGAATATGCAAATGATCTCCTCAAGACTCTTCCCCTCAAGACTCTTCAAACCCATTGAACATAATGGGGACCTCAACTTTTGTTCTGGAAAATTCTCTCTCTGTAACGGACGCCCGGAAGAAGTCCGTGCTCGGCGTTTAGCACCGGACACTAAGGCTATGTGCACACGTAACGGAACTCTCGCGGAAATTACCGCGAGAATTCCGGAATTCCGTTCCCCGGGAAAATCGCATTTTAAATTCCCGCGATTTTCCTGCGGAAAAACTAGCATTTTGCAAGCGTAATTAGCTTGCAGAATGCTAGCGTTTTCCAAGCGATCTGTAGCATCGCTTGGAGAACTGATTGACAGGTTGGTCACACTCGTCAAACATAGTGTTTGACAAGTGTGACCAACTTTTTACTACTGAGGCCGCCTATGCAGCATCAGTAGTAAAAGATAGAATGTAAAAAAAAAAAAATGGTGTTATTCTTACCTTCCGACGTCCCGCGCATCCGTTCCCAGTAATCCTTTGCGAAAATGCCCGCGATGGCGTCCATTCTCGCGGGATCGCGACGTCTCGCGGTAATTCGCCATGACATCGCGCGAATGACCGCGAGACTTCGCGATCCCGCGAGAACGGACGCCATCGCGGGCATTTTCGCAAAGGATTACTGGGAATGAGAGCGTGGAGAGAGGCTGGAAGGCTGCGCGGGACGTCGGAAGGTGAGAATAACAATATTTTTTTATTTTAAATTCTATTTTTTACAGGGATACGGTACCCAAAGCCCGGAGGACAGTCTCCTCTCCTCCGGACCGTGGGTACCATCCGCAATTGTTCTGCTTACTTTCCGCATGTTGTGCACAGCCACATGCGGAAAGTAAGCAGAACAATGCTTTCCTATGGGTGCGGGATCGCCGCGATTCTGCAAAATTAATGAGCATGCTGCGTTTTTTACCGCGAAGCGATTCCGCCGCGGTAAAAACCGCAGCATTAGCACAGCATTGCGGAATCCCATAGGAACGCATGGGATGCTTATTTTTCGCGTTTTCGCAGCAAAATTGCGCGGTTAAAACCACCGCGGAATCGCGAAAAAAACGCCATGTGTGAACTCAGCCTTACTGTCCTTTATGAACCCCAAACTTTTAAGTTTGTGTTCGCTCTACTGAACATATGTATGGGTATGGTCTTTGTCCACTCGACCCTTCATAGCCAGTACATCATTGCACAAGGGGGCTTTCTACACCTCGTGGGAAAAAATCATGGCATGCACTGTTCTGGTTCATTTAACAGAACAGAATAGTACTTACAATGGAAATGTAAGGCAGCTCCGGCACCCATCTGCAAAGGGGACGAGCACACGGACCTAGCCACATCCACAATATGCAGACATTACTGGTCCATGTTTACATTAAGTTGTGAGAACCAGGCCCAAGTCTTGGCTCAATACGAGTAAAGGAAAAACACCGTATGCACAACTTCAGAAGGTGCTCAAGTAGGGCCCCACACCATACATGAATAATAAAGAAAACTTGGCACTGGTCAGCAGACCAACAGTGGAGTCTGGGTCGCTGATGACTGCATGGCACCCCCACCCACCCAGGTACTATTTGATTCAGACTCCATGCCCAGCGCCTAGTGCATGACCAGGCACATTTGAAGTGACTATGGTCACACTGAATGCGATTAACTACTATACTGCAGTCAGTTACAGATGAAGGCCAGTGAGGCTGCATTAAAAAATCCCAAAAAATATTCTAGAAGTTGAGTGCCAAGTTTTCTTTATTATTTAAGTCTTGGCTCAGACACATCTCCAAATTGTGGACGTGATGGCGCCATATGTAGCTCTGTGTGTTTGCCTGCTTCCCGGATGTGCCTTCCATTGCATGTACCATGCTGCAGTTTTTCAATGCAGGCAATCGGTCCATGATGAGCACAAGCACTGTGGATACAATCTGTCTGTGTGCACACCGGACTGAGAACGTTTCATCTGAACGAGCCCTTAAAATAATTTTGTGTTGCGCTGAGATGAGACATGTGAGGCCAACATGATTGATTCTGTTTCCCAGAAGCTTGATGTATTGTGAAGTGACTGATATCCCGTATGATCTATTTCTTCAGTATGCATAATTCAGGAGTTTCACTCCCTCTCTTCAATTAATATTAAAAGCATCCCCAGATTTGGCAGACGCATTAATATTCATTTAAAAGAAAAAAAATCAGATGAACCATCAGAGCACACTAGGGATGTAAATCCAAAAGATAGGAAAGAAAAATTAAAAGAGGTAGGAAGTAACCGACTTTAACGACCTTCTGACAAAAGATGAAGAACAAAAGCAATATGTCCTGCAAGTTGTAAGCAAATGCCGAGCATTATATTCTGACGTTTCAAAAACTACTTTAACAAAAGCTCTAGAATAGATTAGATAACTATGTAAAATTATCAACTCATGTAGGTTAGCGTGCTCTGATGGTTCATCTGTGCTACTGAGCAATTTATTAGCCATTAACAACTTTTCATTGTCTGTAATGGTGGGATCAAAAAACGATAATCCCACCAACTCTGCATTCAAATACCACAAATGGTTCGAAAATTTGGTCAGGGCTATTTCTGCAATGTTGTTGTCACATTCTTTATAGTCTAACAGACTATGCAAAATACCTAAATCTTAAAATACCTCAATTTGGATTTTTTCAAACTTTGAGCGACGAGCGGCACGGGTTAACGTCGTTTGATCGAGCTCAAATTTCGGCTCTCTCAATATCTGGAAAGGGGAATCGTTTTGTGGGGTCCAGACGAACAAGATTCTGACATTTTTTTCCCCCCCATATGAGATCCGGTCACCCTAGTGTTCAAAGACAGAAACTTTTATTTTCCGGGTGGAATGTTTCAGTATGTGGCTCCTGCATACTATTGTCTGTGTCCAAGACTTAGGGCAGAGACACACTGCCGTATTTCTCGTGCGAGAATCGTATTGTAAGGGCTCATACTCACTGGCGTGAAATATGGAAGAGTACAATCCAATAAAAAATCGGACTGCACTCGGACCAATGTTATTCAATGGGTGACATCTCATTTGCGATTTTTTTTTCTCAGCCGAAATCAGACTGAGAAAAAAATTGCAGCATGCTGCGTATTGCTGCGATTCTCGGATGAGACTCGCCAATACAAGCCAATGGATGCAAGAAAAAAATAGCACAGCGCTCGGACCATGCGAGTGCTATCTGATTTATACACACGGTGTCGTTTGAAAAGCCAGCTATTCATATGCGACTATACAGTATAATCACACTGACATGTTAGAATGCAAAAGATATAATACAGGTATACAAATAGAATAGCTGTGTGCATGTGTGTGTGTGTATATATATATATATATATATATATATGTCAGTGAGACACACATATATATATATATATATATATATATATATATATATATATATATATATATATATATATCTCTTTATATTTCATAGAGAGATACATAGTAGAATAGGTGATATATATATATATATATATGTCAGTGAGACACACATATATATATATATATATATATATATATATATATATATATCTTTATATTTCATAGAGAGATACATAGTAGAATAGGTGATAATTCATTTGTAGGCTTTTGTAAAAAAAAAAAATATATATATACATATATATACAGTCATATGTAAAAGTTTGGGCACCCCTATTAATGTTAACCTTTTTTCTTTATAACCATTTTGGTTTTTGCAACAGGTATTTCAGTTTCATATATCTAATAACTGATGGACTCAGTTATATTTCTGGATTCAAATGAGGTTTATTGTACTAACAGAAAATGTGCTATCTGCATTTAAACAAAATTTGACCGGTGCAAAAGTATGGGCACCCTTATCATTTTCTTGATTTGAACACTCCTAACTACTTTTTACTGACTTCCTGAAGCACTAAATTGGTTTTGTAACCTCATTGAGCTTTGAACTTCATAGCCAGGTGTATCAAATCATGAGAAAAGGTATTTAAAGTGGCCACTTGCAAGTAGTTCTCCTATTTGATTCTCCTATGAAGAGTGGCATCATGGGATCCTCAAAACAACTCTCAAATGATCTGAAAACAAAGATTATTCAACATAGCTTTTCAGGGGAAGAATACAAAAAGTTGTCTCAGAGATTTAACCAGTCAGTTTCCACTGTGAGGAACATAGTAAGGAAATGGAAGAACACAGGTACAGTTCTTGTTAAGCCCAGAAGTGGCAGGCCAAGAAAAATATCAGAAAGGCAGAGAAGAAGAATGGTGAGAACAGTCAAGGACAATCCACAGACCACCTCCAAAGACCTGCAGCATCATCTTGCTGCATATGGTGTCACTGTGCATCGGTCAACAATACAGCGCATTTTGCACAAGGAGAAGCTGTATGGGAGAGTGATGCAAAAGAAGCCGTTTCTGCAAGCACGCCACAAACAGAGTCGCCTGAGGTATGCAAAAGTATATTTGGACAAGCCAGTTACATTTTGGAAGAAGGTCCTGTGGACTGATGAAACAAAGATTGAGTTGTTTGGTCATACAAAAAGACGTTATGCATGCGCTGTATTGGACAAAAGGGTGGACAAAAGTATTGGCACTGTTCGAAAAATCATGTGATGCTTCTCTAATTTGTGTAATTAACAGCACCTATAACTTACCTGTGGCACCTAACAGGTGTTGGCAATAACTAAATCACACTTGCAGCTGGTTGACATGGATTAAAGTTGACTCAACCTCTGTCTTGTGTCCTTGTGTGTACCACATTGAGCATGGAGAAAAGAAAAAAGACCAAAGAACTGTCTGAGGACTTGAGAAACCAAATTGTGAGGAAGCATGAGCAATCTCAAGGCTACAAGTCCATCTCCAAAGACCTGAATGTTCCTGTGTCTACCGTGCGCAGTGTCATCAAGAAGTGTAAAGCCCATGGCACTGTGGCTAACCTCCCTAGATGTGGATGGAAAAGAAAAATTGACAAGAGATTTCAATGCAAGATTGTGCGGATGTTGGATAAAGAACCTCCACTAACATCCAAGCAAGTTCAAGCTGCCCTGCAGTCCGAGGGTACAATGGTGTCAACCCGTACTATCCGTCGGCATCTGAATGAAAAGGGACTGTATGGTAGGAGACCCAGGAAGACTCCACTTCTTACCCCCGAGACATAAAAAAGCCAGGCTGGAGTTTGCCAAGACTTACCTGAAAAAGCCTAAAACATTTTGGAAGAATGTTCTTTGGTCAGATGAGACAAAAGTAGAGCTTTTAGGGCAAAAGCATCAACATAGAGTTTACAGGAGAAAAAAGAGACATTCAAAGAAAAGTACGTGGTCCCTACAGTCAAACATGGCGGAGGTTCCCTGATGTTTTGGGGTTGCTTTGCTGCCTCTGGCACTGGACTGCTTGACCGTGTGCATGGCATTATGAAGTCAGAAGACTACCAACAAATTTTGCAGCATAATTTAGGGCCCAGTGTGAGAAAGCTGGGTCTACCTCAGAGGTCATGGGTCTTCCAGCAGGACAATAACCCAAAACACACTTCAAAAAGCACTAGAAAATGGTTTGAGAGAAAGCACTGGAGACTTCTAAGGTGGCTAGCAATGAGTCCAGACCTGAATCCCATAGAACACCTGTGGAGAGATCTAAAAATGGCAGTTTGGAGAAGGCACCCTTCAAATATCAGGGACCTGGAGTAGTTTGCCAAAGAAGAATGGTCTAAAATTCAAGCAGAGCATTGTAAGAAACTCATTAATGGTTACCGGAAGCGGTGGGTCGCAGTTATTTTGGCTAAAGGTTGTGCAACCAAGTATTAGGCTGAGGGTGCCAATACTTTTGTCCGGCCCATTTTTGGAGTTTTGTGTGAAATGATCAATGTTTTGCTTTTTGCTTCATTCTCTTTTGCGTTTTTTCATTTAAGACAAATTAAATGAAGATAATAATACCAAAGAATTTGTGTTTGCAATCATTTTCAGGAAGAAACTGAATATTATCTGACAGAATTGCAGGGGTGTCAATACTTTTGGCCATGACTGTATATATTGTGAGGTAGCACTGTTATTCAAATAGGGGATACTCGCTTAGCCGCCACAAAACCATATCCGGCACGGGTTTTCCATAAAACAATTATAGTCCATGCGGTTTATTCAGCATCATAAACCCACAGCAGTAACATAAAGTTCATCACATCAGCATAGCGTCCATGACAGAGTTCAGCTCTGTAATCCCTGTGTATATATATAGACTACCGTTCAAAAGTTTAGGGTCACTTAGAAATTTCCTTATTTTTGAAAGAAAAGCACAGTTTTTTTCCAATGAAGCTAACATTAAATGATTCAGAAATACACTCTATACACTGTTAATGTGGTAAATGACTATTCTAGCTGCAAACATCTGGTTTGTAATTCAATATCTTCATAGGTGTATAGAGGCCCATTTCCAACAACCATCACTCCAGTGTTCTTATGCTACTTTGCGTTTGCTAACTGTGTAAGAAGGCTAATGGATGGTTAGAATACCCTTGAAAATCCTTGTGCAAGTATGTTAGCACAGCTGAAAACAGTTTGGCTGATTAGAGAAATTATAAAACTGACCTTCCTTTGAGCTAGTTGAGAATCTGGAGCATTACATTTGTTGATTCCATTAAACTCTCAAAATGGCCATAAAAAAAGAACTTTCATGTGAAACTCGACAGTCTATTCTTGTTCTTAGAAATGAAGGCTATTCCATGCGAGAAATTGCCAAGAAACTGAAGATTTCCTACAATGGTGTGTACTACTCCCTTCAGAGGAGAGCACAAACAGGCTCTAACCAGAGTGGAAAGAGAAATGGGAGGCCCCACTGCACAACTGAGCAACAAGACAAGCACATTAGAGTCTGTAGTTTGAGAAATCGACGCCTCACAGGTCCTCAACTGGCAGCTTTATTAAATAATACACGCAAAATGCCAGTATCAACGTTTACAGTGAAGAGGCGACTCCAGGATGCTGGCCTTCAGGGCAGAGTGGCAAAGAAAAAGCCATATCTGAGACTGGCTAATAAACGGAAAAGATTAATATGGGCAAAAGAACACAGACATTGGACAGAGAAAGGTTGGTAAAAAAGTGTTATGGACAGACGAATCCAAGTTTGAGGTGTTTGGATCACACAGAAGAACATTTGCGATGCAGAACAACTGAAAAGATGCTGGAAGAGTGCCTGATGCCATCTGACAAGCATGGTGGAGGTAATGTGATGGTCTGGGTTTGCTTTGGTGCTGGTAAAGTAGGAGATTTGTACAAGGTAAAGGGGATTTTGAATAAGGAAGGCTCTCTCTCCATTTTGCAACACCATGCCATACCCTGTGGACAGCGCTTGATTGGAGCCAATTTCATCCTACAACAGGACAATGACCCAAAGCACACCTCCAAATTATGCAAGAACTATTTAGGGAAGAAGCAGGCAGCTGGTATTCTATCTGTAATGGTGTAGCCAGCGCAGTCACAAGATCTCAACCCCATTGAGCTGTTGTGGGAGCAGCATGACCGTATGGTACGCAAAAAGTGCCCATCAAGCCAAACCAACTTGTGGGAGGGGCTTCTGGAAACATGGGGTGAAATTTCTCCAGATTACCTCAGCAAACTAACTGCTAGAATGCCAAAGGTATACAATGCTGGAATTGCTGCAAAGGAAGCATTCTTTGACAAAAGCAAAGTTTGAAGGAGAAAATTATTATTTCAAATAAAAATCTTTTTTTCGAACCTTTTCAATGTCTGGACTAGATTTTAAATTCATTTGGCAACTGATTTGATTAATAAAAGTATGAGTTTTCATGGAAAACACAAAATTGTCTGAGTGACCCCAAACTTTTGAATGGTAGATGGTAGTGTGTGTGTATGTATGTATATATATATATATATATATATATATATATATATATATATATATATATATATATATATATATATATTTATATATATTTATTACATAGTCTATATATATATTGCTTAGTCAGATTGAACAAAAGCTGTCAATTCATTTATCGGCTTCTGTAAAATCGTTACAGAACCTGACAGGATATGAGACATGGTTTACATACAGTAACCATTACATATCTGTGCAACTTTTTTTATATGTCCCTGACTAAAAATGTTAGTAGTGTATGCGTTTAAAATTTTGGAGTTGTAGGTCTTAAATTAAAGGATTAATTCACGGAAAAATAATTGCATGGGCTCCGCGCAATTTTCTCCGCCAGAGAGGGAAAGCTAGTGAATCAGTGAATGAGAGCAGATATTAATAGGCAGTGACCATGATTATTCTCCTCCCCCCCCCCCCCCCGGCTAAAAAAAAACCTGCCCCCAGCCAGCCCAGGGTAAAAAATTACAGACATTAAAAATTCTTTTAATAAAATAATTACACAAAGTTTTTGACCAAATTTATCATTCTGCTATTCCAACAGAATCCCTTGTTCTCCTGAAAAAAATAAAAAAAACAACAATATATATATACACACATACACCTATTCTACGTGTATATATCTATTCTATTCTAACTTTTTCTATACTATACTGTACGCTCATCTGCCGGTTTTTACTATATCTACAGTCATGGCCAAAAGTATTGACACCCCTGCAATTCTGTCAGATAATATTCAGTTTCTTCCTGAAAATGATTGCAAACACAAATTCTTTGGTATTATTATTTTCATTTAATTTGTCTTAAATGAAAAAACACAAAAGAGAAAGAAGCAAAAAGCAAAACATTGATCATTTCACACAAAACTCCAAAAATGGGCCGGACAAAAGTATTGGCACCCTCAGCCTAATACTTGGTTGCACAACCTTTAGCCAAAATAACTGCGACCAACCGCTTCCGGTAACCATCAATGAGTTTCTTACAATGCTCTGCTGGAATTTTAGACCATTCTTCTTTGGCAAACTTCTCCAAACTGCCATTTTTAGATCTCTCCACAGGTGTTCTATGGGATTCAGGTCTGGACTCATTGCTGGCCACCTTAGATGTCTCCAGTGCTTTCTCTCAAACCATTTTCTAGTGCTTTTTGAAGTGTGTTTTGGGTCATTGTCCTGCTGGAAGACCCATGACCTCTGAGGGAGACCCAGCTTTCTCACACTGGGCCCTACATTATGCTGCAAAATTTGTTGGTAGTCTTCAGACTTCATAATGCCATGCACATGGTCAAGCAGTCCAGTGCCAGAGGCAGCAAAGCAACCTCAAAACATCAGGGAACCTCCGCCATGTTTGACTGTAGGGACCGTGTACTTTTCTTTGAATGCCTCTTTTTTCTCCTGTAAACTCTATGTTGATGCTTTTGCCCTAAAAGCTCTACTTTTGTCTCATCTGACCAGAGAACATTCTTCCAAAATGTTTTAGGCTTTTTCAGGTAAGTTTTCGCAAACTCCAGCCTGGCTTTTTTATGTCTCGGGGTAAGAAGTGGAGTCTTCCTGGGTCTCCTACCATACAGTCCCTTTTCATTCAGACGCCGACGGATTGTACGGGTTGACACCATTGTACCCTCGGACTGCAGGGCAGCTTGAACTTGTTTGGATGTTAGTGGAGGTTCTTTATCCAACATCCGCACAATCTTGCGTTGAAATCTCTTGTTAATTTTTCTTTTCCGTCCACATCTAGGGAGGTTAGCCACAGTGCCATGGGCTTTAAACTTCTTGATGACACTGTGCACGGTAGACACAGGAACATTCAGGTCTTTGGAGATGGACTTGTAGCCTTGAAATTGCTCATGCTTCCTCAGAATTTGGTTTCTCAAGTCCTCAGACAGTTCTTTGGTCTTCTTTCTTTTCTCCATGCTCAATGTGGTACACACAAGGACACAGGACAGAGGTTGAGTCAACTTTAATCCATGTCAACTGGCTGCAAGTGTGATTTAGTTATTGCCAACACCTGTTAGGTGCCACAGGTAAGTTACAGGTGCTGTTAATTACATAAATTAGAGAAGCATCACATGATTTTTCAAACAGTGCCAATACTTTTGTCCACCCTCTTTGTTATGTTTGGTGTGGAATTATATCCAATTTGGCTTTAGGACAATTCTTTTTGTGTTTTTTCATTTAAGACAAATTAAATGAAGATAATAATACCAAAGAATTTGTGTTTGCAATCATTTTCAGGAAGAAACTGAGTATTATCTGACAGAATTGCAGGGGTGTCAATACTTTTGGCCATGACTGTATCTATATGTCTATCTATATACACACACATATACTGTATGTATGTTTTGAAGATTATTTTGTTTTAAAACGATGTGTACAGTTTTTTACAATGCTATTTTAACATGAGTTTTTACATGGAAAGAACTGCTGTATGTAAAACCTCATGTTAAAATCGGATTGCATACTCATGCCATACGGATGTTCCGTTGAAAAATCGCATTATACTCGCATAGCACTCGTCCGTTTTTTCGGTCCTGAAATCGGACTGTTTTTTTTCTCTCAAATGGGTATGAGCCCTAAAGCTCGCACTGGCTGTGTGCTCTCCTGACCTAAGCTTGACAGCTGCATAGAAATACATCATACTGTCTTGCTCAGGTCAGGAGAGGTGCCGTCCAGTCCATGCAGTGCGATGCGATTCTCGCATGAGAAATACAGCAGTCAGTCTCTGCCCTTAAAGGGAGTCTGTCACCAAGTTTTTACTATCCCATCTAAAAGCAGCATTATATAAGGGCAGAGGCCCTGATTCCAGTGATATTTCACTTACTGGGCTGCTTGCTGCAGTTTTAACAAAGTCACGCTTCTACCAGTTGTCTAACTTCTGCACTGATTGGCAAATGAGCGTAGGCAGAAAGCTGCCAATCAGTGGTGCATGCGGGATTATACAGAGCTCATGAATATGGAGGATTACGTAGCAGGTTTATTAATCTTCTAGTGATACAGGTGCTTCTCACAAAATTAGAATATCATCCCAGCAACCTGGGCTTCCATAAAACCTCAGCAGTGCCACAGACAGGCTGATGATAAAACTGTGATTTTATAAAATCTACAGGAAGCAGCCCAGTAAGTGACACATTGCTGGAATTCGGATCCCTGTGATGCTCTCAGATTAGAAGGTAATATCCTATTGACAGATTTCCTTTAAAGCCTAGAATGGAATCAAATCTTGTCCAGATAGGACATCTTTTCCTAATCTATCGCCTTGGCTGTAAATACACATGTCCGGCACAGAACAGTAGTATGGGAAACTTTAGACTAGCGATATACGGTGAAAGCGATCACACAACATTGATGGTGCAGTTTCACATTGCAACCTGTGCCCAACTGCGACACAGCCATAAATGTTTCCAAATATGTTGGATTTTCTTTTGCTGGTCACAGATTGCGTGCAACCCGCCTGCCATAACCTTCAGTGCCAGTCGCATGCATCCTGTCTGCGATTTGGCTGTGTTTTCTCTACAGCAAAATTGTGTTTGTGCATCAGTGAGTCGCAGACAAGGTGCACAAATATTTTTGGATGCGTGTCATGTCGCCGTGTAGCCCCAGCCTTACATGTGTTATATTGGAAAGCTGTAGATTATAGCCTGCAAGTGGCAGTAAAAGGACAATTTGCTAAGGCTAATTTAATATTAGCCAACATTGTATGCTGCCCTCTAGTGGCAATACAAAGAACTAATAAAAGATGCTTTTCTTAGGTCATGCAATGTTTTATCTGTCACTCATATAGTGCTGACATTTTCTGGAACACTTTGTACATAGGGACAGATTTGTTACAATTCTAGCACCGTGTGGATATAAGGGATTTCAGCAAATATAACAGATGACCATACAGTATGCATTATATTTTTTGCAGACTGAGGCCACATTCACACTCTCAGTATTTGGTGAGGTTTTTACCTCAGTATCTGTAAGCCAAAACCAGGAGTGGGTGATAAATACTGAAGTGGTGACGTGTTTCTATTATTCTTTTTCTCCGATTGTTCCTCTCCTGGCTTTGACTTACAAATACTGAGGTAAAATACTGACCAAATACCATTAGTGTGCACATGGTCTTAGGCCTCATCCAGACGTCCTCTTTCACACATGTGTTCCATCTGTGGTTTTCAGGGATGGGTAACGTACCCATTAATTTCTATGGTGCTGTTCACATGTCCAGTTTTTTTTTTTTTTCTTTTGTGAACCGTGTGCCATCAAGATATCACAGAGACCAGTCCATTTTTGATCAGTCTCAGATGAAAATCACCCATATATGTCTATGGGTTTGTGAGGATCACTGAGAACACACAAGTACCCTATGTGCTGTCTGTATGTAACAGTGCAATGGGTAGAAGAAGCGGCACAATTTCTTTTATTTTTCTTTACATGTGAGGAAATCCTTAATGATAAAAAGGACATATTGATGAAACTCTGACCCAAACTAGAAATTCAGTCTGTGTTTTTCCCTAGTGAAAAACAGATGTCTAAATGAGGCCTCATTCACAATCCAACGTGCACATCATATGGACACTGCTGTAGTATATCACCCTGGTTTGGTCACAGACCTCAGTACTCCAAGGCCACATTACATGTAAAAGTTTGGGCAGCCGGTCAAAATGACTGTTATTGTGAACAGTTAAGCAAAATAAAGATGAAATGATCACTAAAAGGGCTAAAGTTAAAGAGGACACATTTCCTTTGTATTTTAGGCAAAAAAAAAAAGTCATGTTTTACATTATAAGGCCGGGATCACACATACGAGAAACACGGCCGAGTCTCGCATGTTAATACCCGACACTGCCGCCGGCACTGGGGAGCGGAGCGTGCTGCTCCAGGTATTACTATGTGATCCAAGTGCAGGCGGCAGTGCCGGGTATTAACATGCGAGACTCGGCCGTGTTTCTCGCATGTGTGGTCCCGGCCAGAGGGCTCTTACTCAACAGTGTAGAAATCGGACAAGTGCAATCTGGTAAAGAAATCGTACTGCTCTCTGACCAATGT
Organism: Dendrobates tinctorius; assembly: GCF_039654945.1. NCBI lineage: Eukaryota > Metazoa > Chordata > Amphibia > Anura > Dendrobatidae > Dendrobates > Dendrobates tinctorius. The sequence continues at coordinate 28,737,448 of NW_027361690.1, forward strand.
TAGGCTACTTTCACACTTGCGTTTTTTTGCGCTGCGCCTTGTGCGCATTCCAAGCGCATGCAAAAAAACACATTAAGCGTTTTGCATGCGTTTGCTGTTTTTTTGCGCATGCGATTTAACCAGTTAGTCGCCATGTTATTTCTAAAAACGCATGCGTGCTCATGTCCTAGCGTGTGATCCCATAGACTGGAATGTTGGTTTTTTTGCGCTTTCCGTGCGCATGCGTGTTTTGGCAGCAGTTGGACGCACAGATAAATGCAACATGTTGCATCTGGCGCGCCTGGGCGCACACCTGGAAAAAAACGCAGTGCAAGAAAACGCACATGAACACGTACAAGCGCTATACCATGCGCCCGCCATGTTAACCCCTTTCTGACATCAGACATACTATCCTGTCCATGGGACCCGGGCCCCTATACCCATGGACGGTATAGTACGTCTAGCGCGATCAGCTGCGCTCACGGGGGGAGCGCAGCTGATCGCGGCCGGGTGTCAGCTGATTATCACAGCTGACACCCGGCACTACGTGTCAGGGGCGGTCACGGACCGCCCCTGACACATTAACCCCTGGCACACTGCGATCAAACACGATCGCAGTGTACCGGGGGTTTATGGAAGCATCGGGAGGGAGGGGGCTCCCTCCGTGCTTCCCTGAGCCCCCCGCAACAGCACGATGTGCAGCGCTGCTGCGGGGGCCTCCTTCCTTGTAGGTCCCCGGATCCAATATGGCTCCGGGGACCATCGGGGGCCTGCAAGGGAGGCATCTTCCTCATGCCTGCTGAGCGCAGGCATGAGGAAGTCTGCTGCAGTGCCTATGACAGATCGCTGATCTGTCACAGCGATCTGTGATGTGACAGATCAGCGATCTGTCACATGACAGTGATGTCCCCCCTGGGACATTGTAATAAAGTTAAAAAAAAAAAAGAAAAAAAAGGTGTAAAAATAATTTATAAAAAATCGCTAAATAAATTAAAAAAAAAAAAAAATATTCCCATATAAATTAATTTTTTGGAAATAAAAAAAACAAACAATAAAAGTACACATATATGGTATCGCCGCGTCCGTAACGACCCGCCCTATAAAACTGTCCCACTGGTTAACCCCTTTAGCGAACCCCTTAAAAAATAAAAATAAAAAAAAGCAAAAAATAATGATTTATTTATCATACTGCCGAACAAAAAGTGCAATACTGCGCGATCAAAAAGACGGATATAAATAACCATGGTACCGCTGAAAACGTCATCTTGTCCCGCAAAAAACGAGCTGCCACACAGCATCATCAGCGAAAAAATAAAAAAGTTATAGCTCGCAGAATAAAGCGATGCAAAAATAATTATTTTTTATGTAAAATTGTTTTCATTGCATAAAAGCGCCAAAACATAAAAAAAGACATAAATGAGATATCGCTGTAACCGTACTGACCCGAAGAATAAAACTGCCTTATCAATTTTACCGCACGCGGAACGGTGTAAACGCACCCCCCACAAGAAATTCTTGAAATGCTGGTTTTTGTTCATTCTGCGTCCCAAAAATCGGAATAAAAAGTGATCAAAAAATGTTATGCGCCCGAAAATGGTACCAATAAAAATGTCAAATCGTCCCGCAAAATTAAGACATCACACGACTCTGTGGGTCAAAATACGGAAAAATTATAGCTCTCAAAATGTGGTGATGCAAAAACTATTTTTGCAATAAAAAGCGTCTTTTAGCGTGCGACAGCTGCCAAACATAAAAAAAACACCACAAATAGTTAATCAACCCCCCCCCTTTATCACCCCCTTAGTAAGGGAAAAATAATAAAATTAAAAAAATTTATTTATTTCCATTTTCCCTTTAGGGCTAGGGTTAGGGCTGAGATTAAGGTTAGGGGTGTGTTGGGATTAGGGTTGGAGTTAGAATTGGGGGGTTTCCACTGTTTGGGCACATCAGGTGCTCTCCAAACGCAACATTGCGTCATCTCAATTCCAGCCAATTCTGCGTTGAAAAAGTCAAATGGTGCTCCTTCCCTTCCAAGCTCTGCCATGCGCCCAAACAGTGTTTTACCCCCACATATGGGGTATCAGCCTACTCTGGACAAATTGGACAACAACTTTTGGGGTCCAATTTCTCCTGTTACCCTTGAGAAAATAAAAATATTGGGGATTAAGGCTGGTTTCACATTTGCGTTAAAACAACGCTGCGCCCTGCGTCGTTAAGCCCCGCCCCGAGCCGGCTCCCTGCCCGCCCCATCCGGGATCACCGCCTACTTTCGCATTTGCACGCATGCGATCGGCGCACCCTATCTTTAGCATAGGGTGCGCAGATCATGCGCTGCCAGTGTGAAAGTAGCGTGCTGCGCACCTTTGACGGTGCGCCGTGCGCGCCGAAATGCAGCATGTTGCATTTCGGCGCGCACGGCGCACCGTCAAAAGTGCGCAGCACGCTACTTTCACACTGGCAGCGCATGATCTGCGCACCCTATGCTAAAGATAGGGTGCGCCGATCGCATGCGTGCAAATGCGAAAGTAGGCGGTGATCCCGGATGGGGTGGGCAGGGAGCCGGCTCGGGGCGGGGCTTAACGACGCAGGGCGCAGCGTTGTTTTAACGCAAATGTGAAACCAGCCTAAAAGATCATGTTTGTGGAAAAAATATGATTTTTTTTATTTTCACGCCCAGGCATTATAAGCTTCTATGAAGCACTGGGGGGTTCAAAGTGCTCACCACACATCTAGATAAGTTCCTTAGGGGTCTAGTTTCCAAAATGGGGTCACTTGTGGGGGGTTTCCACTGTTTAGGTACATCAGGAGCTCTCCAAAGATAACATAACATAACCAGAAGACCATTCCATCAAACTCTGCATTCCAAAACGTTACTACTTCCCTTCCGAGCCCCGACGTGTGCCCATACAGTAGTTTTCTCCCACATATGGGGTATCAGGGTACTCAGGACAAATTGGACAACAACTTTTGGGGTCCAATTTCTCCTGTTACCCTTGGGAAAATAAAAAAATTGGGGACTAAAGGATCATGTTTGTGGAAAAAATATGATTTTTTTATTTTCATGCCTGGGCGTTATAAGCTTCTATGAAGCACTGGGGGGTTCAAAGTCCTCACCACCATCTAAATAAGTTCTTTAGGGGGTCTAGTTTCCAAAATGGTGTCATTTGTGGGGGGTTTCAACTGTTTAGGCAAATCAGGGGCTTTCCAAACACGGCATGGCGTCCAATCCCAATTCCAGCCAAAAAAGTCAAATGGCGCTGCTTCCCTTCCGAGCTCTGCCATGCGCCCAAATAGCGGTTTACCCCCACATATGGGGTATCAGCGTACTCAGGACAAATTGCACAATAACTTTTGGGGTCCTGTTACCCTTGGAAAAATAAAAATTGAGGTTGAAAAGATCATTTTTGTGGAAAAAATGTGATTTTTCAATTGTACAGCTGTACGTTATAAACTTCTGTGAAGCCCTTGGGGGTTCAAAGTTCTCACCACACATCTAGATAAGTTCCTTGGGGGGTCTAGTTTCCAAAATGGTGTCATTTGTGGGGGGGTTCCACTGTTTTGATACATCAGGGGCTTTCCAAACGCGACATGGTGTCCGATCTCAATTCCAGCAAAAAAAGTCAAATGGCGCTGCTTCCCTTCTGAGCTCTGCCATGCGCCCAAATAGTCGTTTAGACCCACATATAGGGTATCAGCGTACTCAGGACAAATTGCACAATAACTTTTAGGGTCCTGTTGCCCTTGAAAAAATAAAAAATTGGGGGTGAAAATATCATTTTTGTGGAAAAAATATGATTTTTTAATTGTACGGCTGTACGTTATAAACTTCTGTGAAGCTCTTGTGGGTTCAAAGTTCTCACCACATATCTAGATAAGTTCCTTGGGGGATCTAGTTTCCAAAATGGGGTCACTTGTGGGGGGTTTCCACTGTTTAGGCACATCAGGGGCTCTCCAAGCGTGACATGGCGTCCGATCTGAATTCCAGCCAATTTTGCATTGAAAAAGTCAAACGGCGCTCCTTCCCTTCTGAGCTCTGCCATGCGCCGAAACAATAGTTCCCCCCCACATATCAGATAACTTTTGTAGTCCAATTTCTTCTGTTACCCTTGGTAAAATAAAAAAAATTGGACCTGAAGTAATTTTTTTTGTGAAAAAAAGTTAAATGTTCATTTTTTTTTTTTTTAAACATTCAAAAAATTCCTGTGAAGCACCTGAAGGGTTAATAAACTTCCTGAATGTGGTTTTGAGCACCTTGAGGGGTGCAGTTTTTATAATGGTGTCACTTTTTGGTATCTTTTTGGTATTTTCTATCATATAGACCCCTCAAAGTGGCTTCAAATGTGATGTGGTCCGTAAAAATAAAATGGTGTTGCAAAAATGAGAAATCGCTGGTCAACTTTTAACCCTTATAACTTCCTAACAAAAAAACATTTTGGTTCCAAAATTGTGCTGATGAAAAGTAAACATATGGGAAATGTTACTTATTAAATTTTTTGTGTGCCGTATCTCTGTGATTTAAGGGCATAAATATTCAAAGTTGGAAAATTGTGAAATTTTCAAAATTTTCGCCAAATTTCCGTTTTTTTCACAAATAAACGCAAGTTATTTGAACGAAATTTTACTACTAACATGAAGTACAATATGTCACGAGAAAACAGTGTCAGAATCCCCGGGATCCATGCAAGCGTTTCAGAGTTATTACCTCATAAAGGGACAGTGGTCTGAATTGTAAAAATTGGCTGGTCATGAACGTGCAAACCACCCTTGGGGGTAAAGGGATTAAAGATAGGGGAGCAATGTGCATGCGCATGAAAGCGCACGAGGCGCAGTACTAAAAAACGCAAGTGTGAACCCAGCCTTATTCACTGATTCATCTGCAATTAATTTTTTCTCTGCTGGAATCTGGATGAGAAAAAAAAATCTCCACATTCTGCGAGTAGCCGAGTGTATTGGACAAGACTCACCAATGCAAGTCAATGGGTGCGAGAGAAAAAACGGACGACACACGGACCGGATCATCTGTATGCCATCTGATTTTTACGGATACATTACTTTTCTGCAGCACAAAACATGTAAATGGTTGTAGGAGAATAGTTGCAGAGAAAAAAACATGTCATACAGAGGCCATAAACATGTCATATGCAGGTCATACACGTCATGCAGAGGTCATACAGATACACGTCATACACCTGTCAAACAGAGGTCATACACATGTGGCTCTTAGTTTGCACCTCTACACACTTGTCTTTTTCTGTTTGGAAGTGCCGGTCAGTTACCTTATTGGCAGGATGTGCCTACTCAGTCTGACAGGGTCAATGCTGATTGGACAGTATCAAGCTGAGTTTGTACATTGCCCACTGGGAAGGGATATTGTGATATCCGGTACGTTCCCAGAAGGAATAACAAAGGAGCAGTGCAATGGAGTTTTCTATGAAAGCATGCTTGCTCCAGAATTGTTATTTGCAATAATGCCAATGGGAAAGTTGTGACAATGCAGAATACAAGTCATATAATGGCAAGGAATAATGTTAGTCCTCTACTAGTATTTAGACTGGTGATAGAACTGTGAGGTTCTTGTTACTAATCGGTGCCCTCGCTCTTCCAGGTAGAACAGGTGAGCCAGCTGGCAGTATTCATAGATGCGGCATTGGACTACCATAGACAATGTACACAGATCCTAGAAGACCTCCACAGCCGGCTGCACAACAGGTGAGAGGGTCCAATACTTATTTGTCGCTCACCACATGGTTTTCTGTGTTGATCACACTAGTTTGCTCTATGATAAAATGCTGTCATTTATCCATTGAGACAGGAGTGTTGGATACAATCTTGTCAAGAGCCACGTACCACTGTATGGAGAGTCAAGAGATGTATTACAACATTCAAATTAACAATCCCCTTCCAAAATCTGCTTTTTAGAAAGCTGATTAATCCCATGTTCTTCCATTGAGACCAGATTTATACTTGTAGCTTGTTGGCTTGCATTTGATGCAATATTTTGATTTCTGAAACCAGTTGATCAAAAAGTTGGAAAAGTATAGGGAAAAATATTTCCATATTTTTCTTTCTTTTCTTTTTTCTTGTATCCACTCCTGGCTTTGGCTAAAAATCTGAATATGTGAATTCAGGTTAACAGCAGTGTATGCATTTACAGAGATACTGGACAGATGAAAGGCAAATCACGGTTGCTTTCTATTTGGGCCTAATACAGATGGCACCACCATGTGCATGGATCTGTCTGATGGGTCACAGAGCGCCAGGATAGGTATAGTGTTACGTACCGAGTGGGCCTTCAGTCACCCCATGTATCTAGTGGACAAAATACTAGTGTGTATTCTTAAAAATAAACTACAGATATAGCGATTTTGAAGAAGGCTTTGGTTTGAGGCAGAAACGTGTAACTAAAGCTACTTGTATCTACCTTGAATTGTGGAGCCACTCATCGTCTACTGCGGTGTGGTCGTCCGCAGGGCCTATCCTCCATCATATGGCCATATTCACACAGACTACAAATACAGCTGCCTAGTTCTTACACACAAATGTGCTCCTGTGTAAATCTCCACTCCTGTGTAAATCTCCACTCCAAGCCTCTGACAAAATGCAGAACTGCTGGAAGGAATCCACGTTAAGACTTTTAGAAAAACATACAGAAAAAAAAAAATCATGATGGCATTGTGCGCACAGATTTTTGCCACAACATTTAAAGGGAACCTGTTACCTGGTTCTCCCGGTATATCGTAGGCGCAGCACCTTTTTAAGCCCTTTTTTACAGCATTTTGCTCTGTATTTATGTCCCCTTATGCAAGGCCCAAAAAAGGCTGTTTGTTATACTTACAGACAGGGCGGTCCAGTCTGGTGGGATTCTCTGGTCTTGATCCAGTGCCTCTGCTTTTCTTATAATTGCCGTCCTCCTTCCCTGCTTCATGTGGATGACCCGACCTATCACGGTCCTGCGCAAGCGCACTTCTCTTTGCCCTACCGGGGTAGCACCAGAGGCACCCATCAGACCGGATTGTAATAAAAGGACTTTTTTGTGCCCTGCATACTGAATTGGGGTCATACATACAGTACAGCATATCGGAATGCTATAAAAGCAGGCTGGCCCTACTTTATATTGGGAAAATATGCTGACAGGTTCCTTTGAAAATAAATGTTAAAGTGTAAGCATCATTTTAAATTTTATTTAAAAATTCAATAGAACACATGAAAGTTAGCAACTCTGTAACGTATTTTATCAGAAAAATCCGCTTCTGTCTCTTCGTGGACTGATCAGTCATTTTTTCAGAATCCTCCGTTCACAGGTAAAATCTGACTTCAGTGAAGATCAGAGATGGCAGTTGCTACTCATATGATTCTATGCAGATTGAATGGGGAGCTCTGTCTCTAGCGCCTCCTGTCTGCAATCTATAGTCATGTAAGAACTGCCCATCTCCTGGCTCAGTAATGTAACATTGTGTCTACAGATTTTACTAGAGTATGAATGATGAGTCTATAAGGAGAAAGAGGCAGATAACATATCTTACAAAGTAGCTTAATTTCATGTGTACTATTGATTCGTGCAATAAAAATTAAAATGTCAGTGACACTATAATTCTTGGGTCACCACAATCACTATTATGGGGTCCCGTACTTGATTACACTTGCATACTGAAGGTCTGCAGTGAAGCATGTGCACTGCTGCTTTATACTAATCTGTGGGAGTTATAGAAACAGCCAAGGCCGAGTATTTTAAGGTTACATTTTGTTTTCAGAATGAATTCCGCATCCAGTCGCCCTAAACGGGAACACCAGTCAAGATCGATAATGTCTGTACTAGACTCAGACGATAGACTACAATATAATGGGATCTCCAGCAGTTCATCCACAAAGTTATCAGGTACAGGTGACCTTCTTTGTTCTCTCCATCTAAGGTTAAAGTCCCACAATAAGTTTTTCATGCTGTGCATTTTAACTTAACAAAAAAAAAATGCAGCATCTTACAGTTCTAGCCGAGTGGATAGGACTCCTATGAATTCCATTCCATGTGTTTTTTTTATGCTGCGTAAACCAATCTGTAGTGTGTTTTCTTGCGGGTACACTGAGCAGCTCCAGTATGTGTGCTTACGATACAGCTCTGTCAGTTGAGACCCAGGTTTCTGAAGCGACGTTTCTTTAGACTGCAGCCTGTCCTGACACGTGACTAGAATAGGCTGTGGATTCCATGAAGGCCCATTTTATTACATATTAGAGAACCCCATAAAGCGACTCTTGTCAGCATAGAATGACTGTTCAAACCATGTACAGGCGCTCGGTGCATCATGGCGGGGCCAATCATTTTAAATACATCTTCTAAGTTTCTTGTTTTCTATCTATTCCTCTCTTCTCCGGCTCTTTGAAGTCAGTTGTCAATCAAATAAGGGGGAGGGTGGAGATAGAGGGGAAACAAGCAGGTGGGAAAGTATTTAAATGACTAGCCCCGCCATGAAGCACAGAGACTTAGTTTGAACAGTCATTCTGTGAAGTATGGGATAGTGGGCACCAACCAATAATGATAGGATCTACCTAATGCATATTGTAACAATCATGATAGCAATCCAAGAAAAAAGGTATGCAAAAACATCACCATAATAAAAACAAATACGATAACAAAGATGCAAAGAACCATCCAATTAAAAACATTTAAAAAAGCCAAATAGCTACAAAAAACCTAAACCAGACATCCTTTATATGGTTGTAGTGATCCCTAAAGTGACCAGAATTGTGTGTATAATTCCAAGCATAAGAGGCTGTTAAACTAGTGATGGCATGGTTATAATACTTGTATATGCAATGAATGAGTTACAACCAGAGTTGAGCAGAAAATGTTACATGATCAAAAAAAATAAAATACAGTACTCCATATAAATAATGTGTTATGAGCACAATACCTATGAATAATGAATATGCAATTCAAAAAAGTTTTTTGAGCAAACATGCAAGTGCAAAACCTATGATGAAAGGCAAAGGAGAATAACTCAGTCCAATTCAAAGTAATAAATAGGCAATACACAAGAAGGGGTAAGCAGCAAAATACTTAGCACTCCATGATCATCTGCCCCTACCACAATACTAGATCAAGGAAGGGAAGGAAATCTCACGCGTATTGACACAATGCGTCTTCCTCAGGGATGAGTATCGAGTTTGTTGTTTAATATCCTGAAATATTTTTGGAAAAACTGGCAGCAGCTAATAGAGGACTAACAGAACGGACTTGGAACTTGCCATAAACCCATTCGCACACAGAGCTCGCATTGTGGAGGTAACAGTGCAGTTATAGAGGCAGCCTCCTACCGGAATCTGTCAGCAGGTTCAGTAATCTGAAAGCATTATAATGTAGGGGCAGAGAGCCTGATTCCAGAGATGTGTCACTTATTTAACTTCTAGGTGCAGTTTTGATAAAATGTTTGTTTTTTTCTGATGTAGTAGTTCTATGAATGCTGAGCTCTGTATAACTCCATCCACATCACTGATCAGCAGCTTCCTGTGTACGCTCTTCATAGTAGGAAAGCTGCCCATCAGTAGTGGGGGCTGGGTTACACAAATTAGCCTTTTGGCACATGACACCTAGTCCTGCAGTGATAATCTCCTACTGATAAAATAATGTATTGAAACTACAGCATGCTGCTGAGCAAGAGACTCATCGCTGGAATCAGTGTCTCTGTCGCTACATCATGCTGATTTCAGATTAAAGGCTCATACTCACATGCGAGAAACTCTGACGAGGCTCGCACATCAATACCCGGCACTCGGATCGGAGCATTCAGCTGCATAGAAATACATGCAGCTGAATGCTCCGCTCCTGCGGCAGTGCCGGGTATTGACGTGCGAGATTCGTCAAGAGTTTCTCGCCTGCGAGTATGAGCCCTAACAGTAAAAAACCTGCTGACATATTTCTCTTAAGGGGTTGAATGGTTTGTATTGGAACTGGTTGCAGCAGGTTGTCAACTAAGTATTACATGTATAGCAATTTAAATGGATATTCCAAATCTTCCAAGATCCTATCCCAATATTAGTAGGTGTAATAATAATAATATTAGCAAATACCTCCATTGAGAAATGTAGTATAGATTTTCTTATTTGCCATCTCTTTCCTCAAGAGCAAGGCCTTAGGTATCCTTGGTTATAACCACTAGGAATTAACTAAGGTCCAACATGAGGAAAGAGACATAGTCAATAAGAAAACCTATACTACATTTCTGATTGGAGGTAATTTCTAATATTATTATTATTACACCTACTACATATTGGGGTAGGATCTTGGAGATGGGAATATCCCTTTAAGGGGTTAATAGCCGTATCAGAACGGGCCATTGTTTTCTTCAGTTAAAGAAGTGTCACATGGTGTTTGATCTATGTGAACAATAGTTTCCACTATAGAATAACTACTGCAATTTTGACAGCTGTAACAGAAATGACCTGGTTAATAACAGTGCTGTCAGAAAATGATCTACCATTTGTATTCCCTAGGTTCTACCATACATTTGGATCAGCCTTGCTGCAGAGCGCTATATGACTTTGACCCTGAGAATGAAGGTGAACTTGGCTTCAAAGAAGGCGATATCATCACATTAACCAACCAGATTGATGAGAACTGGTTTGAAGGCATGGTCAATGGGGAATCAGGGTTTTTTCCAATTAATTATGTTGAAATTGTGGTTCCCCTTCCACAGTGAGGATCACGCTGACTACTGGAGGCAATGGCACCATCTTACAAACGGACTCTTAAAACCTTATTGAATGTGGCATTCTGTGAACGCCTTGCTACTTGAGTGACTCCAATTTTATTGTGTCATCTCTTTTATATGTATTTATTTTGTATCGATTTTTATTTTTATGAAAGCATTCACACTGTTACGAGGACGTGCAAAAGAGATTCTATTTTGTCATTGTTCGAAGATTGTTTCATTGTTTGATATGTGACACCTGTTGCATGGATGTTGACTATTTTTTATTTCTTAGACCCTTTTAAAGTATTTTAAGCACATGGAAATCTGGAGGGGTCCAACTTATTTTCCTTATGAAAATTAGAAAACACTATTTCTATACTGTGAATACTCTAATACATGTTGCACAATTCAGAGTTATAATTCTGTCAAACGTGTTAGGTTCTCTTAATATATACAGCTATGTCTATATGACCAAATATAATAAATATATCCTGAAATTGCTATTGTTTTTTAATGTATAGGCAAGGCCGTATTTAGCGTTTATGCTGCCCTAGGCACTTTTAGTGCTGCCTCCCCCATTGGTGAGTATGACTAAGGGCGGTTTCACACGTCCAGATAATTCCGGTACCGGAAAAAAACGGTACCAGAGCTATTCGTGTCCGTGTGGACACGTGGTACCTCCGTGTGGCACACGTGTGGCAACCGTGTGCCGAACGTGTGCTGCATCAGGACCACACGGACGCAGCCGGGAAGAAGCGGCTACAGTAAGCGCTGTTCCCGGCGGCAGGTGCTGACCGCGACTGTGATTCTGCTCTCCTGCTCTGCCGGCAGGAGAGCAGAATGAATGAAAACCCGACGTGGGTTTTCCCTCTTTTTAATAACCAACCAGATGAAACTTATAGCTGGGGGCTGCATTCCTCAGCTGTCAGCTTCAGCCAGGATGGTTGTGAAGAATAGAGGGATCCCCAGGCTGTTTTTTTAGTTATTTAAATAAATAATTAAAAAAACGGCGTGGGGTCCCCCTATTTGACAACCAACCTGACTAAAGCCGACAGCCGAGGGCTGATATTCTCAGGCTGGTAAGGGGCCATTGATCTTGGCCCCCCCCAGCCTAAAAACAGCAGACCCCAGCTGCCCAGAAAAGGCGCATCTATTAGATGCGCCTAATTTGGAGCTTTGCCCGGTTCTTCCCACTTGCCCTGTAGTGGTGGCAAGTGGGGTAATAAGGGGTTAATGGCACCTTTCGATTATAAGGTGCCATTAAGCCCGGATTATTAATGGAGAGGTGTCAATAAGACACCGATCCATTACTAATCCTACTGTAAAGAAAGAGTTAAAGAAACACAATCACACAATAAGAATAAATTATTTTAATGAAAAAATACAGCACACACATCTTTATTATCTTTATTATACTGGTAATTCCACTGCGAAGCCCTCGTTCTTCTGAAAAAAAGGTGAACATAATAAACCAACTTTATACATTACCTGTCTGGCGCTCAGTCACGTCCCACGACGTAAATCCATCTCGGGGACTAATATATTTACAGTGGGAGCGCTGCTAATACATACATCCGCTCCCGACTGTAACTGACTGGGGAATGAATTGAGCAGAACGCACTCAGTGATGAGCGGTGACGTCACCGCTAGTTACTGAGCAGGCGCCAACTGCTCCATTCATTCCCCAGTCAGTTACAGTCGACTGCGGTTGTATTAGCAACGCTCCCACTGTAAATATATTAACCCCCGAAATGGATTTACGCCGTGGGACATGACTGAGCGCCAGACAGGTAATGTATAAAGTTGGTTTATTATGTTCACCTTTTTTTTTCAGAAGAACGAGGGCTTCACAATGGAATTACCAGTATAATAAAGGTAATAAAAATGTGTGTGTTGTATTTTTTCATTAAAATAATTTATTCTTATTGTGTGATTGTGTTTCTTTAACCCTTTCTTTACTGTAAGATTAGTAATGGATAGGTGTCTTATTGACACCTCTCCATTACTAATCCGGGCTTAATGGCACCTTATAATCGAAACGTGCCATTAACCCCTTATTACCCCACTTGTCACCACTACAGGGCAAGTGGGAAGAACCGGGCAAAGCTCCAGATTAGGCGCATCTGACGCGCCCGAGGGGCCGTGGAATACTCGGTACCGAGCCCGTTAACTTCAATGGGAGATGTCACAGTGGCGGTGGCCCGGTCCGTGGCCCCAGGCGGTCATGTAAAATGGGTAGAATTGGATGGGGATAAAGTTTATGTAGTGATTCGTGACACCAGTTGGAGTGTTCGACTGTAGTATAGCCCGCACTGCAGATGATCCCTGGGGGAGTAGATTGTGATGGCAGTGCAGATGTTAAACCCTCTCCAACCAGGGCAGACCCCCAGAGATTGTAATGCAAGTAGAAGGCACGGAGTAATAAGGCAGGAGACAAGAAAACTCACTTTATCATTTACTGTAGTTCAGGTGCAGTTCAGAGGAGATATTACAACTCTCAGCAAGGTTACAGTCTGCTCTGGAGAATTGGAGTTATCTTTCCCTGCTGTGACTCAGTGTAACTTCCTGCTATTCTAATCCCTTCTGGGACCAAGGCTTCCCGGAGTTTAGAACTTCCCAGTATTGCCTCTACTCACTGTGTATTTCTCCTTTGGCAACTTGCAGCATGGATCCTGTGTGTGAGTAGCTCAAGTTTCCACTTGCACTATCCTTCACTGATCCTAGGTTGTTGCAGTCTTTCCCAGGGAAAACACGATGCTGTTGTTTGTATAAATCCACACAGTCTCTCAGCTTACCACCCTGCTCTGCAAGCACGGATGGTCTAGGGGCTGGTCCCTGATGCTTCTTAGCGCTCACTCCTGGATCGAGCACATGTCTCAACTTGGCCTCCAAGACGTTCTTCCTCCTTCTTGTTCACTGAAACAACAACTCGGCCCCTCCCCCTCCCAGATAGGGCATGTCTGCAAAGCTCTCAGCTTCAGACAAGTGAGGGAGTGAGGCAAATTGTGTGTGTGTTGTGGTCTCTAGCAGAGAAAGCATAACTCCTATTGCTCACAAAACACATGCAGAACAGTACATATTTAACCCCATTGTGGCGATAAAGATGCAGGGCGCCACACATCTAATATATGCGCCTTTTCTGGGCAGCTGGGGGCTGCTCTTTATAGGCTGGGGGGCAGCGGCGTATCTAGGGGGGGCAGCCGGGGCATTTGCCCCGAGCACAGCCAGCAGGTGGGCGAAGTCGGGCCGCCTAATGCAGCGGTCCGCAGTGTCCTTCCTGGCGGCTGCGTTCTGCCGCCCCCCCAGCCCCCCCCCCCCGAGTCGATGGTTCTCTGTGTCAGCTGTCAAGCTGACAGCCGGCGCAGAGAAGGAGCCAGTGCAATTGCAGCTCTGACCGCTGGGTCAGAGCGACATTAGCAGCGTGATCAGGTCATGTGATCACGCTGCTGACGTCATTCCCCAGCGCCCAGAAAGAACCCTGGTGGTAAGTGTGCTCCACTGTGGAGCTGAAGAACCACCGAAGATGGGAGATGTGGGGGGATTTGTAGAGGGCATGGGGGTTAATGTGTGGGGGCATTAATGAGTGGGGTTGGGGGTTAATGAATGGGGATGGGGGTTAATGTGTGGGGCGTTAATGAGTGGGGATGGGGGTTAATGAGTGGGGATAAGGGTTAATGTGTGGGGGGGTTGTGTGGGGGCATTAATGAGTGGGGATGGGGGTTAATGAGTGGGGATAAGGCTTAATGTGTGTGGGGGGTTAATGAATGGGGATGGGGTTAATGTGTGGGGGTGTTAATGAGTGGGGATGGGGGTTAATGAGTGGGGATAAGGGTTAATGTGTGTGGGGGTTAATGAATGGGGATGGGGGTTAATGTGTGTGGGGGTTAATGAATGGGGATGGGGGTTAATGTGAGGGGGAGTTAATGAGTGGGGATGGGGGTTAGTGAGTGGGAATAAGGGTTAATGTGTGTGGGGGGTTAATGAATGGGGATGGGGGTTAATGTGTGGGGGTGTTAATGAGTGGGGATAAGGGTTAATGTGTGGGGGGTTAATGAAATGGGATGGGGGTTAATGTGTGGGGGGGTTAATGAATGGGGATGGGGGTTAATGTGTGGGGGTGTTAATGAGTGGGGATGGGGGTTAATGAGTGGGGATAAGGGTTAATGTGTGGGGGGTTAATGAATTGGGATGGGGGTTAATGTGGGGGGGTTAATGAATGGGGATGGGGGTTGATGTGTGGGGGCGTTAATGAGTGGGGATGGGGGTTAATGTGTGTGGGGGGTTAATGAATGGGGATGGGGGTTAATGTGTGGGGGTGTTAATGAGTGGGGATGGGGGTTAATGTGTGGGGGTTAATGAATGGGGATGGGGGTTAATGCGTGGGGGCAATAATGAGTGGGGATAAGGGTTAATGTGTGTGGGGGGTTAATGAATGGGGATGGGGGTTAATGTGTGGGGGTGTTAATGTGTGGGGGTGTTAATGAGTGGGGATGGGGGTTAATGAATGGGGATGGGGGTTAATGCGTGGGGGCAATAATGAGTGGGGATAAGGGTTAATGTGTGTGGGGGGTTAATGAATGGGGATGGGGGTTAATGTGTGGGGGGTTAAAGAGTGGGGATGGGGGTTAATGCGTGGGGGCAATAATGAGTGGGGATGGGGGTTAATGTGTGTGGGGGGTTAATGAATGGGGATGGGGGTTAATGTGTGGGGGTGTTAATGTGTGGGGGTGTTAATGAGTGGGGATGGGGGTTAATGTGTGGGGGTTAATGAATGGGGATGGGGGTTAATGCGTGGGGGCAATAATGAGTGGGGATAAGGGTTAATGTGTGTGGGGGGTTAATGAATGGGGATGGGGGTTAATGTGTGGGGGGTTAAAGAGTGGGGATGGGGGTTAATGTGTGTGCGGATTAATGAGTGGTGATGGGGGTTAATGAGTGGGGATTGGGTTAATATGTGGGGGGATTTGGAGTGGGGATGGGGGATTTAATGTGTGTGGGGGGATTTGGAGTGTGGATGGGGGGTTATTTAATGTGCGTGTGGGGGCATTTGGAGTGGGGTTGGGGGGTTATTTAATGTGTGGGGGGGGATTTGGAGTGGGGATGGGGGATTATTTAATGTGTGTGGGGGGATTTGAAGTGGGGATGGGGGGTTATTTAATGTGTGTGAGGGATTTGGAGTGTGGATGGGGGATTTAATGTGTGGGGGGATTTGGAGTGGGGATGGGGATACTTAATGTGTGTGGGGGATTGGGGATGGGGGGATTTGGAGTGGGGATGGGGGGATTTAATGTGTGGGGAGATTTGAGTGGCTGGGGGATTTAATCTGTATGGGGGGATTTGGAGTGGAGTGTACTGGGGGGGGGCGGGGCGCCGAACCGAATTCTTTCCCCGGGTGCCAGAAAGCCTAGATACGCCTCTGCTGGGGGGGCAAGATCAATGGCCCCTTACCAGCCTGAGAATATCAGCTGTCGGCTTTAGTCAGGTTGGTTCTCAAAAATAGGGGGGACCCCACGCCGTTTTTTAAATTATTTCTTTAAATAATTAAAAAAACAGCCTGGGGACCCCTCTATTCTTCACAACCATCCTGGCTGAAGCTGACAGCTGAGGGATGCGGCCCCCAGCTGTAAGTTTCATCTGGTTGGTTATTAAAAAGAGGGAAAACCCACGTCGGGTTTTCATTCATTCTTCTCTCCTGTCGGCAGAGCAGGAGAGAGGAATTACAGCCACGGTCAGCACCTACCGCCGGGAACAGCGCTTACTGTAGCCGCTTCTTCCCAGAGGCCGTCTGTGAGCACGGAGGACTGTGTGAAGAGTTCTCCGTGTGCATGTGAGCAGCACGTGTTGCGGGCCGTGTGTCTGTGTTAAAACAGACATGTCTCCGTGTTTTGCATATGGACACGGCCTGTGAAAAACCGCTGACATCTGCATAGACCCATTCATTAGAATGGGTCTACGTGTGTCAGTGTCTCCGGTACGTGAGAAAAATGTCGTACCGGAGCCACTGACTTGTGAAACTGCCCTAATGCAGACACTGTCGTCAGTGACTTAGGCTACTGTCAAATCAGCTATTTTTGTCATTCGCGGTAGATCCGGCAGTTTTTCCCCATCTGCCACGTAACGGATCACTTACCGCAACACTGCGTTCGGCCTCATTCATTCCCTGTGGGACTTGCGGACACGTGCGGCACTTGCGGTTTTGCCACGATCCGGCAAATGCGGTACTTGCAGCAACGGAAAATAAAACGCTGCAAATCTACGCTGATTTTTCCGCAGCATGTGCGCAACAATTCTCAAATTCCCATTGAGTAACATTGGCTGTGCACTACACCGCGGATTCGATGCAATTCCGTGCGTCCAAAAATGCGGATCCGCATCAAAATCCGCAACGTGTGCACACAGCCTAGGTGTTTTTAAAGGATGGATACATAAATAAATGACAAAAATTCTCCTATATTTTGTAATGTTAAATATATTTTTAATGTATATTATAGATATCCATATGCATTATATATTATAGATCAGGGTTCCCCAACTCCAGTCCTCAAGGCCCACCAACAGATCATGTTTTCAGGATTTCCTTTGTATTGCTCAGGTGATAATTTCTTCACCTGTGCAATACAAAGTAAATCCTGAAAACATGATCTGTTGGTGGGCCTTGAGGACTGGAGTTGGGGAACCCTGTTATAGATAAATCTGGACATTTCATATTATAGATCTGGTGGACAGGTAAGTATATGGTGGTTTATTATTTTTAATTTTTTCTAGGAGATGAGGGTATCGGGGATTTGGTGTTAGGTGAGTTTAGTTCTTTTTATTTGAATATGTATGTAATTATTTATTTTTTTTCTTTTTAACTGTGAGCACAGGCGCTGGCAGGTGAGACTATGTCTCCCATCAGCGGCACCTGCAGTCACTGTTATCAGTGACAGCAGACATAACCCGATGGGAGTAGTAGTCTCATCAGCCCACGCCTGCTGACCTGCAGTAAGCTTTTTACCTCGGGTCACAGCTGCAGGGTCATACTGACATCTGACAACATGACCCCGTAGCGCTCAGACCGGCGGTAGCATGACCACCGATAAGAACCACTTCGCCGGTGCTTCCCACACTGTCACACAAATGACAGCTTTGGGAAGCACCAAAGGAAGTATATGAAAATGCAGACAAATGCTCAGCAAATCCGCAAACATTTTTATACCTCCATTTTTTCTGTGGATTTGACTGACTCAGTTGAAGTCAATGGATGAAAAACTCTGCAGAAACGCACAAAGAATTGAGATGCTGCAGTAAAAAACGCTCTGCAAATACTCAATGGAAATTTCCTGATCATGTGCACACTTCAGGAATGTCATCACCTTAGCTTACATAAGGATTCCATAACGTTTTGTCCCATTTCTGCGTGGAAAATACGCCACAAAAACGTATCAAAAACGCACCGTGTGCACACAGCCTTACAGACACATGTAGGAAAGCTTTTTTATTTTCTATAGAAATGTAGTCAGTGATGTAAATATCTTACACTTACAGTATCTGAATCAAAACGGACAATGTTATTACAGAGTGATATCACAGTAAAGACAACCTTAAATGGAGCCAAAACAGCAGTAACAATAGGACTTAAGATAAAACTACGTTGCCTGTATCTCTTTTTGGTGGTATGGATGCTCCAGTCTTTTCTCTATCATAAATGTTGGAAATATGCCAAATGTGTCCTATGAATTTTGTCTTGGAGTCTAGGAAAGATTTGTGTTTCCAACTGCCCAGGGGCGCAGTATTCAGTATACAGGGTGCCACTGCTCTGGTTTCCTAAATGTAGACCTCCAAGGGGGGAAGGGACATATACAAATAACTGTTCATACTAGACTGGAAGTCTTTCTTCTATACTGATCAGACAGCATTGTCCTTTATACACCAATAAATAACGCAGGTGGCATTCATGTCTGAAGAATGCTCAGTATAAAGGACTCTTGGGGTGTGTTCACACAAGGCCGCCATCAGGGCATTACTGCCCTGACTGGCATATGGGGCCCAGTCAGCAGAGGGGGCCCGCATTGGGTCCCGTCTCTTCTGCTGATCAGGCCCCAGCGGCAGGATTTTGTGGGTGCAGTAACTGAATCCTGTGTCCGAGTTACTCTAGTGCCGTGCGGGCCTGAGCCCGCATGACAATGTCATGGTTAGGACATGGTGCACCAGTTGAGAGTTCCCCTTCTGTTCTCCCTCTGGTGGTGACAGGAGATAGTGCGGTTGGTTTAAGTGGTAGTGATATGCCACCTGATGAGGAAGATAACGATTGGATCTCTGGAGTATCAGACTGGATATAAGACAGCCGACGCCCTATCCGGGTGCTGGTGATTCAGTTTGCTTCTCAGGTCCTGGACTTCAGCTCTCTTCCAGTCTTCTCAAGTTAAGTTTGTTTTTTGCTAATGTTCACACTTGCGCTTGTTGGTCAATTCAGTTTGTTGTATAATCACCCTGCCCCTGCTGGGGCTATGCTGAAATTCCACTCCTATTAATCAGTATTTGCCAATCTGCTTTTTTGTCCCTTATTAGATTGGCCTCTTTTTTGCTCTGCCTCAGAATATTTCAGAGTGCTGATATAGGTTTAGAAGTCTAGTGACTTCAGAGTTAATTTTGCTATCTGAAGTGTTGGACAATATTTTTGTAGGTTGTTTTTGGCAGATTGCAGACAGTGTATTTTCTTTTCTGTCCTTTTTAGCTAGCCGGGCCCCATCGTTTGCTCAGCCTATTTTCCTGCCTTTGTTTGTATTTTGCATCTTGTTTCACCGTCAATACATGTGGTGGGCTGTCTTTCCTTTGGGGTCTGCTCTGGGGCAGTTAGATTTCCTCTTTTCCTGCTTTAGGCTTATGTAGATCTCCGGTTGTGACGAGGCGTCTAGGACCAACGTAGGAACGCTCCACGACTGCTGCTAGTTGTGTGATTAAGATCAGGGATCTGCATTCTGCATAGTTACCAACTTCTCTCCTTTTCTGAGACTTAGCTTGTTGTCTTGTTTTTCCGCTTTGGTTTCCCATTCATAACAGAATCACCAGCCATACCGCAGATTCTAGGGTACTCAAAAGCAGGAAAGAATTGTTAGAGAAGGAAAAAAAAAGAGTGTCAGAATTTTTTTTTTTTTTGTAATGTATTTTTTCCTCTTTTTTTTTCTGGGGCCGTAGGAGGATTTTTTTTTCCTAATGGAGATTAAGCAACTGTCTGATCGTGTGGAGCAGCTTGCTGCTGAAGTACAGGGAATTTCCACCTACCTTATTCAGTCACATGCTGCTGAACCCAAGATTCCTACTCCTGATGTGTTTTCTGGGGATCGGTCTAAATTTCTGAATTTTAAGAATAATTGTAAATTATTTCTTGCTTTCAAGCCTAACTCATTGGGGAGCTCTGTGCAGCAGGTTAAAATTGTCATCGCCTTGCTGCACGGCGATCCCCAAGATTGGACTTTTTCTCTGACACCTGAAAATCCTATTCTGACTAATGTGGATGCATTTTTTCAGGCCTTGGGGTTGTTGTATGATGAACCTAATGCCGTTGATCAAGCTGAGAGAACCCTGTTGGCATTAAACCAGGGTCAGGATCCTGCAGAGTTGTACTGTCAAAAATTCTGAAAGTGGTCGGTCCTTACTACATGGAATGATAGTGCATTGGCAGCTCTCTTTCGGAAAGGTTTGTCAGAGACCGTAAAAGATGTTATGGCGGGATTTCCTGTTCCCTCTGGTCTGGATGATTCTATGGCATTAGCCATTCAAGTTGATCGGCGTTTACGTGAACGTAAAACTACACGGGAGGCGCTGCCACCTTTTGAACAAATATCTGAACCTATGCAATGTGATGGGGTTTTGTCTAGGGCGCAACGTCGGGAGTTTAAAAGGCGTAATAAGCTGTGTTTTTTCTGTGGAGACGCCTCCCATACTATTTCTGTCTGCCCTAAACGAGAGAAACGTTTTGCACACACATTTGCTGTGGGCAGTATAGAACCTAAGTTCCTTTTGGCAATTACTCTGATCTGCTCCTTGTCCACATTTTCCACTAAGA
The DNA here is from genome assembly GCF_039654945.1 of Dendrobates tinctorius. Classification (NCBI taxonomy): domain Eukaryota; kingdom Metazoa; phylum Chordata; class Amphibia; order Anura; family Dendrobatidae; genus Dendrobates; species Dendrobates tinctorius. The sequence continues at coordinate 28,758,160 of NW_027361690.1, forward strand.
CTTTTGTGGATTCAGGAGCAGCTCTGCATCTGATGGATTTGGAATTTGCTAAATGTGGTTTGTCCATGACGCCTCTGCAGACGCCCATTCCTTTGAGGGGTATTGATGCCACTCCTTTGGAGGAGAATAAACCTCAGTTTTGGACCCAGGTGATAATGCGAGTTGCCCCAGACCACCAAGAAAATTGTAAATTTTTGGTGCTGTTTAATTTGCATGATATTATTGTTCTGGGGTTCCCCTGGTTGCAAACTCATAACCCAGTTTTGGATTGGAAATCTTTGTCTGTGGTGAGTTGGGGTTGTCAGTGTGTTCTTAGGGACGCTCATGTTTTCTCCACCTCTCCTCAGTCTCATGATATTCCTGATTATCTGGCTGATTTCTCTGATGTTTTTAATGAGAGTAAGTCTGCGTCTTTGCCTCCTCATAGGAGTTATGACTGTGCAATTGAGTTGATGCCTGGGTGTAAATTTCCCAAGGGTCGGCTTTTCAACTTATCTATACCCGAACATGATGCTATGCGATCCTATATTAAGGAGTCGTTGGAGAAGGGTCATATTAGACCATCCTCGTCACCGTTAGGCGCTGGTTTTTTTTTTTGTGGCCAAGAAAGATGGTTCACTATTGATTATCGTTCCCTTAACAAGATGACGGTTAAATATCAGTAGCCGTTACCTGTGATGTCTGATTTATTCTCCAGAGTTAAGAGTGCCTGCTGGTTTACTAAGCTTGTCCTCAGTGGGGGCGTATAATCTTATTCGCATCAAGCACGGGGATGAATGGAAGACGGCGTTTAATACTCCGGAGGGACATTTTGAGTACCTGGTGTTGCTTTTTGGGCTCTCTAATGCCCCTTCTGTCTTCCAATCCTTTATGAATGATATTTTCCGAGACTTTGTGGATAAGTTTTTGATCATCTATCTGGATGATATTTTGATCTTTTCTAGTGATTGGGATTCCCATGTGGAACATGTCCGGACTGTGTTCCTGATTTTGAGGGAGAATTCCCTGTTTGTTAAGGGATCGAAGTGCCTCTTTGGTGTGCAGAAGATTTCATTTTTGGGATTTATCTTGTCTCCATCGACTATTGAAATGGCCCCGGCCAAGGTACAGGCCATTTATGATTGGATTCAGCCTACTTCTTTGAAGGCTCTCCAGAAGTTTTTGGGTTTTTCTAATTTCTATCGTAAATTTATAGGTAATTTTTCTAGTATTGTCAAACCACTGACTGATCTGACCAAGAAGGGAGCTGATGTGCTGAATTGGTCTCCTGAGGCTGTCTCAGCATTTCAGGAGCTTAAGCGGAGATTTACTTTAGCTCCAGTTTTACGGCAACCTGATGTCTCAATTCCATTTCAAGTGGAGGTGGACGCTTCTGAGATTGGTGCAGGAGCTGTGTTGTCCCAAAAAGACCCTGTGACTTCTAAGATGAATCCCTGTGCCTTATTTTCTCGAAAGTTTTCCCCATCTGAACGCAACTATGACGTGGGGAATCGGGAATTGTTGGCCATGAAATGGGCATTTGAGGAGTGGAGACATTGGTTGGAGGGAGCTAGACATCAATTTGTGGTCCTCACCGATCACAAGAATCTGATTTATCTGGAGTCGGCCAAACGCTTGAATCCTAGACAGGCTAGATGAGCCTTGTTTTTCACGCGTTTTAATTTTGTGGTCTCTTTTCTTCTGGGCACTAAGAATGTTAAGGCAGACGCCCTTTCTAGGAGTTTCTTTGCTGATTCTCTTAATGTGACCGAGCCTACTACTATCCTAGGTGAGGGGGTAGTTCTTTCTGCCATTTCGTCCGATTTGAGACGCGCCCTGGAGGAATTTCAGGAGGATAAACTTGAGCGTTGCCCTATGGGAAGATTGTATGTTCCTGACCAGTGGAGAAAGAGAGTGATGTCTGAAGTCCATTGCTCCGCATTGGCTGGTCATCCGGGAATTTTTGGAACCAGAGATTTGGTCAGTCGGTCGTTTTGGTGGCCTGCCTTATCTCGTGATGTCAGGAATTTTGTACTGTCTGTGGAACTTGTTCTCAGTCTAAACCCTGTTCTCATTCTAGTGGGTTGCTTTTGCCCCTGCCGGTGCCCAAGAGGCCATGGACCCATATCTCAATGGATTTTATTTCTGATCTTCCTGTCTCTCAGAGAATGACTGTTATCTGGGTGATTTGTGATAGATTTTCTAAGATGGTCCATCTTGTACCACTCCCAAACTTGTGTAACAACAATAGTCCAATTAAAGTAAGTAGGGCACTTCAACCAATGATACACAACAAACCCCACATATCAAATAGTAGGGAAAAGAAGAGTTCCCACAATATAATGTAATAAACAGGGTATATACTTTATTGAAAAAATCACTAAAACCAGCGTGAAATAGCAGCAAGATTGCCATGAAGAGGACACATCGCAAGGGCCTTTATCCTGACTATAAATACACACGGCATGGCATATAAACATGTAATAATAATAATAATACATTTTATTTTTATAGCGCCGACATATTCCGCAGCACTTTACATTTCAGAGGGGATTTGTACAGACAATAGACATTACAGCATAACAATAATCACATACAGTAGATTATAACAAATAACAAGAGGAGTGAGGGCCCTGCTCGCAAGCTTACAGTCTATGAGGAAAGAGGTAGACACGAAAGGTGGGTGGTAACAGTTGCTCTGATTGTATGGACCAGCCATAATGTTAAGTGTGTAACAGTACAGACACAGAGGGCTAATGGATGCATAAAGCATGTGGGAACATGATGCTGGGAACCTGGTTATGGTAAAACTTTTGGCTCTGCCACACAGGGATAGGTTAGGTTAATGTGTTGAGGCGATAGGCCAGTCTGAATAAATGCGTTTTCAGGACACGCTTAAAATTGTGGGGATTGGGGACTAATCGTATTGACCTGGGAAGTGCATTCCAAAGAATTGGCGCGGCACGTGTAAAGTCTTGGAGACGGGAGTGGGAGGTTCTGACTATTGAGGATACTAATCTCAGGTCATCAGCAGAACGGAGGGCGCGGGTAGGGTGGTATACTGAAACAAGGGAGATGTAGGGTGGTGCTGAGCCATGGAGGGCTTTGTGGGTGAGGGTAATAAGTTTATACTGAATTCTGGAGTGGATGGGTAGCCAGTGTAATGACTGGCACAAGGTAGAGGCATCGGTGTAACGATTGGTGAGGAATATGATCCTGGCTGCAGCATTCAAGACAGATTGGAGAGGGGAGAGTTTGGTAAGAGGGAGACCGATTAGAAGAGAGTTACAATAGTCGAGACGAGAATGAATAAGAGAAACAGTAAGAGTTTTTGCAGAGTCAAAAGTAAGAAAAGGTCGAATTCTAGAAATGTTTTTGAGGTGCAGATGACAAGAGCGAGCCAGTGATCGAATGTGGGGGGCAAAGGAAAGCTCGGAATCAAGTATGACCCCAAGACAGCGGGCATGTTGCTGGGGAGTAATAGTGGAACCACACACAGAAATAGCAATGTCGGGTATAGGTGCATTAGTAGCGGGAGGAAACACCAGGAGTTCAGTCTTTGACAGGTTCAGTTTCAGATATAGTGAGGACATGATATTAGACACAGCGTTTAGACAATCACCAGTGTTTTCTAGAAAGGCTGGCGTGATGTCAGGAGAAGAAGCGTATAATTGGGTGTCATCAGCATAGAGATGGTACTGGAAACCAAATCTACTGATTGTTTGACCAATAGGGGCAGTGTACAAGGAGAAGAGGAGGGGGCCTAGAACCGATCCTTGAGGAACCCCAACAGTAAGGGGAAGGTGAGAGGAGGAGGAACCGGCAAAAGAAACAGTAAAGGAGCGGTCGGAGAGATAGGAGGAGAACCAGGAGAGAACGGTGTCCTTGAGGCCAATGGAATGGAGCATAGTGAGGAGGAGCTGATGATCCACAGTGTCGAATGCTGCAGAGAGATCCAAGAGAATTAGCAATAAACATGTGGTTACATGAAGGAATACATATATGCAAAATATGCAGTGTTACGTTATAGTGAATGCCTAAATATGAGCTCTACACTAGAGTAATCCCTTGACACAATGGCTATGGCAAACACTACAAACAGCCCATACTGCAGAGAGAGATATACCATACCAAATGAAGTCCTAATAATGCCCAAAGACTCAGCTCCATAATAGTCACCTAATAGTCACCTAATGAAACCGGTATATAATAAACCGGGTAAAGGAGCAGAGACATAAATATATATCTACCTGTGGCAGCGCGGTGTCCCCACACCCCGACGCGCGTTTTCGCCGCCTGCTTCTTCCACTCCCAAACTTGCCATCTTCCACTGAGTTGGTGCCCTTGTTTTTACAACAGGTGGTTCGGTTACACGGGATTCCTGAGAACATTGTGTCCGATAGAGGGGTCCAGTTTGTTTCCAAATTCTGGAAAGCCTTTTGTTCCAATCTGGGAATTCAGTTATCCTTCTCCTCCGCGTTTCATCCCCAGACCAAGGGGCAGACTGAGAAAACAAACCAGACCCTGGAGTCTTATTTAAGATGTTTTATAACTGCTGATCAAGATGATTGGGTCTCATTTTTGCCCTTGGCCGAATTTGAGCTGAACAATAGAGCTAGTTCTGCCACTCTGAAGTCACCCTTTTTCTGTAATTTTGGGTTTCATCCTCGATTCTCTTCAGGGCAAGTGGAATCTTCGTCCTGCCCAGGTGTGGACACTGTGGTTGTGAGAATGCAGCAGATATGGGATCAAGTGGTGGATAAGTTGTCACTCTCTCAGGAAAAGGCCCAGCTTTTTTCCAACCGGCGTAGGACCATTGGTCCCCGGTTTAAAGTGGGTGATATGATTTGGCTGTCGTCTAAGAATATTCCTATGAAGGTTGCATCTCCAAAATTTAAGCTAAGATTTATTGGACCTTATAAGATTTTGGAGATTCTTAATCCTGTTTCTTTTCGATTGGCTCTTCCAGTTACGTTCAAAATTCATAACGTATTTCACAAGTTACTGTTGAAGAGGTTTGTTGAGCCAGTAGTTCCTGTGGCGGCACCTCCTGATCCTGTATTGGTTAAAGGCAATGTGGAATATGAGGTAGAGAAAATATTGGATTCTCGTTTGGTTAGACGGAGACTCCAGTATTTGGTCAAATGGAAGGGTTATGGCCAGGAGAATTCTTGGGTCTCTGCCTCTGATATTCATGCCAATAAATTGGTTCATGCTTTTCACCGGGCCCATCCTGATCGGCCTGGTGGCATGGATGAGGGTTCGGTACTGTCATGAACTCATTTTCTGCTCCACCAGTTGAGAGTTCCCCTTCCGCTCTCCCTCTGGTGGTGACAGGAGGTAGTGCGGTTGGTTTAAGTGGTAGTGATCTACCACCTGATGAGGAAGATAACGATTGGATCTCTGGAGTATCAGACTGGATATAAGACAGCCGACGTCCTATCCGGGTGCTGCTGATTCAGTCTGCTTCTCAGGTCCTGGACTTCAGCTCTCTTCCAGTCTTCTCAAGTTAAGCTTGTTTTTTGCTAATGTTGACACTTGCGCTTGTTGGTCAATTCAGTTTGTTGTGTAATCAGCCTGCCCCTGCTGGGGCTATGCTGAAATTCCACTCCTATTAATCAGTGTTTGCCAATCTGCTTTTTGTCCCTTATTAGATTGGCCTCTTTTTTGCTCTGTCTCAGAATATTTCAGAGTGCTGATATAGGTTTAGAAGTCTAGTGACTTCAGGGTTAATTTTGCTATCAGAAGTGTTGGACAATATTTTTGTAGGTTGTTTTTGGCAGATTGCAGACAGTGTCTTTTCTTTTCTGTCCTTTTTAGTTAGCCGGGCCCCATCGTTTGCTCAGCCTATTTTCCTGCCTTTGTTTGTATTTTCATCTTGCTTCTCCGTTAATACATGTGGGGGGCTGTCTTTCCTTTGGGGTCTGCTCTGGGGCAGTTAGTTTTCCTCTTTTCCTGCTTTAGGCTTATGTAGTTCTCCGGTTGTGACGAGGCGTCTAGGACCAACGTAGGAACGCTCCACGACTGCTGCTAGTTGTGCGGTTAAGATCAGGGATCTGCAATCTGCATAGTTACCAACTTCTCTGGTTTTCTGAGACTTAGCTTGTTGTCTTGTTTTTCCTCCTCGGTTTCCCATTCATAACAGATGGGTATTTATACTCACTCCAGACTAGCATTCTCTGTCAGCTATACTATTATTCTGGCTGTGTGTCTGACCGACCCCCTTGGTGTGCGTGTATTCTGCATTGCTTGTTTGATTCTCGTGTATGACCCGGCCTGTTCCCTCAGTCTGTACTCTGTCTCCCTTTTTGGTACTATTGCCTTCTCCGGTTCTGACCTCCTGGCTTGGTTATTGTTACTCCGTTGCAGTTTGTCCCTATTGTACCGTCCGTTGCCTGTTCTGGTTTTCTGATCTATTGCTACGTCCTGACTATTCACTCTGTCTAACCCTTTGGTACTGTCCTGCTATCTCGTGCTTTGACCCGGCTTGATCTGGTTTCTGTCTCTGTCTATGCCCCTAGGTAACATTGTCCTGTAGTTACCTTTCTAGGAGTTTCCCTGCAGCTCCTAGCTCTGTGGAGCATAGGCCACGCCCCCAGCAGTCACGTGCTTCAGGTCCTGGAGCATGCATCGTCACCGCTGCTGCCTGCTCCATAGGTATCTTTGAGCACTGTTTTTGTACTCAGGACATGTGCACTGGCTCAGTGAGCAAGTGTAGTGCAGTGTTCCTGACATTATAGCTGACTGTCTCAGTTTTTTTCTCTCTGAAGAAAAAAAAAAGTGTGTTATCCTCATGAATCCCATACAAGCTTTGGGTGATCAGGTCAAGCACCTGACCCAAATGATCCACAAACTTAATGTGGAACAGCGCACGATGGCTCATACCCAGCAACAGTTGGTGGATACTGTGCAGGGGGCTGTCACTGCAGGGGCTTCTAGTGCTGGTGATAGAGATGTGTCATTGGCATTCCCCGAATCTCCGGTCAAATTGCCAGACCCTTTCTCAGGGGATAAAAGGGAGTTCAGGTCGTTCAGAGAAGGATGCAAGCTTTTTTTTTTCTCTGAGGCTCCGCTCCTCCGGGGATGAGTTCCAGAGGGTGGGGGTCATCATTTCTCTACTTTGTGGGGCTCCACAGGCATGGGCTTTCTCTCTCTCTTCCTCTGCTCCTGAACATATGTCTGTGAATTTGTTCTTTGAGGCTCTGGGGCACATTTATGAGCCTGATAGAGTGCATCTTGCAGAGGATATGGTGATGAGTGTGACAGGGGAGGCATTCTGCTGAATGGTTCTGCTCAGAGTTTAGACGTTGGACCGCCGAAGTATCCTGGAATGATGCCGCCCTGAGGGGGTTGTTCCGCAGGGGCCTGTCTTACCGTCTACAGGACGCTCTGGCATTACATCCTCCCCCTGATACCCTGGAGGATGCCATGATGCAGGCCGTCCGTATGGACTGGAGACTCCGTGCTAGAGGAATGATGCAAGAAGAGTCTCCCTTGTACCCCAAATTGTGTGACACCACCTGTATCTGAGCCCATGGAGGTTGGGTCAGTCTCGGTTAAGGAGAAAGAGAGAAGGCACCGTAGAGACAACCTACTTTGCTTTTACTGTGGAGCCTCTGGACATTGAAAAAGGAATTGCCCCTCCTGCCCTTCTTCAGAGAAACGATCAGAGAAACGACTGAGTCTGGGCAACAATCGAGGAGGTTGTCCAGACTCCCAGGTACATTTTTTCTCATGTACAAAGATGGTGCTCCAGGTTGAATTGGAACTTGCTGGCGGTCCTGTTATGACTACTGTTATGATTGAGTCACCGTAGGAGGCAGACACAAAAATAGAAGCTACGTCCAGAAAACCAGAGAAGTTGGCAACTATCAGATTGCAGACCCCTGAACCTATCAACACAACTAGCAGTAGCCGTGGGGGGTTCCTACGATGCCCTAGACCCCTCGATCACAGCCGGAGCGCTAAATAGCCTAAAGACAGAAAAGGAAATCTAAACTGCCCCAGAGCAGACCCCAAAGTAAAAGGCAGCCCCCAACATATAATGACGGTGAAGCAAGATGAAAAAACACTCACACAGATAGAAAGATAGGCTGAGCAAACTGTTATGATTGAGTCACCGTAGGAGGCAAAAATAGAAATGCTAGCTAAGTCCAGAAAACCAGAGAAGTTGGCAGCTATCGGATTGCAGACCCCTGAACCTATCAACACAACTAGCAGTAGCCGTGGGGGGCTCCTACGATGCCCTAGGCCCCTCGATCACAGCCGGAGGACTACATAGCCTAAAGACAGAAAGGGAAATCTAAACTGCCCCAGAGCAGACCCCAAAGCAAAAGGCAGCCCCCCACATATAATGACGGTGAAGCAAGAAGAAAGAACAAAACACAGACAGAAAGAGAGACTGAGCAAAGATGGGGCCCAAGCTAACTTAGATAGGAAAGGACAGGAAGGCTGCTGTCTGCAATCCGTAAAAAACCCTATGAAAATAAGAGCCAACAAACTGACAGTAAAAAGGCCCTGAAGACGCTAGGCTTCAAAAAAGGCTATGTCAGTACTCAGGAATATTCTGAAGACAGAGCAACAGGCAAAAGGAGATTCAGCTCACCCCAGCAGGGAATGGCAGAATCCAGAAAAGCAAGGAAAACAAAACACTAATGCAAAAAGCAAAAAGGCAAAGCAGAAATCTTAGCTTTAGATGAGCAGGAATCAGACTGGTTTCCAAGAAGTCCACAGAGAAATCACCCGCAGGCCAGAAGGGCGTCGGCAGCCTTATATCCAGTCATTAACTCCACTCAGCCAGTCATCATCATCAGCCCCAGGTGTCTGACAATCAGGCTCACTACCTTTCTTCACCAGAAGAGGGAGTTCCTCGGGCCTCAGTAGTGAAGGGGAAAATGAACTCACAACAGTACCTCCCCCTTGAGGAGGGGTCACCGAACCCTCAACCACGCCACCAGGGCGATCAGGGTGAGCCTGATGAAAGGCACGCACCAATCTTTTGGCATGAATATCAGAGGCAGAGACCCAGGAATTATCCTCCTGACCATAACCCTTCCACTTAACCAAATACTGGAGTCTCCGTCTAGCCAGACGGGAATCCAGTACTTTCTCTACCTCATATTCCATGTTACCTTCAACCAATACAGGGTCTGGAGGTGCAACCCCCGGAACAACAGGTTCAACAAACCTCTTCAACAAAGATTTATGGAACACATTATGGATTTTAAATGTGACAGGAAGAGCCAAACGAAAAGAGACCGGATTAATAATCTCCAAAATCTTGTAAGGTCCAATAAATCTAGGCTTAAACTTAGGAGAAGCCACCTTCATAGCAATATTTTTTGATGATAACCACACCATATCACCAACCTTAAACTGGGGACCAATGGTCCTATGTCGGTTGGAAAACCGCTGGGCCTTTTCCTGGGAGAGAGATAACTTATCCACCACTTGGTCCCAAATCTGGTGCATTCTCTCCACCACAGTGTCAACACCTGGGCAGGCAGGGGGCTCCACCTGCCCTGAAGAAAATCGAGGATGAAACCCAAAGTTACAAAAAAAAGGTGACATCAAAGTGGCAGAACTAGCTCTATTATTTAAAGCAAATTCGTCCAAGGGCAAAAATGAAACCCAATCATCCTGATCAGCAGAAATAAAACATCTCAAATATGACTCCAAGGTCTGGTTTGTTCTCTCTGTCTGCCCATTGGTCTGAGGGTGAAAAGCAGAGGAGAAGGACAACTGAATTCCCAGCTTGGAACAGAAAGTTCTCCAAAATCTAGACACAAACTGGACTCCTCTGTCAGATACAATATTCTCAGGAATCCCGTGCAAGCGAACCACCTGTTGTAAAAACAGGGGCACCAATTCAGAGGAAGATGGCAACTTAGGGAGTGGTACAAGATGAACCATCTTAGAGAACCTATCACAAATCACCCAAATAACAGTCATCCTTTGAGAGACAGGCATATCAGAGATGAAATCCATTGAAATATGGGTCCATGGCCTCTTGGGGACAGGCAAAGGCATCAACAACCCACTAGAGCGAGAACACGATTTAGACCGGGAGCACGTCCCACAGGACTGCACAAAATTCCTGACATCACAAGACAAAAAAATTCCCCCTACGGCCTCAGAGATATAGAGGAAAAAATATACACACTTTTTTTTTATTTTTTTTTATACAATTCTTTCCTGCTATTGAGTACCCTAGGATCTGCGGTATGGCGGGTGATTCTGTTATGATTGAGTCACCGTAGGAGGCAGACACAAAAATAGAAGCTACGTCCAGAAAACCAGAGAAGTTGGCAACTATCAGATTGCAGACCCCTGAACCTATCAACACAACTAGCAGTAGCCGTGGGGGGTTCCTACGATGCCCTAGACCCCTCGATCACAGCCGGAGCGCTAAATAGCCTAAAGACAGAAAAGGAAATCTAAACTGCCCCAGAGCAGACCCCAAAGTAAAAGGCAGCCCCCAACATATAATGGCGGTGAAGCAAGATGAAAAAACACTCACACAGATAGAAAGATAGGCTGAGCAAATGATGGGGCCCAAGCTAGCTAAACAGAACAGGAAAGGAAGGTTGCTGTCTGCAATCTGCCAAAACCCTATCAAAGACATAAGCCAACAAGCTGATATGAAAAAGACCCTGAAGCAGCTAGGCTTCAAAAACTAAATCAGCACTCAGGTATTTTCAGAAGACAGAGCTAAAGGAATTCAGCACACCCCAGCAGGGAATGGCAGAAATCCAGAAAAACAAAGCAAAACAAAGTCTAAGCACAAATGCAAAAAGCCGAGCAGAAAACTTAGCTTTAGAGGAGCAGGAATTCAGACTGGTCTCCAAGGATCCCACAGAGAAATCACCTGCAGGGCAGAAGGGCGTCGGCAGCCTTATATCCAGTCAGTAACTCCACTCAGCCAGTCATCATCATCAGACTCAGGTGTTTGATAATCAGGCTCACTACCTTTCTTTACCAGAAGAGGGAGTTCCTCGGGCCTCAGTAGTGAAGGGGAAAATGAACTCACAACAGACTACAGCCTTTGTTGACTGTGGTTCCTCCATTAATCTGATTGATGCCCAAGTTGTGACTCTTAATAAGATAGGGACAGTCAGGTTAAAAGACCCTGTTAAAATTGTGGCTGTTGCTTCATCCCCTCTTACCCGCGATGGAATTTGCTTTATGTCTGAAGTTTTTTCTATGAAAATGGGTTCCACTCACGTGGAGAAGTTAAGTTGTTTTATTATGAATAATCTGCCTGCATTGGTATTGGGGATGCCCTGGTTGCAACGCCACAATCCTCTCATTGATTGGGTGAAGGGGGAGTTCATCCGATGGGGATGTAATGATAATGGTCTGTGTTGTAACCCGGTTCCTTTTGTCAATCTGATAAGATCTGTATCGTCTGTTGGTCTGGAGGGTATTCCGGAGTACCTTAGAGACTTTGAAGACGTATTTTCCGAAAGCGAGGCTGAGGCGCTCCCACCACATAGACCATTTGATTGTGCTATCGATTTAGTACCTGGAGCCAAATTACCCAAGGGTTGTTTGTTTAATTTGTCCAGGCCTGAGCACCAAGCTATGAAAGAGTACATCAAAGAGAGCCTTTGCAAGGGGCATATTCGGCCCTCGGTCTCACCCGTGGCAGCGGGGTTTTTCTTTGTAAAGAAAAAAGATGGTGGGTTGTGACCGTGCCTCGACTTTCGGGAACTGAACAAAATTACTGTTAAGAACACGTACCCTCTCCCGTTGATTCCTGATCTATGCAACCACCTCACGGGGGCCAAATGGTTTTCTAAGCTCAATTTACGATGGGCTTATAACCTTATAAGGATTCGGGAGGGGGACGAATGGAAAACAGCGTTCCTGACAACTGAGGGGCTGTTTGAAAACCTGGTTATGCCCTTCGGCCTCACTAACGCTCCTGCTGTTTTTCAGAACTTCATTAATGTTGTTTTTTCTGACTTGATTGGGCGTTGTGTAGTCATCTACTTTGATGACATCCTGATATACTCTGAGGACAGTCAGTCACGCTTACACCATTTACGTACGGTTCTTATGAGACTCCGGGAGAACCATTTGAATGCTAAGCTGGAGAAGTGCTCATTTTTTATGCAAGAACTGTCTTTTCTGGGTGTAATTGTATCCGGGGAGGGATTCCAAATGGATCCATGGAAGGTTCAGGCGATTACCGATTGGGTGCAGCCTCATGACCTGAAGGGGTTGCAGCAATTTCTGGGCTTCGCTAATTATTATAGGAAGTTCATTAAAGGGTTCTCCCAGGTGGTGAAACCCTTGACTGACCTCACTCTTAAAGGGGCAGATGTAAAAAATTGGTCCGTGGCCGCAAAAAATTCCTTCCTTACATTAAAGAAGTGTTTTACCACAGCCCCTGTGTTGGTACAACCCGATTCGTCAAGACCATTTATCGTCGAGGTCGACGCTTTGGAGGTGGGGGTGGGGGCAGTATTGTCACAGGGCCCCTCTACCCTGACTAACCTCAAACTCTGTGCCTTTTTCTCTAAGAAATTCTCTTCGGCCGAGAGAAACTATGATGTCGGTAACAGGGAATTGTTAGCGGTTAAATTGTCCTTCGAAGAAAGGAGGCATTTTTTGGAAGGGGCCGCTCATCCCATTACGGCCATCACTGATCATAAAAACCTGGCCTATATCGAGTCTGCTAAGAGATTGACGCCCAGACAGGCTCGGTGGGCACCTTTTTTTTTCTCGATTTCATTTTACCATCACGTTCCAACCAGGGTCTAAAAATGTAAAGGCAGATGCCTTATCCTGAAGTTTTGATTCTGTGTCCCCTCCAGAACCTCTTTCCTCTATTCTTCATCCGGGAGTGGTTGTAGCTGAAATCTCCTCTGAGTTACAGAGAGAGATTCTGGAAGCACAAGCACAAGCTCCCAGGAATAAACACCCAGGTAAATTGTTTGTACCCGAACAATTCCGTCTCACACTCCTTTAAGAATTTCATGATTCTGTGTTAAGTGCACACCCTGGTATTGCAGCTACCCGGGGGGCAGTAGCTAGGGGTTTTTGGTGGCCCTCTATGGGTACTGATATTAAAAGGTTTGTAAATTCTTGTGGGGTGTGCGCGCGCTCTTAAAGCTCTCAGGTCCGGCCGGCCGGGGAATTGGTGCCTTTGCCAATTCCAGATAAACCATGGACACACCTGTCCATGGACTTTATCACTAATCTTCCATCTTCCAAGGGCAACTCAGTGGTATGGGTAGTGGTTGATAGATTTTCTAAGCCAGCTCACTTTGTGCCATTACCTGCGTTACCATCTGCTGAAACCTTGGCCCGCTTGTTTATACAGCACATTGTTCGATTGCATGGAGTGCCCGTGAACATGGTGTCGGACAGGGGTGTGCAATTTGTGGCCAGGTTTTGGAGAGCGTTTTGTATGAAGTTGAGGGTCACGTCATTCTCCTCTGCCTATCACCCGGAATCCAATGGACAGACTGAACGCACCAACCAGTCGTTGGAGCAGATTCTGAGATGCCTTGCTTCCTCCAGACAGGAAGACTGGTGTGAGGTATTGCCCATGGCAGAATTTGTATTTAACTGTCATATTAATCAGTCTCCCGGAAAGTCTCCCTTTCAGGTCAATTATGGGTTTGTTCCACAGTTTGGGGAATTTTCCCGTATGGATTCGGATTGCCCTGGTGCCGAGGGGATGGTACAACAGTTAAAAACCCTCTAGAGGGAGGTGCAGGGGAACATCTCCAAAGCCCAGAAGAAGTATAAACATTTTGCGGACAGGAGGAGGGGGTTGGGTCCTGCGTTAACAGTGGGGGAAAAAGTCTGGTTGTCCACCCGTAACATCAAACTTAAAATACCCTCTACGAAGTTGGGCCCAAAATTTATTGGCCCATACAAGATTGTAGAGGTGATCAACCCGGTGGCATACAGATTACAGTTGCCCACCTCCTTCAAAATATCGAACGTCTTCCACAGGTCCCTACTAAAACCTGTGGGGACAGTTAGAGAAGATCCCTCATCTGTGGCTCCACCAGTGTTGGTAGAGGGTCAACTGGAGTACGAGGTAGGGCGCATCACTGATTCACGGTGGGTGCGCTGGAGACTTCAGAACCTTATTCATTGGAAGGGATATTCCATGGAGGATCGGTCATGGGTTCCAGCCAGTTCGGTGCACGCTGATTGACCGGTGCAAGCTTTTCATGCCAGATACCCTGAGAAACCTGGGGGTCCAGTGGCCCCCCATTAAGAGGGGGGAACTGTCATGGTTAGGACATGGTTAATGTCCTGTTCTCATAGGGTTAACTTTTGCCGGCCTCTCTTTGGATCTGGGAGGGGTATTTATACTCACTCCAGACTAGCATTCTCCGTCAGCTATACTGTTATTCTGGCTGTGTGTCTGACCGACCCCCCTGGTGTGCGTGTATTCTGCATTGCTTGTTTGATTCTGGTGTATGACCCGGCCTGTTCCCTCAGTCTGTACTCCGTCTCTCATTTTGGTACTATTGTCTTCTCCGATTCTGACCTCCTGGCTTGGCTATTGTTACTCCATTGCAGTTTGTCCCTATTGTACCGTCCATTGCCCGTTCTGGTTTTCTGATCTATTGCTACATCCTGACTATTCGCTCTGTCTAACCCTTTGGTACTGTCCTGCTATCTCGTGCTTTGACCCAGCTTGATCTGGTTTCTGTCTCTGTCTATGCCCCTTGGTAACATTGTCCTGTAGTTACCTTTCTAGGAGTTTCCCTGCAGGTCCTAGCTCTGTGGAGCTTAGGCCACGCCCCCAGCAGTCACGTGCTTCAGGTCCTGGAGCATGCATCGTCATCGCTGCTGCCTGCTCCACAGGTATCTTTGAGCACTGTTTTTGTACTCAGGACACGCGCACTGGCTCAGTGAGTAAGTGCAGTGCGGTGTTCCTGACAGGCAATACTTAAAGCTGCAAGCCTATCGGAGACTGGCAGCTGACGTCAGCGCACATATCGCCGACGTCTGACATCATTGTCATCGCCAATGAGTGCGCGCTTTCAGCCTGTAGGGAACATCGCTCGCCGCCGGAGCGCGGCAAGGTCAGAGGAAAGGGTTTTTTTTAATATTTCTATTGAAAGCGGCAAGCCGGCAGGATGGAGACAAGTGTTCAACCTGCCGGGGGCAGAATAGAGATGGGGCAGAATGGAGACAGGGGGCATGATTGGAGACACAGGGGGCAGGATTGGAGACACAGTGGGAAGGATTGGAGGCACAGGGGGCAGAATGGAGACACAGGGGGCAAGATTGGTGACACAGGGGCATGATTGGAGACATGGGGGCATGATTGGAGACACGGGGCAGGATTGAAAGATATGGGGGCATGATTGGAGAAATGAGGCAGGATTGGAGACACAGGGTGCAGGATTGGAGACATGGTGGCAGGATGAAAGATATGGGGGCAGTATTGGAGACATGGGGGCAGGATTGGAGACATGGGGGCAGGATTGGAGACACGGGCAAGGATTGGAGACACAGGAGGCAGGATGGGAGACATGGTGGCAGGATGAAAGATACGGGACAGGATTGGAGACACGGGGATGTAATGATACTACGAATAAGCTCACAATCAAAGTACCATTATAGAAGGTTCCATAGCTGTGCTGACACAAGCTGTGGGTTTTCAACCCCCCTCCTTACCCCCATCACAGCTGTGAGCTTCCTCTCCCTAGCTCCCTTCCCTGCATGTAATACAAAACCCCTCCTACCCCTCCCTCAGGAATGTGTTAATTAGCAGAAACCAGTCCTTTGTCTGAAACATGTGCTCGGTTGCCTGAGATTGAGTTGATTTAAGATCTAACTATTAGGACATAAATTGACCTCAGTTGGTGTTACAAGTAAGAAAGTTACATATTTGAGATGAGCTTCGATAGAGCTACCCGCCCTGTAGTTTTCTAGACTCCAGCTTCAGCAGAATCCAAGAAATGGATTGCTACTTAAGCAGTTCACACAGGCATCTCGAGCTTAGGCTTAAATGAATGCCAACATCATGCTGAGTAAGATGATACTTTGTTCGTCGCTATATGAGGTTCCCTCCCTGAGATATGATACTTATGAGTTTTCAGCAAGTTTTCAACCCTCGGAGAAAACTCAGCCCCTTCAGTGATGTCACGATCAGGGGTATAAGATAGTGGGAGCTCAGTTCCCAGGGATCTTGGCCCTGGGACCCTGATACAGTGAGGTTCTGTGATGCACTTTTATGTATCACCCCTCCCTCGCTCGCATGGTCTGCTGGAAATGACTTAAGCAATTGTAAGTGCTTCTTCTTTTAATCCCTGTTATTTTGTAATCGTCTGAATACCTTTTTGGAGTAAAATATATAAAATTACTAGTTTTGATTCTCCTTGCTCTATAACGTACTGTCCTGTCTTCTGAAGTGAATTACGCTACTAATTTGGGTCAGCTCCGGATCGGAGCTGATGGCAGCGAAGTGTGTTCTGGGCTTGTTAGGTAAAGCTGGCAGTGATGGAACGGGTTTTATAAGCGTATTGCTTGGCTGTGGCTGAGAGAAGTTATATTTCCCTTGCTGCAGCGTGCCTAACAGCAGGACACATCCAGGTGGTCCATCTGGTGACTACTTATCCTAGGTGCAGTTCCCTGACTGACCTGAGGGTAAGGAGGGCATCGGAGAGCTGCGAGTTCCAAACTGGAACTGGAAAGCGGGATATACATAAATCCCTGCAGTTGGTGACATATTGGTGGCAGAGGTGGGGTAACTAAAATATCCCCCCCGCGATAGATTATATAGAGTATATATACCGGTTTTCATCACATTTGGTGGCAGCGCGGTGAAATCATAGAGCATTAGTGATCTGGTCTGAGCAATCATTCCTCTCACTAAAAATGTGCACTGTTCTTGCGCCTGCAGCAAAAGTTTTGGAGAATGGACTCAGTGTTTATTAGTCCTGAGACAATTGTGTGTACTTGCGATTACCCCCTCCCTTCTCTTTGTTTTTCTGTCCTAACTTGGCAACCATGGATAAGCGGGGAGAAGCCCATTATAAGCGGCAGACCAAGGACGCTGTGATTGCCCTGTGCACGTCGAACCAGATTGACGCCACCGACAAAACCAAAGAACAGCTGGTAGCGGCTCTGGTGCAATGGGAGGAGAGCCAGGGCCCAGGGGACGCAGAAGGCAGCACCAGTGCCGATGGTACAGCTGCAGGGGCCCAGCTGGCACAGACCGGCCCTACCTGCAGCCAGGGAGTCGTGGACCACTATCTGAAAATGGCCCTACAACTCTGCCTCACAGACGATACGGACAGACGTCTGCAGCTGATCCTGCAAGCTCAAGAGAGAGCAGAGCGCCGAGCGAGATGCTCAGAGAGCCCATGAACTGCAGATGTCCCAGCTAGCACCGTGCAGTGAGCGCCCAGAGTTCCAAACTACGGCCAGAGCACTTTTCCATGATGGAAAAGGATGGGGACTTGGACACTTCTGCGGGCCTTTGAGAAAGCCTGCAGACTGTACCAGCTACCTGGGAACCAATGGGCCAGGTACTTGACCCCAGAGCAAAAAGGCAAAGCTCTGGAGGCATTTGCTTCTCTCCCACCAGACCAAGATGAAGATTATGAGGCCATCAATTAGGCCCTGATCAAGAAGTACCGGCTAACCCCTGAGGTATACTGCAAGAAGTTCTGGAACCTCCCGCGTGGCCCACACGACAGTTATAGCGATCTGGTGCAAGGACTCCGGTCCCACTTTGACCAGTGGATCCAAGAACTGTCAGCGACCACCTTTGAGCAGCTGAGGGACCTGATGATCAAAGACCAGTTCCTACATCTTTGCCTAGCTGAGGTGCGACAGTTCAGACAGATTATTCCGGAGAAAACCCTGACTGTCACCGGGATTGGGGGCGTCCGCTTCCCCTTGCCGATGGCCCGGGTTTTTCTTGATTGGGGTGCCGGGAGCGGGTTGAAGGATGTGGGGTTGACCGAGAACTTGCCCACAGACATTTTATTGGGGACTGATTTGGGGAGGATGGTTGCATATTACATCAGTGATACCCCTCCCGAATCTGATAATAAGGTGGATGTTGATGATGATGGGAAACTGTATGTTACTTGACCATGCGTTACCGAGTAATGACGCATCTGATAACCATTCTTTCCCTAGGCTATATCTGATAACCATTTTTCTGAAAAGGTTGATGTGTTCACATATGCAGGAGTGCTCAGCCACGTCACTCTGCGGGGTGAGACAGCTGAGGAACCCCTAACAGGAGCAAACATTGATGCTAAAGGAAATGGGGAGGTGCATGAGAACCGTGAAGAAGGTGATGCCATGCAACAGACCAGTGCCACCGAGGGAGGTAACTGGCCCATAAATAGCACTGCTCCTGAAGTGTTGGGGGTAGATGGGGAGGTAGAGCCTAACCCTCAGTCAGAGGGTTGACTGAAACAGATGGAACCCAAGCAGGTCATAGAGGGTTCCCGTGAGGAAAGAACCTTGATGTTGCTACTGGCTGTCTCCAGCCAGGAGTTCCAGGCCGCTCTGCACTCAGATGTGAGCCTTGAGAAATTGAGACACCTCGCCGAGACGCCCACCTCCGTGATTAATAAGAAGAGGATGAGGAAGGATGTACCGGGAGACAGTAACCGGAGACCCCCAAAAAAGGAGTGGTTGAGGGAAAGACAGCTGGTCATCCCCTATCAATTCAGGGGTGAGCTGTTGTGGATTGCCCATGAGATTCCTCTTGCTGGACACTTGGGGATCAGCAAAACAAAGGCCCGGCTGTCTCAACACTTCTATTGGCCCAAGATGGGGACAGATGTGATAAACTATTGCCGCTCCTGTATCACCTGCCAAAGAGTAGGGAAGGCGGGGCCTGCTCTTAAGGCTCCCCTGATCGCTTTGCCAGAGATAGAGGAGCCTTTCCAGAGGATCGCGGTGGACATTGTGGGCCCGCTGGCTGTCCCCAGCAGCTCTGGAAAGCAATATGTCCTCACCATGGTAGACTACATTACCCGATACCCGGAGGCATTGGCTCTGTCCTCAACTAGGGCGGATAAGGTGGGGGATGCACTGTTGCCCATCTTTCACGGTTAGGATTTCCCAGGGAGATGCTTACCGATCAAGGGACCCAATTCATGTCTCACCTAATGGAGGCTCTCTGTAAGAAAATGCAGGTGAGGCATCTGGTAATGAGTGTATATCACCCACAGACCAATGGCTTGTGTGAGCACTTCAACGGTACCCTCAAACAGATGCTACGCATGCTGGTTGAGACCCAAGGACACTACTGGGAGCGGTACCTCCCACACCTGCTATTCGCTTACCGAGAGGTTCAGCAGGCCTCGACGGGGTTTTCCCCCTTTGAGCTCCTGTATGGAAGGTGGGTCCGGGGACCCCTCGGGTTGGTAAGGGAATCAACCCTTCAGAAGTGTCCATCATGGATTATGTCATGCGCTTCCGTGACAAAATGCAGACCTTTACGCAGTTGGTGCGTGACAACATGATGCAGGCTCTGGCTGACCAGAAGTACTGGAACGACCTGAACGCCCGGGAGCGGACCTACCATTTGGGTCAAAAGGTGTGGGTGCTGGTCCCTGTACCAAAGGATAAGCTTCAGGCAGCCTGGGAAGGCCCGTACGTTGTCCACCAACAGCTCAACCCAGTCACCTACGTGGTCACGCTTGACCATGCTCGGGGTAGGCGTAAGGCCTTTTACATCAATATGATGAAGGCTCATCAAGAGCATGAAGCCTGCGTCCTACCATTCTGCAACCTGCCCGAGGATGGGGAGGAAGACCCCCTCCTGGACATGCTGGCCCAAGCCAAGGCTGGTCTATCGAGGACGTGGAGGTAAGCGCCTTGCTATCCAAATCCCAGCAGTCGCAGCTGCGGACCACACTGGAACCCTTCCCTGCTGTGTTCTCCATCCGACCTGGAAGGACTGAGTTAGCGGTCCACAAAGTGGACACCGGTAATCATGCCCCACTACGGCGAACACCCTATCGGATCTCTGATGAGGTGCAGCAGGTTATGCACCAGGAGATCGATGAGATGTTACAGCTGGGGGTGATTCAACGGTCCAAAAGCACGTGGGCCTCACCTGTAGTCCTCGTGCTTAAGAAGGATGGGACCACCCGGTTCTCCGTGGACTACAGGGGGCTCAACGCCATCACTACCTCTGATGCACACCCAATGCCGCGCATCGAGGAGCTACTTGAGCGGTTAGCTGGCACCAAATATCTGTCCATAATGGATCTGAGTCGGGGATACTGGCAGATTCCCCTGAACCCCGAGGCGCAGGAGAAATCTGCCTTTATCACCCCCTTCAGACTTTACAAGTCCACGATCATGCCCTTCGGCATGAAAAATGCCCCTGCCACTTTCCAGCGGATGGTCAACCACCTGCTTCAGGGACTGGAGAAGTACACAGTGGCGTACCTGGATGACATTGCCGTCTTCAGTTCCACCAGGGAGGAATACCTTCAGCATCTCCAGGAGGTGCTCCAGCGTGTTCACCAAGCAGGCCTGACCATCGAGCCGGGAAAGTGCTAGATGGGCATGAATGAGGTCCACTACCTGGGGGCACCGGGTAGGCAGGAACTCCCTGAGGCCAGAGCCTGGGAAAGTGGACGCGATCACGTCCTGGCCCACCACCAGGACCAAGAAACAGGTGATGTCCTTCTTGGGCACTGTAGGGTACTATAGGCGATTCGTACAGAACTATAGCAGCCTTGCAAAGCCCTTGACAGACCTCACCAAGAGAAAGCTACCCCAGTCGACTAGACAGATGGCTGTGAGGTGGCCTTCTGGCCTTTGAAAACAGCCCTGTGCAACTCTCCCGTGATAAAAGCAGTCGCGACAGTAGTCAGCCGTTCCTGGTGCAGACCGACACCAGCCAGTTTGGCCTTGGTGCTGTGCTCAGCCAGGTCAACTCGGGGAACCAAGAGCACACCGTGTTGTACCTGAGCCAGAAGCTTCTGCCAAGGGAAGTGGACTATTCCACCATCGAGAAGGAATGCCTGGCCATGGTCTGGGCACTGCAACGTTTGCAGTCCTACCTGTCCTGTCACACCTTCATTGTAGTGACCAACCACAACACCCTGAGCTGGCTGCACACAGTGTCCGGAACCAATGGAAGGTTGCTACCTTGCCCTCCAGCAGTACGACTTTACCGTGACACACAAAAAGGGCAAGCATGGCAAGGCAGATGAGTTGTCACGCCGGGGTGAACCTGCCGAGGTGCGCATGGAGGAGTACCGAGAGGTCTTGCCTCCGTAGCGCAATCCAAAAGGGGAAGGTGTAATAAAGTGAAGTGAATTACGCTACTAATTTGGGTTAGCTCCGGACCCGTTATTAATTAAGAGATCGGAGCTGGTGGCAGCGAAGTGTGTTCTGGGCTTGTTGGGCAAAGCTGGCAGTGATGGAATGGGTTTTATAAGCGTATTGCCTGGATGCGGCTAGGAGTATTTATATTTCCTTCGCTGCAGCATGACTAACAGCAGGACACATCCAGGTGGCCCGTTCGGCGACTACTTATCCTAGTTGCAGTTCCCTGACTGACCTGAGGGTAAGGGGGGAGCCGGAGAGCTGCGAGTTCCAAACTGGAACTGGAAAGCGGGATATACATAAATCCCTGCAGTTGGTGACTAGTGTTGAGCATTCCGATACCGCAAGTATCGGGTATCGGCCGATATTCGCGGTATCGGAATTCCGATACTGAGTTCCGATACTTTTAGCATATCGAATACTGGAATCGGAAGTTCCCATAATGCTATGAGCCAGTTTGATTTGATTCAGCCAATGACAATCCTCAGAAGTGTGGGCACATCCTGTTAGGCATGTAGGCATGTTAAGTAATGGCATGGCTGTGTTTGGCTGCAGAAATGATGTCATGATGCACTATAAAAGCCGCCGCCGCCCGCCTCCGCCATTTCGGGTTAACTCTGCTGTGAATTCAGTTAGGGACAGGCTGCTGTTCAAGACTCTGAGGGATAGTTAGAGATAGCGATTTTCAAAATCATATTGTGCTTTACCCAGGCTACATAATAAACCACTGTAGCTTTCTTTTGCCTTGCAGCAGTGTTCACAGCTATCTGCAAGGTCTGTGTGAGTGCAGCTCATGCTGTGTAGTGTGTCCTGCAGCCACGTCTGGTTGTAGGCCGCTCAGCGTGTGTCACTGCCTCATACATATTTTTCTTTTTTTGCTGCTCATTTTTCATTCTCCTATTAGTGTGCATCCATCCGTATCCATCTACATTGGTTGGTTGCGAACACTATAGGAGTAGACAGCGGAGCCTCTCTGCAGCCTTTCAGTGCTAGTGCCCAGTTTTCTGCACTGTTCACGGCTGTCTAAGAGGTCTCTGTGTGTGAGTGCAGCTCACGCTGTAGTGTGTCCTGCAGCTATGTCTGGTTGAAGGCCGCTCAGCGTGCGTCACTGTCTCACACATATTTTCCTTTTATTGCAGCTCATTTTTCATTCTCCTATTAGTGTGTATCCATATACGTTGGTTGCAAACACTATAGGAGTAGACAGCGGAGCCTTTCTGCAGCCTTTCAGTGCTAGTGCCCACTTATCTGCACTGTTCACGGCTGTCTGATAGGTCTCTGTGTGTGAGTGCAGCTCACGCTGTAGTGTGTCCTGCAGCTACGTCTGATTGTAGGCGGCTCAGCGTGCGTCACTGCCTCATACATATTTATGTTTTATTGCAGCTTATTTTTCATTCTCCTATTAGTGTGCATCCATCCGTATCCATCTACATTGGTTGGTTGCAAACACTATATAGGAGTAGATAGAGGAGCCTTTTTTCTGGCTTGTGCCCTTCAGCTGCAGCCAGATTACTATTACCCTATTTTTTGGAGCCTCATCTTTTGCATTGTAGGCTACCTTCCTGCATTGTAATAGCTCCAAAAAGTTTGTGATACTATTGCATTCAAATCTTTGGTCACATCCTTTTTGTTTTTTTTAAAAAAAAAAACAAAATAAAGTTCACAAAACACTCCATTTGACAGTTGTGTAGGCCACATTAGCTCATATTAAAGTGTAGTCCACACACACTTTATAAAATTAGTGTTTCTTATACCTGTTAGCAGCTGTTCAGGAATAAGCACACTAAGCCCCCCCTTTCTACCTTTCTGCCTATCTTTATCAGACTACCAAGATGAAGAAGGCAGGGAGTAAGGCACGTGGGCGGGGGCGTGGAGTTTCAGCAGGGAGAGGATGTGGGGATTCTGCAGGGAGAGGACGTGGGGATTCTTTGCCTGCTGCGGGCACCAGTGAGTCAGCATCCCCCAGTTTTACCAGGCAACAGTCCTTTATGCGCAGCTTTGTAGGACCTCGCCGTACCCCACTGCTGCAGGAGGAACAAATTGAAGCCGTTGTCGGATGGATGGCAGCTAACGCATCGACTTCAATGACCTCCACGTCCTCTCAGGGCCAGAGCACTGAAGAGCAGCCATCTGTCTCTTCACCACCTGCCAAATTGCCCAGGCAGTCTGAGAGCCCTGGACAGGAGCCTTCACAGTCTCTACTTCTGTTCTCTGAATCTGTTGGCTTGGAAAGAGGGGGCCAGCCAAGCAGCATTCAAGAATGTGAAGAAGAGGGAGTATGCAGTGATGCGCAACTGCTTTGCCCCTCTGAATCTGAAGAGGCGGTTGGGCCAGTGCCTATGGTCAGCACACCTCAGTATGCATCAGATGATGACAAGACTCAGGTGCCACTTTCTGGTGCGTACGGTGCTGGCGAGACTACCCAGGAGAAGCAAGTGTTTGAAGAGGGGAGTGTAGATGATGAGGTCCTTGACCCATCATGGCGTGAGGAATAGGAAGGTGGTGGGAGCAGCTCTGAGGAAGAGATTCCCCGAACGGCCAAAACAGGAGGGAGAGGGAAGGGGCAGACTTGGTTGCCTGTAGCCGCCACGTCGGCACCCGTTAGGAGCATTCCTCTTCCAAAAGCCAAAACGGGCGCTCCCAAGACTTGCAGTGAGTGGTCCTTTTTTGACACAGTTGCAGATGACATTTGCTTTGTCAAATGCAAGCTGTGTCATCAGAAAGTCAAAAGAGGGAAAAGTGTCAGCAACCTCAATACCACAAATATGTGGAAACATGTGCGGACCAAGCACGTGGTGGAGTTACAAAGACACACTGAAGACGTAGGCCAACCTACAGCACCACCTACCACCTCTTCAGCTCGTGTTGTAGCTTCTTCCTCCAGATCTCACACAGCTGGTTCGGCATCCTCACAGGATCGCTATGGAAGAACCTCTAGCACTGTTGTCCAGAGACCCAGTGACATTCCACCCACAGCACCACATTCCCGTTCATCCTCACATTCCCAGGCCACTCTACTGCCATCGGTAGCAGAGGCATGGGAGAAAAGGTGGCAATACTTGGCAAACCATCCACGAGCACAGACTCTGAATGCTGGCATTGCCAAATTACTGGCCCTTGAAATGCTCTCATTCAGGCTGGTGGAGACTGACACCTTCTGGAACTTCATGGCATTGGCAGTCCCACAATACACCAAGCCCAGCCGCTTTTATTTCAGCAGGCAAGCCGTCCCTGCCCTGCAAAAGCATGTGGAGGGAAAAATTAAACATGCGCTACTAAACGCCATCAGTAGCAAGGTCCACCTGACCACCGATGCGTGGACCAGTACCCATGGACAAGGACGATACCTTTCACTCCCTGCCCATTGGGTCAATGTTGTGGAGCCGGGTACAGATCTTGAGAGTGGCGCTGTACGTGTTCTGCCAACTCCAAGGATTGCAGGAATTCAGTCTGTACACATTGACTCCTCCTCATACTCCAGTTCCTCAGAATCAGCGCTGCAGGAGCCTGTTACAACCGATATGAGCACAGCCGTGGCCAAACGTCAACAGGCCGTACTGAAATTAATTTCTTTGGGGAATCGAAGCCATACAGCGCAGGAGCTCTGGAATGCCATCAAGCAGGAGAGCGACGTGTGGTTTGTGCCAGAGAATCTCCAGCCAGGCTTCGTATTGTGTGACAATGGCCGAAATCTGGTGGCAACTCTGGGCCTAGGCAACCTCACTCACATCCCATGTCTGGCACATGTGCTCAACTTGGTCGTGCAGAGCTTTCTGAGGGACTATCTGGATCTTGATGCACTGCTGCACAAGGTCCGCATAGAGTGCGCTCACTTGCGGCGTTCCAGCATGGCAAGATCGCGCATTGCAGCTCTGCAGCGCCGATTCCGCCTTCCGGAACATTGCATCATATGTGACCTAAACCAAACTAGAAAAAAGGTGAACACAAGGCCAAGATAACATATAAAAAATACAATTTTATTAAAGCATCCAATAAAATCCAATCGACAGGTACAGTGGGGAAAAAAAGTATTTAGTCAGTCAGCAATAGTGCAAGTTCCACCACTTAAAAAGATGAGAGGCGTCAGTAATTTACATCATAGGTAGACCTCAACTATGGGAGACAAACTGAGAAAAAAAAATCCAGAAAATCACATTGTCTGTTTTTTTTTCATTTTATTTGCATATTATGGTGGAAAATAAGTATTTGGTCAGAAAAAAGCAATCAAGATTTCTGGCTCTCACAGACCTGTAACTTCTTCTTTAAGAGTCTCCTCTTTCCTCCACTCATTACCTGTAGTAATGGCACCTGTTTAAACTTGTTATCAGTATAAAAAGACACCTGTGCACACCCTCAAACAGTCTGACTCCAAACTCCACTATGGTGAAGACCAAAGAGCTGTCAAAGGACACCAGAAACAAAATTGTAGCCCTGCACCAGGCTGGGAAGACTGAATCTGCAATAGCCAACCAACTTGGATTGAAGAAATCAACTGTGGGAGCAATAATTAGAAAATGGAAGACATACAAGACCACTGATAATCTCCCTCGATCTGGTGCTCCACGCAAAATCCCACCCCGTGGGGTCAGAATGATCACAAGAACGGTGAGCAAAAATCCCAGAACCACGCGGGGGGACCTAGTGAATGAACTGCAGAGAGCTGGGACCAAAGTAACAAGGCCTACCATAAGTAACACACTACGCCACCATGGACTCAGATCCTGCAGTGCCAGACGTGTCCCACTGCTTAAGCCTGTACATGTCCGGGCCCGTCTGAAGTTTGCTAGAGAGCATTTGGATGATCCAGAGGAGTTTTGGGAGAATGTCCTATGGTCTGATGAAACCAAACTGGAACTGTTTGGTAGAAACACAACTTGTCATGTTTGGAGGAAAAAGAATACTGAGTTGCATCCATCAAACACCATACCTACTGTAAAGCATGGTGGTGGAAACATCATGCTTTGGGGCTGTTTCTCTGCAAAGGGGCCAGGACGACTGATCCGGGTACATGAAAGAATGAATGGGGCCATGTATCGTGAGATTTTGAGTGCAAACCTCCTTCCATCAGCAAGGGCATTGAAGATGAAACGTGGCTGGGTCTTTCAACATGACAATGATCCAAAGCACACCGCCAGGGCAACGAAGGAGTGCCTTCGTAAGAAGCATTTCAAGGTCCTGGAGTGGCCTAGCCAGTCTCCAGATCTCAACCCTATAGAAAACCTTTGGAGGGAGTTGAAAGTCCGTGTTGCCAAGCGAAAAGCCAAAAACATCACTGCTCTAGAGGAGATCTGCATGGAGGAATGGGCCAACATACCAACAACAGTGTGTGGCAACCTTGTGAAGACTTACAGAAAACGTTTGACCTCTGTCAATGCCAACAAAGGATATATCACAAAGTATTGAGATGAAATTTTGTTTCTGACCAAATACTTATTTTCCACCATAATATGCAAATAAAATGAAAAAAAAACAGACAATGTGATTTTCTGGATTTTTTTTTCTCAGTTTGTCTCCCATAGTTGAGGTCTACCTATGATGTAAATTACAGACGCCTCTCATCTTTTTAAGTGGTGGAACTTGCACTATTGCTGACTGACTAAATACTTTTTTCCCCCACTGTATATATGGAAACGATGTAGAAAAACGCACACATAATGGTGGTACATAAGCACATGCAAAGGGACGTGCACATCCAGATTGATATATATTAGCAATAAATATAATAATCACATAATTGTGATTTAACCCACAAATAAATAAATATAATAATCACATAATTGTGATTTAACCCACACGTATATAATATCAGAGGGAAAAATATGGACATACAAGTGCACAGCTGGGATATATACCACAATCATTTCCCTTAGCCATATCCATAAAGATCCCACCCTGCTAGTAGCAAGTGACCACCATGTATTAATCACTACCCCATGGTTACTATTCAAATGAGAGGTTAAATTACCAATCGGTAACGGCAGCAGCAGGGACTGTGATGTATCCCGGATGTCTTTTTATACCGCCTTGTCAAAGCGCGTTTGACCGCGCAACCGGAAGTAGCGGTCCCAGACCGGAAGTGACGCGCTCCGTTGTCAAGACACCAACGACGCCAGCCAGCGTTGGCGTCATGCTGGAGGAGGAGCCGCAAGGAACCACCAACGCATAGAGACGCCGAGAGCAGGCGGGCGCAGGAGGGTGATGACAAACAGGCGCGTGCCGGTCGGGAGAGCTAGTCACACTAAAGTAAACCAATACAATTAAAAAATACATCAAGGTGACTAAAGTGTGAAACTGGAGGTATCATAAATAGAGGCTTATGCAGAAAATATACAAGAAAATATATATAGATACCACATATATACAGGAGAAAGAAGAGGGATTAAGAGAATCCTAATATTTTATAACAAGGTAGACATATATATGGATATCGATCACTTCTTCATCAGCGCTTCCAACACTGATCATAGGACGTAGTTCCTCATACGTTGTCAGCAAAGCCACTGCTCCGATACACATCCAGCACACAAAGGCCATCATCATGATGATAATTTTACTAAAACATAAAATCAAAAGTTAAAATAAGGACCTCACAAAACCTGAGCGTTCTCCCTAAATCAGAACAGTGTGATCAAAGGAATGGGGCAAAACTAATATATTCATTTAATCCAGATGGATGGACAGTGCCCAATGTCCAAATCCACCTGGATTCTAACTGGGCCAACCTTTTAGACGTGTCTCCACCACGAATACCAACATTTAACATGTCAATACCTCTAACCCTGAGAAGACTACCATTGCAGCCATGGAACCTCCTGAAATGACGGGGGATGGTTTTTAGCGATGCGGGGTCCTCAGTGGACACCGCTGCCTCAATCCCCAATACGTGCTCACGTATACGTTTTTTAAAGCTGTCTAGTGGTCATGCCCACATATATCAAATTACATGGGCAGACCGTATAGTAAATCACATTTCGACTCTCACATGTGATATACTTTTTAATTTTATATTCACGTACACCATCCTGGCTCGTAAATTCCTCAGTGCGGTCCATATTGGGGCAGGCCACGCAATGTCCACACGAGGAACTCCCACATCACCTGGCCATCCGATCCAAAAACGTATCCGGTATCACACTCGTGTAGTGACTACTGACTAATGTATCACGTAGGTTCCTAGATCTAGCCGCAATGGTAGCCCTCTCAGGGAGGAACCCAGATAGTACCGGGTCAGCCTTCAAGATATGCCAGGATTTATCCAATATTCGCCTCATACGAGAGAAGTGTGAGTGAAAATTAGTAACAAACCTAACTTTATTTGTCTCATCTCTAGACCTCTGCCCGTATAAGAGCACATCTCTCGATGAGTATCGAGCCCTGTTGAATGCTCGTTTGATCATTCTATTACTATACCCACGTTCAGACAGTCTTACTTTTAGGTCATCACTCTGTCTAAAAAAATCCTCGTCGGTGGAACACAATCTACAGTACGTAATCTCAAAAATTGACCCGTTGGAACAGATTGAATCATGTGGCCAGGATGGGAAGAGGTCGCATGTAATAACATATTCATGGAAGTTGGCTTCCTAAATATGTTGGTCTGTATTTCCCCTCTAGTGTCTTTTTTCAAGGTGACGTCCAAAAATTCAATCGTCACAGGGTCAAATTTATACGTAATGAAAATATTCATTCCATTAATGTTAAGTGACCTCATGAAAGAATGGAGATCATCACCTGAACCCTGCCAGATTATTAAAATGTCATCAATGTACCGCGTCCAAGAAAGGACATGGCACATCGGCGACGATCCATCCGGCAGGGAGAGGTCCCTCTCCCACAGCCCCAGGAACAGGTTAGCATACGCAGGGGCAAAAGACGCCCCCATAGCTGTCCCCTGGAGCTGTAGGAAGAAGAACCCCTTAAAAATAAAGAAATTATGTGTTAACGTAAAAGTTAATAACTCCAAAACCAGTTCCCTGATGTCACCCGGAAGATTTGACATATTAAGGAAGAATGATGTGGCACGAATGCCATCTTCATGCCTAATACTGGTGTAAAGAGACTCAACGTCTCCAGTCACCATTAACATATCATCCTCCAATTTGAGTCCATCAACCCGCCTAAGTAGTTCACCTGTATCCTTCAGAAATGATGGCAACCCCTCCACAAGCGGCTGCAGTTTGGAGTCTATCCACCGATTGACGTGTTCTAAATAGTTACCTCTCCCTGAGATAATTGGGCGACCCGGGGGCGTCTGCGCGTCCTTATGGATCTTGGGTAATAAATAAAACGTAGAAATAGTTGGTTCAGATACAACTAAAGCACTAGCCAACTCCTGAGATATTACACCAGCCTCCCTAGCTCTATTAATAATCTTAGAGAGCTGTGTGGAGTAGGCGGACAAGGGGTTAAACGTTAATTTCTTATAGCATATTTTATTATCAAGTTGTCGAAAGGCTTCCTGCTCATAAATCACCTTTGGCCAAACGACCACGTTACCCCCCTTGTCCGCCGGCTTGAATACAACATCATCAAGATCCTGTATGGCGCACAGACGTCCCCGCTCCTCTCTAGTCAAATTGTCGCCATGGATATATCGTGGAATCTCAAGAAACTCCCTACTCACAATTTGTACGAAAAGGTTCACATTCGGACATGAAGAAAGAGGAGGGAATTTCCTAGACCTGGGGCGTATCGATGGTGGTACCTTACCTCCTTCAGGGGTGTCATGTTCGGCGGATAATTCCTCCAAAGTCTGCAGCGCTATTTGCTCTTCTTCTGTGGGAAATAATTTGGAGAGGTTGCCATCAAAAAAAGTATTTGAGATGAAATTTTGTTTCTGACCAAATACTTATTTTCCACCATAATATGCAAATAAAATGAAAAAAAAACAGACAATGTGATTTTCTGGATTTTTTTTTCTCAGTTTGTCTCCCATAGTTGAGGTCTACCTATGATGTAAATTACAGACGCCTCTCATCTTTTTAAGTGGTGGAACTTGCACTATTGCTGACTGACTAAATACTTTTTTGCCCCACTGTATATGGAAACGATGTAGAAAAACGCACACATAATGGTGGTACATAAGCACATGCAAAGGGACGTGCACATCCAGATTGATATATATTAGCAATAAATATAATAATCACATAATTGTGATTTAACCCACATTGGGAAAAAAACGCTATAATATATAATATCAGAGGGAAAAATATGGACATACAAGTGCACAGCTGGGATATATACCACAATCATTTCCCTTAGCCATATCGATAAAGATCCCACCCTGCTAGTAGCAAGTGACCACCATGTATTAATCACTACCCCATGGTTACTATTCAAATGAGAGGTTATATTACCAATCGGTCACGGCAGCAGCAGGGACTGTGATGTATCCCGGATGAGCACGTCAGCCCCGACGCGCGTTTCGATCCTCCTTCATCAGGGGCATAACTACATGGATGGCTGCCTGTCTTTTTTAGCTTAAAAAACGTATACGTGAGCACGTATTGGGGATTGAGGCAGCGGTGTCCACTGAGGACCCCACATCGCTAAAAACCATCCCCCGTCATTTCAGGAGTTTCCATGGCTGCAATGGTAGTCTTCTCAGGGTTAGAGGTATTGACATGTTAAATGTTGGTATTCGTGGTGGAGACACGTCTAAAAGGTTGGCCCAGTTAGAATCCAGGTGGATTTGGACATTGGGCACTGTCCATCCATCTGGATTAAATGAATATATTAGTTTTGCCCCATTCCTTTGATCACACTGTTCTGATTTAGGGAGAACGCTCAGGTTTTGTGTGGGATCTTTATGGATATGGCTAAGGGAAATGATTGTGGTATAAATCTATGGTGGATGTATAAGTAAAATACCATGTATATGTGTTTGACCTGTTGGTGTCATTTAATTCTTGCTGTGTTTTGCACAGGCATTTGGTCCAACATGGATTTTCAAGCTAAGGAGAAATCCTGGCTATCCCAGATCGATCAGGTTTTTGGGGGTGATGGAATCAACATCAAACAGAGCGGTGATGTGAAATGGGATGATCAGGGAACAGTATTACAGAAATTAGTAATTAAGAGAACTAAACTGTGGTGGAACCGAACCTTCCTGGATAGGTATTTGGCTAAAAAGATTATACCACGAGGGTTAAGGGTTCGTGTTATACCCACATTTCCAGTGGAGGATGATGAGTTTGTGGCCGGGTGGGAAGAGGCCTGCAATGAGTGTTCTAAGACCTTAATGCAACTCCTTAGCAGGCATAATGGTGGTCTGATTTCACAATTGGATGGATCTATTAAAACTATTGAGGAAGAGCTTAAGTCCTCTGGTACCGCTGAAAAATGGACTAGTTTTCAGGATGAGACCAACAAAATTTTGGAATCAGTGGTCAAACGGATACAGACTACCCAATTGAACAAAATTAATCGTGACCGACGAGATTATGAGAATAACTCTGTCTATTTATGGAGAAAGCCGAGTCCGCAGGGAAATCGAATGGGACGTGGTTCGTCCCAAACATCCATGTCCTCTATGAGTGATGTATCAGATATTTCTGGATCTTCTATGGCCACTAGGTCAGGGATGGTCAGACGTAATCAACACGGATGTGGCTTTCATCCGTATAGACGGCAACATCGTTCTCCTGATGTCACCAAATATAATAATAAGGTAATCAATTTGAGTCCACATATTTTTACCGATGTAGATCTGGCTATTTTGGAAAAGGGGCTTTCGTTTTCACCGGCAGCGCCTTTTGACGCATTTTTGGCAGTGAAAGATTTACATCTTTTTGCCCGTTCCCTTATCTTCAAGAAACATTTTTTTGATGGCAACCTCTCCAAATTATTTCCCACAGAAGAAGAGCAAATAGCGCTGCAGACTTTGGAGGAATTATCCGCCGAACATGACACCCCTGAAGGAGGTAAGGTACCACCATCGATACGCCCCAGGTCTAGGAAATTCCCTCCTCTTTCTTCATGTCCGAATGTGAACCTTTTCGTACAAATTGTGAGTAGGGAGTTTCTTGAGATTCCACGATATATCCATGGCGACAATTTGACTAGAGAGGAGCGGGGACGTCTACGCGCCCTACAGGATCTTGATGATGTTGTATTCAAGCCGGCGGACAAGGGGGGGTAACGTGGTCGTTTGGCCAAAGGTGCTTTATGAGCAGGAAGCCTTTTGACAACTTGATAATAAAATATGCTATAAGAAATTAACGTTTAACCCCTTGTCCGCCTACTCCACACAGCTCTCTAAGATTATTAATAGAGCTAGGGAGGCTGGTGTAATATCTCAGGAGTTGGCTAGTGCTTTAGTTGTATCTGAACCAACTATTTCTACATTTTATTTATTACCCAAGATCCATAAGGACGCGCAGACGCCCCCGGGTCGCCCAATTATCTCAGGGAGAGGTAACTATTTAGAACACGTCAATCGGTGGATAGACTCCAAACTGCAGCCGCTTGTGGAGGGGTTGCCATCATTTCTGAAGGATACAGGTGAACTACTTAGGCGGGTTGATGGACTCAAATTGGAGGATGATATGTTAATGGTGACTGGAGACGTTGAGTCTCTTTACACCAGTATTAGGCATGAAGATGGCATTCGTGCCACATCATTCTTCCTTAATATGTCAAATCTTCCGGGTGACATCATGGAACTGGTTTTGGAGTTATTAACTTTTACGTTAACTCATAATTTCTTTATTTTTAAGGGGTCCTTCTTCCTACAGCTCCAGGGGACAGCTATGGGGGCGTCTTTTGCCCCTGCGTATGCTAACCTGTTCCTGGGGCTGTGGGAGAGGGACCTCTCCCTGCCGGATGGATCGTCGCAATGTGCCGCGTCCTTTCTTGGACGCGGTACATCGACGACATTTTAATAATCTGGCAGGGTTCAGGTGATGATCTCCATTCTTTCATGAGGTCACTTAACATTAATGGAATGAATATTTTCATTACGTATAAATTTGACCCTGTGACGATTGAATTTTTGGACGTCACCTTGAAAAAAGACATTAGAGGGGAAATACAGACCAACATATTTAGGAAGCCAACTTCCACGAATATGTTATTACATGCGACCTCTTCCCATCCTGGCCACATGATTCAATCTGTTCCAACGGGTCAATTTTAGAGATTACGTAGATTGTGTTCCACCGACGAGGATTTTTTTTAGACAGAGTGATGACCTAAAAGTAAGACTGTCTGAACGTGGGTATAGTAATAGAATGATCAAACGAGCATTCAACAGGGCTCGATACTCATCGAGAGATGTGCTCTTATACGGGCAGAGGTCTAGAGATGAGACAAATAAAGTTAGGTTTGTTACTAATTTTCACTCACACTTCTCTCGTATGAGGCGAATATTGGATAAATCCTGGCATATCTTGAAGGCTGACCCGGTACTATCTGGGTTCCTCCCTGAGAGGGCTACCATTGCGGCTAGGAGATCTAGAAACCTACGTGATACATTAATCAGTAGTCACTACACGAGTGTGATACCGGATACGTTTTTGGATCGGATGGCCAGGCGATGTGGGAGTTCCTCGTGTGGACATTGCGTGGCCTGCCCCAATATGGACCGCACTGAGGAATTTACGAGCCAGGATGGTGTACGTGAATCTAAAATTAAAAAGTATATCACATGTGAGAGTCGAAATGTGATTTACTATGCGGTCTGCCCATGTAATTTGATATATGTGGGCATGACCACTAGACAGCTTTAAAAAACGTATACGTGAGCACGTATTGGGGATTGAGGCAGCGGTGTCCACTGAGGACCCCGCATCGCTAAAAACCATCCCCCGTCATTTCAGGAGGTTCCATGGCTGCAATGGTAGTCTTCTCAGGGTTAGAGGTATTGACATGTTAAATGTTGGTATTCGTGGTGGAGACACGTCTAAAAGGTTGGCCCAGTTAGAATCCAGGTGGATTTGGACATTGGGCACTGTCCATCCATCTGGATTAAATGAATATATTAGTTTTGCCCCATTCCTTTGATCACACTGTTCTGATTTAGGGAGAATGCTCAGGTTTTGTGAGGTCCTTATTTTAACTTTTGATTTTATGTTTTAGTAAAATTATCATCATGATGGCCTTTGTGTGCTGGATGTGTATCGGAGCAGTGGCTTTGCTGACAACGTATGAGGAACTACGTCCTATGATCAGTGTTGGAAGCGCTGATGAAGAAGTGATCGATATCCATATATATGTCTACCTTGTTATAAAATATTAGGATTCTCTTAATCCCTCTTCTTTCTCCTGTATATATGTGGTATCTATATATAGTTTCTTGTATATTTTCTGCATAAGCCTCTATTTATGATACCTCCAGTTTCACACTTTAGTCACCTTGATGTATTTTTTAATTGTATTGGTTTACTTTAGTGTGACCAGCTCTCCCGACCCGCACGCGCCTGTTTGTCATCACCCTCCTGCGCCCGCCTGCTCTCGGCGTCTCTATGCGTTGGTGGTTCCTTGCGGCTCCTCCTCCAGCATGACGCCGACGCTGGCTGGTGTCGTTGGTGTCCGGGACCGCTACTTCCGGTTGCGCGGTCAAACGCGCTTTGACCAGGCGGTATAAAAAGACAGGCAGCCATCCATGTAGTTATGCCCCCTGATGAAGGAGGATCGAAACGCGCGTCGGGGCTGACGTGCTCATCCGGGATACATCACAGTCCCTGCTGCTGCCGTTACCGATTGGTAATTTAACCTCTCATTTGAATAGTAACCATGGGGTAGTGATTAATACATGGTGGTCACTTGCTACTAGCAGGGTGGGATCTTTATGGATATGGCTAAGGGAAATGATTGTGGTATATATCCCAGCTGTGCACTTGTATGTCCATATTTTTCCCTCTGATATTATATATTATAATGTTTTTTTTCCCAATGTGGGTTAAATCACAATTATGTGATTATTATATTTATTGCTAATATATATCAATCTGGATGTGCACGTTCCTTTGCATGTGCTTATGTACCACCATTATGTGTGCGTTTTTCTACATCGTTTCCATATATACCTGTCGATTGGATTTTATTGGATGCTTTAATAAAATTGTATTTTTTATATGTTATCTTGGCCTTGTGTTCACCTTTTTTCTGGTTTGGTTTATGTGGTTTTGGTGATAGGTATTTATATCCGCAATAAATCTATGGTAGATGTATAAGTAAAATACCATGTATATGTGTTTGACCTGTTGGTGTCATCATATGTGACCTACCCACCAGGTGGAATTCAACGTTACATATGTTGGAGCGGTTGTGTGAGCAGCTGGCAGCAGTAATGGAGTACCACCTGCATCAGGCGCAAACAAGGCGCACTGTGCGCCGGTCACACTTCAGCACCACTGAGTGGGCCTCTATGAAGGACATCTGCCATGTTTTGCGTGCCTTCGATGATTCCACGCGGATGGCGAGTGCAGATGATGCACTAGTCAGCATGACTGTCCCCCTTATCTGCGTGCTTCAAAAAACACTGCAAGCACTAAGGAAGGAGGTTTTGGAAGAGGTGGAGGATGAGGAGTCACAAATGCCATCTGCTTCTGGACAGTCTGCGCAACGTGGTTCCTCACAAAGGCCTAGGCAAGGGACACTTTGTGAGGAGGATGAGGAGGAGTCAATGGAGGAGGAAGACATCTCTCCAGAGGAGGGAGGTACACAATGCTCTAGTCGTCAGTATGTACAGCGAGGGTGGGGTGATGCAGAGCAGGCAGAGATGATGCCTCAAGCAGGGGACAGCGTTTCTTGGGCAGTTGGGAGTCTGCAGCACATGGTTGATTTCATGCTGCAGTGCCTGAGAAACGACCGCCGCATCGCCCACATTCTCAACACGGCTGATTATTGGGTGTACACCCTCCTAAATCCTTGCTACCGGGACAACTTACAAAGCCTCATAACACCGTTGAACCAGGAGTGTAAAATGCGGGAGTACCAAGACACACTGGTGCATTCCATCATGTTCTCCATTCTACCCGAGAGCAGTGCTGCTAGTGCTTTACAAAGCAGCTCTGTGTGTCGAGGCAGTGGAGGAAGCTCTGCACAAAGAGGGATCAGAGGCAGCGCCTCAGCACAAGGCAAGACCAGTATGGCCTAAATGTGGCAAAGTTTTGTGTGCCCGCCACAAATGTCTACACCATCACAGATGGCTCCAGTCAGCAGGAGGCAATGTTTCCGTCAGATGGTGACAGACTACATGTCTTGCCCTGTCAGTGTACTCCAAGACGGCTCTTCCCCCTTCAAGTTTTGGGTCTCAAGGCTGGATACAAGTCCAGAGCTTAGCCAGTATGCATTGGAGGTGCTGGCTTGCCCTGCTGCTAGTGTATTATCGGAACACGTCTTTAGTGCCGCAGGTGGTGTACTAACAGACCGTCGCACGTGACTATCCTCCAATAACGTTGACCAGCTTACTTTTCTGAAAATGAACAAGGCCTGGATCTCGCCGGAATTTGCCAGTCCTCTTCCAGAATAAATAATTGGTTGGCAACAGTATCCAGGTCTCCTGTTGTGTTCATGTTTCTACCACCTGAACTGTAATCCCTGGCTCCAACACCACCAATTGTTGCTCAGAAGTGCCATCTGCACAGAGAAAAACACTAGCTCCTGTGTTAGTGGGGTTCAGTAACACCAGCTGCTCCCCTGCTGTGTGTCCGGCAATGTCTCCTGCTCCCTCCACATTCAAACTACATCAGATATTAAACTTGCTCCAAGTAGGCCTCAGCCTACACCATGATTGAACCTGGGCTCCAACACCGCCAGTTGCTGCTCAGACGTGCCGTTTGCACAGAGAAAAACACATGCTCCAGTGTTAGTGGGGTTCAGTAACGCCAGCTGCTCCCCTGCTGTGTGTCCGGCAACATCTCCTGCTCCCTCCACATTCAAACTACATTAGATTTTACACTTGCTCCAAGTAGGCCTCAGCCTACTCCATGATTGACCCTGGGCTCTAACATCGCCAGTTGCTGCTCAGAAGTGCTGTCTGCACACAGAGAAAAACACATGCTCCAGTGTTAGTGGGGTTCAGTAACGCCAGCTGCTCCCGTACTGTGTGCCCGGCAAAGTCTACTGCTGCGTCCACATTCACACTACTACTGATTTCAAACTTGCTCCAATTAGGCCTCTGGCTCCACTCTGTCTCTAGTATTTACCCTACTAGTAGTGGGAATGAGGACAGAGCAGGAGACATTGCCGGACACACATCAGGGGATCAGCTGACGTTACTGAACCCCAGTAACGCAGGAAC
Organism: Dendrobates tinctorius; assembly: GCF_039654945.1. NCBI lineage: Eukaryota > Metazoa > Chordata > Amphibia > Anura > Dendrobatidae > Dendrobates > Dendrobates tinctorius. The sequence continues at coordinate 28,795,682 of NW_027361690.1, forward strand.
AAGTGTTGATTGTGCAGACGGCACTTCTGAGCAGCAACTGGCGGTGTTGGAGGCCAGGGTAAATACTAGAGACAGAGTGGAGCCAGAGGCCTAATTGGAGCACGTTTAAAATCAGTAGTAGTCTACAACAGATATTAAACTTGATGAAAATAGGCCTCAGCCTACACCCTGATTGACCCTGGGCTCCAACATCGCCAGTGGCTGCTCAGAAGTGCCGTCTGCACAGTCAACATATGCTCCAGTGTTATTGGGGTTCAGAAATAAGCTGTGTGTCCGGCAATTTCTCCTGCTCTGTCCACGCTCACACAACTACAGATTTTAAACTTGCTTCAATTAGGTCTCTGTCTCCACTCTGTTTGTAGTATTTTCCCTGGGTTCCAGCAGCGCCAGCTGTTTCCCGGCATTGTCTTTGGCACAGGTACTCCCTCCTGCCCAGCCTAGTTCCAGCACGCCTGCTGTTTCCGGATAGTGTCAATGTCACTTTGCCACAAATACGTTGTCCTGTTTGTTGTGGTCGGGTTAGCCGAGTCTATGGTGCCTGCAGTTTATGGGTTTCCTGTGTGGGCTGCGGGATCTGGCAACAAAGGCTGGTTCCGTAGTGCCAATAGGACAAGCACCCCCTGTAGGACTGTGGGTTTCGGTAACTGCGGCCTGCTCGCGGCCTTGCAACTTTGTTTTTCATGGGTACCTTCTGCTGCCCCTCCGGGTTCCAGCACCGTCAGCTGGTTCTCGGCAGTGCCTTTGGCTTAAGTGCCTCCTTCTCGGTATCCGAGTTCCAGCAGCGTCTGCTGGTCCTTGGTAGTGCTTTCTAGCACAGGTACCTCCTGCTTAGTAACCGGGTTCCAGTAACGTCAGCTGGTCCTTGGTAGTGCCATTGGCTCTTGTTCCTTCTGCTGCCCCTCCGGGTTCCAGCACCGTCAGCTGGTCCTCGGTAGTTCCATTGGCTCTTGTAGCTTCTGCTACCCATCCGGGTTCCAGCACCGTCAGCTGGCTCTCGGCAGTGTCTTTGGCATGGGTATTCCCTCCTACCCAGCCTGCTTCCAGCACGCCTGCTGTTTCCGGATAGTGTCAATGTCACTTTGCCACCAATACGTTGTCCTGTCATGTTGCGGTCGGGTTAGCCAACTCTATGGTGCCTGCAGTTTAGGTGCTTCCTATGTGGGCTGCGGGTTCTGGCAATAAAGGCTGGTTCCATTGTGCCAATAGGACAAGCACCCCCTGTAGGACTGTGGGTTTCGGTAACTGCGGCCTGCTCGCGGCCTTGCAACTTTGTTTTTCATGGGTACCTTCTGCTGCCCCTCCGGGTTCCAGCACCGTCAGCTGGTTCTCGGCAGTGCCTTTGGCTTAAGTGCCTCCTTCTCGGTATCCGAGTTCCAGCAACGTCTGCTGGTCCTTGGTAGTGCTTTCTAGCACAGGTACCTCCTGCTTAGTAACCGGGTTCCAGTAACGTCAGCTGGTCCTCGGTAATACCATTGGCTCTTGTTCCTTCTGCTACCCATCCGGGTTCCAGCACCGTTAGCTGGTCCTCGGTAGTTCCATTGCATCTTGTTCCTTCTGCTGCCCCTCTGGGTTCCTGTACCATCAGCTGGTTCTCGGCAGTGCCTTTGGCTTAGGTGCCTCCATCTCGGTATCGGAGTTCCAGCAACGTCTGCTGGTCCTTGGTAGCGCTTTCTAGCACAGGTACCTCCTGCTTAGTAGCCAGGTCCCAGCACCGTCAGCTGGTTCTCGGCAGTGCCTTTGGCTTAAGTGCCTCCATCTCGGTATCCGAGTTCCAGCAACGTCTGCTGGTCCTTGGTAGTGCTTTCTAGCACAGGTACCTCCTGCTTAGTAACCGGGTTCCAGTAACGTCAGCTGGTCCTCGGTAATACCATTGGCTCTTGTTCCTTCTGCTACCCATCCGGGTTCCAGCACCGTCAGCTGGTCCTCGGTAGTTCCATTGCATCTTGTTCCTTCTGCTGCCCCTCCGGGTTCCTGCACCATCAGCTGGTTCTCGGCAGTGCCTTTGGCTTAGGTGCCTCCATCTCGGTATCGGAGATCCAGCAACGTCTGCTGGTCCTTGGTAGCGCCTTCTAGCACAGGTACCTCCTGCTTAGTAGCCGGGTTCCAGCACCGTCAGCTGGTCCTCGGTAGTGCCATTGGCTCTTGTTCCTTCTGCTGCCCCTCCGGGTTCCAGCACCGTCAGCTGGGCCACGGTAGTGCCATTGGCTCTTGTTCCTTCTGCTACCCATCCGGGTTCCAGTACCGTCAGCTGGTTCTCGGCAGTTCCTCAGCCTTCTTGTACCTTCTGCTACATTTCCAAGTTCAAGCTTTTGGAAATGGTTTTTGGTTATCACTCTGGATCTCCCTGACGACCCTGAAGACGACGACCCTGAAGACCACCCTGAAGAAGACGACGACTACGAAAACGATGACCCTGAAGACGATGACCCGGAAGACCACCCCGAAGAAGACCAAAAAGATTACTCTGAAGAAGATGACCAAGAGGACAAAGAACACGAAGACAACCACCAAGATACAGAACAACAAGATACAGAAGACCAAGAAGCAGAAGAACAAAAAGCAGAAGAACATTAAACATAAGACTAAAAATCAGAGCAAAAGATATTATCTAAATTATAAGCAGAAGAAGACTAAGCAGTGTATGGGGGTGAGTCCGTTCCTCCTCGTGGTGCCCCTGGAAAATGCCTGCTGCTGCAGGCCAAACTGAACGCGGGCAAATCCTGTTGTAAATCTTTTGTGACAGGCAGAACGGAAGGTGTAATCTTCAAACTTTTATAGATAACAACTACAGGAATGCCTGTCACAAATAAGAATATGATGAAGAAGAAGAATAGGAAGAAGATGAAGAAGTAGAATATGAAGAAGAATAATAGTTGAATAAGAAGAATATGAAGAATGTAAAAAAAAAAGAATAGGAAGAAGGTGAAGAAGAAGAAGATGAATAAGGTGAAGAAGAAGTTGATGAAAAAGATGCTGCTGCTGTTGCTGCTGAGGATCAGGAAGGAGAAAGTGTGGGAGAAGTAAAAAAGAAGGTGAAGAGCATGGAAGTAGTGAAACATACATATCTGACAAAATATAAAAGAGGTTAGCATAGTCAATATCTTTGTAACTCCGAACGTCTTTAAAAAAAAAAAAAAAATTCCTGCTATTCCATTTGATTGGGCTAAACCTCTATGCCTTTAATGTCTCCTCCACCTCCCCTAATACATTCTACATTATTATTAGTTGTTTTTCTTCTTGTAGAATTAACCTACAAGGAAAGAAAGGGTTTTTTTTTAATTCCGATATTTCTGTCCCATTGACTTGCATTGGTTTCCAGTATCGGAATCGGCAATATCCGATACTTTTTGGGTATCGGTCCGATCCAATCCGATATTTCACGATATCGGATGGTATCGCTCAACACTAGTGCTCAGTATAGAAAGAAGGCTCCCTAGTGCGCTCAATATACAGAGGGCCACCATGATGGTCTCAGTCTAAAGAAACAGCAGCATGGCGGGCTCAGTATGGAGAAGGGTTAGTATGTGACAATCGGTATGTAGAGGGGCAGCATGAAGTGAGACACTGTGAAGACTAAACAGCTTCTCAAGAGAAATTGACATGCTGCGGTCTGGAAAGACACGCTGCATGTCAGTGTCCACGGGTGATTTGCGGGCATCTGTGGACGCTTAGTAGACATTGGATTTCTTGAAATCACTTCCTGTATGCTGTAATAGCTGGCTGCTATGGGTTTGAAGCTGCATAAGTACGTAGCAGCAACCCGCAGCAACTCCGGTTTGTGGGCACATACCCTAACGTGTGTCCAAACAGCCTGTATAAATGATTGGTGGTAGCAGCACATAGTTCCTTTTGCTATTGTGGAGCTGACAGTGACAGTATCCGGGGCGGACACTGACAGATTGGGGCCCCTTTGCAAGAAATATGTTTGGGACCCCCCTCCCTGCCCGGCATGCCGCTTATGATGAGGACAATCTGGCCATGGGACCCCCGAAGCCTTGGGCTCTGAGCAACAGGACAGATTGCCCTCATGATCACCGCCTGCAAGCAGGGGCGTACAAAGAGTTCACAGGGTACCACAGTAAAAGTTCTATTTGGGCCCCTCACACCTCTTAAAATATATATAGATTTTTTTTTTACTGAAATGGAGATATATACATGGTTGGGCTCAGCAGGACCGAATCATAGCGGAGATATATATTATATTAAATTATACGTCTGGTTTCTATACCATCTGTTAAAGGGTTATTCCCCAAATAAATTGCGTTATCTCCAATCCCAATGATAAGGGATAACTTACTGACTTTTGGGGGAATGACCACTGGGACCCTGTTATGAATGGGTCTCCGAGGAGGATAGCAGGCCCAGGCTAAGCCACAGAAAACCAGAGAGGTTGGTAACTAAGCGGATTGCAGACCCCTGATCCTATCCACACAACTAGCAGTAGCCGTGGAGCGTACCTACGATGATCCTAGATGCCTCGACACAGCCGGAGAGCTAACTAAACCTAAAGCAAGAAAGGGGAAATCTAAACTGCCCCAGAGCAGACCCCAAAGGAATAGATAGCCCCCAAACATATATTGTCGGTGAGACAAGATGAAAACACAAACGCAGGTAGGAAAATAGACTGAGCAAATGATGGGGCCCACACTGACTAGACAGGACAGGAAAGGAAAGACACTGTCTGCAATCACGCAAAAAAACCTTGCAAAAAGTCCAACACGTCTGATGCACAAAAACACTGAAGTCGCACAACTTCGCCCCCACTATATCAGCACTCTGGTATATTCTGAAAGCAAAGCAAAAAGAGACCAATACAACAGGGGACAAAACAAACTGGCACAAGCAGTAACATATGGGCGGTGATTCAGCACAGCCCCAGCCGGAGCTGGCTGACCCGCACAAAGCAGAGATAGACAAAACTAGATCAAATGCAAACAGAAAAGCAAATGAACCACTTAGCTGAACCATGCAGGGACAGAGCAGGAGACATCTGACCTCTGAAGGCACAGGAAGAAAATCACCAGCAGGGATAGAGGGAGTCGGCTGTCTTAAATCACAATCTGAAACCCCAGATCCCTAATCGTCATCCTCATTATCAGATGGCAAGCCTCTGTCAATCAGATCAGCTCCACTACCTCCAGTAACCACCAGAGGGAGGCCAGAAAGAGAACTCGCAACCCCTCTGTCAATCTGACCAGCGCCACTACTTTCAGTAATAACCACAGGGATGCCAGAAAGAGAATTCACAACAGGACCCCAGCATTCCTGAGAAAAGGACTCTGCAGCTCAGCCATGAATGGATTGGAGGGGCACATGCTTGACTTCTGCTCTATTCTTTGTCTATGGAACTGATGGAAATAGCCGAGTGCAGCGCTCAGCAGCTCTATAGATAATGAAGAGAGCCAAGGCCGAGCATGTACAACTCTGCTCGATCTAATATATAAGAACAATTGGTAGCAAGATGAGCTGGAAAACTTAGTCAACCACATGTTCACAATGAATGTACTGGTGACCACCATCAAGATTCCAGCACATCATGAGACAGTGCAGGACACACTGTATGTATATATATATACCAACACCAATGAGAACCAGTGTAACAAGTCCAATGTAAAAATAAAATCACAATCTTTATTATAAACAGATGAGGCACAATACAGCTAAAAAGTGACACTACAGAAATGGCAATGTATAGTGAGCCACAAATATATCGATAATGTATAAATAGATAAAGTAACACATTGGTAATGTGAACACCAGTGTTGCATAGGCAAAGATAATACATGAAAGTGCCATCAGAATGAAGGGAAAAATCCCTGGCTATACCATCAGAAGTGAAAATACTGCCTAGACATAAGTGGTAGAATCACATACCTAATGAGGGATGCAGCACAGTATACACAGCCGTGCCCCAACGCGAGTTTCGGAAAAGTTCCTTCCTCAGGGGGCGTGTGTAAAGGCCGTTTTTAGTTCAATTTATAGGGTATTCATAGGGACCATTAATAGTGCCCGGTGTGTATAAGACCATCCCCCCCATCCCAACATGGCAACCGCCGCTGATGCTGACACACAACGGGGCCCCGTGGTGTCAGACGCCAGACAGTGGGCGGAAGGGAGGAGGAGACCGGTGACAACATCCGGCGTTTCAACCCGCGCATGCGCAGACTGCAATAATGCAGCCGCGGCCATCTTGGAAAGGGGCATATCAATACAGAAACCAACGATAAATAGAAACCATATATCGCCGTGGAAAGTAGTGTGATCAAAAAGCGGATATCTGGGACGCAAATGAGATTACATATATAGTGGTGACATGAAAGGTAATAAAAATATGACCTCATCCTACACGTCAAACCGCGCATGCGCAGACCGCAATATTACAGCCGCAGTCATCTTAACAAGGGGCAAGCCGGGAAAACAAGACAGCATCTATAATAATAAATGCCCTAACCAGCTTCCGGTTGTAACAACTTCCGTCCAGTTGTAACCGGTGACGTCACCACACACACACGCACATGTTAACCCTCAACACACCACACCGCCTCAACACACACTCCTCTCACCTTTCACCTCCACTCATGTCCACTCACTCTTTCACTCCACATACGTTCCTTTCTCTCACTCCGTTTCTCATACTCACACCGTCATCGTCGCTGCCCCGACATCTTCCTCCGCCGCCGCGATCCAGGATCCAGACGTTCTCCAGGCCGCCGACATGTTCTTGCGGGACGCCATCTTGGATGTCGTGAAATCCCGCGAGATTCAAGATGGCGTCGCCGCAACAATATGTCGCTGGCGTGGACGACATCGGCATCCAAAAAGATGGCGTCGGCGAAATCTCGCGAGATTACGCCGACGCCATTTTGGATCCCGATGTCGCCCATGCCAGCGACATGTTGTTGCGGCGACGCCATCTTGAATATCGCGGGACTTCACGACATCCAAGATGGCGTCCCGCAAGAATATGTCGCTGGCGTGGGCGACATCGGGATCCAAAATGGCGTCGGCGTAATCTCGCGAGATTTCGCCGACGCCATCTTTTTGGATCCCGATGTCGTCCACGCCAGCGACATGTTGTTGCGGCGACGCTATCTTGAATATCGCGGGATTTCACGAAATCCAAGATGGCGTCCCGCAAGAACATGTCGGCGGCCTGGAGAACGTCTGGATCCTGGATCGCGGCGGCGGAGGAAGATGTCGGGGCAGCGACGATGACGGTGTGAGTATGAGAAACGGAGTGAGAGAAAGGAAGGTATGTGGAGTGAAAGAGTGAGTGGACATGAGTGGAGGTGAAAGGTGAGAGGAGTGTGTGTTGAGGCGGTGTGGTGTGTTGAGGGTTAACATGGCAAGAGGTGTTAACGACGTCGGCGAAATCTCACGAGATTTCGCCGACGCCATCTTGCATTCGTGAAATTACGTCATTTACCTCACGCCGACTTGCTGTGCGGACGCTTGGCATTGCCTGTACCACCATAACTACTGCTGCCTTGGTCCTATGCCTGTTTACTGCCGGTGTCTAATTACTGGACCAATTTGCCTGTACCGCCATAACTACTGCCTTTGTCCTCTGCCGGTGTCTAATTACAGGACCAATTTGCCTATACCTCCATAACTACTGCCTTTGTCCTCTGCCGGTGTCTAATTACAGGGCCAATTTGCCTATACTGCCATAACTACTGCTGCCTTTGTCCTCTGCCAGTGTCTAATTACAGGGCCAATTTGCCTCTATCGCCATAACTACTGCTGCTTTGGTCATCTGCCTGTTTACTGCCGGTGTCTAATTACAAGGCCAATTTGCCTCTACCGCCATAACTACTGCTGCCTTGCTCCTCTGCCGGTGTCTAATTACAGGGCTAATTTGCCTCTACCGCCATAACTACTGCTGCCTTGCTCCTCTGCCGGTGTCTAATTACAGGGCTAATTTGCCTCTACCGCCATAACTACTGCTACCTTGCTCCTCTGCCGGTGTCTAATTACAGGGCTAATTTGCCTCTACCGCCATAACTACTGCTGCCTTGCTCCTCTGCCGGTGTCTAATTACTGGACCAATTTGCCTGTACTGCCATAACTATTGCTACCTCGCTCCTCTGCCGGTGTCTAATTACAGGGCTAATTTGCCTCTACCGCCATAACTACTGCTGCCTTGCTCCTCTGCCGGTGTCTAATTACAGGGCTAATTTGCCTCTACCGCCATAACTACTGCTGCCTTGCTCCTCTGCCGGTGTCTAATTACAGGGCTAATTTGCCTCTACCGCCATAACTACTGCTACCTTGCTCCTCTGCCGGTCTCTAATTACAGGGCTAATTTGCCTCTACCGCCATAACTACTGCTGCCTTGCTCCTCTGCCGGTGTCTAATTACTGGACCAATTTGCCTGTACTGCCATAACTATTGCTACCTTGCTCCTCTGCCGGTGTCTAATTACAGGGCCAATTTGCCTCTACCGCCATAACTACTGCTGCCTTGCTCCTCTGCCGGTGTCTAATTACAGGGCCAATTTGCCTCTACCGCCATAACTACTGCTGCATTGCTCCTCTGCTGGTGTCTAATTACAGGGCCAATTTGCCAATACCGCCATAACTACTGCTGCCTTGCTCCTCTGCCGGTGTCTAATTACAGGGCCAATTTGCCTCTACCGCCATAAGTACTGCTGCCTTGCTCCTCTGACTGTTCACTGCCTGTGTCTAATTACAGGGCCAATTTGCCTCTACCGCCATAACTACTGCTGCCTTGCTCCTCTGCCGGTGTCTAATTACAGGGCCAATTTGCCTCTACCGCCATAACTACTGCTGCCTTGCTCCTCTGCCGGTGTCTAATTACAGGGCCAATTTGCCTCTACCGCCATAACTACTGCTGCCTTGCTCCTCTGCCGGTGTCTAATTACAGGGCCAATTTGCCTCTACCGCCATAACTACTGCTGCCTTGCTCCTCTGCCGGTGTCTAACTACAGGGCCAATTTGCCACTACCACTTCATAACTACTGCTGGGCAATTACAGGGTCAATTAGTATCTGTTTATTCTACAATACTCCAGGACACCTTCTTCACTGCCAGATAACTGCCAAATAGACTCCTTTACCTGTGCCAACATGAGTCATAACAAAAAGTATGCCAATGCCAGTGAAAGGAAAGCAGCTTTAGCACTACGACAAAAACAACGCCGTGCTAATGAGACTCCTGAGGAAAAACACCATCGCCTTGAGAAGATTAAGGCTTATAAACGCAGTCGCCTCACACACGAATCCCCTAACTCTAAATCCATAAGATTGGCTGAAGAAGCCTCTGCACGCCGTCACCGCCGACAACAGACGGCCTCTTCCTCATCATTATTATTAGACTCACAATAGGATGCTTCCACATCAGCATGTGGAACAATTTACTGCTACACTTCATCCCATATGCCGTTCACTGACATAACTAATCAGCAATCTGTTTCTGCCCTATCAATACCACCATTCAATACCGATGCACAGTATGCCAATGCCAGTGAAAGGAAAGCAGCTTTAGCACTACGACAAAAACAACGCCGTGCTAATGAGACTCCTGAGGAAAAACAGCATCGACTTGACAAGATTCAGGCTTATAAACGCCGTCGTCTCACACACGAATCCCCTAACTCTAAATCTATTACATTGGCTGAAGAAGCCTCTACACGCCATCACCGCCAACAACAGACGGCTTCTTCCTCATCATTATTAGTAGACTCACAACAGGATGCTTCCACATCAGCATGTGGAACAAGTTACTACCACACTTCATCCTATATGCCGTTCACTGACATAACTAATCAGCAATCTGTTTCTTCCCTATCAATACCACCATTAGTCAATACCAATGCACAGTTTCTTCACATACAAGCTGCAGTTAGCCCGCAGAAAGTGCAACCAAGACAAATATACGTTGGTCTCAAAACTAGGTGCACCCCATCGGTTGGACATGCACTTCTACTACAACCTCACATTTTCACTAATGATGAAAATAGTATTACCGAACACAGCTGTGGTGACATGACCCATGTATGTGAGCATTGCGAAGCTTTGCATTTTGTAGCAGAGATACCTTCTGATAACAACTTTACGCTCTGCTGTCAGAAGGGTAAAGTCCATGTACCCATACTACAATATCCTGATGTCTTTACACGTTTGCTGAAAGGGCAAAGTGAATTTAGCAAAAATTTCATGGATAATATTCAAAGTATTAACAGTTCCTTTGCTTTTGCCTCCATGGGTGCAAATATTTCACCACCTCCTGGATATGGCCCATACTGTTTCCGCATACATGGCCAGATCTATCATAGAACTGAAACACTACATCCCTCAGATGACCAGCAACGCGCATTTGCCCAACTTTACATTCTCGATACCACTACCGCAAACGAACAACGCTTACGATGTAAAGAAAATCAAAAATGTCATCCTACATTGATGAACATTATTGCCCTTCAAATCCAAACTATTAATCCTTTTGTGGAAGCTTATCAAATGTTATGTGATGTGGAAGAACAAGAAAAAATTAAATCTCTACAAAACGGAACTGTCATGCCAAACATCACTATGGCTATTAAACAAGATCGTACTCAAGACCCTCGACGCTACAATAATCCCACTGTCAGTGAAGTAGCAGTCGTGTTTCAAAATGACAATGGTGAGCCACTAATGTCCACTCGCAGGATTTCAGAATACTCAAGATGGCATGGCCGCAAGAACATGTCGCCGGCGTGGACAATGTCGGGATCCAGGATGGCGCTGGCGGAAGAAGATGTCGGGGATCGTGGCGCAGCGACGATGACGGTGTGAGTATGAGAGACGGAGTGAGAGAAAGGGTCGTATGTGGAGTGAAAGAGTGAATGGACGTGAGTGGAGATGGTGAAAGGTGAGAGGAGTGTGTGTTGAGGCGGTGTGGTGTGTTGAGGAGGTGTGTGTGTATTGAGGGTTAACATGGCAAGAGGTGTGTCACTATCCTCTCGATGCGATAGCATCGGGCCTTAATCTACTATAATAAATGCGCTAAGCAGCTTCCGGGTTGTAACAACTTCCGTCCAGTTGTAACTGGTGACGTCACAGCACACCTCTTGCCATGTTAACCCTCAACACACCACTCCTCAACATACACTCCTCTCACCTTTCACTATCTCCACTAATGTCCACTCACAGGATTTCAGAATACTCAAGATGGCATGGCCGCAAGAACATGTCGCCGGCGTGGACAACGTCGGGATCCAGGATGGCGCCGGCGGAAGAAGATGTCGGGGATCATGGAGCAGCGACGATGACAGTGTGAGTATGAGAGACGGAGTGAGAGAAAGGGTCGTATGTGGAGTGAAAGAGTGAGTGGATGTGAGTGGAGATGGTGAAAGGTGAGAGGAGTGTGTGTTGAGGAGGTGTGTGTGTATTGAGGGTTAACATGGCAAGAGGTGTGTCACTATCCTCTCGATGCGATAGCATCGGGCCTTAATCTAGTAATAGATAACAGGCATATATCGCCATACTACATAAAACGTCATAAACAGATATTAAAGCCCTGAAGAATATATAAATGATAGTGAAAAATGACAGATATCATATAGAGTCACATTAGTGGAACAAGAATAAGGGCATATTTAGTTGATAACCCATTAAGACCAATGGATATTATATGAGTATATGAGTAGCAATAGCAGTAAAAGCACATTATATCCACTAGAATTGTCAAAGACAACAGGGTATAGTGTGGCATATATCGAGAACAAAATATACATATCATCAATATCTAATTATGCTTATTGGTTAAAGATAATGAAAAAATCTTAGGAATTATATCCATAGGCATGTTTGAATTCACTGCAGAACAAAGAACCACGGATCAGGGCTTCACGGATCAGGGCTCATCTTGCTACCAATTGTTCTTATTATTCAATTTTACTGTGTTATGCACAGGTACCTTGGTTTGCAACATGGACTTTCGTGCCAGAGAAAAAACCTGGCTCTCTCAAATGGATCAGGTGTATGGCACCAATACAGCTGATACATCACAGCCTTTGGACATAGGACTGGAAGATAAATTTTCTACGATCAAAAATATGCTTAATAAAAGGTCAAAATTATGGTGGAATAGGTCCTTTCTGGATAAATATATGAAAAGTAACATGATACCAAGGGGTCTCAGGGTTAGGGTAATCCCTTCATTTCCTATTGATGATGATAATTTTATCACCAAATGGGAGGAAGTATGCAACACTTGTTCTGCATCTTTTCTTCAGCTACTGATTGAACACAATACCTCAGTCATCAGTAACCTGGACAATTTGATTGACACAGCGCTTAATGACTTCCGTGCTATATGTCCGGCGGAAAGGATGCAGAAATTTGAAATGGATTTTGACAAATCCATGGATGTTATGGTGAAGAACAAACAGGATGCCCAAATCCTGAAATTTAATCGAGACTCCAAAGATTATCAATCAAAGAAAGTATACATGTGGAAACATAATTTCAACAACCATTCCTCCATACGTAAGGCTTCATCTGCCTTATCCATCTCCTCCTTGAGTGGACGTTCTGATCTGTCCTCTGCTTCCACTGCATCCACCACAAATAATGAGGTGGCAAGACTCCGAGACCATACATTTCATCCCTACAAAAGGAATTTGGGGCCTTCTACATCTAAATATGATAATAAGGTGATTAACCTTAGTGATTTTTGCCTTTCTGATGTTGATCTGCGACTCCTCAGCAGAGGTCTCTCCTTTTCTCCTACTTCTAGATTTGACTTATTTGATACCGTTAAGGATCTCCACCTTTTCGCGCGGTCATTGTTGTTCAGGCGTTATTTTCACTCTAATGACACTCGATCCTTATTTCCCACAGAAGAGGAGCAAGCGGCATTAGACATACTGGAGGAATTGGCGTCTGGAAACGAGAATGATGGAGGTAAGATTCCTCCCTCTATCCGTCCGAGATCCAAGAAATTTCCCCCGTTGACTTCTTGTGCAACATTGACATGTTTGTACGACTAGTTACGGATGAATTATATAAGATTCCTAGATTTATAGTGAATGACAATTTGACCAATGAAGAGAGGTGCAGGCTGAGATCACTCCAGGAATTACCGGGGATCCTCATTAAACCAGCAGATAAAGGTGGTAATGTCGTCCTGTGGCCTGTGGATATGTATGAGAGAGAGGCTTTCCGACAACTCAACAATAATATTTGTTATAAAAAAACTTTCATATAACCCTCTCTCTGCATATTCCACCCATTTGGAAACCATCTTGAAAAGATCGGTACAGGACGGCATTATCACCAAGGATCTTTCTAGTGCATTACTAGTACCCGAGCCTCGGATTTCTACCCTGTACCTCCTTCCAAAAATTCATAAGGATTCCTCTATGCCGCCTGGGAGACCCATTGTCTCAGGACGGGGGAATTTTCTCGAGAATGTCAATAGATGGATTGATTTCCATCTCCAACCTCTAGTAATGAATCTCCCCTCGTTCCTTCGGGACACTGGTGATCTGCTGCGCAGGGTCGACGGGCTTTGCCTTGAGGGTGAATCTCTTTTAGTTTCAGCACATGTAGAGTCCCTCTACACTAATATCAAACATACAGATTGCCTTAAGGCTGTCAAATTCTTTCTTGGTACATCTAACCTCACATTGGGGTTGAGGGACCTCCTGCTGGAACTACTTGAATTCACCCTCACACACAATTTCTTTGTGTTCAAGGGGTCCTTCTACCTGCAGCTCCAGGGGACCGCGATGGGAGCGGCCTATGCGCCCTCCTATGCTGGTCTTTTCCTGGGGCTGTGGGAGAGGGATCTCTTTATGTCAGACGAGGGTAGCTCAATGTGCCGTGTCCCCTTTTGGATGCGGTACATTGATGATATATTCTTCGTCTGGCAGAGCACGCCCGTCGACCTTGATCAGCTAATGATCTTCCTGAACACCAATGACCGCAATATTCACCTTAGGCTACTTTCACACATCAGGTTTTCGGCGTCAGGCGCGATCCGGCGTCGTGCCGGAATGCCGGATCCGGCAAATGTTTTGTAAAACCTGAAGTGCCGGATCCGGTTTTCTGCCGGATCCGTCTTGTTCTTGACAGACAAAACCGGATCCGTCTCATCCGGTTCATCCGTTTTTCTATCCGTTTTTCTATCCGTTTTTCGACGGATTACGCCGGATCCGGTTTTTAAAATTGACCCTTGTGGCCTTCCGAACGGGATTGGCTACTGGAAAACTAGATATAGCATGTTCCTACAGCCCTTCTTTGACAGGTTGTAGAGAAGAAAGTGCAGGTTGGAGAGAAGAGCAAGTTACTGGCGAAGATGGATGTTGTCATTGGAAATATTACCACTAGAAGTTCTGTGACGGTTTCAGGGACAATTTTCCACTATACTTTATGTCACCTCAAGGCAGAGTACACTGGGATGACAGAGTGTGAAAGATTTGTGCCCTAAACTTGTGTACCTTCTGGACCAACAGTATATACCTTTGCCAACCAAAGTTGGCTATCTTGTCATGGTCTTACTATTTTTACCTTTAGGCCACAGGTGTGTACCTGGTTGTGTTTTATGCAAAGTATTTCACCTTTTAACAAAAGTTGTGTACATTGGTAGGAAATCACCAACAATAAACACAACTTTTTAGGTGAAATACTTTGCTTCAAACACAACCAGGAACACAACTGTGGCAAAAAGCTAAAATTTACCCACAGTTATATACCTGGTTTTGAATACCTTTTTACCTTTGAAATACCCTGTATTTAACCTTTTTTTAAAACATAGTTCGCCGCAGAAAGAAATGACAGACAACCATTGTGAAACGATAATTTAACTTTTATTTAAATTTTTTTTTTTTTTGTAAAATGTTTTTAAAGTGCAAAAAACTTTTTTAATAAAGGTTTTAAACCCAATGGGCATTTTTATTACAAAAAACACACATTACAAATCTGTGTACTGTGGGGTGGAAATACTGCTGGAGGGGCAGCGGGACACTTTGACACTGGGTGTGTGGAGGGAGGACTGGGATCGTGGTGGGGAAGGAACAGTTAGAGGTGAAGGTGTGGAAAAAGCTACAGAATGGGTGGACATGTGGGAGGCAGAAGAGGTGGTGGGCGGTGGAGTGGAGGGTTGGGCAGGGACTGTAGGAGCAGATGATGTTGATGGAAAGTTGTATGGGGAAGGAGTTTGGTACGGGGAAGGAGTTTGGTACGGGGAAGGAGTTTGGTACGGGGCAGGTTGCTGGAAGTGGGGAGATGTCTGGTACTGGGGAGGTTGCTGGTACTGGTGAGGTTGCTGGTATGTAATAGGAGGGGGAGGATGGAAAGTGGCTGGAGGGGGTGCAGATGTAATAGGAGGGGGAGGATGGAAAGTGGCTGGAGGGGGTGCAGATGTAATAGGAGGGGGAGGATGGAAAGTGGCTGGAGGGGGTGCAGGTGGAGGAACTACAGTGGTGGGAGGTGGAGGTTGGGAGGTAACCTGCTGTAGAGCACCGTGGCACGAATGCATTACATGCATCTGCTGGGTAGGAGATAGTGTTGCCATGCGCTCCACAACAGACCTGAAAAAGGTGTGGTTTGGCGAAGATCTTGCTTCTGAATGCATGGTTTGCAGAAGTGTCTTCACCTCCAGAATGCTGGAGTTGATCTGCTGAAAGCCTGCGGAGATTTGCTCTGACAAGACTTTGAGACAGTTCTGGAAAGATGCATTCAGATGCAAGAACTCTTGTGCATAACTCTTTTCCTGACCCCTCTGCCGCTGCCGCCCAGTACCCGCAGGTGTACTAGAGGTGGCAGGGGCAGAAGGGTGGGGTAAAGGGAAAGCGATCTCCTCACCAGCAGCTTCATGTAATGTAGGCGGCCACGATGCTCCTGTGCTGGTGGATGGGACAGATGGGTCGAATGTGTGGGAAGGCTGGGAAGGTGCAGATGTACCGGGGCGGTCGAAGTGTCCCTCGGTGCCGGTCTCCTCAGGGATCGCCTCAGAAGGGTCCAATCGTGCAGGCTCCCGAGTGCTGCTCACCGTGCTGTGGAATAAAGAGAAAAAAAAACAATTAAAATACTGACATGGTATGGCCCTGGCTGAAAAAAAAAAGTTACATCTATCATTTTTTTCACATGTGGTGTGTAATATTTACCTTCTGGTGAGCATTGTTTCCCAGAGGAACGACAGGGCTTGTGCGTACTTGTACTTGCTCCTGCGTCCTCCAGATCCACTCGGGGCCCGCATCTCTTTATTGAACTCCTTCTTGAAACGATCCCTCACAGACCGCCACCGATTCACAATTCTGTTCCCTGAAACGAGAAAGGAGTGGTTAGTATACAACATCAGTGTTTCACAAACTCCAGTCCTCATGGTCCCCAGGGGTCATGTTTTCAGGATTTCCATAGTAAATAGAAATCCTGAACACATGATCCGTGGGGACCACGAGGACTGGAGTTCGGGAAACACTGGTTTACATCAAGCAACCGGTACTGTATATACTTACGCTCTTTAATCTGGGCCCGAGCTTCGAGGTCTTCCCAGCGGCCCACAAGGAGAGAACAGATTTCCTCCCAGAGTCGTCGGGTAACGATCAGGTCAGCGTGGCGGCGGTCAGCCATATTCCAGACCGGCTCCCTTTCTCTGACGAGATCGATGAGGCGGTCCACATCAATCCCTCCATCCTCACCGTCAGAGTCGGGAGCACGCTGTGAAGGCTGTTAAAGAAAAAGACAAAAATAACATAATTAGCCTCCACAAAAGAAATGAAATAAAAAGTGCAAAAAAACAAAGCAAAAATATTTATACTTACACGCTGGTGACCGCCGCGTTGCTGTCGCTGACGACCCTGGGAGGCACTGCGAGGACCTCTTGGCCGAGCACCAGATTGGGAAGACTAGAGAAGAAAACAAAAAATGTTATGTCTTTGGATGTAGGCATTTGTTTGCTGTGTGTGGTCTGCAGAACATTGTTTTCTATGTGTTGTGTGTAGTGTGATGTTGTGTTTCTGCGTTTGATGCAAAAAACTTACCAATTGTGAGCCCACTCCAGGTGTCTGTCCACCCCTTCCTTCTTCTTCTGGGAGCTCCTCTTCATCTTGTGATTCCTGTTTTGAAATAAAAGTCAATGAATAGACATATATTACAGAGATGATGGATTTTGGAAATAAAAACTTACCGTCAAACGCTGACGATGCGAGGGAGGGCTCCCAGAAGAAGATGTGCTGTCCTGTTGATGGCCAGACTCCATGGCTGTGGGTATTGCTGCTGCTGTTGCTGCTGCCAGTGATGCCATTTCTGCTGCTGCTGCTGCATCTCTTTGGCGGCTGTTGAATAAAGAGAAACAAAGGGCCAATGAATATCTTGATATTCCATGGCCCTAGTTTGGAGGAATGGGGGATTTGATAATTACCGTCTCTCATCTGCTGCTGGACTCCCCTCCTCAGCATGTTCCATTTGCTGCTCCATTTGGGGTGGTGCTGATGGTGCTGCTGCTGCAGATGTCTGCTGCCTTCTCCTGCTCCTGGTTCTTGGCTTGGGTGGCATGTTGGGTGTGGCTGAGGGTCCCATTGTCTTGCTTTTATATATCTCCTGTGGGCAGAGCTACTGAGCATGCTCAGACCAAAAAACCGGATCCGGCCGCCGGATCCGGCTTTCGCCGGATCCGGCGCATTGCGGCGCTCATAGGCTTTCATTGTGTGAAAAAGCCGGACGCGCCGGATCCGGCGTGTCCGGCTTTTTCGCCGGAGACAAAAAACGTTACAGTAGACGTTTTTTCCAGACGCCGGATCGCGACACATTGCCGGATCCGGCGAAAACCGGATGAAACGCATGGCCATCCGGCGCGATCCGGCGCAAATGCAAGTCAATGGGGGGGAAACCGGATCCGGCATTGCATTTCGCCGGATCCGGTTTCTGTCAAAAGCGCCGGATTGCGCCTGACGGCGAAAACCTGATGTGTGAAAGAGGCCTTACTTTTACACATAACACTAACTCTTTGGATTTCCTTGACGTTACCATTAGGAGGGATCATGCTGGGGTGTTGCAGACCGACATCTATAGGAAGACAACTTCCACCAATTTAGTTCTACATGCATCTTCTAGCCACCCTAAACATATTATTCGAGCTGTCCCAGTGGGTCAATTTTTAAGGCTCCGTAGGATCTGCTCCACAGATATTGATTTTTCTCGGCAAGCAGAAATCCTACGTCAACACTTTCTAGAACGTGGCTACAGCCGCAGGTCTATCAAGAAGGCCTATAATAGGGCGAAATATACCTCTCGTCAGGAATTATTATATCGCTCTCACTTAACTAGACCTGTAACTACAAGCCAGACTGTCAGATTTGTGACAACATTCAGTTCCAGATCTGATGCTGTACGTCAGGCACTAAAGAAAGCGTGGCCTATTCTACTGATAGATCCTATTATGAAGAATTTTTTGACAGACAAACCATCTATGTCGTTTCGACGTGCCAAAAATCTTAGAGATCATCTGGTTAACAGCCACTATTCTGCAGAAAAGCCGACTACATTTTTGAACGCTTTTACCCCTAGAGTTGGTTGTGTCCCATGTGGTAGCTGCGTGGCATGCCCCAACATACTACGTAGCAGTTCTTTTTCTGATTCCAGTGGTTCTAAGACTTATTCCATTCGCCAACGCATTACTTGTACCACAAGGTATGTCATCTATTATGCTACTTGCCCCTGTGATTTGATTTACGTCGGTCTTACTACACGTCAGTTTAAAGTGAGGGTTAGGGAGCATGTGCTGGGGATCCTGGCAGCATGCACACATGAGGACTCCACCACCTTAAAGACCATTCCACGCCACTTCAAGGACCATCACGCCTGTGATGCTACCCAGTTGAAAGTTAGGGGCATTGATGCCCTAAGTATTGATATCAGGGGTGGTAGTTTATCCAAGCGACTTGGTCAGCTTGAATCAAAATGGATATGGCAGCTTAAGACAGTCCATCCACATGGACTTAATGAATGCCTTTCCTTTGCTTCTTTTCTATAATCCTATGTCCGCCTATGTGACACTTTTTAGTGTGTGTTTTAATTATTTTTTGTTTTTAATTTTAGTGACCATTGTTTCCATTCTGGCCGGCGTCTGTTCAATTCTGGGATGGATCTGTTATATACCAGCCCTCGGTTGTTCCCCAAGTCCACTCACCAACCTTTGAAGCCCTGATCCGTGGTTCTTTGTTCTGCAGTGAATTCAAACATGCCTATGGATATAATTCCTAAGATTTTTTCATTATCTTTAACCAATAAACATAATTAGATATTGATGATATGTATATTTTGTTCTCGATATATGCCACACTATACCCTGTTGTCTTTGACAATTCTAGTGGATATAATGTGCTTTTACTGCTATTGCTACTCATATACTCATATAATATCCATTGGTCTTAATGGGTTATCAACTAAATATGCCCTTATTCTTGTTCCACTAATGTGACTCTATATGATATCTGTCATTTTTCACTATCATTTATATATTCTTCAGGGCTTTAATATCTGTTTATGACGTTTTATGTAGTATGGCGATATATATATGCCTGTTATCTATTATGCTGTCTTGTTTTCCCGGTTTGCCCCTTGTTAAGATGACTGTGGCTGTAATATTGCGGTCTGCGCATGCGCGGTTTGACGTGTAGGATGAGGTCAGATTTTTATTACCTTTCATGTCACCACTATATATGTAATCTCATTTGCGTCCCAGATATCCGCTTTTTGATCACACTACTTTCCACGGCGATATATGGTTTCTATTTATCGTTGGTTTCTGTATTGATATGCCCCTTTCCAAGATGGCCGCGGCTGCATTATTGCAGTCTGCGCATGCGCGGGTTGAAACGCCGGATGTTGTCACCGGTCTCCTCCTCCCTTCCGCCCACTGTCTGGCATCTGACACCACGGGGCCCCGTTGTGTGTCAGCATCAGCGGCGGTTGCCATGTTGGGATGGGAGGGATGGTCTTATACACACCGGGCACTATTAATGGTCCCTATGAATACCCTATAAATTGAACTAAAAACGGCCTTTACACACGCCCCCTGAGGAAGGAACTTCTCCGAAACGCGCGTTGGGGCACGGCTGTGTATACTGTGCTGCATCCCTCATTAGGTATGTGATTCTACCACTTATGTCTAGGCAGTATTTTCACTTCTGATGGTATAGCCAGGGATTTTTCCCTTCATTCTGATGGCACTTTCATGTATTATCTTTGCCTATGCAACACTGGTGTTCACATTACCAATGTGTTACTTTATCTATATATACATTATTGATATATTTGTGGCTCACTATACATTGCCATTTCTGTAGTGTCACTTTTTAGCTGTATTGTGCCTCATCTGTTTATAATAAAGATTGTGATTTTATTTTTACATTGGACTTGTTACACTGGTTCTCATTGGTGTTGGTATATATAGATCTAATATATAAAGCTCAAGTGTGTGTATGTACTGTATGTATGTATGTATGTATGTATGTATGTCCGGGATTGGCATCCGCACCGTCGCAGCTACAGCCACAAAATTTGGCACAGTCACATGTCTTGACCCCGAGAGCGTCATAGGCTATGTTGTGAGGTGAAATTTTAACCCCGCGCGTTCCAATTCACCAAACAATTTTGCCCCTATCTACATAATGGGGTAAAGTGTGTGTGTGTCAAGCCCCGCCCCTCATTATGATGTCATAATGGTTGCCATGGCGACGGTGATGTCATCATAGGTTGCAAGCCCCGCCGCTCATTATGATGTCATAAAGGTTGACTATGGGATGGAGGATGTGTGATGGGTATATGGGCACTGGACTATGGGATGGAGGATATGTATGACGGGTATATGGGCACGGGACTATGGGATGGAGGATGTGTGATGGTATATGGGCACTGGACTATGGGATGGAGGATATGTATGATGGGTATATGAGCACGGGACTATGGGATGGCGGATATGTATGATTGATGGGTATATGGGCACAGGACTATGGGATGGAGGATATGCATGATGGGTATATGGGCATGGGACTATGAGATGAAGGATGTGTGATGGGTATATGGACACTTGACTATGGGATGGCGAATATGTATGATGGGTATATGGGCATGGGACTATGGGATGGAGGATGTGTGATTGGTATATGGGCACTCGACTATGGGATGGAGGATATGCATGATGGGTATATAGGCACGGGCCTATGAGAGCGTGGATATCTATGATGGGTATATGGGCATGGGACTATGGGATGGAGGATAATTATAATTTGCTATAACTAACCACAGTTAGTTACTATGCCCGGGTAGCGCCGGGCTCTTCAGCTAGTTCAGGATAAGACTGCAGACCCCTATTCTCAAAATGTCGGGGAGAAGGGGGCAGTGGTTGCATCATATGGATCAGAGATAACTTGATAATTTGGTGAATAACCCTTTAAAGAGACGGGTTGGTTTTCCTGATTTCCCTATTCTTTACAATTACAGTATCATACATGAACCAAAAACAAATATGTTCACATATACACAAACACACACATATATATATATATATATATATATATACACGAGTGATTGCGCGCCCTTTGGGCGCACGCTGGGATCACGAACCAATGGGGTGTAAAGCAGCATTATGGATGTGATCCATAACGCCGGCATAACTGTCGACGCGTAATGCTTTTTGATTTTGTTTTATATATTCGATCCTGTCCGATTCAATTTTGACGTAACTGTCAATGATAAATTGTTGCGTCAACTTTCCGGCATTTAAAAGGGGATTGAACTCGTCATGAATGGCGAGCCTGTATGCATAGTACTGCAACAGGGTGATTTTTTCTTGTCGATCTTGTTCCACTGGTAAGGATCGTAGATGAATGTCACCAATTCCTTGATGTTGCACACTTAGGGCAATTGGAGTTGTCAAATTTATTGTCCACACACTGTCCCCATATGGGAATAGAAGTTGATATGTCATTGCACCACACTTTCTGTGAAGAAAGCTGATTTGAACTGTTTGGTTTTCAGTTTTCAGGTGAACTCTGATGTCCCTATTAAATGAGGGTTCACCAAATGCATTTTGATAAATTATAGCTACTTCATGGCACCTTGGTGCATTGTATTCCCTCTGGTCATCATTGTAGTCATTTATAATTGACATTGTTATTTCGAGTGGATCGCAATTTTCTAATTCAGCAATCCTCTCTTCATCTCTTTCAAATTCCCTCATCATTGTGAAGGCTCTTGCGAGTGGGTTAATTGCTTTCATTTTCTCTCCAAAAGATGACAGCAGTGCTGGGAGGCACTTTTTATTTACTTGATTTCTTGTACTTAATGCTTCTTCACTGTCCAAGATATAAATCTGGGCATACTTCGGAGTACTACCCACAGTGGGATGCAATGGGGCAGTTCTATGGTAAATTTATCCATGAATTTGAAAACAGTATGGACCATGCCCAGGAGGTGGCGCTAATTGTACTCCCATTGATGCCAAAGCAAGAGAGCTATTGTATTGCCTTATATTAGCCATAAAGTTATTGAAGTGCTGATGCTCTCCTTTCATCAACTTGACTAATTGATCATAAATACGAATGGGACGTAATTGGATGCGCCCTCTCTTGCAGCAGGAAGGGAATGTTTTGTCCTGCGCCATTTCATCTCTGAAATTTTTAGATTGGCAGAACTGACATCGAAATGTCAGTTCGCCAGCATAGTGCTCTTCAATACGCTCATCAATTTGATTAAGAAGCCCTCTAACGGCAAATGTAAGTTGCCATCGTCGAGTGGCTCTTGCATTTTGGACATGTCTTCTATCTTGTTCTCGTCTTTGTGAAATTTGTGCATCACTTTGTGCATTGCGTGTTGCGCGTTGTCGTGCAGCATTAGATGTGCTACGTGATTCAGTTACTTCATTCGTTTCTCTTGCTCTGGCTGCCCTCTGTCGGGCTGCATCAGCAGCGCTTTGACAATTTTTTTCGTCTTCTGTTTCATTAAGACGCAGGTTACGCATCCGTATGCGATTCGCTTCTGTACGTGCAGCAGCACAATTTGATCCACCTTTGCACTGTTGCCTCACGCTGTTGCCTGAGTGTTGCCGCCCAATGTTGTTTCACAGTGTTGCCTCACAGGCTAACGTTCAAAAAAGGCTTATGCCATAACTCGTCCCCAGGGAGAGCTCCTCTCCTTATTAGATGTCACTTAACTCCTATACAGGGCCTTACAGTACTTAGGTATCCATGGTTACACCCACGCATATAGTCAGCTAGCTGCTAGTGGTAGTAACTATGGATACCTAAGTTACTGTTGAGCTGTGGATGACTCATTGCACCCAGACAAACAGTTGGGCTGTGGATGACTCATTGTGCACAGACACACGGACACGTCCAAATTAGGTATATGGATATACACACATACATACACAAACACTCACACACGCAAATACATACATACACACATAAACACTCATGCATACATACACACTCATTAATAAACACTTACAAACACACAGATGCATACAGACACATATGCATAAATACTTACACACATGCATTAACACATGCGCACACACATGTATAAACACATACACACATGCATACATTCATAGACAGACACACAGGGCCCATGATTTTGTGGGCCCCTTTAACACATACCACAATTCATGAGGCACAGTTATAGCAGAGAAATATAGGTATAGTACAATGCCAAAGATTTTACTTGTTTTTGGCTTGTAAGGCTATGTACACACATTGCGTTTTTGTTGACTTTTTTAATGCAAATTTTAACCTGTGTTTTACAGTACCAGCAAAAGCTATGACATTTCAGAAATCGCACGCCCGCACATTGTTTTCTTTTCCTGGCTGATTTGAAAAACTTCTGCGTTTTTGCAAACTGCAGTAAGTCACTTCTTTCAATGTTTTTTCACCCATAGAAAGTGTAAGGAGATGGACCAGCTGCTGTGTTCACCCTGAAGACATTAATGCTGCTGTGGAATAGAATGTGAATATTGTTTTGTTCCAGATTTGTTTCCTTGTGATAACAATTGTGAATTGCCTTGGAGGCTGCTGTACTAACTCACGGTCACAAGATGTCACTGTCTAGAATGTTGGCTAAATATAAAGTCTTCCAGCAACACAGCAGGCACAGAGACAGTGCAAGAGTTAAGGCTAGCCCATTGTGGGAAGGAGGTTTGGGAATCTCTGGTTAGTGTGAGGAACAGTAAGTAGTGTTCAGTTTAGTAGCAGTTGTGCAGCTGAAAAGTACATTGCTGTCACTCCATCAGCAGAGTAGTGGCTGCTGTTGGGTACTGCAGATCTTCTCCTATTTGAATAAATTATTATTTATTATTATTATTATTTATATGGCACCATTAATTCCATGGTGTTTTACATGAGAAGGGGGTTACATACAAAGTTATAGATATTGTTTACAGTAAACAAATTTACGATGACAGACTGGTACAGAGGGGAGAGGACCCTGTCCTTGTGGACTTACATTCTACAGGATAATGGGAAAGAGACAGAAGGTCGGGTGGTGGTGAGGCGGCAGCTCGGGTGGTGGCAAGGAGGCATAATGATTATTGCAGGCTGTAAGCTTTCCTGAAGAGATGGGTTTTCAGGTTCCACAGGTTCCATCTGAAGGATCCGAAGGTGGTGGATAATCGGACGTGTTGAAGCGTGGAATTCCAGAGGATGGGGGATATTCAGGAGAAATCTTGGAGGCAGTTGTGTGAGGAATGAATAAGTGTGGAGGAGAGTAGGAGGTCTTGGGAGGATCAAAGATTATGTGAGGGAAGATACTGGGAGATTAGTTCAGAGATATAGGGAGGTGACAGGTTGTGGATGGCTTTGTAGGTCAGTGTTAGTAGTTTGAAATGGATTTGTTGAGGAATTGCAGAGGGGAGAAACAGGGGAGTAGTGTGGATTGAGGTGGATTAGTCGGGCAGCAGAGTTGAGAACAGACTGGAGTGATGCAAGAGAGTAAGCGGGGAGGCCACAGAGGGTGTTGCAGTAATCAAGGCGGGCATGCACAACAGTCTTAGTAGACTGAGAGCTGAGGAAGGGACAGATTCTGGAAATATTTTTGAGTTGGAGGCGACAGGAGGTGGCAAGAGTTTGGACGTGCAGATTGAAGGACAGGGCAGAGTGCGGGAGAAAGCGTGATGCCGTTTACCATAATAGATAGGTCGGGCAGGGAAGATACATGAGATGGAGGAAAGATGATGATTTCGGTTTTGTCTACATTGAGTTTTAGGAAGCGAGAGGTGAAGAAGGAGGATATGGCTGATAGACACTCTGGGATTCTGGACAGCAGAGAGGTGACATCTGGACCAGAGAGCTAGATATGAGTGTTATCCCCATGCAGGTGGGACTGGAAGCCATGGGACTTTATGAGTTGTCCTAGGCCAAGGGTATAGATTTAAAAAAGTAGGGATCCCAGGACAGAGCCTTGAAGAACTCCAACAGAGAGAGGGTGAGATGAGGGGGTAGGGTGGGAGTGGGAAATGCTAAATGTGCGGTCGGAAAGGTATGAGGCAATCCAGGACAGGGCAAGGTCTTTGATGCCAAGGGAAGAAAGAATTTGTAGCAGTAGGCAGTGGTCGACTGTGTCGAAGGCAGAGGACAGGTCGAGAAGGAGGAGGATGGGGAACTGTCTGTTAGCTTTGGCTGTAAGTCATGAGCAATTTTGGGCAGGGCAGTTTCAGTGGAGTGATGGGGGCGGAAGCCAGATTGGAGGTTGTCAAGGAGAGAGTTAGATGAGAGGTGGGAGGAAGGTTGAGCATGAATAAGTGGATCATCAGTACCCATCAGGGTCTACTACACAGGTGGTGCATCTGTACTGTACCTACACAACTGCTAATAATCTATCCAGCTCTGGGATGACACTGGTCAGAGTCACATCCCTTTGAAATTGATGACCTAACCTGAGAAGTCATCAAAATAACAGGAGTAGACGACCCTTTAATGTGTAATAACAGTGATCTGAATATCTGAAAGGCAACTTGTTGTGTATAGAATATTGTCTTAATAATGCAAGCTTTAAAACGCCCAAAACATCCAGACAATATAGCCTCTAGAGAGAATAACATGTCAGAGTAGGATAAGCTTTTATCCAAATTTTTAGGACATGTAACCTATAAATTACAAGAAGTATATGCCAAATAAATGTAAAATTCAATCTTTATTAACATTATTGACAAACAATTGGTAAAAATTAATTCTATTAATTTAGTGGGTAGACACACAAATGTACCTGAAAACACAGGATCAGTAATACCCAATTAATGAGCTAATGATCAAAGTAAATAAAAAAAAAGAGAAAAAACATGAAAAAATAAATACTAATACAAAAAAGTACTATCTGGTACAATTGGTGCTTATATGGTTCAATGGCTATGAAAACAATTATTTTCAATCAATGTGTGAATAATGGATTAATCCTAATGTTCAAACTGAACTAGAAAGCATCTATAAAATGTCAGGACATTATATCCATAATATATGAGCACTAATGCTAAATTACACTATAGATACTTAAATGAACCATAAAGATGATAAATTTATTTTCTCATGAAAACTATAATTTTTGTTATACAGAGCTCATAAGAGCGTAGAAAATAGAATAATGTATTTATATATACCACTCCTCAAATAAGTTACAGAAAAAAATAACATAAACAAATTAATAAAATACAATAGTGCTCAAAATGTCTTCGTGTATTCCTGACACAAACAAAATATATATATATATATATATATATATATGAGGAGACAAAATGAAGAAAATATACACTCCCTGGTCGCCTCCCTCCGCACGATCAGGGGGACGCGGCTTCTTGGGTGGTACAGACGTTTTGGCGCGAGCTGGGCAGACCCCGATAAAATTACCAGTCTGCCCACAGTGAAAACATGCCCCCACACCACGATGATCCGCAGGCGACACCGTTTCGGAACTAGCTCCTCCCACTTGCATGGGTTCCTCCGTCAGCTCTGGTGTGTCCTCCTCACTAACAAGGACTACAGTAGGGCACATTTGGTGTATGTCTCTTCCTGAGGCATCTATCCACCTGGATGGCAAGGGACATGGCGGCCTCCAATGACCTGGGGGTGGCGTACTGCACCAGAGTATCCTGCAACTTAGGGGACAGACCCTGCACAAAATGACTCCTAAGAGCAGGGTAGTTCCACTGTGTGTCGGTGGCTCACCTCCTGAATTCTGAGCAATACTCCTCTGCCGGTCAGCCCTCCTGCTTGATTTTACGGAGTCGGGATTCTGCCAGGGAGACGCCATCAGGATCTCCATATACCAGCGCCAGAGCCGCAAAAAACTCGGCGACCGACCATAGAGATGGTGAATTGGTCGGCAGGGAGAAGGCCCAGGATTGGGGATCACCCTTAAGAAGGGAGACAAGAATCCCCACATGCTGTTCCTCACTCCCTGATGAATGGGGGTGGAGCTTGAAATATAATTTACAGGTCTCCTGAAACACAAGAAATTTTTCCCTCCAGCAAACCTGTCAGAGAGAGATATTTTGGGTTCTGGTTGAGCCTGCACCTGAGCCGCGGCCCAGAACCCCACTAACTACTGCAGCTGCTGCACCATCTCACCCCGCAGCACCTTAAGCTCATCAGTGAGGGACTGAAGCAGTGTGGCAAAGGCCTGCATTTGGGCCATGGCTCACCAGAAAAAAAATGTGTGGGTTGGTAATAATGTCACGATGTGACTAGGCCCTGTGTGACACGACCCGAAGATCGGTCGGTCACTAAAACAACCAAGACAGACAAGGGGACACAATTACAACGGTGGGCCCTTCAATAAGGAATGGGGACGTGGACACCTCCTGCACTCCCCTAAGGAAGAGCCCTGAACTCTCCTCACGCTCCCTATACAGGTTCTTTCAACCTGTCGCTGACCAGGATACCTCAGCCCTCACCCACCCTGCACCTAACCCTCAATAGGGAATTGGTAAGTGCGGACACTGGTCCCACCACTGCACTAATACAACACAAGGGAAAATAACGGACAAGGAAAAACAAACTTAGCTTTCTCTGCTGCCAATGTTCCGAGGCAACAGAGTAAGGCACCCGAACTCAGCTTTCAGCAGAAACACCACTGCTCCAGATAGGCTGCAAAAAGCACTGCTCCAGATAGTTCCTCTCTTCTCAAAGGTTGGTTTGCAAAGGACCTGCTATTACCAACAGTCAGCTAGTGTACCAAGTGACCTTATATAGGAAGGCGGGAGTGGTTTCCACCAGCAGACTAAACATGTGGTAACACCAGCGGCCACCGGGGGCAAAAAACTGATATTAACCCCCGATGGCAAAGAAAAAAAGTTTATATCAGAGAATCCAGAATCTGAGATATCCAAAAATGGATCGTGACAGTCCCAGCTGTGATATCTCCATTGTCCAGATATGAATATTGGGGTTTTGCATCAATGCAATATTTATAGGATACAGCCATTCAGCGTTGCAGCACAGGGTTGGACTTGATGCACTCACATCGCCGTGGGGCCACTAGAATCCCTACAATTGAATAACAGTCTGATAGATGGTGTAAACCAGGTTATGCGTGGTCTCTGTGTACAGGTAAAATCACAATGGAAAATATGATGATAATACCTCCCCAGGGGCAGAGATATCCTGGAAGTTGGCAATCTCATAATTTTCTGAAACTGAAGCCACATCCCAGGATCAGCCCTGTTATGAGTCACTAGAGGGGAGGTAACTTGTGTTAATAAAAGGCAAATACTGTTCCTGGTCAGACCATGGAAGTCAAAGTTCACTGTGAGGACTGTCCATGTTTCCAATCTAAGTGCTTCCCTTCGCTAAGGTCTGAGCCTTTTCTGTAACCAGATTTAGTAAGTTCCTTTTTTTTATCCTTTTTTTTTGTTTAATTGTATATTCTGTATTGTTTTTTCCCCTTTGTAAAATCTTTTGCGCATTTTTATAAAGACTGCCTATCTTTATGGATTAAACAGGCTCTCAATGCATGTGTTGTGACAGTAACATGCAGCTGCGGCGCCGGACAGCTGATCAGCAGGAGCGATCCAGGAAGCCGGGTTCCCTCTGCAGCATATTTGGTAAGCGCTATAGCTTAAAAATAGTATGACTACACTGGTGCTAACCACTCAGAAGGTGAGGGAAGGTAGGTCTCAGATGCAGCTGGTGATATAACAGGCACTGTGTCTACTCCTGTTGATGTACTGTACAAACAAAAAGCAACCACCGCGCTATGCTGAGAAAAGAGAGAATATATATGCTAAATACTCACTTGCTGAATGAGCAGATGTGGAGCATGTGCAAGAAACAGATATGATGTAGATAATTTTCGTCAGCTGATGGGTATGGCTAGTGGAATAATAAATGGTAATGTTAGTATTAACAAAGTGGGTGTACAGTGTGCACTAGAAGGGTGCAGGATTGAAAATACAGTACTTACTTGTCACCCTGGGCAGTAATAATCACACCGTTGTACTAATATCCAGATGGTGTTTGTTAGAATGATTAGCTAGTGGAGATGGCAGATTGAAAATGAAAAATAAAAGTCCCTCAGTGTGGCAAATAAAGGGTGCCAAGTTGTTTTAAATGACACTTACTGGGTATTTGGGTGTGTACCAAATGGCGTGGTTAGGGATCAATTGGATCGCTGGAAGCCCTCTGGTGGGGTTCTGGTAGTAATTAGAGACAGTCCACCTTGGTGGCACAATTGGAGGCGTTCTAGTGAGACACTGATGGTTATAAAAGTAATCCTCTCAAATGGGCAGTGTGACCGATGAGAAGCACTTACTTGTGCAGCCTGTAGCAGCTTGTTGTCCGTTAGATGGAGTAAAGGGGAAGGCTGCTGGGCGGTAGGAAAGTCAGCACGAGAAGAAGGGAGCGGTAGAACGCCAGCACCTCGAGCGCTCCGGCCGGAAGCAGCGCTGAGGATGCGGCGTGATAGGGGGCAGTGCTTCTGTGACGTCACTCGGGAAGCAAGGACAGGTGCTCGTAAGGCACAATCCGATGCGTTTCGAGGGGTATCTCCCCTCTTCATCAGGGCATGTGCTGTATACCTGGCAGTCCATCCTTATATACTGGCTCTCCTGATGCTAATTAGTGCCCATAACTGGTGGCAATCGGGGGGGGCTCAATTGATCCATATATAATAGAATGGAGGCTCAATTTACACCTTGTTGTTTGGTGGTGATTGTTTAAAAGCTGCCTTTGCTGATTGCTTATGCCTGATATTAAAGTGCTCCAAGTGCCTTAGGGGTTACAGTGGAAAATGTAAATGATGATGGATGTGGAATGAAATTAATTGGCCGAGTGAACGTAATGGGTGAATCTGGGATATAAAATATACCTTTTATTGTGCATTATTAAAATGGTAGCAAAAGAAATGAGGTGAAGAGAAAATGAAAAAATTGGATAATAGGTGTGAATGAGAAATAAAAATGAATAGAAATAAAATATGTATAAAAATGATACCTTTATTAGAATTGAATTAAAACCGATGGAGTTCTCCCAATCCGTTTTATGCTAAAAATTTCTAAAAATACTGAAAAGCACAGATATATAGCTAAAATAAATGCTTCGCTGGAAGCGGGACTTTTTATTAATATTATTTAGTATGTACCTGTGGAATATAATATAGATGATATGAGCCCTGTATTAACAATTAATTGCGTGATACCTCACTAAAATAAGAGGTAAAATGATAATAATAAAATAAAAAATATGATGAGGTTAAAAGGCATAAAGCTCTATCTCATAATTAAGGTCTATTCAGTAGGACTATCAGCTGTGTATCCACCAGACTTCTGCACAACACAACTGATGGTCCCAACCCCATTTATAAGGCAAGAAATCCCACTTATTAAATCTGACGGGGCACACCTGTGAAGTGAAAACCATTTCCGGTGACTGAAACTGAAGCTGAAACTCCTAAACCCTTCATCCAATTTTAATGTGGATACCCTCAAATGAAAGCTGAAAGTCCGAACTTCAACTGCATCTGAATTGTTTTGTTTAAAATTCATTGTGGTAATGTCTAGAACCAAAATTAGAAAAATGTTGTCTCTGTCCTAACTGTATAATGTTCAGGTAGATCTATAATGTCCAAACCAGAAATATAGCTATACTATAACGTCAAAAAATATATACCGTATTGTCTGGCGCATAAGACGACACCCAACTTTTCCAGTTAAAATATAAAATCTTCTTAAAAGTCAGGGGGTCTTCCGCAATGCCGGGTCGTCTTATAAGGCGGGTGCGGAGCAATCTGCAGTTATCGCATATGGTGGGGGGGATTGTTCCGATGACGAGGTGAGGGGGCGCCTCACTGGGAAGGTGTAAGTAAAATATCCCTATTACCTCATTGTGGCAGTGGTGCTCTGTGCGGCTCTCTGTGCTGGGGCAGCTTTGTGCAGCGAGGGGGGCTTTGCCAGCATTTCGTCAGAGTCTGGAGGCCCCCGCAGCTCCATTGCAGCAATGCGGTGGTCTCCGGTAAAATGACGGCTGGGGACGGCGCATGTTCAGATTCAGATCTCATCTCCCGATATCTCGGGACAAGATCTGAATCTGAGCATGCGCCGCCCCAGTGGCCATTTTCCTGGAGGCCACCGCATCACTGCAATGGGCTTTGATGAAATGCCGGAGAAGCCCCCCTCGCTGCACAAACAGCCAGAGCCGCCACAGCACAGAGACTCACAGAGCACCACTGCCACAATGAGGTAATAGGGATATTTTACTTACACCTTCCTGGTGAGGCGCCCCCTCACCTCGTCATTGGGACGACTCCCCCTCCATATGCGATGACCGCGAAAATTTGCTCCGCACCCGCCCTATAAGGCGACCCCTGGCTTTTAAGATTTTCAGGGACAGGTGATCTATAATATATAATGCTCAGGTAGTAGATCTATAATATACAATGTACAGTCCAGACAAATCTATAATATATAATGACCAGACCAGATCAGAGATGTATTACAACACCCCCACCCCACTCACTCTATCTGGGACAGGGAGCAAACATTGCCAGTGCTGCTGCTACCATTCACTCTATCTGGGACCATCTGGGAGCAAGCATTGCCAGTGCTGCTACCATTCACTCTATCTGGGACCAAGCATTGCCAGTGCTGCTGCTGCTGTGTGCGCTCCAGCCTCCAGGCAGAAACGAGGCTGAGGAGTCTGAGGAAAGTGGCGAGTCACTGACAGAGCCGTGCAGCAGGGAGCGTGCGGGAGGGAGATCATGTTTACTTACCAACGATGTGTACTGCTCTGCTGCGAGTCCCAGGCCAACCTAGCAAAGTGTGACAGTGTCCCAGCCAGGTTGAAAGACAGCCTGGCGCCACCATTCCACCTCAGCCCCACGCACTCCCGGTAAGTGGACTGGTAGTGGTAGCAGGGTAACTCCGTAACACAGTCACCTTCTGGGCGGGCAAGAAGTTAGGCTGTGACTGAGCAAGGGCACATGCACAAATCATGTTACTGTGTGTCAGCAGGGAGTAGGGAGAGTCGACACTGCACCAGCAGCACATGTACTGACCGCCACCTCTCTTCAGGGATGATCATGCACCGCGGTACTTTGAAAAACAAAACAAAACAAAAAAAACAACATGCTTAGGTGCCGCCCCCCACATCGTCCTGCCCTAGGAACGTGGCCTCAAGTGCCTAGTAACCAATACAGCCCTGTGTATAGGTTAGTAAAATAGAAAATGCCTTGCATTTCTGATGCTGTAGAAATTGTATTTCTTATGAAAAATCCATTTTCATAGAATGTTAGAGTTGGAAGGGTCCTCCAGAGTCATTGGGTCCAACCCCGTGCTCAGTGCAGGATCAACTAAACCATCTCAGACAGACATCTGTCCAGCCTCTGAAGACTTCCATTGAAGGAGAACTCTTCACTAGGGATGAGCGAATAGCTATAACGCTTACTGAATAGCTGCATCAGGAACACCGACACCTGAAGCGCTCCCGATAATCAGCTGTTCTGCTCCGCAGCTGCATGTGTCGCGGCTGCGACAGTCACAACACATGCATGGAGGACCTGTTTGTTGTGCACACCATGCATGTGTTGTGACTGTCACAGAGTCTTTTCTTTAGCCTTTTTTTGCAAGCTAAACATTCCCAGATCCTTTAACCATTCCTCATAGGATATACTTTGCAGTCCGCTCACCATCCTGGTAGCTCTACTCTGAACCTTTTCGATGTCTTTTTTTTTTTTTTTTGTGGTTCCCAGAACTGGACACAGTATTCCAGATGTGGCCGGACGAAGGAGGCATAGAGGGGGATAATTAATTCATATGATCTAGACTCTATGCTTCTCTTAATACATCCCAGAACTGTTTGCCTTTTTTGCTGCTGCATCATACTGTTGATTCATGTGCTGTCTGTGATCTATTAGTATACCCAAGTCTTTTTAACATGTGCTATTTCTTAGTTCTATTCCTCCCATTCTGTAGATGGAATTTTCGTTTTTCTTGTGCAGATGTAGAATCTTGCATTTCTCCCTGTTAAATACCATTCTATTATTCGATGCCCATTGATCAATCTTAGACAAAGGATTCAGAAGGATCTAGCTATCGTCTCTAATGTTAGCTATACCTCCCAGCTTTGAATCATCTGCAAATTTGATTAGTTTACATCCAGTTCCCTAAGCTAGATCATTTATAGAAAAAAAAAAAAAAAAGAAAAAAAAAGTGAATTACTTGCCGGTAATTTGATTTTCCAGAACCCATGACAGCACCCTACGAAAGACATAAAACCTACAGATTTAAAAGGAAGAGTCTCTCTTCCTGAATCTGTGCTTTACAGAGCATGAGAGGACCTCCGTTTAGTTAAGTAGAACGCATAAACACATATAATGTATATATACATATTCGACAGGGAAATTAAGAAGAAAGGATTCAAAAAGTCAACCGATGCTCCCTCCCTTCTGAGCCCTACTATGCCCCCAAATAGTGCCTTTCCCCCCACATGCGGGGTATTGGCATACTCAGGAGAAATTGCACAACAAATTTTGTGGTCCTTTTTCTCCTGCTACCCTTGTGAAAAAAAAAAAAATTTTCAAAATTTTTTTTGTGTTAAAAATTTGAATGTTCATTTTTTCCTTCCACATTGCTTTAGTTTTTGTGAAGCACCTGAAGGGTTAATAAACTTCTTGAATGTGGTTTCGAGCACCTTGAGGGGTGCAGTTTTTTAGAATGGTGTCACTTGGGTATTTTCTGCTATATTGACCCCTCAAAGTGACTTCAAATGTGAGGTGGTCCCCAAAAAAAAAAAAAGTTTCCAAAATTGAGCTGATGTAAAGTGGACATGTGCGAAATGTTATTTATTAACTATGTTGTGCAATATGACTGTCTGATTTAAGGGCACAAAAATTAAAAGTTTAAAAATTGCAAAATTTTAATTTTTTTTTTTTTGCCAAACTTCCACTTTTTTCATAAATAAACCCAAGTCATATCAAAGACATTTTACCACTAACGTGTAGTACAATATGTCACGAAGAAACAATCTCATAGTGGGATCCGTTGAAGCTTTCAGAGTTGTAAAAATTGGCCTGGTCATTAAGTACCAAATTGACTGTCACTAAGGCCTGTTTCACACTTCAGTTTTTCCTGTCAGTCCAGATCCGCCAAAATAGCGGAAAATGGATCCGCAGGCGGACTGACAGGAACGTGTGTGAGCAGATCGGCGGATGTACGGATGCGCCGATGGTGAAATTTTAAAGAGACATACTGCGTCAATCCTGGAGCAGTATGACGAAATCGGCGCGCGAGCAGATCGGGCGAATCACGGCAGCAGCAGCAGATGTCGCGGGAGCAGATCGGGCGAATCGCGGGAGCAGCAGCATATCTCGCGGGAGCAGATCAGGAGACAGCAGATCGGGCGATGATGCAGGTGGGAGCAGCAGATCGGGCGATGATACGTATTGTTTTTTCATCTGGCACCCAGAGAGAATTGCGGGTTAAATCAGTGTTTGCCGGATCCGTAGGCCAAAAAAACATTGCATGGTCCGTTCTGAAATCTTTGCCGACGCCCAAATTTTGGCGGATCTGCAAAAATACGGACGCAACGGACCAACATCAGTCAAAATCCGCCGATAATGCAAGTCAATGGGGAAAAAAACGGATCCGCAAAGAAAAATGGCGGATCCGTTTTTTGTCCAATTCGGCGGATCTTGACTGATTGTCAAAAACGGAAGTGTGAAACAGGCCTAAGGGGTTACCTGTTTAATAATCTTTGGTTATTTTGACCATATGGGCAATTTTCCATGTGGGCATTTGTTCATGGAACCCCAAGTACTTAACTACATGCTGTTTAATTTGTTCAAAGAACTTTTCTGTTACAGTAGTAAGGATACTACTTTTTGCACTAGCACAGCATATTTTAATCAAACTGTACAAGTCCACTGTCAGTGTGATCTCTTTTAGGCCATGTACATAAAACCACGTGTTCAAACCACAATGCCCAAGTCAACCGTGGTTTTCCTTACACAAGCAAAGTGTCTCAGGCATAAGTGAAGTTGTTCTGGTCAGAAAGCCTGGACTACCCTTTTAAGGGATTCCATGTTCACATAAGATTAACCCCTTCATGACCCAGCCTATTTTGGCCTTAATGACCTGGCCATTTTTTGTAATTCTGCCCAGTGTCCCTTTATGAGGTAATAACTCAGGAACGCTTCAACGCATCCTAGCGATTCTGAGACTGTTTTTTCGTGACATATCAGGCTTCATGTTAGTGGTAAATTTAGGTCGATAATTTTTGCCTTTTTTGTGAACAAAACGGAAATTTGGCAAAAATTTTGAAAATTTCGCAGTTTTCAAATTTTGAATTTTTATTCTGTTAAACCTGAGAGTTATGTGACACAAAATAGTTAATAAATAACATTTCCCACATGTCTACTTTACATCAGCACAATTTTGAATACCAAATTTTTTTTTGTTAGGAAGTTATAAGGGTTAAAAGTTGACCAGCGATTTCTCATTTTTACAACAAAATTTACAAAACCATTTTTTTTTTTTAGGGACCACCTCACATTTGAAGTCACTTTGAGGGGTCTATATGGCAGAAAATACCCAAAAGTGACACCATTCTAAAAACTGCACCCCTCAAGGTGCTCAACACTACATTCAAGAAGATTAACCCTTCAGGTGCTTCACAGGAACTAAAGCAACGTGGAAGGAAAAAATGGACATTTTAATTTTTCCAACAAAAATTTTTCTTTTATCATCAATTTTTTCATTGGACTGGTGCAGGCAGGGTGTCTGATACTCTCCATCTGGTAACTATGATCTTTTACTGATCGTTTAGTATGTTGTGGACACTCATGGATATGATCTAGGGCAGATTAAGCTGGTATGGATATATATGGGTGCTAAAGTCCAAGATGTGGCAATCCTTTTGGGCCAAAAATTCATGTAGTTTTTATTAGCACATCCATGTGTTTGTATAATACACATATGCTTATATATTCCTGTGTTATAGGATCTATTTATTATCTACAGTTAGGTCCATATATATTTGGACAGAGACAACATTTTTCTAATTTTGGTTCTAGACATTACCACAATGAATTTTAAACAAAACAATTCAGATGCAGTTTTAGTTCAGACTTTCAGCTTTCATTTGAGGGTATCCACATTAAAATTGGATGAAGGGTTTAGGAGTTTCAGCTCCTTAACATATGCCACCCTGTTTTTAAAGGGACCAAAAGTAATTGGACAATTGACTCCAAGGCTATTTCATGGACAGGTGTGGGCAATCCCTTCGTTATGTCATTCTCAAGCAGATAAAAGGCCTGGAGTTGATTTGAGGTGTGGTGCTTGCATTTGGAAGGTTTTGCTGTAAAGGAAACAGCGGTCAAAGGAGCTCTCCATGCAGGTGAAACAAGCCATTCTTAAGCTGCAAAAACAGAAAAAACCCATCTGAGAAATTGCTACATTACCAATATATATGCATATATGCTAGCTACTGTCCCTTATGTGATTGGACTCAGCATACTATTTACATAATTACCTACTGGGTGGTGGATCTATTTGAGTATTATACTCTTAGTATTTTTTATTGTCAGATATCCTTGCTATGCATTGTCTTTACATGTTATTGACTGCATGTTTTTATAAGTGTTTTTAATTACCCTAATCTGTCTGGCATTGTATTAATAAAGCCTTTTTTCATTCTATATTGGACTGTGTGTGCATCACTGTTGCGCTTCTTTCCTTTTTTGGTACAATTTCTTCATTTTCACATGGTAACAGGACAAAACGAATCCTAAAATTTGTTGAGCAATTTCTCCCGAGTACACAGATACCTCATATGTGGTCATAAACCACTGTTTGGGCGCACAGCAGGGCCCGGAAGGGAAGGAGCACCATTTGACTTTTTGAATGGAAAATTAGCACCATGTCACGTTTGGAGAGCCCCTGTTTGTCTAAACATTGGATCTCCCCCGCAAGTGAACCCATTTTGGAAACTAGACGCCCCAAGGAACTTATCTAGATGTGTGGTGAGCACTTTGAACCCCCAAGTGCTTCACAGAAGTTTATAACGCAGAGCAGTGAAAATAAATCATTTTTTTTCCCTCAAAAATGATTTTCTCTATCCCCCATGACGGCACCACGGAGGAATCCGCCCTCAGGGACAGGAAACCTACAGATGAAAAAGGCGGTACCTCTCTCCCACATCAGTTGGTTTCCTGTCCCTGATGGGGAACCAAGTAATGAAACAAACTGACAGCACATCTAGAACTAGTCTGAATAGGTGCATACCAAAAGGCAACTTGCATATTAAATTAGAAAATGGTAGCACACCAAATATGAAATATGTGAAATACGAATAGCAAAATGGCTTTAGTAATACATTTCATAATGGCTTTTGTAAGGCATATCAAATATGAAATAAGTGAAATATGAATAGCTTAATGGCTTTTGAAATCTTGAAAAACATATGAGATACTTAGCACAATGATGGGGAACCTACAGCACGTACCTGCAGATCGATGTGGGAGGCCAGGGGCCGAACCAGTGCGGTAACAGGCAGTGGGGCTCCCTGCCTCGGCTGGGTCGGGGTCATTCTCTTGCTTCCCCTGAAGCACCAGCGGGGTCGGCGGACCTTGTGGGCGAGTGGGGAGAGGCAGCGAAGACTGAAAACCAAGTCTGCCAATCCGGAAAAAAAAAAAAAATGTGTGCCTCCACCAGACATAGTGGTGGCGGTCACTAAAGAGGAGCCTCCCGCCAAGCCTTGGAGCGGTAAGTGGAGGGTGGCGGCAGCCACCGGGAACCACGGGATACAGGGCCTCTGCAAGAGCTGGGGGAGGGCGCAGGACGCCTTGAAAAGGTGAGGCGCAGTGCACTGCTGGGAAATTCGCAGTGTGCATGCGCAGGTGGTCACTTCCGGCGGTGGCGCAGGGCACCTCTGGGAAGGGGTGATGACGCGACACCGTGCTCCAGGAAAAAAAAAAAGTCCATATTTAAACCCCACTAAAGGGGCAGAGGGCAATGACCATGGGTGGCAAGCCATAGGAGACCAGGGGCAGCAACAAACGCAAGAGCAGCACCAGCATTCACAGCGCCAGCGCACCTTGTTGTGAATTCGCTTTCTGGGCTCCCTCTGGTGGTTACTGGAGGTAATGGAGCTGATCTGATTAACAGAGGCTTGCCACCTGATAATGAGGACGATGATTGGAGATCTGGGGTTTCAGACTGGATTTAAGACAGCCGACTCCCTCTATCCCCGCTGGTGATTTTTTCCTGCCTCCTAAAGTCTTAGTTTCCAGCTCAGTCCCTGCATGCTCAGCTAAGTGTTATTTTGCTATTCTGTTTACATTTGATCTGGTTTTGTCTATTTCAGTGTTGTGTGGGTCAGCCAGCTCCGGCTGGATCTGTGCTGAATCACCATCCATATGTTACTGCTTGTGCCAGTTTGTTTTTGTCCCTTATTAAGATTGGTATATTCTGAAAGCAGAGCAAAAAGAGGCCAGAGTGCTGATATAGTGGACGAAGTCGTGTGACTTCAGTATTTTTGCATCAGACACTGCAGGGCTTTTTGCATGATTGCAGTGTCTTTCCTTTCCTGTCTAGTCAGTGTGGGCCCCATCGTTTGCTCAGTCTATTTTCCTACCTGCGTTTGTGTTTTCATCTTGTCTCACCGACAATATATGTTTGGGGGCTATCTATTCTTTTGGGGTCTGCTCTGGGGCAGTTTAGATTTCCCCTTTTTATTGCTTCAGGCTTAGTTAGCTCTCCGGCTGTGCCGAGGCATCTAGTATTGCTTAGTTACCAACCTCTCTAGTTTTCTGTGGCTTAGCTTGGGCTTGCTCTCCTCCTCGGTGACCCAATCATAACAGCACCTCTTCCCAACAGCACAGCAGCGGTCATTCAGGACCGCGGCACAGCCAAAGCTCCACGCCGGCGGCACAGCCAGACGTGGATTCAACGGTAGAAATAATCCCTACACCCGAGACGGTATCTCTCGTTCCACAAGGAGGGTGAGTGATCTCCGTGAAAGTCTGCTCGCTAATGGGCGGTTATTAATTTCTTCCAGGGGCGTAAACGCACAGCCAAATCCAAACACACGTGGGAGAAAAAGCTCTGTGCGGCGTGCATAGAACAGACAATCCAGGAGGAAGCCCCAAGGTTCGCTTCAGACCTCAAAACACTGATAAGGAGCCAGGTCGAAGACGCCCTTAAGGGCGTTAGAACCTCAAAGAAAAAAACGTAGATCCAGGCATAGGTCTCCAGAATCCTGTGTTAGCGAGTCAGAAAGTGAACTGACTCAAGTAATTAGTCATCCTCACAATCATCCTCAGAAGGGAGATGCAGCTGTTTCCCTATTGAAGAGACAGACACCCTGGTAAAAGCCGTGAGGACAACTATGGGGCTGGTAGACAAACGCCCTAAGAAAACGGCCCAAGATTTAATGTACAGTGGACTAGAACAGAAAAAACAGAGGGCTTTTCTGATAAATGAGAAAATCCACTCCCTAATTAAACGAGAATGGAAAAAGCCAGACAAGAAAGTCCTCCTAACACCCAAGAGAAAATACCCCTTTGACGATTCGGCCTGCTCCCTATGGAGTAAAGCACCTAAACTAGACGTAGCGGTTGCAAAAGCTTCTAAAAAAAATTTGCCCTCCCCTTCGAAGACATGGGCACCCTGAAGGACCAATGGATAAAAAAGCAGAAACTTTTTAAAAAAATGCTTGGGAAGCAGCAGGAGGGGGCCTAAAGCCAGCCATAGCCTCCACGTGCACGGCACGCACCCTAATGGTCTAGTTGGATCATTTAGATTCCCAAATAAAAGAAAAAGTCTAAAGAGAAACAATGCAAAGATCAGTTTCTATAATGAAAGGAGCAGCAACTTTCCTGGAGGATGAGTCAGTGGACTCGACTAGGTTAGCAGCCAGAGCAGCCTCCTTAAATGCCAAGAGACGCGCCTTATAGCTAAAATGCTGGCCAGAAGCGCCTTATAGCTAAAATGCGCAATCCCATGTGAGGGGGAATTTTTATTTGGCTCAATGCTAGACAACATCTTATACAAGGCAGGGGACAAGAAAAAGTCCTTTCCCGGTTTCCCTAGTTATTCAAAGGCCTTTTCGGAACAGAAGATTTGTGTGAAGAAGGCCCCCAATAGGGAACAAAGAAGGATGGGAGGATAAAAGAAATAAAAACAAAAGGCTTTATGTTTAACAAACCCCCCCGACAACAAAAAGCTACAATGAAGGTGCTCCCCGGATCGGGGGAAGGTTGTCCTACTTTCTCCAGCCCAGGGAAAAAATA
Organism: Dendrobates tinctorius; assembly: GCF_039654945.1. Taxonomy (NCBI): domain Eukaryota; kingdom Metazoa; phylum Chordata; class Amphibia; order Anura; family Dendrobatidae; genus Dendrobates; species Dendrobates tinctorius. Next base: position 28,836,399 of record NW_027361690.1, read on the forward strand.
TCCGCGAGTCCGTGGCTATTGAGCATAATAAAAGAAGGCCTAAGACAAATTCAACACCCTCCCAAACAATTCTTTTGTGATAACACCCTAAAAGACATCACACAAACAGTTGGCTCTTCAACAAGAAATCGCAAATCTAAGGGAGAAGGAAGTATTACAAGAAGTCCCCTACCAGGAAAGAGGCAAAGGCTTCTACTCCCCTCTCTTCCTGCGCAGAAAGCCAGATGGAACGTACAGGGCAATCATAAATCTGAAAAGACTGAACAAGTTCCTGGAAATTCAGCGTTTTAAAATGGAAACAAAATCTTGTGTAAAAATGCTTTCCCCATCATGCTTCATGACCGTATTAGACTTGAGAGATGCATATTACCATGTACCCATTCACAGAGACCACAGGAAATACCTCAGGGTAGCGGTCACGATCCAGGAGGAGATAAAACAATATCAGTTCAGTGCTCTCCCCTTTGGGCTAGCTATTGCTCCAAGGGTATTTACAAAGATAACGTCAGAAGTAATGGCCCACATAAGAGAGCAAAACATCCTGATTGTCCCATACCTGGACGATCTCTTAGTGGTAGGCGTCTCCTTTCACCACTGCAAACAATTGGACATGGTCATGAGATCTCTACCAAGTCTAGGATGGATGCTGAATTTACCCAAATCCAGACTTGTACCAAGTCAGGTACAGGAGTACTTGGGGATAATACTAGACTCAACCAAACAGAAATGTTATCTTCCGCAGACGAAGGTTCAAAAAAATGCACAGGTGGTGTCACAAATGATTGCTTTTCTCAGGGTAGTGACTGGGGAAGCTATGTCTCTATTGGGATCAATGACAGCCTGCATGCCAGCGGTACAGTGGGCACAAAGCCATACTCGAGACCTACAGTGGGAAATATTAGACGCAGACATTTCCCTACACAGGAATTTAGACATCTCACCCAACACAATATATTCCTTAACATGGTGGGCAGATCCAGTCAATCTAACCAAGGGGGTTCCTTGGGTGTTACCAGTGACAAAGATCCTAACCACAGACGCAAGTCCCTGGGGGTGGGGTGCACATCTAGGCAGTCAGGTGGCACAAGGGCCCTGGACTCAGGGAAAAGAGTCAGCTTCCTCAAACATGAAAGTTGCTGGCAGTAAAACTAGCTCTCGATTTTCTGGATTCATTCGCTCCCAACACACACGGGTCTTCTCAGACAACCAGGTAGTGGTAGCATATCTAAACCACCAGGGGGGCACCAGGTCTCGAGCACTGATTGAGGTAACAAAATCCATCTTCCACCTAGCAGAACACAATATAGAATCGCTGACAGCCCTCCACATAAGAGGTTCGGAAAACCGAACAGTGGACTTCTTAAGCAGAACACGCCTAAAACAAGGGGAGTGGAAACTAAGCCAGTTAGTCTTCAACCAGATTGTGAGACTCTGGGGCTGGCCAGAAATAGACTTATTTGCGAACAGTTAGAACCGGAAGCTGGAAATCTTCTGCTCGATCGATCCCCGAGGGGGCCCAGTAGCTCTAGATGCCTTCACGATACTCTGGGATTATCAGCTGGCTTACGCTTTCCCACCAATATCTCTCATCCCCTTAGTACTGAGGAAAATACGGGGGGGGGACAAAGCGATGGTAATTGTGATAGCACCCTTCTGGCCTCGGAGAATAGGTTTCTCCTGGCTGAGAAGAATGTCCGTTACAGACCCCTGGGTCCTACCAGAAACTCCAGACCTTCTATCCCAGGGTCCAGTGTATCACCCCCACCTAAAAAACTTACATATGACAGCTTGCCTTTTGAAACGGAAGTCCTAAGCAATAGGGGCTTCTCGTCAAACTTGGTATCCACGCTACTACAAGGTAGAAAGCCAGTAACCACTAAGGCATATGGGAAAGCATGGAAAAAATTCATTTCAGTATCAGGTTCTGACCCAACAGGAGAAATCCCAAGACAGAATTCTGGAATTCCTACAGAAGGGGTTGGAAAAGGGGTTAGCTACCAGCACCTTGAAAGTACAGGTGGCAGCTTTGGGAGCTTTGCATAACCATGACTTAGCCAAAAATCGTTGGGTTATGAGATTCATTAGAGCCTCAAATAGATCCAGGCCGATCCCTCTACGCACCCTCCCCCCCCCCAGGATCTAAACCTAGTGCTAAACGCACTAACCAAATCTCCCTTCGAACCCCTAGCGGAGGCTCCCTTAAAAATATTACCCCTTAAGACCTCACTCCTCGTAGCCTTAACTTCTGCCCGTCGTATTGGTGATATGCAAGCTTTATCTGCCCACTCACCCTTCACTCAAGTACTGGAGGATAGGGTAATTCTCAGAACCAACCCAGCCTATCCCCCCAAGGTTCCATCACCATTTCATAGGACCCAGGAGATCTCCTTACCCTCCTTCCATCCCAATCCCAAAACAGAAGGGGTACTGCACACTTTAGATGTAAAAAGGTGCCTGGTCCAATAATTGATAACCACAAGGGAGTTTAGGAAGGATAGGGCTGTTTGTCTGTTTTCAGGGTCCACAGCAGGGTCAAAAAGCATCAAAGGCCACACTGGCGAGCTGGATAAGAGAGACCATCACCCTATCCTACTCCTCTTGCGGGGCGGCCATCCCAGAGTACGTAAGTGCCCATTCAACCAGGGCAGTGGCATCATCCTAGCCAGAGAAAGCCGGCGCTTCAATAGACCAGATATTTAGAGCTGCCACTTGGTCTTCCCCCTCTACATTTTTCAAACATTACCTTCTAGACTTGACCTCCTCTTCAGATCTCACCTTTGGGAAAAGGGTTCTGGAGGCGGTGGTCCCTCCCTAGATGTACAATCTTTGTAATTCTCTCCGTGGTGCCATCATGGGGGAAAGAGAAAATTGTAGTTACTTACCGATAAGGGTATTTCTCTGATCCCATGACAGAATCCGTACATACCCTCTCTTTCACACACACAGGTGTGCACATTAGAGTGAGTTAATTAGCTTTAGTACTTAAGCCCCCGTTACACACTGCGATAGCGCTAGCAATATCGCTGTAAAGTTACTGATTTTGTGACGTTGCAGCGATATTGCTAGCGATATCGCTACATGTGATACTTACCTCCGACCGGCTCCCCTGCTGGTTATCACTGATCGCGCGAGAAGCTGCTGGACCATTCCTCGTCGGTCGCTTCCTGTGGCGCCGACGAGCGACGCGTGGAGCCGGGCGGGAGGACGCAGGATCGCCTCGTCTGACAGGTAAGTAGCGATCCCCGTCCCCAGCGATGTCGCTGGTGAGATCTGAATGAGTGGCAGCTTACTAGCGACCACCTAGCGATGCACCAGCGATCCTGACCGTGTCACATCGCTAGTCGGGATCGCTGGTGCATCGCTAGGTGTAACGGTACCCTTAGCCACGAGGTGCCTCTATTAAGCTTAATTTGATTAATTTTGGATTTTTTATAACCACTTGAGTTGCAGCTGAAAGTTCTGTATAATGCTTTGTAAACCAACTGATGTGGGAGAGTGGTACCGCCTTTTGCATCTGTAGGTTTCCGGTCCCTGAGGGCGGATACCTCTCTCCGTGGTGCCGTCATGGGATCAGAGAAATACTGTTATCGGTAAGTAACTACGATTTTTTAGCCAGCTATTTTTTATTTTCACAAGGCTAACAGGAGAAATTGGACCACAAAAGTTGTTGTGCAATTTGTCCTGAGTACACCGATAACCCATATGTGTGGGGAAACCACTGTTTGGGCGCATGGGAGAGCTCAAAAGGGAAGGAGCGCCATTTTGGAATGCAGGCTTTGACGGAATGTTCTGCGGGCGTCATGTTGCGTTTGCAGAGCCCCTGATGTGTCTAAACAGTAGAAACCCCCAAGTGCCCCCATTTTGGAAACTAGACCCCCCAAGGAGCTTATCTACATGTGTAGTGAGCACTTTGAACCCCCAAGTGTTTCACAGAAGTTTATAAATGCAGAGCCATGAAAATAAAAAATAAATTTTTTTTCCCCTCAAAAATGATTTAGCCCGCTATTTTTTATTTTCCCAAGGGTAACAGGAGAAATTGGACCCCAAAAGTTGTCCAGTTTGCCCTCAGTACGCTGGTACCCCATATGTGGGGGGAACCACTGTTTGGGCTCAAAAGGGAAGGCGCGCCATTTGACTTTTTGAGTGGAAAACTAGCTCCAATTGTTAGTGGGCACCATGTCGTGTTTGGATAGCCCCTGTGTGCCTAAACTGGAGCTCCCCCCACAGATGACCCCATTTTGGAAACTAGACCCCCTAAGGAACTTATCTAGATGCATAGTGAGAACCCCCAGGTGCTTCATAGAAGTGCATAACGCAGAGCCGTGAAAATAATTTTTTTTTCCCCTCAAAAAATGATTTAGCCTGCAATTTTTTATTTTCACAAGGGTAACAGGAGAAGTTGGACCCCAAAAGTTGTTGCACAGTTTGTCCTGAGTAAGCTGGTACCCTATACGTGGGGCGGAACCACTGTTCGGGCACACGTCGGGGCTCGGAAAGGAAGTGGTGACGTTTTGAAAGGTCGACTGATGGAATGCTCTGCGGGCGTCATGTACGTTTGCAGAGCCCCTGATGTGCCTAAACAGTAGAAACTCCCCACAAGTGACCCCATTTTGGAAACTAGACCCCACAAGGAACTTGTGTGTGGTGAGCACTTTGAACCCCCAAGTGCTTCACAGAAGTTTATAATGCAGAGCAGTGGAAATATATCAGATTTTTCCACAATTTAGCCCCCAATTTTTTTATTGTCCCAAGGGTAAGAGGAGAAATTAGACCCCCAAAGTTGTTGTGCAATTTTTCCTGAGTACGCTGTTACCCCATATGTTGGGGTAAAGCACTGTTTGGGCACACGTCGGGGCTCGGAATGGAGGGAGCACTGGTTGACTTTTTGAACTCAAATTTGGCTGGAATAAATTGTGGCGCCATGTCGCGTTTGGAGACCCCGTGATGTGCCTAAACAGTGGAAACCCCTCAATTCTAACTCCAACCCTAACCCCAACACACCCCTACCCCTAATCCCAACCCACCCCTAATTCCAACCCTAACTATTTCTAACCCCAATTCCAACCCTAACGGAAAAATAAAAATATTTTTCTTATTTTATTACTTGTGCCTACCTATTGGGGTGATAAGGGCGGGTGTATTTACTTTTTTTTGTTTTGATCACTGTAAGTTTATCACAGCAATCAAAATGAATCTGCAGCAGGTTCCGGCGCCCGCCATTTTCCAAGATGGCGGCGCCCACGATCCGGGACAGCAGGACACCAGGATGCCCAGAGGGACATAGTTACCGGGGGGGGAATCAGAAAGTGGGGGGAGCTGGTGATGGCGGCAGCCGATCGGCGCCGCCAGTCGGTGGCCGATCGCCCCCGCCAGTCTGTGTGTGCGTGGGGGGGGTTGGATCTCGTTCTCCAGCCATGGCCGAAGCTATTGCAGCATCGGCCATGGCTGGATTCTAATATTTCACCAAATTTCGTTGGTGAAATATTACAAATCATTCTGATTCACTTTTAACAGCCAATCAGAGCGATCGTAGGCACATGGGGGCTAAGCCACCCCCCCGGGGTGAACTACAAAGTGTCCTCTGCGTGTGGGTCGGGTGACCTTTCAGTGACCCCAGTCACCCGACCCGCAGGGGGCCATCAATTCATGGCGCCACATAGGCATCATGCGTCAGATTGGCACCGACTTTCATGACGCCTACGTGGTGTCAAAGGTCGGGAAGGGGTTAAATTCCTTTCGTATGATCAGTACTTTTCACGATTTTGACACAGATACCAAAGCATCTTGCTGCCAATTAAAAATACTTTGTTTTTGGACTACACCATCCCCCCACAGACATAGCCACAATGGCTACTACGCAGCACCAAGTAGTGAAGCTCTTAAAAATTAGGTCTCGGCCATATGAGCATTCACTTCACCTACTCAATAAGGCTTGGATTCACAGAGCATTATGACAATTTTCAGTGTAGTTTTTCACTGCATTTTTTTTTTTGCATTCCTATGTTCCCATTACAAAATACTGTAAATACTACACCACCGTTTAGCTTTCGGGCTTTTACATCATCTTTGGGGTCAATATCTTTATTTATAGGACTTCAATAACTCCAAGAACAACAATGTTACTAAATAAAAAACAAAAAAGGTTTGTAAAAAAAACAAAAACAACCATCAAATAAAGACACTTTAAACACATGGCATGGCTTGCGTATTTGGGCAGGAACAATTCTTATACAGATTATAAAAGAGGTTACATTTCCTGTGTGTAGTGCCCATTTCTATAGATCACATTTTTATTGCAAGTTCATTTCTGATCAAAGCTGAAGGAAAAAAAAAAGAAAAAAGCACACCCCACAGAAACTGGCAAAATATTTTTATTAACGTTTTATCTGAAAAACTATAAGTTATTTACAATTAACAATAAATATAACACTATTATTATAACCACAAATGATATCCTAAAATTTTTTCTACTGGTGTGGTTTCAATATAACAGAGTACCAGATTATTCCTTTACATCAGAGCAAGAAAATAATTTCCACTATCTGTGGTGACAAGAATAGAGGGAAATATTTCTGGAAATTACAAAAATGGGTGAAATATTTTACCTTTCCTGACAACGGGCTCCTTGGTTCTGCCCAATTTTTGAAAAATAATTCAGAATTGCGGTAAGAAGAAAAACATGACCTAGTTGTATGATAAGGTGGCACCATCACGCTTTACACTGGAATGAACACCAGAAATATAATGCAAACATGGATCCCATTATATTATCTTTAGTCCCTATTATGTTAACCATGGCAGTAAATAAAATGGGTGCGATTCTTCAATTTTGGACAAAACAAAAACATTCATTCAGAAGGTCATAAGGGAGAATGTCAGCTCTTCTGACATGTTTGCATTTCCTATGAAGCAATAATTCTAGAGTATCAATTCTTAAATCATTGAGCTATGCTGTTCTGATACTATTCCTCCTGGAACTGTGTACTATGTAGGGATAAAATCTATTGACAAGGGGAATGTTAACACTGTCAATTCATGCATTTCCAGGAAGAATAACACAGCAAAAGTTTAAGAAAAAAACGCTTCGAATACAAGTATTGCCTAAAACCGAGGAGACAAAATGTATTTGCAGATTAAATGTTTAAAACAGAAAAAAAGGGAACAAACTCAAAACCACCAAGATTATTAGACCCATCAGAGCTCCTTGACGGAAACATTCAGTTTTCATGGCTCCTACACGGCACAATGGTATACTGGCAGCTATTAATATATAGGCACTTAACATTCTGCATTTGCTAGACTAATGTTTTCTGCATTCCAGTCCCTTCCACTTAAGCCAAACAGAAATAATGAATGAGACAATTGCAGAAGAGGAGAACTAAACACCACACAACACATCAGTATAACGAACAATGCATCCCTGTTTATGCAACATTATCAAAAAAAGAAAATGGCTCAGCTGCTAACATTTCAGTGCAAAACTAACAAGTATGCAATGTCATATGGAGGACATTAGAAAGAGAAAAAAAAAAAAATCTGTCTCTAAAATATGAAACCATGTACAATGTGATTTTTTATTTTTCATTCTTTTCATTTTGTTAATTGACAATAGTTACACAAGTGGTAGAAGCGCCTAGTAAGCAAATACCACTAGAATATATGTTGGCTTTCTCCATGCCGTGTGGTTTATGTCCACATGGTAAACTGTAAAACGCTTCTGTTCTCAAGGCACATAGATGGTAACATACTGCCTGATGTACAGTGTGACGTGACCAGCCAGCACCCATGTAATACGGATATTTGCAAAACTCTACAATATAGGAAAATCTGCAATATGAGAAAAAAACAAAAGTTATTTATAAAGTGGCCACAATATACCAACTAATGTTCTTGTAAATAGTTCTCGGTATAGGAAATTTGTGCTCTACAGTCCTCCGGTCTGAGAGGTTAGCATTGAAATGAATGACTTCATTGAAATTAACATTTCTCAGGCCCTACAGCAAAAAAAAAAAAAAAAAAAAAAAAAAAAATCCTCCATATTCCATTCTAAAAAAAAATAAATAAATAACTCCGTGGGGAATGTTCCAACTTGACAAACTGTTTGAAGGAACTGAATGGAAAGGATGGAGTTCACAGGAGAGCATCCGATTCAGCTTTGCCACTACATGAGGGAGCAGCTGGGATCCATTGGCTGGTGGGGCTGAAAAGCAAAAGGGTGAAAGAAGTCAAGACTAAAATGTGCTTTTATAACATAGGTGTGGGTTAGAGGCACTCCTGCAAGCTAAAACCACCCCCCAGACAAAATAAAACTATGAGGAGAATTGGGAGGCCCCATATCGGTTTGGCCGCCAGATGGCTGCGGGAGAGATGGATCTGGTCATTGGAATTTCAACAACCAATAATTTTGTTCTGTGGAAAATAAGTCTTTGACCTTAGGAGTCTTAAGGCGGCTTTCTCATAAAGCACAGGCGCGCTAAACCAAACCGATTGTTCATGTGTATGAAGGAGTTGGGAGAGAGCGGCGGGCTAATCATCCTAATGTTTATGGTGGCCTCTACATAACAGTAGAGACAGCTTTACATCAGCGGGTGGAAAGCAACTCATCGCTTTTAGAGGCAAATAAGAGCTGAGCCTACGTCGCTGACAACAGATAATGGATGTATAACGCAGCCGAGCATGCGCTAATGATGCAGAGCCAACATATGCCTTATGTTGGGAAGGGGTTAAGAGGAAACCGGTCAGCATATTTTTACATACAGAAGTAGTGGTATGACTGTATAGGCACTGTATATAAAGGACACTTTTTTGTAAGTTCTCAACGTGCCAGTCATGAGAAGCCTACTGTAGAAGCCATAGGCTTGGCTGCCGCTTACAAGCACAATGTCACTCCCAGTGCACGTCCAGCCTGAAAGGCTTAAAGCGGAAGTCGTTTTTATTTGTATTTCATAAATCAATAGTACACGTGAAAATCAGCAACTGTGTAATATCTCCAAGAGATCTGCTTCCTTCTTTGTAAAAAAATAAATCAGTGATTATCAAAATTCTCAGGTAAAATCTGTATTCAGCAGAGACAGACTTTCCCAATTACTGTTATAGGAGATGGCGGCTGCTACTGATATAATTGTACATAGATGGGAGGAGCTAGAGAGAACTCCTCCTACTTAGAACTGTATCAGTAGCAGCCGCCATCTCTCTCAGTAATGTAACATTCTGTCGTCACTGAATACAAATTTTACCTTTCAACTGACAATTTTGATAATAAATTTTGGCAGAGAAAGAAGCACATCTCTCTGCTAAGATATATTACAAAGTTACTTATTTTACTATGTACTATTGATTTATGAAACAAAAAGGTAATACATACAACAGTTCCTCTTTAACCCCTTTACAACCTTAGACATACCTACTTACAGACCTTGGACATATGGATATAGTCATAACGATTTTGCGCCTCTGGGTGTTAGCCGATTCTGATTACGCCAGCAGAGGTGCCCACACCACTCCTGGTGCTTTACCCACCTAAATGCTGTGATTGCAGCATTTAAAAAAGCAGGCAGAGAAAGGGAGCCCCACCTGTCCTCCGATTGGCTTCAAGGGGACCCGATCTCCATAATATTTTTATGAAAAGGGGGGAGGAAAAAAAAATAAAAAAAAATCAAAGTACACGTTTGGCATCACCCTGCTCAGAACGACCAGACAAAAAAAAAAAAAAAAAAAAATAATATGTAGGCAAAAAAAACTGCTTTCTCATACCGCTGAACGAAAAGTGGACTAAAATGCAATCAAAAATACGAATGTAAATAAAAATGTCATCTCTGAAAACATCAGCTTGTCCTGCAAAAAACCAAAGCCACCATACCGCTCCATTAACGGGGGGAGGGAGGAGTTACAGCTCTCAGGATAAAGCGACACTAAAAATTTTTTTTCTATAAAATAGTTTGTTGTATGAAAGCGCCAAAACATAAAAAATATATTAATGTGGTGTCGCTGTAACTGTACTGACCTGAAGAATAAAGCCGCTTTATCAATTTTACCACACACGGAACAGCATAAGAAAAAAAAAATAAAAATTTCCTGGTGTTCGCTCAATCTCCCACCCAAAAATCAGAATAGGAAGCGATCAAAGAAAATGTCATGTGCCTGAAAATGGTACCAATAAAAACGTGAACTCGTCCCGCAAAAAACAAGACCTCACATGACTTCAGTCGGTGGAAACATGGATACTTTTTTTTTTATGCAAGTTTTTGAATCGCTATAATTTTGTGTGCGACAGTAACTGAATAGAAAAAAACTATATAAATCTGGTATCGCTGTTATTGTACCGACCCGCAGAATGAAGTTGTCTAATCACTTATATACCGAGGAACGGTGTAAAAAAATAAAAATAAAATAAAACCAATTCACCTGCTGTTGATTTTTTCATTGTCTTCCAATGATCGCAGTAAGACTCTGCTCACGTTTATCCTGCACTCTATGCTGAGCGCTTACATCGGTGTTTCCGTGTAAAATCTCTGAAATAAGCGATTCAGACAGAACCCCTGGTGGAAGATTCCCTATAGTGAGGCAGATGTAGGCAATATGGACGCATCTATGATCCGGCGTTGTAGGTCTTTAAGAGTGCATAAAAGCGGGGTCGATCACAGTTTTGCGCACTTATGAAAAGAACGACAATGCTGAACAGAGGCAAAAGTATTTGGCTCCCTGGAACTTTTCAACCTTTTCCCCACACATTATGCTTCAAACAAAAGATACCAAATGTAAATTTTTGATGAAGAAACAACAAGTGGGACACAATTGTGAAGTTGAACGAAATTTATTGGTTATTTTAAATTTTTGTGGAAATTAAAAAACTGAAAAGTGGGGTGTACAATAATATTCAAAATTTAAAATAACCAATAAATTTTGTTCAACTTCACAACTGTGTTTCACTTCTTGTTGATTCTTCACCAAAAATTTCCATTTGGTATCTTTATGTTTGAAGCATGATATGTGGGAAAAGGTAGAAACGTTCGAGGGAGCAAAATACTTTTGCAATGCACTGTAAACGTGATCCCAAATGTTATTTAAAATGTTCCCAAAAAAGCCCCCACTCAGGTCTGTCATCTGTTAATGGAAATATAAGGGGCTTCCATGTTACTGGTAGTACAAAGGCTCTGAAAAAGCAAAATGGCTCCTCTTCTCCCAAAAGAGTTTCAGCAGATTCCAAATCCCTTCTGAACCACAATGGGCCTAAACCACATTTAGCGTCCACATGTTTGGCATTTCTGTAGCAATGACAGCCTGCCTAATTTACGGGTTCATGTCTCCAGAAGCATGTACTGGTCACTACAACAGCAATTTTTACTCAGCAACATCCACTGCTTCTTGTTTCTGGAAAACCCCCATTGAGTCAATCGTCACTAGACCTGTAGAAAAATTCGCAAAGGGGTATAATTTCCAAAATGGGGTTACTTTATTCTGCTTTTCTAGCACTTAGGGGCTCTGTATATGGAGTCTGCAAACTATTCTAGGAAAATCTGCACTCCAAGAGGCAAATAGCTATGCAGAATTGTACAGTCACATATGGGGTATGTCCACATTCAGCGGAAATTGTGGGACAAATTTGAGTTATTTTTGCAGATTTCCCCTCGTGAAAATGTAAAATCTTGGGATAAAACTTTATTTTGGTGGAAAAAAAAAAAAAGGTAATTTTTCCTTCAATGCCAAATGGTATAAAATTCTGTAACACACCTGTGGAGCCAATGTTATCACTGCACCCCTAGATGTATTCACTGAGAGCTGTAGTTTGTAAAATGTGGCCACTTATGGGGGGGGGGGGGGGGGGGAGGGGGGCTCCTGCTGTTCTGGCATCTCAGGGGTGCTGCTAATGTGACATTGCACCCTCAAACCAGTCCAGCAAAATATTCACTTCAATATGGTGCTTCTTCCCTTCTGAGCTGTGCACTGTGCCTCAAAAGTAGTTTTCGACTCAGAAGAAATTGCACAACAATTTCTGGGGTCCATTCTGTCCTGTTACCCTCGAGAAAATAAAAATTGGTGCAAAAAAACCATTTTGTGGGAATAATGTGATTTATTTTCACGGCTCTATACTTTATAAACTTCTGTGAAGAACCTGGGGTTTGAAGATGCTCACCACACATCTAGATAAGTTTCTTGAGGGGTCTAGTTTCCAAAATGGGGATGACTTGTTGGGTGTTCCACCGTTTAGGCACATCAGGGGCTCTCCAAACGTGACATGACACCCGCACACCATTCCATCAAAAGTCTGCTTTCCAAAATGTTGCTCCTGCCTGAGGCCTGTTGCGCGCCCAGACAGTAATTTTCCTCCCACACATGGGGTATCTGAATACTTCAGAAAAATTGCACAACCTATTTTTGGGTTCCATTTTCTCCTGTTAACCTTGTGAAAGTAAAAAATTTGGGGCCAAAAAAATAGGAGTTAATCCTACCGTTAATTGTATTTCCAAGAGTCCACCATGACAGCACAACAGGAAGTAGACCAACTCATCCTCTAGGGACAGGAAACACAAGAGGTTGAAAGTGTCCCCCCCCCCTCTCCACCTTAGTGTTTTTACCAATCACCACACCAGGATGGATGCAACTCTATATTATTGAATTCTCACACAAGTTAATTTCAAATAAGTATTCAGAATTCAGAGGAGGGAATGTAATGGTGCAGTCATGATGTACTCCTGGAAATACAAATTACTAGTAGGAATAAGCCGGATTACTTACCGGTAATGCTCTTTTAATGAGTCCACGACAGCACCCACTTGGAGAGAGGGATCCGCCCATAGGAACAGGAAACCTACAGAGATAAAAGAGGGCGGTCCAACTCTCCCCCTCAGTTGGATTTCAGAGTACCAGGAGGACCGCCAATTATTAGGCCATTATATTATCCAATATTCTAATTTTATTAACTTTACAACTAAGAAGGTGTATATACATTATGTTAACATCTAGGGAGGGTTAGTGAACGGGTGCTGTCGTGGACTCCTTAAAAGAGCATTACCGGTAAGTAATCCGGCTTTTTACTCTTCGCCACGACAGCACCCACTTGGAGACTTTCAGAGACTTTCACCTGGGAGGGCCACCGTGCTGAGGACCGCTCTACCAAAGGCTAGGTCGGATGAGCATGATAAATCAAGCCTATAGTGATTATAAAAGGTAGAGGGTGTAGACCAGGTTGCCGCCTTACATATAGACTCGATTGCGACGTCTCCCCTCTCTGCCCAGGAGGAAGCCATGGCACTGGCGGAATGTGCTCTGATACCCTCCGGAGGATCTTCACTGCTCTCGGAGTATGCCAGCCCAATTGCGTCTCTGATCCACCGAGACAAAGTACCCCTTGTGACTTCATGTCCCTTCTTTTGGCCCTGGAAGGAAATAAACAGAGCCCTACTCTTCCTCCAGCTACTAGACCTTTCGATATATTGTAATACCGCTCTTTTAACGTCTAGTGTATGGAACTTTTGTTCCTGTGGAGTAGAAGGGTTACTAAAAAATGAAGGGAGGTGGATCTCTTGTGATCTATGAAACTTTCCTGCTACCTTTGGTAAGTATGAGGGGTCTGGTTTTAATATTAACTGATCCTGAAATGTCAACAGAAAGGGGGGGTTCTATTGAAAGGGCTTGTATGTCACTAACTCTTCTGGCTGAGGTTAGTGCAACTAGTAGTACTGTTTTGAAGGATAGGTGTTTAAGGGATATTGAATCTAAAGGTTCAAAGGGAGGACGTGTTAGAGCCTCCAGAACTAGGTTTAAGTCCCAAGGAGGAACTCTAGGTATGTGCACCGGCTCACTCCGTTCACAGGCCGAGATGAATCTGCTTACCCACCTATTGCCTGCTACGTTATAACTATAGAGGGCCCCTAGCGCCGACACCTGTACTTTTAGTGTGTTAACAGCTAACCCTAATTCCTTCCCTTTCTGTAGGAATTCTAGGATTGCTGTAATCAGAATTTCTCCGAAATCCGGCTCTGCGTGGAACTCTAGGAATTTTCTCCATACTCTGGTGTAAATTTTTGTCGTTGCCACTTTTCGACTTTGTAGGAGTGCATTGACTAATCCTTCCGAGAAACCTCTTGATCTCAACATTTCCCTTTCAAGTTCCAAGCCGTCAAGTGGAGATTGTCCACTTGAGGATGGAAGAATGGCCCCTGAGAGAGGAGCCTGGGGGTTGAGGGAAGCACCCACGGGTCTGTCACTGACATTGCTTGCAGGCAAGAAAACCAAGGCCTCCTGGGCCAGAATGGTGCTACTAAGATTATTTGTGCTTCCTCTGCTCTGATTTTTCTGATCACCTGCGGTAGAAGTATGATTGGGGGAAACGCATATGCCAGTTTGAATTGCCACGGGGCCTGGAGGGCATCCAGGATTTCCGGATTGTCTGTCATATTTAGAGAGGCGAATCTTCGCACCTGTCTGTTCTCTCTGGTGGCGAAGAGATCTATCTGGGGACGACCCCATAGTGTCACGATGCGTGTGAATATCTCCCGGCTTAGACACCACTCTCCTTGTCGCAGTGTATGGCGACTTAGAAAATCTGCCTCCCAATTGTCTCTTCCCCTTATGTGGAGGGCTGAGAGAGACAAAAATTGTTTTTCTGCTAGGGATAAAATCCTTCTTGCAGAAGACATTAAGGTGACTGACCGAGTTCCGCCTTGTCTGTTCAGATATGAGACTACTGTGGTGTTGTCCGAAAGGATTCTCACGTTTTCCCCTTGTAACTGCGGAAGAAAATGACAAAATGCATGATAGACTGCTTTTAGTTCCTTTAAATTTGACGAATCCTGATCTTCGCCTATATTCCATAGGCCTTGGGCAAAACTATTTCCCATATGGGCTCCCCATCCTGCGGGGCTAGCGTCCGTGATAATTATACGGGAGGGTGTTATAACCCAAGGTACTCCTCCCGCCAAGTTATCATCCCTTAGCCACCATGTAAGGGAGGTTAGGACCTCCTGGGATAGCGTAATTTGCTTTGTCAGATTACCCCGATCCCGGGATTCCTCTAAGAGAATTTGGTGTTGTAGTTCCCTCGTGTGAAACTGGGCCCAGCGAACTGCGGGGATGCAGGCAGTAAGGGATCCCAGGAGGGACATTGCTTCCCTTAAAGATATGTGTGGCCGATCTATTGCTATCCTCACTTTCTTTTTAATTGCTTAAATTTTTACCTGAGACAGTAGACATTTTTGGTGTATGGAGTCTAGCTCGAGACCTAGGAAGGACTGAACAGACTGCGGCTCGATTCTGGACTTCTTGAAGTTTATTATCCACCCTAGGGCCTGTAGGGACAAGATTGTATCAGTAACCCGTTCATTACACTGCCGAGTTGAATTCCCTACTATCAAAAAATCATCCAGATAGGGTATTATTAGTGTGTCCTTCTGGCGTAAAAAGGCCATCACTTCCAGCATCACCTTTGTAAATACTCGTGGTGCGATGGAAATGCCGAATGGCATGGCTGTGAACTGGAAATGCTGTATGGTGCCATCGAGGAGGACCGCCACTCTGAGGTATCTCTGATATCTGCAATGGATGGGAATGTGATAATAAGCATCCTTCAGATCCAAGCCTGCCATCATACAATTAGGGAAGAGGAGTTTAATCGTAGATCTTATGGATTCCATCTTAAATTTATGATTTATTATAAAGGAATTTAATTTCTTCAAGTTGATTATCGTTCGGAATGACCCGTCTGGTTTAGGTATCAGAAAGAGAGGGGAGTAAAATCCTCTCCCTTCCTGCCTTTTAGGTACATGGACCAAAACTTTTTTGTCCAGAAGGCTCCAAATCTCGGCCTCCAGGGCCTGCTGTTGAATTGGCGAGCTGAAGGATGTTATGATTAACGAATTATGGGGTACTTGACGAAATTCTATCTTTAACCCTTCTTTAATAATGCCCAGGACCCAAGGGCTAAGCGTAATTTTCTCCCATTCTCGAAAAAATTTTTTTAGCCTTCCCCCTACTGGAGGGACTGGCTCCTCAGTTCCTGTCTCTGCGGAAGGAGGATCCCCTAAACATGGCACCTTTGCCCTTTCCTTCCTTTGTGGGCCAGCGGTTTTGATTTTCTGCTGGTCTTCCTCGGCCAAACGGTCTTCTCCTAAACGCCCTCCTATAATATGGGAGAGGAGGGTTAGGGAATCCTTTTTTCCTTTCTTTTGCCTTCATAAGGATTTCATCTAAGGCTTTCCCAAATAAGAACTCACCCTCGCAAGGAATGGAACAAAGCTTTGCTTTGGACTGGGTATCCCCTCTCCAGCTTTTTAGCCATAGGCTACGTCTAGCGTTATTAGCCAACCCTGCTGTTCTGGCTGCCAAATGTAAGGAATCAGCCGAAGCATCAGCTATATATGCCGCTGCGCCGCGGATTAGAGGTATGGCGGCACGCAGCTTGTCTCTGGAGATCTTCTGGTCTATTTGCTGGTCTAGTTGGTCGATCCAGACCAGCATAGAACGAGCTGTGCAAGTACTAGCTATTGCCGGTTTGAACGTGCCGGTAGCTGCCTCCCATGCCCTCTTTAATGAGGCGTCCGCTTTACGGTCCAGGGGGTCTTTTAGCACGCCCGAGTCCTCCACTGGTAAGATTGTTTGCTTTGAGGCGGAGGCCACTGCCGCGTCTACCCTCGGGACTTTAACCCATGTCGATAAGTCTTCGTCGTTAAAGGGGTACCTTCTCTTTGAGGGAAGATACCCTCTCTGGTCCTGTCTCTCCCACTCCTTCTTAACCAGAGCTTTTATTGCTGGAATAACCGGAAAAACTTTCCTCTGTCTGTTAGACCTGCAAACATAATTTCCTGAGCCGTTTGCGGCTCTTTTGTATCTGTGCAACCCATTGTATTCCTCACGGATTTAACTAAATTATCCATATGATCTAATGGGAAACAGCAACGGCCCTCCGTCTCTGAGGAGGATGCCGATGTAGATGCATTAGAATTATCCGAGGCTATTTCGCCCTCATCGGTGTCTACGGCGTCTGCTGGCCTAGATGTTTCGATATTAGTAGGCCTGCTAGACTGATTTAGGGCCTGTAGTTCTTCTCTAATTATAGCCCTTATGTCTACTGCTGATGTTGACGCCTGCTTTGCAGTTTTGTTTATGCATCCTTTGCAGTCTTTTTGTGTACGTGTCCGGTAGCGGACGTGTACACAGGGCACATTCTTTATTTTTTGATTTTTCCTTCCTCTTAGTCTGAGATAGGGACATCATGACGGAGGAGAGGGGGGGAGAGAGAGAGAGAGAGAGAGAGAGAGAGACATTTTATCAGCTTGATAGGCAGAGCGTCGTCCACTCACCCAGAGAAGCTGTAGGTACCGGCTCAGGAGGCTGAGAAGGAGGCTTGTTGGCATGGCTTCTGTGGCTACGATCCGAGGACCCTCGTCTTGCGTGGTCCTTGGCTGCTGCTGCGTCGCCTGCCTGGGGATGCGTGTCCTGCCTTGGTGAAGACATGATTGCACGCCATATTTCTGTGCCCCAGGCCTTTTATAAGCCCCTTCATCCTGGTACCTCCCCCTCCAGGTGCGCCCATCTGCGGCTCCTCGCTACAGCGCCGAGACTAGCCATCCGCGCTGCAGATTGAATTACTTTTTTTTTTTCTCTTTCTTCTGGAGGGGGCGGGGAGCGCCTCTGCTTGCAGCACCGCCCAGCCGCGCGTGCGCTCTGAGCCGAGGAACCTCCGGTAACCCGGAAGTTCCTCCTTACCACTTCCTGCCGCGCTGCCTGTGCGTCCTCCTGGACGCTGAAGCCGTTTAGGAACGCCGGAGGCCCGTTTTCTCCGGTTCCTGCGCCCCCACATGGACCGGAATGGATCCTCCTGCCCGGTGTCATTGTCCACAGAAGAACCGCGGTCGGCGCCACCCGGTACCGGGGTTTCTGCCCATCATCCATACCAGCCGAGGAGGGAGCCGGATTCCAGCACTCCCCCGTCGCTGCTTCTGGACCGGAACCCCTGCCGTTCTCACAGACACTGCACAGGCGGTTCCTTGGCCCAGGTAAGACTGTAGCGTATCCTGCGGTTCCCCATCGGAACAGGAAACCAACTGAGGGGGAGAGGTGGACCGCCCTCTTTTAGCTCTGTAGGTTTCCTGTTCCTATGGGCGGATCCCTCTCTCCAAGTGGGTGCTGTCATGGCGAAGAGTAAAAATTCCTATTTTCCCAGGACATCCCTCATGACAGCACAAGAGGAGAAATACCAAATAAATGGCATCTCAGGATGGGACTACTGCCTGAAGGACTTTCCATCCATAGGCTAGCTGTTGACCTGATAACATTCTGTAGACACTACAAGCTAGAAGTGAAATGTTAGACCAGATTTGCGGGGCTGCAACCTGGTCTATGGAAGCTCCCGGTCTCAGCCCAGGACACAAATTGCTCTTTTGGAGTGAGCCTTAAAGTTAAGTGGGGGTTCTCCCTTTTCGGATTCATATTCCATAGCTATGGCTGAAGTAGTCCATATGGATAGGGTCGCATTTGAGGTTTTCCAGCCTTTATTCCTTCATGCATGCTGTACAAACAGGTTTGAGTCCTGTCTCCAGGTATCTGTAGCTTCCACGCCACGCATCACTGATCTTATGTCCAGTGTATAATCATCTTTCCTTCTTATTTCTTGGAAGCTGACAAAAAGATAACAAAATGATCACCTGGTTCAATTTTGCCTTAGATACTATCTTCGCCAGGAAAGAAGGGTCGAGTCTAAATATTAAACCGGTCCTCTAGGATTTTCAGATAAGGATCCATTACTGACAACGCCTGGATCTCTTCTAACCGGTTTGCATAGGTGACTGCCACCAAGAACACCATTTTCATAGAAGGTTGATGCTAGTCTCTTCCTGTGGTTCATGGGGGTGGGGGCAGGTTCTGCAAAAGGTACCTAGCACTAGATTCAAGTCCTATGATGGAACAGTCTTCCTGATTGAGGGTCTCAACTGGGTAACGGCTCTATTAAATTTCGTAATCCACGTTTGGTCTGCTAGTGGGAAATTAGAAGAGTGATAAGGGCAGCGATTTGTACCTTTAATGCACTTGGATTTAATCTTCTCAAATCCTATCTGGAGGAACTCTAGGATCTCAGGAATATATGGACAGGATCATTCTGTAATGGATTCCCATACATATGAGCAGAATTTCTTCCATACCTTTTTAACAGATAGCCGAAATTACTGGGTTTCTGTTTGTCTACATATTACTTTGTCCGATAGTCCTTTGGAGCTTAGGATCGGACTCTCAGGATCCAGACGTAGAAAGTGTGTATCCTGATGTAGGAGGGGACTCAGACAGCAGGTCATATCTGTCCGGAAGGGAAACTGGATCTTCTAGGGCTATTTGTCGTAGCATTGAGTACCAACTTCTTTTGGGCCAGAAGGGGGCCACGAATATTACCGTGGCTCGGTCCTCCTGAATTTTTCTCAGGACCCTTGGTATAAGAGGAAATGGGGGAAATACACATAGAAGATCTGCTTCCCAACTCTGATACAATGCATCTACCCCTTCTGTGTTGTCCCTTGGGTCTATGGAGAAAAACCTTGCCAATTTAGCATTCCATCATGTCGTGAATCTATAATATAACCGTGGGACCGTCACTCTGCCTGAAGCCTTCATAGACTGCGCAAGTGCGACGCGCCTGCGCAGTCTGGCTCCAGGCAGAATGAGACATCCAGTGGTAAGAGGAGTGTGTATGGCGCTGGAGATGGCAGTACGCGTACACACTGCATACCGCTATGTCCGGCGCCATACTTGCTTACTTGACCAGAAGGAGCGTTGTTGCGGCGCTTCTCTTCGGCCGGAGAGTGCGCGTGGGAATCGCGCATGCACATAGCGCTATCCGGCGCCATTTTACTGAAGACACATTTGCAGTGTGTCTTCAGCAATATGGCGCTGGACAGCGCGGTATGGGCATGCGCGTACTCTGGCGCCAGACTCCTTCCCCCGGCCTCCGGCAGAATGCGACAGCGCTGGAGCACAGGGAAGAAACGTGAGTATAATTTTTTTTTTTTTTTGCATGTGTGCAGTTTAATAGGAGTCAGGGGGACCATGCACACCACGAAAGGGGGAGTGAGGGGTAGCATGCATACCACGAAAGGGGGAGTGAGGGGTAGCATGCATACCACGAAAGGGGGAGTGAGGGGTAGCATGCATACCACGAAAGGGGGAGTGAGGGGTAGCATGCATACCAGGATTGGGAGGGGGTGAGGGCACCATGCATACCAGGATTGGGGGGGTGAGGGGTGGCATGCATACCAATATTGGGGGGGGGGGGGGGTGAGAGGACCATGCATACCAGGATTGGGGGGGGGGGGGGGGTGAGAGGACCATGCATACCAGGATTGGGGAGTGAGGGGTAGCATGCATACCAGGATTGGGGGGGGTGAGGGGTAGCATGCATACCAGGATTGGGGGGGGTGAGGGGTAGCATGCATACCAGGATTGGGGGGGTGAGGGGTAGCATGCATACCAGGATTGGGGGGGTGAGGGGACCATGCATACCAATATAGGAGGGTGAGGGGACCATGCATACCAGGATTGGGGGGTGAGGGGTAGCATGCATACCAGGATTGGGGGGGGTGAGGGGTAGCATGCATACCAGGATTGGGGGGGTGAGGGGTAGCATGCATACCAGGATTGGGGGGGTGAGGGGACCATGCATACCAATATAGGAGGGTGAGGGGACCATGCATACCAGGATTGGGGAGTGAGGGGTAGCATGCATACCAGGATTGGGGGGGGTGAGGGGTAGCATGCATACCAGGATTGGGGGGGGTGAGGGGTAGCATGCATACCAGGATTGGGGGGGTGATGGGTAGCATGCATACCAGGATTGGGGGGGTGAGGGGACCATGCATACCAATATAGGAGGGTGAGGGGACCATGCATACCAGGATTGGGGGGTGAGGGGACCATGCATACCAGGATTGGGGGGTGAGGGGACCATGCATACCAGGATTGGGGGGGTGAGAGGACCATGCATACCAGGATCGGGGGGGGGGGTGGGGGGAGAGGACCATGCATACCAGGATTGGGGGGGTGAGGGGTAGCATGCATACCAGGATTGGGGGGTGAGGGGTAGCATGCATACCAGGATTGGGGGGGTTAGGGGTAGCATGCATACCAGGATTGGAGGGTGAAGGGTAGCATGCATACCAGGATTGGGGGGTGAAGGGTAGCATGCATATCAGGATTGGGGGGTGAAGGGTAGCATGCATACCAGGATTGGGGGGTGAAGGGTAGCATGCATACCAGGATTGGGGGGGGGGGTGAGAGGACCATGCATACCAATACTGGAGGGTGAGGCGACAATGCATACCAGGATTGGGGGGGGGGGGTGAGGGGACCATACCAACCAGGATTGGGGAGTGAGAAACCATGCACACCAGGATTGGGGGGTGAGGGGACCATACATACCAGGATAGGGATGAGGGGGTACCATGCATACCAGGATACGGATGAGGGGGGACCATGCATACTAGGATGAGGAATGGGGTGCCATGCATACCAGGATTGGGGGGGTGAGGGTACCATACATACCAGAATAGGGATCAGGGGTACCATGCATACCAGGACAGGAAGGGGGCAGCACATACCAGGATGGGAGACCATGTACCAATAAAAATGCTCGCCACCCAGGCATAGAACGGGTTCATAGCTAGTATATCTATATGTGGGACACCCAATCTCCGGGTTAACTGGTGAAACACTTATAGATTTAGCTCCCATTCAAAGGACCAGAGTCTTTCTCTGCTGAGAAAATCTGCCACTATTTTTGGAGCGCGTCAAATGAACTGCAGAGATGGAAAGAATGCTTCTTTCGGCCTAGTGAAATATTTGCTCTGCTAGGGCCTGTAGGAGTTTGCCCCTCTGACCTCCCTGGCGACGCAGATAGGAAACTATTGTGACTTTATCCAAAAAAACCTTTACATGATGATTCTTGACACTATCTTGACATTATTGAAACGTCTCCTATACTGCCTTTAATTTTCTGCAAATTGACGATTTATTTAGATCTTACGGGGACCATGTACCCTTAAGGTACTGCCCCTCTACTTCTGCTCCCGAGCCTATCTGGCTTGTGTAGCAGGTTATATGGATGAAGGGGGATAGGACCCATGGTACTCCTTACTGGAATTCTCTTCTGGGATGTCCACCACGACAGGGAATCTCAAAACCGTCAGTCTTTGTCTTGACCAGACAGATGTCTGTTCCAGACTGACAGGATTGTTTTCTGTAGTTGTGTTGAATGGGACTGACTCCACTTTACGCTTGGGATACAGGAAGTCATCCGGCCTAGAATTCCCATGGCGTACCTGATGGAGACCATCTTTTTTTTCTGGAAGGCGCAGATTCTGTTCTTGAGTTCCTCCTTTATGACGGGTAGGGAACACATTCTGTAATGTGAATTGAGGAGCATACCTAAGAACACCTTTTGAGCATCTGGATGCAAGTCGGATTTTCCCCAGTTGATGCACCATCCTAGATCTTCTAGTGTGTCGATAGTATGGGCAAGCTGTTGATTGAGGAGGATGGTTGAGTCTGCCACTAAAAGGATACTGTCCAAATATGGAATTAAAATAATTTCCTTCTTCCTCAGGAAGGCGGCCACCTCCATCATTATCTTTGTAAAGATACGAAGTGCTGAAGAAAGGCCAAATGGTAGACACCTGAATTGGAAATTGTGGATTGACCCCTGACATTCCAGCGCAAACCTCAGAAATCGTTGGTGGTTGGGGTGGATGGGCACATTGTAGTATGGGTCTCTGAAATCTACCGTGCACATTATGAAGTCCCTCCTTATTAAACCAAATAAAACAAAGCCAATAACAGTCCGAAATGGCAAATATTTCCCATCAAATTTTACAATATAAGACAGCAAATGAGATAAAACATGGATTTTTGTGAGTACTCACCGTAAAATCCTTTTCTCCGAGACGCTCATTGGGGGACACAGAGACTGTGGGTGTGTGCTTCTGCCGTCTGGAGGCCGACACTAAGTGTACAAAAAAAGAGTTAGCTCCTCCTCCGCCGCATACACCCTCGCCCCTAGGCCGGGCGTAACTCAGTTTAGTGCATAAGCAGTAGGAGAACGCGCCTTAAACTCAGGCAAGAAACTATATGTCTGAAAAAGGGGCCACCCTAAACCTTGTACAAGGATTTGTAAAACTCAAAATAAGTAAAAGCCAACTGGCTGATAGGGTGGGTGCTGTGTCCCCCAATGAGCGTCTCGGAGAAAAGGATTTTACGGTGAGTACTCACAAAAATCCATGTTTCTCCTTCGTCTCATTGGGGGACACAGAGACTGTGGGACGTCCTAAAGCAGTCCTCTGGGCGGGATCTTAACTCACCCAATCCATGCTAATTTGCGCCCCTGATTAGAGGTGCGCAACTGCTGCCTGGAGAATCTTTCTTCCCAGGCTTGCATCCGAGGATGCCTGGGTATGTACGTTATAATGCTTGACAAACGTATGTAAACTGGACCAGGTAGCTGCTTTGCATACCTGCTCCGCTGAAGCCTGGTGTCGTAGTGCCCATGAGGCACCCACTGCCCGTGCCGAGTGAGCCTTGATCCCTGCCGGAACTGGCGTGCCACTGATTTGATAAGCTTCTTGGACCGTCAGGCGAACCCATCTGGCCAAAGTCGCTCTGGACGCAGCGAGCCCCTTCCGCCGTCCCTCTGGAACCACGAATAGAGAGTCTGTCTGGCGGAATGGCGCCGTCCTCGCCACATACCTCCTAAGAGCTCTTACCAGATCCAGAGTGTGCAAAGCCTTCTCTACCCTGTGCACCGGTGCCGGGCAAAACGAGGGTAAGACGATGTCTTCGTTGATATGAAATGCAGACACAACCTTCGGCAAGAAGGGGGGAGCTGGCCTTAAAACTACCTTATCCTTATAAAAGGTTAGGAACGGTGGTTTACAAGATAAGGCCGCCAATTCCGAAACCCGCCTAATAGACGTTATGGCTACTAGAAAAACGACCTTTCTGGACAGGTAAGGTAAGGAGACCTCTTGCAATGGTTCGAAAGGGGCCTCCTGAAGGGCTCTGAGCACCAAATTCAGGTCCCATGATTCCGTCGGCGCCTTATAGGGGGGTACTAAATGTGCGACCCCCTGCATAAACGTCCTAACCTGCCAGACGGAAGCGACTTTTCGTTGGAAAAGTACCGACAGGGCCGAGATTTGCGTTCTGAGGGAACTCGGGGCCAACCCTGCGTCCAGCCCTGCCTGTAGAAAAGCCAGTACGTTGGGGATCGAAAAAACCAGAGGAGCCACTTCACGATCCCTACACCAACGGAAGAATACTTCCCAAGTCCGATGATACACCCTCGCCGAGGAAGGCTTTCGGGCACTCACCATCGTGGCCGCCACATCGCGTCTGAATCCTGCCTGTGTTAACAGCCAAGATTCAATGGCCACGCCGTCAAACACAGGGCCCCTAAGTTCGGATGGCAGATCGGCCCTTGGGACAGCAAGTCCGGCCGATCTGGAAGACGCCAGGGTACGTCCACCACTAGTTGGACCAGATCTGCGTACCAGGCCCGCCGGGGCCAGTCTGGGGCCAGCAGAATTGCTGGAACCTTCTCTCTCCTTATTTTCCTGATAACTCTTGGAAGCAGCGGCAGCGGGGGGAACAAGTACGGGAGACGAAACTGGCTCCACGGGAGCACCAGTGCGTCTGCTGCGATTGCCTGCGGATCGAGGGATCGAGCGACAAACCTTAGTACCTTGGCATTCTCTCTGGATGCCATAAGGTCCACGTCTGGTGTCCCCCACCGTTGGCAGATCTGCTGAAAGATCTCGGGGTGCAGGGACCATTCCCCTGCCGCAACCCCCTGTCGGCTGAGAAAATCTGCCGCCCAGTTTTCGACTCCTGGAATGTGCACCGCTGAAATTACCACGCGGTTCTTCTCCGCCCAACGTAGTACCAGTCCGACCTCGCGCATGGCTGCCTGGCTGCGCGTGCCCCCTTGATGGTTGACATATGCTACTGCTGTAGCATTGTCCGTCTGGATGCGCACCGGCCGGTGTCTCAGGAAACACTGGAAATGTCGTAGGGCCAATCGTATTGCCCGTATCTCCAGAATGTTGATCGGGAGAATTACCTCCTGAACCGACCATCGCCCCTGGGCTATGTGACTCTGGAAAACTGCTCCCCAACCCTGCAGGCTTGCATCGGTCGTCACCACCAACTATTGTTCCGGGGGAAAGGGCTTCCCCTGGACCAGAGACGAGTCGCGAGTCCACCACCGGAGTGAACCCCGTACTAGCGGAGACAATTTGCACCGATGACTGAGAGACAGCAGCCTCCGGTCCCATGCTGTCAAGAGCGCATGCTGAAGCGGACGGAGATGGAACTGGGCAAACGGGATTGCTTCTATCGCCGCCACCATTCTGCCCAACACACTCATGCCATACCGGATGGATCTGGAGCCCGGCTGTAGAAGGTTCCGTATCCCTTGCTTGATTTTTTGCGCCTTGTCCTGAGGGAGGATCACCAGCCCCCGGGAGGTGTCGAAAATCATGCCCAGGAACACGATTTTTTGGGCTGGAATCAAGGACGACTTGCTCCAATTGATCAGCCAGCCCAGACGGGCCAGGGTATCCAGAGTAATATTGACATTGTCCTGGCACTCCTGAAACGACGGCCCCTTTACCAAAAGGTCGTCCAGGTAAGGTAACACCGTTATGCCCCGTGCATGCAGGATGGCCATAACCACCGCCATTATCTTTGTAAAGACTCTGGGGGCAGTGGCCAGACCAAAGGGCAGAGCCACGAATTGGAAGTGACGTCCTCCGATCGCAAATCGCAGGAACCTCTGGTGTGGGGGGAATATCGGAATATGCAGATATGCATCCTGCACATCGATTGAGGCCAGGAATTCCCCTGGATCCATGGCTGCAATGACCGAGCGGAGGGATTCCATCCGGAATCGCCTGACCCTGATGAATCTGTTTAGGATCTTTAGATCCAGAACCGGCCTCACAGTCCCGTCCTTTTTGGGGACCGAAAAAAGATTGGAGTAAAACCCCTGCGACTCTTCGCCCTGCGGCACTGGGGCGATAACCCCTTTGTGCTCTAGCGTCGTTACAGCCTGTAACAAACTCTCCGCCTGCGAATCTGTCTTGGAAAGTCGCGAACGGAAGAATCGCTGTGGTGGCCGTCCGACAAACTCTATCTTGTACCCGGACGATACAAGTTCTGCCACCCAAGTGTCGCGTGTCACTGCGACCCAAACGTGGCTGAACCTTAGTAGGCGTCCGCCCACCCTGTCGTCCGTAGGTACGGAGCGCCTCCAGTCATTTAGCTGGAGGCTTTTGGGGCTTGGCCCCCTTCGCTCTGGGTAAATGGCCTCGGCCTCTACCCAGCGGATTGGCCCTGTAAGAGACTTGTTTTTCCCTACTCTGGCCATCGTTTGCGGAGGAGTATGTCCTGGCCGGAGTCCCCCCCCAGGGGCTACGAAAGGGTCGAAAACGCCTTTGCGTTTGCCTGAATGCCGGGCAACTTCTCTGCTGCGGAAGGAAACTACTCTTCCCCCCTGTGGCTTCTGAGATAAGCCTATCCAGCTTCTCACCGAACAATCGATTGCCCTGAAAAGGCAATGAGGTCAAGGATTTTTTTAGAGATAGAATCCGCTTTCCACAGCCTCAGCCATAATGCACGCCTAATGGCGATCGCATTCGCCGCTGCCACCGCCGAACACTCGGCCGCGTCCAGTGAGGCGCTGACAAGATAATCACTTGCCCCTGACATCTGATTTGCCACCTCTAAGACCTCCGCGGGCAGATCCCTGTCCTGGAGGGCCTTATACAGAGCTTCCCCCCACGAAACCATGGCTTTAGCCACCCAAGTCGCCGCAAAGGAGGGGGCCAGAGCCGACCCTGCTGCCTCATATACCGAGCGGGCAAGCCCGTCCATGAGGCGATCAGTTGGGTCCTTAATAGAGGTCCGCTGGCAGACCCCCCTCCCTGCTCCCGCCCGGGCCCTGAAGGGATTCAATTGCCCTTGTAAGGGACAGCATAGACTGCGATAAGGACACCGCCCATTCCGGGGGGTCCTGACCCCTTGGTTCAGAAACAGTGGGGGGCTCCTGGGCGCGCTCCGACTCACAGGCTTCACAATATTTACCCGCCTGTGCCTTTGGCAGCCTGACCCCACAGGACACGCAAACCGCGTAAAGGAAAGAGTGAGCTTTTCCTTTTGCAGACATACTTGCACAGGCTGAAGGCAGAGTAGAAGGAGGAGGAGGGTAACCTCTTCCCTGACAAGCAGCGTGGTTCTCCAAACGGAGTTACACTCACCCACCGGCTCCTTGCGTGGATGCGATGTGTTAGGGCGGAAGTCTCTCCGGGATCTGCGCCTCTGACCTCCTGCCCTATATCGCGCGTCTCCACCATCGCCGCTGTCACCGCCGCGTCAGCGGGCGGGACTTCCGGCTACCACCGGAAGTCGGCGCGCGGCCTCGCGCGATACTCGCGCCTCCTGCAGTGGGGCCGCGGCCGCCGGCGGGCTTCCGGCCGCGATACACGCGGCGTGCGGAGCCCGGGTGCAACGCCCTGGCTACCGCTACCCACCAGCGCCAACTTGCGGTGCGCTCCAGGAGCGGATCCCCCATATACTAAACAGGTGAGCAGGGCCATCCGCCGTGCAGGCGCGCGGGGGGGGGGGGCTCTGTCGGTCTTACTCGCGGCCTCTTCCCCCTGTACGCTCTCACCTGCGCCTCCGATTCAACCCCCTGGACTCACTACCAAGGGGTGGACGGGTCCTCCATACACTGCTGTTGTAGGAGAGTAGCAACGCGGAGGCTGACCCCTGGTTCTGCTCACACGTGCTCCTGATGAAGTTGTGGGGAAACCGAGTCCTCTAATCAGGACGCGTTGCCCCTCTTTCGTTAAAAAATAGATGTCTGGAAAAAAGTCCCAGATGTGTCCCTCGGTGCGGGAGAGGACACGTGGAGGGTTACTCACACGTGGTCGCCCGTTGGTGATTTGGGGAGATCGGATCCTCTCTATAGGATCCATCGCCCCTATCTTATCTTCATAGAAAAAAGGGAGGAAAAAAAAAAAAATCTAGTCTGGAACTCCAGACTGCGTGTGCCTCCATCAGACACTAAGCAAAAACTGAGTTACGCCCGGCCTAGGGGCGAGGGTGTATGCGGCGGAGGAGGAGCTAACTCTTTTTTTGTACACTTAGTGTCGGCCTCCAGACGGCAGAAGCACACACCCACAGTCTCTGTGTCCCCCAATGAGACGAAGGAGAAATATAACTTTTAATATACCAATTAAAACAATACCAAAAATAATGTCACCCACAAGTGAATTTGTTAAAATGCAGAATGAATGGGTGATCCTCAGAGGAATTTTGAAAACACCCAAAAGCATAGCATTAGGGATATAGAATGTAGCTGTTAGAACAGACAACAACCTATATGATGGATACAGCATGAAAAATAGCACAGTACTATAACCAATCGCACATGTATACACATGTATAATATTTGAGACCAGACCAAGGGTTCATAGCCCCAAATAACGAGATTTCAAAGTAGGAACGAGATTTCAAAAAAAGGAACAATCTCACCAGTTAATGCAGACGGTCAGGAGTCATCAGGGATACTCTGTATGCCTACAGGAAGGTAGCGACGGGAAGGCAATACCCTGTCAATTCCCTTACATGCTAACCATTAAACTGATCCCCAGACTCCTGCCCTTACAAGGGCAGTCCACAACTAGCCCTATATTGCACATGCCCTGCACTTTCCCTATAAGGAGCGTCCCAACGCGTTTCATCCAAGTAACTCTTCAGGGGACTAACTTGTTTAAAGTGCCATAGCTAAGAGAAATACATCCTCCCGCTCTCTATACTATCTGCTGTCTGCTAAGGGCAGGAGTCTGGGGATCAGTTTAATGGTTAGCATGTAAGGGAATTGACAGGGTATTGCCTTCCCGTCGCTACCTTCCTGTAGGCATACAGAGTATCCCTGATGACTCCTGACCGTCTGCATTAACTGGTGAGATTGTTCCTTTTTTTGAAATCTCGTTCCTACTTTGAAATCTCGTTATTTGGGGCTATGAACCCTTGGTCTGGTCTCAAATATTATACATGTGTATACATGTGCGATTGGTTATAGTACTGTGCTATTTTTCATGCTGTATCCATCATATAGGTTGTTGTCTGTTCTAACAGCTACATTCTATATCCCTAATGCTATGCTATTGGGTGTTTTCAAAATTCCTCTGAGGATCACCCATTCATTCTGCATTTTAACAAATTCACTTGTGGGTGACATTATTTTTGGTATTGTTTTAATTGGTATATTAAAAGTTATATTTTATCTCATTTGCTGTCTTATAATCCCTCCTTATTAACAAAATGCTTGATCTTACTGTCTCCATCTTGATTTTTTATACCCAACCCATTGATTTAGGGGTTTCAGATTTATAAAGGTCAGGTATTTGCCCAAAGGTTTTTTTTTTGTTTTTTTTTTAAAGGAGAAAAGGGAGGAATGCCCCTGAACTTAAAAACTTTCTGGGGAAGATGTCAGGGACCTTCTGAGGCAGAGAGGGATTAGGGTCTGGTGACACCATACTGTTCAGAGGGGTTTAAGATGGGAAAAGTCTATTCTGTACCCTTCCCCCCCTATAGTTTGCAGAATCCACGGTTGTCTGTAATGGCCTGCCATCCTTTCAGAAAAAAAATAATGAAGTCTCCCTCCCACTTCTAAGGTGTCAGTCTCCCCTATGAGATGGAAAAAACTGTTCAAGGTGGTTACCCTAAGGAAGGTAGGGTACATACACGGTCTTCCCCTTCCACCTGTACTCCTGCTTGAGGGACTGACAGGTCTACGAAAGGAATGGTACTTTTATTTTTCTTTGGGGAACTCTTTCTTGTCGTCAGAGGCCCTTTCTAGAAGGTCAACTAAAACTGGACAGAAGACATGTGTGCCTAAGAATGGGCTAGATTGGAGGTTGTTTTTTGAATGGTTGCCCCCTAACCACGTTTTAAGCCAGATGGCCCATCGTGCGGAGTCAGATAACCAGTTACTCCTGGCTGCAAACTTTACAGAATCAGCTAAGACATCCGCCATAAATTGTCTCGCCATAGTTTACATAGGAGGGAAATATAACAACCTCTCTGGGTGGTGTTGAATTTTAACTGGGTTGTTAGCTCATCAATCCAGATGCACATGAACCTGGCTACCGTGGTGGTGGCAATGTTAGCTTTAATGATGATTGCCGAAGATTCCAAACTTTTTAGTAATCCCTCTGCCTTTCTGTCCATGGCGTCATGATGGCAGGAAGAATCCTCAAAGGTTATTGAGGTCTTCTTTGCGACGAGAAGGTCAAACTTTGGGATATCCTCCCAAATCTGGACTTCCTCTGGATCAAAGGGAAGACTAGCTTTAAAACACCTGGGAATGACCAGTCATTTCTGGATCTTCCCATTACTCTAGGATCATTGCTCTTATATTTTTGTTGACCGGAAACACTTTATTTCTCTGTGTTCTCAGCCCAAACATCTTGTTTTGCATCAGGTGTCGCACCTGAGCCTCCTCGATCGTCATAGTACCCAGTACAGCTCTTAAAAGATCATCCATATTCTCGGATGAGAAAAAAAAAAAAAAAAAAATCTGGGTAATACCTTCTTCCTCTCATTCAATGTCCTGATCCGAATAATATGCGTATGCCTCCTCTGAAAAACTCTTCAATCTCCCATCTGGCTCTCTTGTGACAGGAAGTACTCTGAGCTGGCTGTGATGGCATAAGATTAGCGACAATACTCTGGACCTCTTCCCTAATCATGGACCACATGTCTATTAAAAGTAATGACTGTTCGACCTTGAAGAATTTTGCAATGCATTCAGCGCATAACTGCTTTTTACATGACTGGTAGTTTAGCGTTGCACATCAGACATCTCTTGAGTTTTTTCCCGTGAAAATTATCCTGATACTAAGGGAGTCCCTCTGTTCTAATTTAAAAGATAGGAGAACGGTGCTCTCTTAAATATGAGGTTTCACCCTCATGGAAATGGACCATGGCCACTATGGGGATTACTTACACTGCCCATGGACTGTTCGGCGGGTGCCTCTGAGCGAGAAGGATTAGTATCCATTGTTCACACTCACACCCTCTGACAGCACTCTTTTATAGGGTTTTGCCTTGTCCAGGTAGACTTCAGATGTCCCCCACAGCGTTTCCTTGTGTTCCACAGTGAAATGCACACTGCGCCATCCCAACAGGTGGTATCCCTCTAAACCAGATATGCATTCCACACTGGAACCAACCCATGTCATCAAAAGGCGTCCCGGACCGGAAGTGCGTTCCACGCTGGAACTCGCGCCTGTGCGTGCGACCTGGAAGTTCATCCAGCAGTTGCAGCATGGCACAGAGAGTCCTCCACAGAGGGAAGCGGCAAAGTCAGGAGCTACATCCCGCTCTACAGACTAGCTCAGGGACCCCCTGCCCAGTGAGTCATCAGTCTGGAGCCTCTTGACAGAGGGAAGGGAAAAGATCAAATCCCCTCCGATCCCTGTGCTCCCAGATAAAGATTTGCGCTGCTGTGCCTCCTTTCTCTGTGCCCTGTCCTGGTAGGGACAGAAAAAACAGAGGGTGAGGAGGAGTTGCTTTTGTGTTTCCGGTCTCTAAAGGAAGAGTAGGACTACCTCCTGTCTTGCTGTCATGAGGGACGTCCTGGGAATCAACATTTTTGTGGGAAAAATTAGATTTTTTTTTTTTATTTTCACAGCTCTATGCTTTATACTTCTGTAAAGTTTATGAAGTAGGACAGTGTTCCCCAAATCCAGTCCTCAAGATTTCCTTAGAATGGCCCAGGTGATAATTGCATTACCTGCACAGGCATTAATTCCATCACCTGGGCAATACTAATGAAATCCTGAAAACATGACATGTTGGTGGCTCTTGACTGAAGTTAGGGGAACACCGATGTAGGAGTTCAAGGTGCTCAATACACCTCTAGATAAGTTCCCTGAGGGGTCTAGTTTCCAAAATTATGTCTTTTTGATCAGTTTTCACTGTTTAGGCACATCTGGGGCTCTCCACACACAACATTGCTGGAATAGTTAGCAGACGCCAATTTCACATTCAAAAAGTCAAATGACGCTTCTTCCCTTCAGAGCTTTGCCATGTGCCCAAACAGTGGTTTTCCCCCACATATGGGGCATTGGCATGCTCAAGAGAAATTGCACATGTTTTGTGGTCCATTTTCTCCGGTTTCCCTTGCAGAAAAAATTTGGGGTCTACAGTAAAGTGCGTGAAAAAAAGTTAGTTTATTTTTTCCTTCCATGTGCCATTAATTCCAGTGAAGCACCTGAAGGGTTAAACATCTTGAATGTGGGTTTTGAGCACCTTGAGAGGTGCAGATTTTAGAATGTCGTCACTTTTGGGTATTTTCTATCATATAGACTTCAAGTGGTCCACAAAAAAAAAAAAAAAAAACAATTGTAAATTTTGTTGTACAAATGAGAAATCGCTGGTCAACTTTTAACCCTTCCTAACAGAGTAAAAATTATGCTTCAAAAATTGTGCTGATGTAAAGTGGGAAATCTTATTTATTAACCATTTTATATGTGACAACTCTGATTTAGGCTTCTTTCACACGTCAGTGGCTCCGGTACGTGTAGTGACAGTTTTCTCACGCACCGGAGACATTGACACACGTAGACCCATTCAAATGAATGGGTCTATGCATATGTCATCGTGTTTTCACGGACCGTGTGCAAAACACGGAGGCACGTCTGTTTTAACACGGACACACTGCCCGCAACATGTGCTGCATACGAATAACAGTTCATACTGTCCTCCGTGCTCACGGACGGCCGCCGGGAAGAAGCGCTACTGTAAGGGCGGTTCCCAGCGGCTGGTGCTGACCACGGCTGTCATTCTTCTCTCCTGCTCTGCCGGCAACAGCGAGCAGGAGAGAATGAATTAAAACCCGACGTGGGGTCCCCCTGTTTGTGAACCAACCAGACGAAACTTACAGCTGGGGGCTGCAGTCCTCAGCTGTCAGCTTCATCAAGGTTGGTTCTCAAGAATAGAGGGGTCTCCAAGCTGTTTTTTTAATTATTTAAATAGTTAAAAAAAAAAAACAAAAAACGGCAAGGGGTCCCCCTATTTTTGACAAACAACCTGACTAAAGCTGATAGCTGAGGGCTGATATTCTCAGGCTAGTAAGGGGCCATTGATCTTGGCCGCTCCACAGCCTAAAAACAGTAGCCCCCAGCTGCCCAGAAAAGGCGCATCTATTAGATGTGCCTATTCTGGAGCTTTGACAGATTCTTCCCACTTGCCCTGTAATGGTGGCAAGTGGGGTAATAAGGGGTTAATGCCACCTTTCTATTGTAAGGTGACATTAAGCCCGGATTAGTAATTGAGAGGGTGTCAAGAAGACACCTATCCATTACTAATCCTATAGTATATAAAGGGTTAAACATACACACAATAATAATAAAGTATTTTAATGAAAGACGTAAACATATTTTTAAAGTTTTTATTTCTCTGCTAATTCCTTTGCAACTCCCTCGATCTCCTGTAAAAAAAAAAAAAAAAAAAAAAAAAAAGGTGAAAATAATAAAGCAAACAATATACATTACCTGTCCAGCGCTCAGTCACGTCCCACGGCGTAAATCCATCTCGGGGGTTAATACGTTTACAGGCAGAGCGCTGCTAACCCAGCTCCTCCCGACTGTATACGACTGTAGAATGAATGGAAGCAGCCGGCACATGCTCAGTAACTAGCGATGACGTCACCGCTCATCAGAGTCTGCGCTATGCTTCCAATCATTCCCCAGTCGTTTACAGTCGGGAGCGGCTGTGTTAGCAGCGCTCCGCCTGTAAACGTATTAACCCCCGAGATGGATTTACGCCGTGGGAAGTGACTGAGCACCGGACAGGTAATGCGTGGGGACCCTTCTATTCTTGAGAACCAACCTTGATGAAGCTGACGGCTGCAGCCCCCAGCTGTAAGTTTAGTCTGGTTGGCTCAAACTGAGGGGGACCCCACACCAAGCTTTCATTCATTCTGCTCTCCTGCTCGCTGTTGCCAGCAGAGCAGGAGAGCAGAATGACAGCCGCGGTCAGCACCAGCCGCCGGGAACAGCGCTTACTGTAGCGCTAATTCCGGGGGCCGTCCGTGTGGTCCTGATGCGATTCACATTCAGCACACGGTTGCCACGTGTCCACACGGACAGCTCCGATACAGTGTTTACCGGTACCGGAACTATCTGGATGTGTGAAACTTGCCTTAAGGGAACAAAAATTAAGAGGTTTGAAAATTAGTCAAAACTTGACAAACGTCTGTTTTTTTAACAAGCAAACGCAAGTCATGTTGAAAACTTTTGATCAGGGTCATCTGGATGTTTTGGGTTGTCATTATGATTTAAAGAGACAAACACAGTAATTTGACAATAAATGGCTTCACCCAACTACTGACCATGAGTGGAGAAAAAGTTTTGGTGTTATTCATATTCTCTGCAAAAAGGCCAAGAAAGCAAAAATTCTGCCGGGTTATGTAAACTTTTGAGCACAACTGTATATATAACTTATCCTTAACCCCCAAGCCCATTTTAACCTTACTGACCAGGCAGGCCAATTTTTTCAATTCTGACCACTCACTTTATGAGGTCATAACTTTTTTTTGTTAGGAAGTTAAAAGTTGACCAGTGTGATCTCATTTTTACTACAAAATTTGCAAAATCATTTTTTTTCTAGGGACCACCTTACATTTGAAGTGACTGAGGGACTTATAGGACAGAAAATACCAAAAGTGACACCATTCTAAAAACTGCACCCTCCAAGATGCTCAAAACCACATTACCCTTCAAGTGCTTCACAGGAATTAATGGAATGTGGAAAGAAAAAAAAAAAAAAAAACACAACATGCTTAGCCATACGGCCAGACTTGGGAGGGACCGAGCACTATTTGCCTCTTGGAGAGCAAATTTTCCTAGACTAGTTTGCGAACTCCATATAAAAGTCCCTACGTGCTAGAAAAGCAGAATCCCCACCCCTTCAAGTGACCACATTTTGGAACTTATAATCCTTTGGGACTATATCTACAGATGTAGTGACGATTTTGACTCCAACCAGTAGTGGATGCTGCCGAGTGAAAATTGCAATCTGCCGTTGTAATGACAAGTACATTGCAGTCACCAGTACATTAGGCAGAGCTCATACTTCTGTAAATTAGGCAGGCTTTCATCACTACAGAAATGCCAAAACACATGGGCGCTAAATGTGGTTTAGGCACATTGTGGGGCTGAGAATGGAGGGGGGCGTTTAGATTTGGGAGCGCAGAATTTGCTGAATTTCTTTTAAGGGAAGAGGGGCCATTTTGGTTTCCCACAGCCTTTGTGCTACCGGTAACGTGGAAGCCCCTATATTTCCGTTAACATATGAGGGATCCGAGTGGGGACTTGCTTTTTTTATAGATTGAGTTGAAGCTTTTGTTAGGAACATTTTACATAAAACATTTATGATCACATTTATCCAGCGCTCTATGCTGAGCATTTACTATGGGATTTCCATCCAAATTTCTGAGTGACACAATTCAGATAAAACCCCAGAGGGATCAATATAATGAGGCAGAAGAGTTACTCTGGACTCTGACCTCTATTCAGCGTAGTCTTCATTTCAGAAGTGCACAAAACTGTGGCAGACCGCACTTTTATATTCTCCTAAAAGATAAGACACAAAGACAGGTGCCTCATTATAGGGAATCTTCCTTCGGGGGTTCCGTCTGAATCACGTATTTCAGAGATTTACACGGAAACCCTGGTGTAAGAGCACAGCATAAAGTGCAGGATAAATGTGCGCCGAGCCTTACTGCAATCTTTGGGAGGCATAATTTAAAAAAAAAAAAAATAAAAATAAAAAACATCATGTGAAGAATTGGTTTTATTTATTTTTTACGCCGTTCCTTGTGCGGTATAAGCGATACAACAACTTTATTCTTTGGGTCGGTGCAATTCCAGAGAGACCAGATTTATATTGGGTTTTTAGGTTTAGTTGCGGACACACACTAAAAGACACTTTTTATTGCAACAACTAGTTTTTGTATCACCATATTTAGACAGCTATAATTTTTCCCATATTTCAGCCAGGAGTCATGTGAGGGCTTGATGTTTGCGGGACGAGTTGATGTTTTTATTGGTACCATTTTCAGGCACATGACATTTTGACTGTTCTACCTCCCAAAAATCTGAATAGAAAGCAAACAAAAACCAGCAAGTCAGGAATTGCGTGTTTTTTTTTTTTGTTTTTTTTTTAAAAATACCGTTCCGCGTGTGGTAAAATTGGTAAGGCAGCTTTATTCTTCGGGTCAGTACGATTACAGCGATATCACAGTTATATCTTTTTTGTGTTTTGGTGCTTTTACACGTTAAGTAATGTGATAGACAGGCCTCTATTCCTTATATTTAAAGACTCTATAGAAACAGGGTCTGTTCCTTTTGATTGGCGGCAAGCAAATGTGGTACCAATATTCAAAAAGGGGTGTAAAAGGGAATCTGGAAACTATATGCCGGTAAGCTTAACATCTGTTGTGGGTAAAATTTTTGAAGGGTTTCTAAGGGATACCATTATGGAATATCTCAATGTTAATAAATGTTCAACTCCATATCAACATGGATTTATGAAGGATCGCTCCTGTCAAACTAACCTGATCACCTTCTATGAGGATGTAAGCTCTCAAATGGACCAAGGAGAATCATTGGATGTCATTTATCTCGACTTCTCTAAAGCATTTGACACTCTCCCACATAAAAGATTGGTAAGTAAGATGAGAAAGCTTGGGCTTGGGGAAAATGTGTGTAGATGGGTAGGTAGCTGGCTTAGTGATAGAAAACAAAGAGTGGTTATTAATGGTGCATACACAGATTGGGCCCCCTACTATTTAATATATTTATTAATGATCTAGTGGATGGCTTACACAGTAAAATATCAGTATTTGCAGATGATACAAAACTATGTAAGGTAGTTGACACAAAGGAGGACAGTTTGCAACTACAGACAGATTTGAGTAAATTGGAGAATTGGGCTGAAAAATGGCAAATGAGGTTTAACACAGATAAGTGTAAGGTTATGCACATGGGAAGGAGAAACAGATGCTACAATTACTTACTAAATGGGAAACTGCTGGGGAAATCAGACATGGAAAAAGACTTAGGCATCTTAGTCAATAAGAAGCTAAATTGGAGTGCCCAGTGTCAGGCAGCTGCCACCAAAGCAAATAGGGTCATGGGATGCATTAGAAGAGGTTTGGGGACATGAGATGAAAACATAATTCTCCCTCTGTACAAATCACTCGTCAGACCACACTTGGGAGTATTGTGTGCAATTTTGGATGCCAGTACTCAAAGACATTACTGAACTTGAAAGGGTTCAAAGGCGGGCTACTAAAATGATAAATGGAGTTGGTTCACTACAATACCCAGAAAGGTTATCAAAATTAGGTCTATTTACTCTAGAAAAGAGAAGACTTAGGGGAGACCTAATATATATGCACAAGTATATCAGAGGGCAATACAGAGATCTCTCCAATGAACTGTTTGTACCAAGGACTGACAAGAACAAGGGGGCATTCTCTTCGTTTGGAGGAAAGACAATTTCTGCACCAGCATAGAAGAGGGTTCTTCACGGTAAGAGCAGTGAGGTTCTGGAATTCTCTTCCTGAGGAAGTGGTGATGGCCAACTCACTGAATGAATTTAAGAAAGGAATGGATGCTTTTCTTGTGAGTAACAGTATAGAAGGTTACGAATAACATAATATTATAGGTAGATGGTTGACCCAGCTTAGGGGAAGGAATTTTTTTCTCTATGGAGAAAATTGGCTTCTACTCTGTGGGTTTTTTGCCTTCTCCAGGATCAACAATGCAGAACAGCTGCACTAAAAATAGGCTGAACTAGATGGACATAAGGTCTTCCTTCAGCCTTCAAAACTATGTTATACAAAAACTATTTCATAGAAAATCATCATTTTTGCATCACTTTATTCTGAGAGCTACAACTTTTATTTTTCCGATGACGTAGCTATATGATGGCTGGTCTTTTGCGGGACAAGATGACGTTTTCAGTTGCACTATTTTTATTTACATTCGTCTTTATGATCGCGTTTTATTGCACTTTTTGTTTGCGGCATGATAAGCATTGCTTTTTGCCCTTTTTTTTTACAGTGATCACTGAAGGGGTTAACTAGTGTGATAGTTTTATAGGTCGGCTCATTCCGGATGCTGTGATACCATTTACTTTTTTTTTTTTTTTTTTTTTTATTTTACATAATTTATTGGATTCATATTTCTTTGTTTTTTGTTGTTTAAAGATTTTTCACTTTTTTTTTTTAATTTTTTTTACTGTTTTACATTGTCCAAGGATGGGACTTCACTGTACAGTGACAGATCGCTGATCTGATACTCTGCAATGCTTCTGTACTGCAGAGCATCGGAGTGGCGTCTGAAAGGCTGGGAAGGAGGCATGTCAGCTCCTGCTCTGAGTATGCACTGACAAGCCACCTTCCCTGAAGAACCCCGCAGCCATCTTGCATTGTGCCCACTCCCTGTGCAATCTACTTGGTCACTTTCAGTATTGACAGCGGCAGAAGGGTTAAACGCCTGCGATTGGTGCCAACACTGATGGTGGGAGTTGTTGCAGGGCGTCAGCTCCCACACAGAGCTAACACCTGCAACCAATCGCAGCAGAGCTCAGCGTGAGCGGCACCATACATTACTGCGGCTTGCGGTAACGCAGTTCCTGCAGCATTGTACATATATGGTACATGTCTGGAAGGGGTTAAAGCAAGAAATCTAGAGCATATTTTCTTAGAACTCCGCTCTCTGACTGCGTAGCAACATCCCCCACTCAATTTATCCATACATTTCTAGCAGGAATAATAAAGGAACTGCACAATGCAACGATAAAGGAAAAGATAATCCAGTATTTAATCAGGAGAACAAAAAAAAAAAAAACCTCTGAAATCAATAAATATCAAAAGACAAACAGTGCATAAAAAAAATTAATGTATTGCCATGCAATGCTTCAAGACCTTTCACCGAATTATTCATGTTGACATACACTTCTTCCCCCTGTATGATGCTGACCAACCATATGCAGACACACAAAAGAATAAAAAGAACACTCTGCTACTGTCAGCTTGTGATTGGTCAGTATCAAAACAGGGAAAAAGTGTAAGACCCAAGTGAAAACTGATAACACCCACTTGGGCTTAAAAGTTAACTCATTAGGTGCATAATATATATAACTAAATATCGTTGTAACAGAGGAGCGAAATTAAAAAAAAATAATAAAATATTTATATGAGGAGATTAGAGATACAGTGCCTTGCGAAAGTATTCGGCCCCCTGGAACTTTTCAACCTTTTCCCACATCATATGCTTCAAACAAAGATACCAAATGTAAATTTTTGGTGAAGAATCAACAACAAGTGGGACAATTGTGAAGTTGAATGAAATTTATTGGTTATTTTACATTTTTGTGGAAATTCAAAAACTGAAAAGTGGGACGTGCAATATTATTCGGCCCCTTTACTTTCAGTGCAGCAAACTCACTCCAGAAGTTCATTGTGGATCTCTGAATGATCCAATGTTGTCCTAAATGACTAATGATGATAAATATAATCCACCTGTGTGTAATCAAGCCTCCGTATAAATGCACCTGCTCTGTGATAGTCGCAGGGTTCTGTTTGAAGCACGGAGAGCATCAGGAAGACCAAGGAA
This sequence comes from Dendrobates tinctorius, assembly GCF_039654945.1. Taxonomy (NCBI): domain Eukaryota; kingdom Metazoa; phylum Chordata; class Amphibia; order Anura; family Dendrobatidae; genus Dendrobates; species Dendrobates tinctorius. Next base: position 28,876,130 of record NW_027361690.1, read on the forward strand.
CCCAACAGGCAGGTCCGAGATACTATTGTGGAGAAGTTTAAAGCCGGATTTGGATACAAAATGATTTCCAAAACGTTAAACATCCCAAGGAGCAGTGTGCAAGTGATCATATTGAAATGGAAGGAGTATCATACCACTGCAAAACTACCAAGACCTGGCCATCCCTCTAAACTTTCATCTCAAACAAGGAGAAGACTGATCAGAGATGCAGCCAAGAGGCCCATGATCACTCTGGATGAACTGCAGAGATCTACAGCCGAGGTGGGGCAGTCTGTCCATAGGACAGCAGTCGTCCACTGCACAAATCTGGCCTTTACGGAAGAGTGGCAAGAAGAAAGCTATTTCTCAAAGATATCGATAAAAAGTGTCTTTTAACGTTTGCAACAAGCCACCTGGGAGACACACCAAACATGTGGAAGAAGGTGCTCTGGTCAGATAAAACCAAAATCGAAATTTTTGTCAACAATGCCAAATGATATGTTTGGCGTAAAGGCAACACAGCTCATCAGCCTGAACACACCATCCCCACTGTCATACATGGTGGTGGCAGCATCATGGTTTGGGCCTGCTTTTCTTCAGCAGGGACAGGGAAGATCGTTAAAATTGATGGGAAGATGGATGGAGCCAAATACAGGACCATTCTTGAAGAAAACCTGTTGGAGTCTGCAAAAGACATGAGACTGGGATGGAGATTTGTCTTCAACAAGACAATGATCCCAAACATAAAGCAAAATCTACAATGGAATGGTTCACAAATAAACATATCCAGGTGTTAGAATGGCCAAGTCAAAGTCCAGACCTGAATCCAATCGAGAATCTGAGGAAAGAGCTGAAAACTGCTGTTCACAAACGATCCCCATCAAACCTCACTGAGCTCGAGCTGTTTGCCAAGGAAGAATGGGCAAGAATTTCATCCTCTCAATGCAAAAAACTGATAGAGACATACCCAAGAGACTTGCAGCTGTAATCGCAGTAAAAGATGGCGCAACAAAGTATTAAGTTAAACGGGCCGAATAATATTGCACGCCCCACTTTTCAGTTTTTGAATTTCCACAAAAATGTAAAATAACCAATAAATTTCATTCAACTTCACAATTGTGTCCCACTTATTGATTCTTCACCAAAAATTTACATTTGGTATCTTTATGTTTGAAGCATGATATGTGGGAAAAGGTTGAAAAGTTCCAGGGGGCCGAATACTTTCGCAAGGCACTGTATATATATATATATATATATATATATATATATATATATATATATATATATATATATATATATATATGTGTGTGTGTGTGTGTGTGTGTGTGTGTGTGTGTGTGTGTCAAGCCACGCTGCCATGGTGACTGTCGTCATAATAGGTTGCCATAGCAATGATGATGTCAAAGGTTGCCATGGGGAAGAGGATGTCAGAATGGTTGCAATGGTGACGGTTATGTCAGAATGGTTGCCATAGCAAAGATGATGATATAATAGGTTGCAATGGCTGCAATGATGTCATAATAGGTTGCCATGTTGATGATGTCATAAAGGTTGCCATGGCAAAGAATGTCATAATCGGTTGCTATGGGCACAGATGGGCGGGAACCTGGAGACATACAGGTATAAACTATATACAGGGGGAGATGAAATACAACAACAATTCATGTGCAATATAATCACTATAATTTGTTCTAACAAATACACCACAGTTACTATGCCCGGGCAACGCTGGGCTCTTCAGCTAGTGTGCATGCATGTGTATGAGAGAGATAATATATATACATATATATTTTATGTAGTCACTAATACATTGTGCGGCTAGTTCAACATGAAAAATTTGGTGAAAGTCCTCTTTAGTGATACTTTCTTGCACATGCATATACAATCTACAATCGTTCAGTAAGTTTACATTAGGCTATAAACTGCATATTGAAGGCTTGGGGGCAGCATGCACATGCTGATCCACACCAGTGGCCTCACCTGCAGACACCTGCCTGCTGTATCATGACACTAAGCAGCATTTCTTTTTCTTTCTTTTGGGCTGGATCACAGTTAAAGATGTGAAAACACGAAGGGAAAAAAACAAAAACATGATTTAAGTTTTTTGTTTTAAATCTTATCAAGGCCTTGGCTTTTCACCATCAATGTATTTTAGTACCTTAGGATGAAATTCAGGCAATTCCTCATCAAGAAATTCCTCGTCTGTTTCCCCTTCGTCTCGCCTTACTCTGAAGAGCGTGCGTTCAGCACATTCCTAACAAGTATCAGATAAAGGACATGTGAGAAATTACACTAACATTCCGATATTAGCTTTCAACGTTGTTGTGGGGCGGATGGAGAGGGTTTACGTAATGTGCACATTACGGGGCATTGTTATATACAGGTACAGCTTCATATCGTGCAAATTGGCTACAGAACCTTCCAAGCACAACTTTACCAGGACGCATACGACAAATATAAGGTCAGAGTAATCACTGAAGAAAGCCTGGACCAAGTCTAACATTGCCGTGTAATGTCAGCACTGCAGAGCAGCTGGCAATTCAATGCGTTTTATAGGTCATTCTGAAAGCACTCAGGTGGGCACATTGGCACCAACATTGTATCGATTATACACACACACACAAACACTATGCTAAGGAAAGACTCCTGATCGTGTAAGCGCCATAGTGGACTCATGAAAGAGGCAAGTATGACAAAAGATGTCTGACTGACGATTGTGGAGCTACTGTGGACCAGGTGTGCAATGATCGCGCTCGCAGACGGTGCAACTGGGTCCGTGGAGTCAGGGGACCTGCTGACACCAATGCAGTTTTCAGATAAATAAATGCACTTCAGCTGAAATGTATTGCGATGCAGAAAACCACCAGCTCCCTGCACTGCAATTGCTATACAGGCTGCCTGCTAATCAGAGTCTGGCAGCTGATGTTGGTGTGCAGTTACTGCCATATGCCGGCCACCCCTCTATGCCGGTTATGGAGCAGGAAGAAGTTTAATTTTGTTTTTAACCCATAAGCGGCTGCCGATACGCTTTAAAAACGGCAGTCGCTAAGGTGCTTTTCCCTCTTTGCCGTTTTAAAACAGCAATCAAAATGAGGCTGTAAAGCCCCCAGAATTGGAAAACCTCTGGGGTCTCGGTTACCGGGGGGGTAGCTGAGACCCTGGAGAACATGATCAGGGACGGATTTTACGGTCATCGACGTTATTCTACGAATAGCGGGGGATCAAGAAACAAAACAGTGCACGCTGTTACAATGATTGACATGTCAGAGTAGAGAGAAATGATGCCCCCTGAAGACCCCGATACTGCCGCCATCCCCAGGCCCTCTTGCTCCGTCCCCCTGCCCTCCACACCATCTTCCTGAAGAAAAAAAAAATGGCAGGAACACGCGCAGATACACAGCAACAATAAAAAAAAAATGTCATATTGTGACATCAACCCAACTTGCCACCGCTCCAGGGCAAATGGGAAGAGCCAGGCAAAGCGGGTTGCTATTTTTAGGCTGGCAGGGGCAATATCCATGTCCCCCTACCAGCCTGAGAATACCAGCCCCCCAGCTGCCTGCTTTAGCAAGGTTGCTTGTCAAAAAAAAAAAATAAAAAAAATAAAAAAAAATGGGGGGACCCCACAATTTAAAAAAATAAAAAATTTAAATAATTAAAAAAACAGCGTCGGGACCCCTATATTCTTGATACCTAGCCTTGCTGAAGCTGACAGGGTTGCAGCCCCCAGCTGTAAGTTTGGCCTGGCTGGTTAACAAAAATACAGGGGAACCCACACCGGGTTTCTTTTGAAAAAATGGTTTATTTACAGCGCAGGAGCGGCTGATGAATACTCCCATCCGCCGCTCGTGCTCTCGCTGTTATTAGCGGTAGCAGGTGTCGGATGATGGGAGCTGTAGTCCCATCAGCTGAGACCAGTGACCGGAGGTAAACTTTATACCTCTAATCACAGCTGCAAGCTCACACTCTGACAGGGTGGGAACAGCTGCTCTCTGACCGGCAGGTAAGATTTCACCGCCGATCAGAAGCAGCGTTTGCCTCGCTGTCATGAACAAACACCCGGTGTTCGGCAGCCGAACCCAAACAGTAACACGGACTTCCTGGTGAAGTTCGTGCCCAAACAGTAGGTGTTCGGTATGGATGGCGAACTTTACTGTTCGGGTTTCGCCAATCTCTACTTGTCTCCATTTTTCTTTTCCACGACCTTTTTAAATGGACTTCTCTGGATATAATAAACTTGGCGAGAGTTGTATTAAGAAATTCAACCCCATGCCACTAAAGAGAGCTCTGGAATAGAATTTTACTTTACAATGGAGTAGAAAAGGAGCGGTCAGCGCACCTGTCCAGTGCACAGCTACGAATGCCAAGAGAACTGTCCGTAGCAATCCAAGCAGTAAGCCGCTACTCACTGCATCAATAAAAACAAATGCTCACTTAATGCAAAAGATTTGATAAAAACAAAAGTTAAACAGCGCCACACAATACAAATCGCAAAGGAGAAACACGTACAAGCTCAACGCAACACGTTTCTGACCTACAAGGCCCTTAATCTGAGCTGGTGCCACCATTTCACTATTGTTGGTTTTATCAAATATTTTGCATTAATAAAACATCGTTTTTATTGAAGAATTGAGTGCCAGCTTTCTGCTTGAATTGCTGCTGCAATTTTACTTTGCACTAGAAAAAGAAGCTGGCAATAGTGACATATTTTAGTCAGGAAGCTCACCTCACCAGTGGAATCCAATAGTGTCACTTTCACATCATCTACAGTTCCCCAGGACTTCTGAGCTTTCCACACAAAATCTGAGGGAGGGTTGTGAACAGCTCCGACATCTGCTGCCCATATCTGTCAGAAACTTACTGCAGTTAATGGTAACAAATGAGGGCATCAAACATTGCATTAAAATACAATTAATTGCAATACTACAGTGTCCATTACACATGAAAACTTCAGTATCAAATTAGGTTTGTGTTGCTCAAAGCAATCACCCAAATTCCAATTTTCTCCATGGTTAGTTTTAAAGCAAAAAGTGTGAAATGAATGGTTGTTCTGGACAATGCTGAAATATTTTTTTTTTTTTTTGCAGAAACCCGAAAGAATTCAAAGTAGACGATGTAAAAACTTTTATGCCTAAAAATGCCAAAAGTAATCTAGGAGGGATATCTTTATTGTCTAACCAGAAGAATTATGTTTGGAAGCTTTCAGAGCATAGATGTTCCTTCTTCAGTCCAAATGCTTGTAAACATGATTCTTCTGGTTAGCCAATAAAGGTATCCCTCCTAGATTACTTTTGGCATTTCTAGGCATAAAAGTATCTACAATTGATTTTCCTGGCTAACATGGTAGCACTATATCATTTTCTATTGTACATAAATTCACGTTAACTAAACGCATAGAAGTTATCCCTACATAATAAATTCAGCTTTGCCACGTCTATTAGTAAATCCACATTTATCTCCAGTCAATCTCTCTCATCATTAACCACTTCCAAAAATATGACACACTGTTTAGTCATACGTTGGGTTCCAGTCTTGGATGCAAGCTCAAACTGATGCTAGAAGAGAATGGCTGTGACATTCAACCAGGGCATGTCTAACAGCAGCGTGTGGAGTCAAGCGCCAACCACTACTGGTAAACACTTAAAGGGAACCTGTCACCATGAAAATGAAGTCTAACCTACAGGTAAAATTTGAAGACCAATTGTTCCAGCTCTTCCATAAAAACACCTTTATTTTGTCACTATAAAAACATGGTCAGCTTCTTAGGCTATGTGCACACACTGCGGTTTTTGCTGCGGTTTTGGCCGTAGCAGAACGGCAGCAGTTCTGCAGACAGTGTACAGTAGCATGTAAATCTGTGTGATTTACAATGTGCAGTGCACATGCTGCGGATTTTTAACTGCGGAAAAGCTGCGGTTTTGAATCCGCAGAAAGAAATGACATGTCAATTCTTTTCTGCGGATTCTGCTGCGGTTTACCATCTCCTCCATTGTAGAGATGATAAACCGCAGGGAAACCCGCAGGCCAATCCGCAGGTCATTTTACCTGCGGTTCCGCAGATAAAAAAAATCCGCAGACCAATCCGCAGCGTGTGCACATAGCCTTAGAAATCAAGGCACATGTGAGGATGAGCTACGCGTTTCGATCGCTGCTGTGATCTTTATCAAAGCTATCACACTATGAAAGTACCAGCATTCAAAAGGACCTGTCACCAATGAGCTGTCAGAAAACAATCACATGATCTAAGGTCCTGAACAAGAAACACAATCAAAGAAAAAAAAATGAAATCAAAACACAAATATGAATTATGAATGACATGCAAAATCCATTAAATCAACTTAAAAATTACTTTAATGTAGATCAATAATGAAACAATTTCATTTTTTCTATTCAGACTAGTAGGGAACCTTGTTCCAAGATTGAATATCCAGTATGCCTCACAGGTGAGTATGAGCCTTTTGATATCACATCCATGAAAGGTTTTTTTTTTTTTAAATTTTTTCCAGACCAGTGACTGAATGAAACGATATCTCGAGTGTACATCTATAACATGTTTTGCTGCAGAGGATATACTACGGTTGCCACCTGCATTGTTTGTAATATCATTTAAATGTTCACCTATGCGAGTTTTTATTTTCTGGACGTACATCCAATATATGCCTTATTGCAGATAATGCAATCTACTTTGTACACAACATAACAGGTGTTACAATTCATAAATCTCCTTATTAAAAAATTAAAAACTTGTATAGGTGAACATTTAAATGATATTACAAACATTGCAGGTGGTATGTTTCTTGTTCAGGACCTTAAATCACGTGATTGGATACAGGACCTTTTTAATGCTGGTGCTTTCATAGTGTAATAAGTTTGATAAAGATTGCAGCTATTGAAATGCATAGCTCGTCATGTGTTCCTTGATGTTGTCCAAGAAGCTGATTGTGACAAAATAAAAAGGAAATTTTTTTTATGGAAGAACTGGAACAATTGGTTTTCAAATTTTACATGAATGCATCTCATCAGGACGGAGTTCAGTGCACTTTCTGAAGATTGGTGAGCTGGCATTTTTTTTCTTTATACTGTAACCTACAGGTACCATGTTCTAGAGCAGAGGGAGGTGAGCAGATTGATATATAGGTTTTGTGAGAAAAGAACTTGTGTTTACCCTTAATTTCTGCTCTTTCTGGTATTTTTAGTGCAGTAGGGGGGTCCTATCAGTGACTGACAGCTTTCTCTGTGCAAGTGGGCATACAGACATAGCGGTCAATCACTATAAAATTGCACACTGGACTGAAGATCCCAGAAAGAGCAGAGGATTAAATGGTTAAAACATAAGTTATGCAGAAAGTGTTTTTGAAAAGAGATAAAGTTCACTTCTCATGTAATGCGTTCACTCTGCTGTCCTGCATTTGTTCGGATCTCATTGCATAGCTGTGTGTGATAAGAGAGCAATGGGTCTCCCGGTCTCCCATTGGCAATGCCCCTTTCATGTAAAATAAGCTCTGGAGACAGATCCTCATGACGATCATTGTCAGGCCCATAGATCTCAACAGCTCATTTGTATTTTAAGAAAATTGTGGATTTCTCTTGAATAAGACATCTGTTCACTAATATTAAAGGTATAATTTTATGCAACTTCCTATGACCTATATTCCCATATAAATAATGGCTTCAGAGAATTGATCCTACTGACAGATTCCCTTAAAGTGCGCGGACCTGTGATTTAAAAACGCATGTTTCAAGCACTCATTGGCCTCCCTGCGACGCAGTTGTGGCCTGTAAATAAGTTGTGGTAACAGCCAAGGGTCTGCTGAAGCCCTTAGTGCCTGTCATGATAGTTATCCATATGAAAGCCAGCCTGTGGCTAGCATTCAAGGGAGACTGAATTATACTAAATAATGCAACTATAGTATTGCAGTATTTAGCATGAATTACGATCTCATTTTGGGATTAAACAAATAAAGTAACTACAACAAAAAAAGTCAATTCTAATGTGATGCCGTTAGCACTAATGACAATCTTTAGAGATTAAGTGTTACAAAAGTCAGCATTGACAACTCTTCTGGACCTTATGCTTTCAACTTATAAGACTGCTAGTCACCGTCACATGTTGGCCAGCTTTCAGAATAAACCGTCCCGGAAGCTTAAAACCAACGTCAGGCAGGCTTCCATGTTGTCGTTTAATGGTCCATCCACTTAGCTGTTGATCCTGTATGTAATAGAAATGATAAAAATAATCAGCAAGCATCCAACTGTATGCTCAATCCAATACCAAAACCCAACACACACACACCAAGTCCTGATAGTCTGCAGCTGGGGTTTTGCAACAGCTGGAGAACCAAAGGTTTGAGATCTTTGCTCCAAATAAATCAAATTAAAGAAACATACAAATGTAAGCTCCAATGGCCTTACAAAAAGGAAGATGACATTTTGCAAAAAGATTCAGATGTCCACAAATGAGATGTCTCCAACTGCTCTGAAACAATGACTCTCAGCATGCCCAGACTTCAAATTACTGCATGGGCCTGATGGGAGACATCATTTCACAATAGCTGAAGAGACATAGGATTAACACCACTGCTGTACAGAATACACTTCAGTTTCTATGATTAGCTTGTGTATTACAGTACACAATACCTGATCTGAATTGTTGACAAGCCTCAAGTACTTTCCTTCTGGGTCTATTTCCTCTATAGATACTGGACCTGAAGACGAAGCTTCCTGGATGATCTTATAGCCTGGCCGACTTTCTCCTCTTTCACTCTCCTCCAACTTTCTCTTCTTACCACGCAAAGAACGGCTTGTTTGACTTGTGCTGGTCCGGGAAACTTTACTTCTTTGAGATGGACTTGGAGACAGCTTCAGCCTAGAGAACACAGACAGTGAGAGGTTTTTAGTTTGCATCTTAACTTATATTTATCTTCCACCTTCTGGTCTACTCAATTAGTTTGGTACAATCAGGATACAGCACCAGACACTAGATCAAGTGACATATTGGTGATTTGCAGAGCGGTCAATTATACAAAAGTGAAAAATCTTAAAATGATCCCACAATATGATCACCATACTGATATTTATTGTAATATATAATTGGGTTTACACCCTTCTGCATTTCCTAGTTCCCGACTCTTACTACAACACAGATGTCCTTGACAAAGGTAGTTTTTGTTTGAAACGTTGGATCATATCTGTTTTATCTCCTTGCCAGATCAAAATGACCAACACTGCAGTAAGACCTACAGTCCAAATTTCTGTTTTTGAGGTGCTGAGATTTATACTTCAATTAGCCTGGTCCACAAGTTCCTTCCTTGAGCTCACTATATTTAAAGAGTACAGTGCTGCTGGTCCTCCCCTTCATCCTAGATAATTGAGCCGGTTTAAAGGGAATCTGTCTGCAGATGTTTGCCATTTCATCTGAAGCAGAGAAATGTGCCTCGCATGATCGCCGCCATGAACTCGGCTTAAGTGATTGCCAAGCCTTGACGGTCATGGCTCGGACTGCACCTCCCCGACTGTATAACCTCAAATGCCACGATCAATAGTGATTGCAGCATTTCGGAGGCAGGGAGAGAGAGGGTGCTCCCTTTCTTGCATGATCTGCACTTTGCAACACCATCGCGGGCTGCCGATCGTTGACATGTCAACACAAGGTCGCATGATCTTCGAGTCTGCCAGCTACTACATGCCTGTTAAACCATGCTAGGTGCATGGTCAAAAAAGGCTTGTGTCCGTGTTTCAACAACCTGTACTGCAATGCATTATACCAGTGGTCAGAGTAATAAAGTAAAGTCCCATGGGGAGGGGGCTCTATAAAAAAAAAAAAAAAAAAAGTGTAGAAAAATAAAAAAAGAAGATCTCAAGAAATAAACTCAATTATATATATATATATATACACATATATATATATATATATATATATATATATATATATATATATATATATATATATATATATATATATATATATATATATATATCGCAGAGTATATGAAAAAATGATTTCTATATTTGTTTTGCACAATATAAAAACTATCGCAACGACCCGAAGAATGGAATGGTCTTGTCACTTATACCACACTGGGAAGAGTGTAAAAAATAAATAAATTCTTAACCTGGTGTTGATTTGTTCATTCTGCCTCCCAAATATCGCAGTAAGGCGCGGGTCACATTTATCCTGCGCTCTTCGATGAGTGCTCACATCGGGGTTACTGTGTAAATCTCCAAAATACGTGATCCAGATGCAACATTCCTTATAATAGGGTAGATGGAGACACTTTAAACACAGTGTAACCTATAATCCAGTGGTGTGCGTCTTTTTAGACGTGCACAAAAGTATGGACGCATCTTTGAAAAGCCAGACACCGCTAAATAGAGGTCAAACTGAGTCCGGAGTAACACCACCTGCCTCACTAGTGAATGGATTCGTTGGAGGTTTCATCCGAATCACGCGTTTCAGATACTAAGCCTTGAAGTAAGTGCTCAGCAAAGAGCACATGATAAACGAACTTATCTAAATTGTTTTCTACCTCAAAATGCCACCAATAAAAGCTTCAACTCAACTCAAATAAAAAAAAAAAAAAAAGTCCCAACTCGGGACTGTCATCCATTAACAGAAATATAGGCGATGTCCAAGTTACTAGTAGCACAAAGGCACTGGAAAAGCAACATGGCTCCCACCTAAAGAAACCTAACGAAATCTGCACTCCTGAATCCAAATGCCCCCCTCTCTTTTGAGCCCCACAATGTGCATAAACTGCAGTTACAATTGACATATTTGACAGCTGGGCACAATGTATGGGTACTACAATGGCAGACTTCCAATTTTCACTCTAACTTCCACTGAATGTGTGTTTCTGGAAAACGCCCATACTGTAAAAAGTCACTACCCCCAAAGATGAATTCCTAGACGGGTGTAAATTCCAATAAGGGGGTCACTTGAAGGGAGGTTTTCACCATTTAGGCACATCAAAGGGGCTGTAAAATGGAGTCTGCAAACTATTCTAGAAAAATCTGTGCTGCAAAAGTAAAATAGTGCTCTGCCCATCCCAAACCCTGTCCTGTGGCCAAACAGTACTGTACAGCCTCATATGGGGTGTTGCCACGCTCAGGAGAAATTGTGTAACATTATGGGTTTTTTTTACCCATTTTCCATTGTGAAAATAAAAAAAACCTGAAGCTATAGTATAAATTTCTGTGACACACCTGTGGTGTCCATATCCTCACTGCATCACTAGATGTATTCACTGAAGGGTGTAGTTTGTAAAATGGGGTCACTTAGAGGGTTCTGGCACCTCAAGAGGCTCCATCAACGTGACACGACACCTGCAAGCCAGTCCAGCAAGATCTGCATTTCAATATTTCGCTCCTTCCCTTCTGAGCTTTGCACTTAGTCTGAAAAGTAGTTTTCGACCACATATAGGATGTTGGCAAACGTAGGAGAAATTGTGAAATTAGGAGGTCCATTTCCACAGTCCTTTTCAAAATTAAAAACTTGGGGCTAAGACAACATTTCAGTGAGCACAAACAAATTCCTCAAGAGGTTTAGTTTCCAAAATGTGGCCACATGTGGGTGGTTTCTGCAGTTTTGGTACCACAGCAGCTCTTCAAATATGACATGGCACCTGCAGTCTATCCTTGCCAAATCTGCGCTTGAAAAGTCAAATAGGGCTCCTTCCCTTCAAAGCCCTGACATGTGTACCCAAAACTTGCACAACAATTTATATGGTTCATGTTCTCCTGCTACCCTTGTGAAAATGCAAAATTTTGGGATAAAGAAACCTTTGTGGGAAAAAATAAATTTAAATGTTTTCATTCCACATTTCTTTAATTCCTGAGAAGCACCTGAAGGGTTAAACCTTGAGGGGTGCAGTTTTTAGAATGGTGTCACTTTGGGGTATTTTCTGTCATATAAGCCCCTCAAAGTCACTTCAAATGTGAGGTGGTACATAGTAAAAACAAACATCATGCAAAAGCAGGGAGACTGAGCGCAGACATTGTTGGAGTGAGACGTGAATGTAAAGGCCCTGTCACACACAGTGATATCGCCAGCGAGATGGCTGATTTTGTGATGCCACAGCGATCTCGCCAGCAATATCGCTGTGTGTGACGGGGATCAGCGACCGGCCCCCCTGCCGGGTATCGCTGATCACGCTTGATCGTCCTGGGCCATTTTTTGATCGTTGGTCTCCCGCTTGCCAGCGCGCATCGCTACGTGTGGCATCGGGAGACCAGCGATCAGAAACGCTGGACGCTGGCTTCCAATGCAAACATCGGGTATCTAAGAGCCGCGCAGCTCTTGGTTACCCGCTGTTTACCTTGGAAACCAGCTTGCTCACTGGTCCTGATCGCTGGAGGGGATGTCTATGTGACAGCTCACCAGCGACCAGCCTAATGATGTCCCAGCGATCCCATACATGTCGGATTGTTGGTGGGATCGCTGAGACATAGTTATGTGTAAAAGGGCCTTAAGGTTTTTTTATTTAACATGGGGGCAGGGTCAGACTGGCCCACCAGAGAACCGGAGGATTCTCCGGTGGGCCCAGGCTCTGACACCCGCTGGCATATTGGCCAACAGCTGCCTCAGGGCCCCATAGCAGCACAACCAGCTGCTATGGGGCCCCTGAGTCAAGGGCGGCCCTCCCGGTGACAGGAGAAGCAGCTGCAGACAAGCTTCTGTCCTCGCTGCTAAAGATAAAATTAATATTCACGCTTCACCAAGCCCCCATGGGCGTGGAGAGGAGTGAATACCATTTCTCTTCAACAGCGGGCAGCGTTAGCTAACAAGCTGCGGCTAACACTGCCCACTGGTCAGGGCCCCCAGCGCCGACTCCCCCCGCTGCATTGAACTGAAGGTGAGGAGTGTTTCTTTTCTTTTTTTTTAATGCAACAGTGACTGTGGGGCCATTCTGGGGGGGGGGGGGGTCTGTGCTGTATACCATGGTGCTATGCTGGGGGGGCTGTGCTGTATTCCATGGTGCTGTGCTGGGGTGGTCTGTGCTGTATACCATGTGGGGCTGTGCTGTATACCATGTGGGGCTACATTATATTCTATGGGGAGGTGGGCTGTATTATATTCTATTTGGGGCTACATTATACTATATGAGGAGGCTACATTGTATCCTATGGGGGGTTGGATTATATTCTATGGGGGGGCTAGATTATATTGTATGGGGGCTTCATTGTACTTTATGAGGGGGCTACATTATATTCTATTAGGGCTGCATTATACTATATGAGGAGGGCTACATTATACTATATAAGGGGCTGCATTATACTCTATGAGGGAGCTGCCATATATTCCATGGAGGGGCTGCATTATATTCTATGGGGGGGTTACAATACATTCTGTGGGGTGGCTGCATTATATTGTATGGTGGGGCTGCATTATACTGTATAAAGGACTATAGGGAATACATTATACTATGTGAAGAACTATGGGGTGCATTATACTATGGGAAATGAATTGTACTACATGGATGACTGTCGGTGTATTATACTATATGGAGGACTGAGCAGTGTATTTTAATATATAGAGGGCTATGAGGAGTGTATTATACTATATGGAGGACTACGGGGCACATTATATTATATGGAGGACTATGGAGTGTAAACTGTATATGTGCTGCTGATAACATGATACGGTATGGGGACAGATTGATCCATTAGTGATCATTCTGTCCCCATCATTCCTTTCTCAGACGGTGGAAAGAAGCCGGGAAACAAGTGTTGAACGACAAATATTGTCGCTCACACTCATTTAGCGGCCTGAACTCAGAGCATGTAAACACATTTGAAATGCTTCTGTGTGATGTGCAATGTGTTAGCATTTGGGGCCCCATTTTAAACTTTGCTTAGGGCCCCACTTTGCCTAAAACCGGCCCTGCCGCTGCTGAATCGAGGCTCCTAAAGGGGGGCGAACCCCAGTTGCGATCCCTGCAGCTTGGGACCGGAGCAGAGCTGCAGGGATCTGACACTGTCCTCCTTCCTGCTCACCTGCCCGGCACATCCTGTCTGACACAGCGCAGCTGGATGTCGTCATCATTTAGTGCGGCTGTTTCAGAGCGGAAGCTGCCAGGATGTGCTGCGGGGCACATGCGGAGAGGTGAGTGAGTGTTGCCTGCGTGTTTGTGCCTGAGTGTGTATGCATGTGAGTGGTGCGGTGAGGTCTGTGGTACTGTATGTGTGATGGTGAGGGGGAGGCTATGATGGTGAGGAGGAGATGATGATGGTGATGGGGGGAGGGAGTGATGATGGTGAGGAGGCAGTGATAATGATGATGGGGAGGCAATGATGATGGTGTTGGAATGGGCAATGATGGGGGTGTTGGGAAAGAAAGAAATGATGGTTGTGGTGTAAAGGACAATGACTGTAGTGGTGTAAAGGACATTGGTAGTGGGGGAGGAGGTGGGCTACATTATATTCTGTGGGGGGGGGCTGCATTATGCCATATGAGGGTGCTACATTATATTCTATGGGGGGGAGCTGCATTATAACTAACAAGGGGGTTGCTGTATTATATTCTATGAGGGGGCTGCATTATATATTATGAGAGAGGTTACATTATATTCTATGAAGGGGCTACTCCTCTATGATGCTACCCCAAACCGTGCTACGTAATTGAGACGTTTACTGCCTTAAATTATACCCCGATATTAGCGAGTTTTACCACACAATTGGTGGTCTTGTATTTAATTTCTGTGTAGATACATAGTGGGCCCCAAGAATGATTTTCTCTGGTGGGCCCAAGGTGCTCCAGTCTGACGCTGCATGGGGGACTACAGCATTTAAGAAAGTATAAACTATAGTAAAAAGGAATGTAATACTAATAAAAAAAAACAAAAAAAAAAACAAGCGTGCAATGAGGCACTAAATCAAGCAGACTGATCAAATGTGAACCCTATAAAACTACTTGGAGAAAACCAATTTTTTAGGGTTCAGCATTTAAGAAGGTGTCCATGTAAAGGACGACTATTTAAAATGTGGATACATCGGTCAACGTAGGTGCCAATTCTTCTAGCACCCAATAACTAGTCACTAAACCACAGACATACCGCTGCTCTTCTCCTTCCAGCATTTTTCTGTAGGCGTTAATCTCCATGTCCAGCGCTAGTTTGACATCCAATAACTGCTCATACTCCTCCAGCTGTATCTGCAGTTGGTGCCTCATATCGGCCACTTCTCTATCCTTCTCAGACATCAGTCTCCGTTGCTTATCCTGCGAGCGGTCCAGCATCTCCTGTAACTCTCTCACCTTGTTCTCTAGAGCAGAGTTCTGCCACAGAGCAAAGTATACATTAAGATATCACATACAACAAATTCCTTCTTCCTTCACCTAACAGGAAACCAACATTTTTTCATGAGCTGGAGACTTTAATCCCTTTACAACCTTGGGATTGTGTGGTTTTTTTTTTTATTGTTTCGAGTTTTTTTTTTTTTTTTTCTCCCCTTCTTACCAGAACCATAACTTTTCTATTTTTCCTTCAATATAGCTGTATGAGGGCTTGTTTGTGCGGGATGAATTGTACTTTTAAACAACACCATACATCTTACTATACAGTGTACTGAAAAGAGAGCACAAAATTCCAAATGGGGTGAAAATTGATAAAAAGTGCAATTTCACAATTTTATTTTAACTATGTTCAGTATATGGTAAAACTGACCTGGGATTATGACTCTACTGGTCAGTATGAGCTCGCAGATACCAGACATGTATGGATTATTTAAATGGTGAAAATCTTTTTACAGAGTTTGTTAAAAAAAATAAATAAATGATCATTTACAAGACCCGTAGAGTATTTTTTTGGGATCTTGTGCTGGGTGAGTGTTAATTTCTTGCAGACGTTTCTATTGTTACCAAATTGTGGTAGATGCGATGTTTCGATCACCAGTTATTGCAATATTGCAGCAACCAGAAAAAAAAAAAATTGCCATTTTGATTTTTTTCTCTAGTTATGTAGTTTACCAATCAGATTAGTTTAGTTTATATTTTGATAGATTTCTGAAGGCAATGATACCAAACGTGTATTTATGGCTTTATTATGAGTGGGGCAAAACCTTTTATATTTGTTTTTCACTTTTTTTTTTTTTTTTTTAAACCTTGCACTAGATGCAATAGTCTCTTTAGGAGACTTGAAGCTGCGATCATCCGGCAGCTTGTGCTACACACGGCAGAACATCAGCCCCGCTATGTGTGACAAATCATAGTCTCCCTTATATGCCGGCATCCAAAGAAGACCTGCAATGACAGGCACGGGGGGGGGGGGGGGGGAGGGTCTTCTGCAGATCCCCGGCTGTCATGCCTGCCATCATCACCTGATGGGAGGAGCTTGTGACGTGCTGCCGGTGACAGTTAAATGCTACTGTCAGACTGACACCGGCATTTCATATGTTAACAGCGGTGGGTGGATCGCGATTCAACCAGCGGCTGTTAGGGCACATGACAGCTAATAAAATCGGCTGTCATGTGCCTGAAAAGATGTGAGCTCCGCACAGGAGCCTGCATCAAAGAGAAGGTGGAGACCTATGACACACCTATAGATCATAGGTCTTAATGGGGTTAAAAGGAATCTAATCAGGCTTTTGTTATGCAATCAGAGTAACATGATGCAAGGACTGAGAGCCCAATGCCAGAAATGTGTCACTTACAGAGCTGTGTTGCTGTTTCAATAAAACCAGCGTTTTATCAGTAGGAGTTGATCACTACAGGACTATAGCTTCCCAGACAAGGAGAACACAGATGTCTTTTATACTGATAAGTTCAAACAGGTGCCATTACTACAGGTGGAGGACAGAGGAGCTTCTTAAAGAAGTTACAGGTCTGTTAGAGCCAGAAATCTTGCATGTTTTTAGGTGAACAAATATTTTCCACCATAATTTGCAAAATAAATCTTGCCAAATCAGACAAGGTGATTAGCTTTCTCATTTTGACTCATAGTTGTGGTCTACCTATTTTGTCAATTACAGGCCTCTCTCATCTTTCTAAGTGGGAGAACTTGCACAATTAGTGGCTGACTTAGGCTGGATTCACATTAGCGTTGAAACAACGCTGCGCACTGCGTCGGTAAGCCCCGCCCCGATCCGGCTCCCTGCCCGCCCCAAATGGGATCACCGCCTACCATCGCATTTGCACGCATACGATCGGCGCACCCGTCAAAAGTGCGCAGCACGCTACTTTCACACTGGTAGCGCATGATCTGCGCACCCTATGCTAAAGATAGGGTGCGCCGATCGCATGTGTGCAAATGCGATAGTAGGCGGTGATCCCGGATGGGGCGGGCAGGGAGCCAGATCTGGGTGGGGCTTACCGACGCAGTGCGCAGCATTGTTTCAACGCTAATGTGAAACCAGCCTAAATACTTCTCTTCCCCACTCCATGTCTGTTCTGCCGTAGGAGGTTATATGCAGTACACCTTGTAATTTTATTAGTCAAAATCACTGCTCATTCGGATCTTAGCAGTCATGGAGGTGGCACTAAACAGTGACTGACAGGCATCTGCGTGTACAATTATACACAAGGATTAGACCAATTCATATTCATTATGCAGCTAGAAAAAAAAAAAAAAAAAGAACTAAAAAGTAGCTTAACAACGAGGAAAATAGCAGCAGCTAAATACTACTCAAAGGGACATTACGCTACATTAAGGCTGTGTGCCCAGGTTGCGTTTATGCCACATTTTTGCCGCAGAGGAAATGCTTAAAAAACAATAATGAAACGCACCTCCATGCAATCCTATGGGATTCCGCAATTGCTGTGCCCATGCTGCGGATTTTACCGCTGCGGAAACTAATAGCGGTAAAATCCGCAGCATGTTCATTATTTCTGCGGAATCACGGCAATTCAGCCGCCATAGGACTGCATTAAAACGCTCACTTTACGCATGTGGCTATGCCCACCATGCGTAAAGTGATCGCTTCATGTGCGGATGGAGGAGAGAGGAGACTCTCCTCCATGCCCTGGGTACCATATTCCTGTAAAAAATAGAATTAAAATAATAGGGATATACTTACCCTCTGATGGCCCCCAGAGTTCTCCCGGCTCTCAGCCACGCTGCCAGCATCTTCCGTTCCCAGGGATGCATTGCACGAATCACCTGAGATGACGTCACGGTCTCGCAAGCATCCCTGGGAACGGAACAGAACGGGAGCACCGCTAAGGACATTGGGGGCCGTCAGAAGGTGAGAATAACCATATTTATTTTTTGCATTCTTTTACTATTGATGCCGCATAGGCAGCATCAATAGTAAAAAGTTGGTCACACTTGTCAAGCACTATGCTTGACAAGTGTGACCAACCTGTCCATCACTTTTCCAAGCGATGCTTCAAATCGCTTGGAAAGCGCAATCATTCTGCAAGCTAAAAACGCTTGTGTGGACATTTCCGCAGCATTTCTGCAATGTAGGCACTTAGCCTAAATATTTAATCCAACAAAACGTCAATAATGAGGCACTACCTGCTTTTGACATTGGCTCAACTGTGATGACATTGTATCTATTCGGAGTTTTGTAGACATGATCTCCTCTCTTGTTGCATTTGCATAATCACTGTTCTTTGCAGCCGCAAGTTGCGCATTCTCCAGCTGTAAAATATTCAGAAGTAATATTACCAGGTAGTTTAGTTATATGGGAAAACAACTGACAAACAGAGGTGAAAAGAATAATGCTGTATTATGTTGTATTTGGGATTGATCAGTGGGTAGTGTTTGCAGATCTCTATATCCATTGCTTACTCAGGTAAACAGGCTGACTAAATA
Organism: Dendrobates tinctorius; assembly: GCF_039654945.1. Taxonomy (NCBI): domain Eukaryota; kingdom Metazoa; phylum Chordata; class Amphibia; order Anura; family Dendrobatidae; genus Dendrobates; species Dendrobates tinctorius. The sequence goes on from NW_027361690.1 coordinate 28,894,858, forward strand.
TATAATATTATTAATTATTATTATTATTATTATTATTATTATTATTATTATTATTATTATTATTATTATTATTATTTGTACACACACACACACACACACACACACACACACGTGAATCTCACAAAATTACAAATATATCAAAAAGTAAATTTGCTTTAGTTCTTCAATGCAAAAAGTGATACTCATTATATAGTGTCTTTACAGACAGTGATCTATTTCAAGTGTTTATTTCTATTAATGTTGATGATTCTGGCTTACAGCCAATGAAAACCCAAAAGTCATCATCTCAGTAAATTAGAATAATTAACAAAAACACCTGCAAAGGCTTCCTAAGCATTTAGAAAGGTCCCTTAGTCTGTTTCAGTAGCTCCACAATCATGGGGAAGACTGCTGACTTGACAGATGTCCAGAAGGCAGTCATTGACACTCCACAAGGAGGGTAAGCCACAAAAGGTCATTGCTAAAGAAGCTGGCTGTTCAGAGTGCTGTATCCAAGCATATTAAAGGAAAGTTGAGTGGAAGGAAAAAGTGTGGAAGAAAAAGGTGCACAAGCAAACGGGATAACTGCAGCCTTGACAGGATTGTTAATAGAAGGCCATTCTAAAATTGGGGAAGACTGGAGTCATTGCTTCAAGAGCCACCACACACAGAGGTATCCAGGACATGGGCTACAAGGGTCAACATTGCTTGTGTCAAGCCACTCATGACCAATAGACAACGCCAGCAGCGTCTTACCTGGGCCAAGAAGAAAAAGAACTGGACTGTTGCTCAGTGGTCCAAGGTGCTGTTTTCAGATGAAAGTAAATTTTGCATTTCATTTGGAAATCAAAGTCCCAGAGTCTGGAGGAAGAGTGGAGAGACAGACAATCCAAGCTGCTTGAGGTCTACTGTGAAGTTTCCACAATTAGTGATGGTTTGGGGAGCCATGTCATCTGCTGGTGTAGGTCCACTGTTTTATCAAGACCAAAAGTCAGCACAGTCGTCTACCAGGAAATTTTAGAGCACTTAATGCTTCCCTCTGCCGACAAGCTTTTTGGAGATGGAAATTTAATTCTCCAGCAGGGCTTGGCACTGCCAAAAGTACCAATACCTGGTTTAAAAACAACAGCATCACTGTGACTGATTGGCCAGCAAACTCGCCTGACCTTAACCACATAGAGAATCTATGGGGTATTGTCAAGAGGAAGATGAGAGACACCAGACCCAACAATGCAGACGAGCTGAAGGCTGCTATCAAAGCAACCTGGGCTTCCTTACACCTCAGCAGTGCCACAGGCTGATCGCCCCCATGCCACGCCACATTGATGCAGTAATTGATGCAATAGAAGCCTCGACCAAGTATTGAGTGCATTTACTGAACATACATTGCAGTAGGCCAATAGTTTGGATTTTAAAATCATTTTTCAAGCTGGCGTTATAAAGTATTCTAATTTACTGAGATAATGACTTTGGTTTTCACTGGCTGTAAGCCATAATCAGCAACATTAAACAGAAATAAACACGTGAAACAGATCACTGTAATAACTCAGAGTCTCACGTTTTGTATTTAAGAACTGAAATAAATTAACTTATTGACGATATTCTAATTTTGTGAGAAGCACCTGTAATATACACAGAGAAGTTCAAAATGCCATCACATGGTCAAAATTACCCAATGGAGACTCAAAATAATAGCATCTGTTATATGGTGGATCAGTGTCCACTGGGGTGGACAAGAGGTTTGCGTTTTGGATCATTTCCAACTAATCTTCCATATTGGAAAAACATATCCAATAAGGATACAGACAGATATTGCATGTTTGTCCATGCACTAAGACTTACTTACAAAAGCTCCACACTGAAAAAATATTCATGGTTTACGATCACATTTTCTAGATGCAATTCAGACATTTCTTCTTATGTTAGCGAGAAATCAATCTTTATTTTTGACAGAAAACAGAGAATGCTCATATTATACATCCCAAGAGAGGTATAATAAGGAGGATGAGACAAGCCACATTCCGGGACTGCTTTCAGGTGCACAATACATTTAGCAAATAGAGATCTACCGAACTGCTGACTCACCAAGATTCAGAGTAACATTATGGCAACCAACCAGCAGATTGAGGGGGGAAACATTGCTGTGTGAGAAAGTTCCCACGCAGCTTTTGCCATAAAGTGAGACCAGGGACTATGTTTTTACAGTGGCGGAGGAATACAGTGCGGAAGGATACCTACCTCCCGTCACTGGATTCCTAGAGAACCGTAGAGAGCGGTCGCATCAGCTGATGCTGCTGTTCTCCACGGGAAATCGGCGTGGGACACGCGTGGATTTTTGCGGATCAGGGAGTATATTGTTTGTTTGCTATTTTCATATTTTTCCACAGATGACACTGGCTTCGGGGATCAAAGTGACGGTGAGTATGTACTCTGTTAAATGTACTGTATGTCTATATGTATGTATTGTATGAATGTATTGTATGTAGTATGTATGTTGTATGAATGTAGTATGTATGCTGTATGAATGTAGTATATACGTAGCATGTATGTAGCATGAATGTAGTATATATGTAGCATGTATGTATGTAGTATATATGTAGCATGTATGTATGTAGTATATATGTAGCATGTATGTATGTAGTATGTATGTATGTATGTTGTATGAATGTAGTATATATGTAGCATGTATGTAGTATGTATGTTGTATGAATATAGTATATTTGTAGCATGTATGTAGTACGTATGTATGTTGTATGAATGTAGTATATATGTAGCATGTATGCAGTATGTATGTTGTATGAATGTAGTATATATGTAGCATGTATGTAGCATGTAGTATGTATGCTGTATGAATGTAGTATATGTAGCATGTATGTAGTATGTATGTAGTATATATGAAGCATGTATGTAGTAGGTATGCTGTATGAATGTAGTATGAATGTAGTATGTATGTTATATGAATGTAGTATACTCGTATATGTAGCATGTATGTGGTATGAATGTAGTATGTATTATGGTTTTTTGTTTTTTTACATTTAACACATTAGCCGGATGATGGGACTACTACTGTCCCATCATTGGCTAATGTGTCACTGTCATTGTAGCAGGCATCGCCCGATGGGACTTGTAGTCCCATCGGACGATACACACACACACACACACACACACACACACACACACACACACAACCCCGGCACGCCCGCACAGACCACCGGCAGCCGGCACAGGCTTCCCGAGAGGCCCGTACAGACCACCGGCAGCCGGCACAGGCCCCCGGCAGGCCCACACAGACCACCGAGAGGCCTGCACAGGCCCCGGCCGCACACACAGACACGCACAGTGTCTGCCCACACACCGCCCACACTCTTCCCCCCTCCCGAACAGGATGTACAGGGAAAGAAAGGGGTTTTTTTTTTTTTTTTTTAATTCCGATATTTCTGTCCCATTGACTTGAATGAGACTTCCGGGATTGGAATCGGCGATACCCGATATTTATTTATTTTTTTTTTTAGATCGGCCGATCCAATCCGATCCGATATTTTTCAATATCGGGTGGTATCGCTCAACACCATCTATAATGTCTGGTGAATGTATGGACAGATGACCAGGTGGCGGCTCTGCATATCTGCTCAGAAGATGCGTTCCCCCTTTCTGCCCACGATGTTGATACTGAACGAGTAGAGTGGGCTTTTAGAGACGTATGAGGAACGTTCTGTGCCGCATAGGTGAGGCGGATAGCTTGCTTGATCCAATTCGCGATTGTATTTTTTGCCGCCTTTTTGCCTTTATTCTGACCGGAAATTTGAATGAATAAATTCTGGTCAAATCTCCAACTCTCTGCTGGAGGTAGAAGGGAACTACTCTACAGAGTGTGTGAAAGGCTTCTTTCGTGTTGGAGGGGTTTGCACATAAGGAAGGCAATACAATGTCTTGGAACCTATGGAAGATCGAGACTACCTTAGGCATAAAGGAGGGATCTAACCTCAGGATGATGCTATCCTCCGTGATGGTTAAATATGGCTCCTGTATTGAAAGGGCCTGCAATTCTCCTATGCGCCTTGCGGTAGTAATTGCTATCAGGAACACCGTTTTTTAGATTTAAGTTTTTCAGAGTCATGGAAGACAGTGGTTCAAACGGCTCCCTGATCAAGCCCCTGAGGACTAGGTTCAAGTCCCAGAGGGGGAACACCTGTCTATGGAGTCTGGGACGGATCCTAGATGCTGAGGTTATTAACTGCTTGATCCATCGATGGTTTGCCAGATCTTGGTTGTAGAATGAACTAAGGGCTGACACCTGGACCTTTACGGTACTAGGTGTGAGCCCCAGATCTAGGCCTTCTTGAAGAAACTCTAGGATCTGTGCGATATTAGGATGGAAGGGATCTGGAGCATTTGGGGAATACAAAAGATGAAAACTTCTTCCAAACCTTCACGTAAATGGCGTTAGTCACTGGTTTCCTATTCTTCTGTAGAGTTTGGATTACTTTTTCGGATAGGCCTTTAGCCCTTAAAATTCCGGCTTCAGAAGTCAGGGCGCAAGGTTCATTTTGTGCGGGTCTGGGTGCATTAGAGGGTGCTGGTGAAGGAGATTGGCCCTCTGGGGCAGAAGTATTGGACCTTCCTGAGCCATGTTTCGTAGGGCTCTGTACCAACTTCTCCCTGGCCACAAGGGAGCTACTAGGATTGTAGTGACTTGCTCTGCCCGTATCTTCCGCAGTGTTCTCGCTATCATGGGAATCGGAGGGAAGGCGTAAGCCAGATTGAACTGCCGGATGGGAGAAGGCATCTACTTCCCACGCTCCATCGGTGGGACTGAGGGAGAAAAAACATTTCCACCTTTGCATTTTGACCACTGGCAAAAAGGTTCACATCGGGATTTCCCCATCTTGACACCAGAGACAAAAAAAAAAAAAACTGTCTGGTCTAGGCTCCATTCCCCAGGATGAACATCCTTCCTGCTGAGGAAGTCTGCCTCCACATTGTCCAATGCCCTTAGATGTACTGCTGATATGGACAGCAGATGTTTCTCTGCCCAAGAAAAAATTCTTGCAGCCACCAATTTTAGGTTGAAGAATTTCGTGCCTCCTTGGTGACGAATGTAGGACACTGTAGTCATATTGTCTGAGTAGATACGTACATGATGGTTTTGGATAAGGGTTGACGCTGCCTTCAACGCTTCTTCTATAGCTTTCAGTTCTCTCACATTTGAGGAGCTGGCTCTGACGTCTGGGGGCCATATCCCCTGGAAGTGTGATTTCTCCACTATAGCACCCCAGCCTCTCTGACTGGCGTCGCCTTCACATGACCTGGAAGAGGGGTTCTCTTGGTCAGTGTATTCTGACATCTCTTTGAGCATCGGAGTACATAGGACTGAAGGATCCGAGTATGGGCTTGAGCCCAGGAGACGGCTTGGATGCATGCTGTAAGTGAACCCAGGATGGACATTGATTCTCTCAGGTTTGGTGCCCTCTCTGGTCTCTGAACGAGGTCGAGCTGTCGTTCCCTGGGTAGAAAAGATGTTCGCTTTTCTGAGTCCAGGAGTATCCCCAAGAACTTTTTTCTTGCAGAGGGATAAAGGTCTGATTTTTCCAGGTTAGGAATCCAGCCCAAGGACTAACATTGCCAGAGATTTCTCTACGTTCTGATTCAGGCGAGATATGGATGGAGCTATTATCAGAAGGTCGTCTAGGTATGGGACAAGGCAGATCCCATGCTGGCGAATGAAGATCATTGCATCTGCCATCACCTTGGTAAACACTCGAGGGGCTGATGACACCCTGAACGGCAGGACATTGAACTGGTAGTGGCTGACCTGGGACCCCTGGGACACCGCAAACCCGAGGAATCTCCTGTGGTCTGGATGAATCGGGACGGGATAGTAAGCGTCCATCAGGTCTATAGTGGCAATCACCCAGTTTTGTCCTATGAGGGGGTTTGCTGATTTGACCGACTCAATCTTGAATCGTCTGTACTTCACCAGCTTTAGGTTTATTATAACCCTGTGCTTCCCTGAGGGTTTTACAATCACAAAGAGGCGAGCGTAGTGGCCTCTGCCTATCTCCTGTTGTGGAACTGGGGAGTTCGCTCTTGCTTGCAGAAGTGTTTTTATGTCTGACAGCAAGGATCTTTGGAGGTGCACCTGTAGGGGTTATTCTCAGGCATTGAGGGGGAGGACTCTGAATTCCAATCTCAGTCCGTCTCGAATGGTGCGAAGAACCCATTGGTTTGAGGTTATGGACTGCCATTGATCTATGAAATTCGAGAGTCGGCCCCTGACCGGAATACTGTCATTGTTTGTCAGTAGGGTTTTGTTGCTGTAGGGGGGGGGCAGAATATTTCTGCCCTTACCTCCTTTCGGATAACTCCACCGGCCCATTTTGCCCTTCTCTTTGAAATCTCTCTGGGAGGGCTGGTCACGGGGAAGGGGGGGGGGGGACGAAAAAAATAGTTTCCTAGGTTTCTTTTGTTCTGGAAGAGATTTCTTCTTATCCGTGTATTTCTCCAGGATGTCATCCAGAGCTGGGCCAAATACATAATTCCCCTGGAAGGGAATCGCACAGAGCGTTGTTTTTGAAATAAAGTCTCCTCCCCAAGATTTCAGCCACAGTGTTCTTCTGGCTGAGTTGGAGATGACCGCAGACTTTGCTGCTACTCACATGGATTCCGCAGAAGCATCAGCTAGGAACCCTGTTGCTTTTTGTAATCGGGGAAGAAAGTCAAGGATTTCTTCCCTGGCGGTCCCTTGAGTGAGGTGGTCTTCTAGTGTACGCAGCCAGCGAAAAAGGGACCTGGCTACACAAGTAGAGGCTATATTGGCCTTAAGCAGGGTTGTGGAGGCATCCCAGGATTTCCTGAGCAGGCTCTCCATTTTCCAATCCATGGGATCCTTGAGCCGAGATGAGTCTTCGAATGGAAGAGCCGTTCTCTTAGTCACCCTGGACACCTGCACGTCCACTTTAGGGACCTCCTACAGGGAGCAATCTCCCTCTAAGGGAAACAGATTCCTCAGATCTGAGGGGACACTAAGCCCTTTCTCGGGGAGGGCCCATTCCTGCATAAACAGGATTCGGATGTTTTCGTGAATGGGAAACCTCTTTGGGCTTCAGTCCCCCAAACATTTCATCCTGAATAGAGCATTCCACTTCCGCCTCCTCCAATCCCATAGTGCCCCTTACCATACTAACTAAATCCCCCATGTCCTCAGACGAAAAGTAGTATTTTTTGTCATCGGGTTTGGGGGCCGAAGTGGAACTCTCATTTTCCCATGCATCCTCCGAGTTAGAGGTATCAATTTCGCCCGAGTCCAATTCCACAGGGGCCGCGTTCCTTTTCCTAGCAGGAGGGGGCTGCGGCATCGGGGTCTGGGCAACAGTCATCATAGAAGTTTGGACTTCTTGTTTGATGAGGGTTTTTATACTGTCCAGTAGGGAGGGCTGCTCTGCACGTATTACATCATCCATGCAGGGCTGACATAGCTTCTTCCTATATGCCGAGGGAAGTTTGGTACCACACACACACACTTGCGGCTCGGTTTCTTTATAGGGTCAGGGGCCTTGTCTCCCTAAAACAGAGAGAAGGCATACCAAGTCACCTCAGGGACCACGTGGACAGAATAAAAGGGGACCCACCCCGCTACTTACAGTAGGAGGGTGAACGCTGGGCTCCGCAGAAGCAGATCGTGAGGGCTTATCGCCGTCCATGGTCAGTCTGTCACAGTCACCAGTACAGAAATGGCCTTACCTGGACGCACCCAGACCAGGGTTTTAATAGCCGAGGTCCACCAGCATGTTCCGTGCTCCTCCTCCCCTGGTCCACAGGTGGGGGTCATTGTAATCACCCCTCCTCGTAGCTGATTCTGCTGCGGTCACCCGTTCCCCCACCCCATCAGGGGTTGCTGGCTCCGCTCCCTTGACCTGGTCCAGCCTCTTGTTTAGCGGCAGGTCGGTGAGAAGCTGGGGGTCAGTAGAGCCACTGACGGGGGCCCGAGACGCTAATGGCAGTCCAGTCATACCGGCCGCATAAGCGTTCCATTCGGGAACACAGGAGGGAGGCCAAACCGGAAGCTCGGCGCCGGTCCCTCCGTCACTTCTGGTGCGCGCGTGCGCCTGCCGCATGGGGAGGAGGACGCCAGGGAGCTCACAGAAGACCCCGGCCGCACATCAACGCCTCATTTTACCCCACAAGGGGGTGCAGGAGAGGCGGACAGGGGTCCCGAGTTTCGACGAAGCGGAGACGGGAGCAGCCGTCACACGGAGGAGAGCGGAGCCCCCGACCGACGGCCGCCCGGCTTCGGGTAACCAACATAGTGCCTCCGAACGCTGGCCACGGCAGCATTATCGAACCTCTTCATGCCCCATAGGGGACAGGAAAAACACTGGAGGTAAGCAGGAAGGGGAAGGTTATTTAACCTCTTGTGCATTTCCTGTCCCCCATTAGGGCGGGGAGACATCCTCCAATATGGCTGTCGTGAAAGGTGACTAGAGAAAAGTAGTATTTTAAAAAAAAAACAAAAAAACACACGGACTTTATGATCTCTAGGCAGATGTAAACGACAGATATTACTACTGGACATGTGAACAGAGCCCACATTTCAAGCAAGTTCACATAGCTGGAATTCCTTACATGTTGATGGGGTCATACACATTTGTATAAACGTACACAAACCTGCTACTTTTGGGGAGATCAGAAGATCATAACACCTGTAAGGGGGGGGAGGGGTTCTGAACAGAGGTTTATTTCCTTTTACTTACAATGAATCAAGAGAAATTGTTGTCGGTCAGCTCATGGCTCACAATCTAGCCTCGCTCTACTTACTTTATACTGTAATGCTAGCGTCCTATAGATTTGTACCTGGTCTGGATCTTGGCTTGTCTCTATCTGTCCTTGGACCTCACTCTCTACCAACCTGTTTTTTAATTCCATTTCTTCTCTTCGCTGCTGCTCTACTACCTCTTTAGCCATCACTGTAATGCTTTCATAATACATCTGCAGACAAATATTTAACATTTTTCATAGTGAAGAACTGAACACATATCCCCTTGCTACTGTACAACATCACAAATAAAATATATTTAAAATCAATTTGTTAATGGCTCCTAACACTCATCAGTTCCTTTCTTACAATTCTTTTTCTGAATGCCTGCTGTATTACTGGGATATATTCCAATGGTGACCATGCAATGTTACATATTTGCTGCAGAAGCCCATAAAAGAAAATCCAGAATAAGGTATACTCGTGGAACGGTTTTTCTCTAAGGGTATGAGAAAACGTTGCGGATTCTGTGGCGTTGTACAGTACCATTAAAGTCTATGAGAAATGGAAAAGGCTATGCACATGCTGCGGTTTTTTCGCACGGACTTTCTGTGGATTTAAATCCGCAGCATGTCAATTTTGTGCGGATCCGCAGCGTTTTTACACCTGCTCAATTATAGGAATCCGCAGGTATCAAAACGCAGGGGAAATCCGCACAAAATCTGCACTAAATCCGCAGGTAATTTTACCTGCGGATTTAGCCAAATCCACGCAGAAAAATCCACAGGGTAATCTGCAACGTGTACACATACCCTAAGAGGTTGTTGCACACCACTTTCAGCCCCACCTTGCCTACATTATCAGACTGTCTGAATCCCTGAAACAAAAAAAAACAAAAAAAAAAAAAACAGCTGGAATCCCAGGGTGAACTCCACTTCCCAATGGCTCTAGGTATGCAATTTTGACTTTTTTTGCTCCTTTCTTGCCTTATCCATCTTTTCAGCTGGGCACAAGAGCATAGTTTACTACAGCACCTCTCACTATTTCTTCCTTGGTCAATAACCTGTCGTCGTGCAAGGAATTCCAGCATTTAAGTATTGTAAGAAAGTCACATGTGATCACACTTCGCTTGTTACTTCTCCTTGGTTGACACATCAGACGTTCAGTGCTTCATTGAAGAATATCTTTGTGCTTTCCTAGACCAGTGAAAGCTTTTACTATAAGGGGAAAGCATTCATTGAACCTGTTCAGGCAAATTCTAATAATGCACCAATGTAGAGATCCAGTATTATGCGAATCTAAAATATTAGATATCTAAAACCCTGATGTTCATTTAGTAGTTCACAAGAAAACACCAAAGAATCACCTTAGCGCAAAATGTCTTTTCTAGCTGCTCCTTGTAGTCTTTGATTTGCTGTTCATGGTCGTTCCTTAGTTCCTGTAAAGCTTCAGCTAGTTTGCTTTCAAATTCTATGCGTCGGCCAGAATCAATTTCTACAATCTTGGTGTCATGGCGTTTTTTCATTTCCGACACCTCCTGTGGAGGAAAGAAAGTAAATTCATGTTAGAGTGTAAGATTATTACAGAATGTGATACCTCCTTAGTCCACCGACACTGCATGTGCTAAAGACAAAATTGTTGTTACCCCTTATTGTTAAAAGAAAGAAAGGGCACAGAATTAACATGAAACTGACAAAAGTAAATGTCGGTTTGTTATTACTGAATACCAACTAATGAGAATCAAACTTTGAAATTGTTTAACAGAAAAAAAAAAAACAAAAAAAACAAAAAAAAAAAAAACATTGAAATGGCTTGGAGAAAAATGATGCTATTTTTACTTATTTTGTTGCACCACCTTTTCAGGCGATCATTGCAAACTAATGATTACTGTAACCCTCAATGAGGCTTCTGCACCTCTGCACAGGTATTTTGGCCCACTTATAAGAAAACTGCTCCAGCCGTCTCAGGTGTGATGGCGTCTCTTCCAGACTGCAGGTTTCAGCTCCTTCGAGAAATGTTCAATAAGATTTAGATCGGGTCATAGAAGCCACTTCAGAATACTCCAATGCTTTGCTCTTAGAGTGTGTGCACACAATACGCATTTGCTGCGTTTTTGTTGGGTTTTTCCTAGAAGCTGTCACAAAACCGGAAGGATTTCCTAGACCCAGCAAAGTGAATGAGATCCCTGAACTCTCATGCACACGTTGCTTATTTTAATTTCTCTATCGCTTCATTGGGGGACACAGAAACCATGGGTGTAGGCTGCTGCCACTAGGAGGCTGACACTATGCAGAAAAAAAAGTTAGCTCCTCCTCCGCAGTGTACACCCCACCGACAGGAAGTAGGATGCTCAGTTTAGCTTCGTGTCAGCAGGAGGTGGACACGGGTCTTTCACTAGACGCTTATCTACCTCAATGTGTGTTGTTTCTTTTCAGGTTTACGGAGGGATACAGTGTGGTCACTACTGTACTCCCACACAGAGACTGAGTACGGTGTGTACTGCCACCCCGTATCCTCATAAGTCTGGACGGCAGGACCCCAAAATCCCTAACAGACGCGTGTTTAGGTGATCCGCAAGAGAAAGAATATCTGGTCCTGCCTACGTCTCCCACCCACTCGCCCACCAGAGCCTGTCAGTAAAGGAGACACGGACGTCCCGCAACATGGATTCTGGACGTCCGATTTTTGTGATTGAGGAGGTACTTTCCCTCTTTCCCCCCCCATGTGCTGAAGAGGAGAAGAAAACGGGAAAGGAAAAAGGAGAAGAAAAAAAACCCCACACCCTTTATTCAAAGAGAGGGTGGTTTGGGCGGCTGGCGCAGTTCATACCTTCCGGCTGGTTCCGGGGGCCTCAGCACTGCCTTGCAGATCCTATGTGGAAGAGAGGGGTTTTGGCACACAGGCTTCCTATTCTTTGTGCCCCTTGCAGCCTAAGCGGCGTCATGGCGCTTTGTTTGCGCCACTTTTAGCACCCTGGCGCCACTGTGGGGACCCGTTTGGCGCAATTTTATGACCTCACATCACCTACACATCACCTACCAGGTACAGTAGTTCAAACGGCCGCATTACTGTGGAGACGTGTCTGGGGTTGACTGCTTCAGTAGTACTGTCCAGTTTTCAGGTGAGTCAGGAGCGTCCTCTCTCGCGTCCCTCACGGTCTTTTGCAGCCTTTGCCTAAGCTCCCGTCTAATCGCCACTCGAGGTGAGGTTCCGGCATTTATTGCTCAGGGCGGGCTACAGCTGCGGTTACAAGCCGCTTTCAGATGCGTCAAAGACATCTCTCAGCTACATATTTCATTGTCAATAACATCTGTGGCTTGTTAACAGTTAAACGTAAGCACTACCATGTCCAAACAGAACGGATCTCTGTCCCACAGAGCGGATCTTGGTAGCAACATAACTGGATACTCCACCTTCAGATGGGTCAGACTCTCGTGTCAGGTACCGATGTTCGCGGTTTTACTGCGGCATGCTCTGTACCCCAAGTGTGAGTTGCCCCACAGGAGTTTTTTGCCATCTTCTGATCAGTTTATTGTACTGTCCAGAAGTTATCTTTACTGCCGGTGTGTTCCGCCTATCTTTAATGTTTGGCAAACAGTAGTTTATAGGTTCTAGCCTGCCCTAAGGGACTTCAAGCTACCACAATACCTAAGCTCCTTATCTGTCGGAACTTACCTTTTGTTTCTTACAGACGCCAAGCTAGGCTGGGTTCACACGTGGCGTTTTTTCGCGTTTCCGCTGCGGTTTTTACCGCGCGATTTTGCTGCGAAAAATAAGCATCCCATGCATTCCTATGGGATACCGCAATGCTGTGCTAATGCTGCGGTTTTTACCGCGGCGGAATTGCTTTGCGGTAAAAAACGCAGCATGCTCATTAATTTTGCGGAATCGCGGCCATCCCGCACCCATAGGAATGCATTGTTCTGCTTACTTTCCGCATGTGGCTATGCACACCATGCGAAAAGTAAGCAGAACTTTTGCGGATGGTACCCACGGTCCGGAGGAGAGGAGACTGTCCTCCGGGCTTTGGGTACCATATCCCTGTAAAAAATAGACTTTAAAATAAAAAATACACCTTCCGACGTCCCGCGCAGCCTTCCCGTCTCTCTCCACGCTCCCGGTCCCAGTAAGCCTTTGCGAGCGATGACGTCCATTCCCGCAGGATCGCGACGTCTCGCGGTCATTCGTGATGACCACGAGATGTCGCGATCCCGCGAGAACGGACGTCATCGCGGTAATTGTCGCAAAGTATTACTGGGACCGGGAGCGTGGAGAGAGGCGGGAAGGCTGCGCGGGACGTCGGAAGGTGAGAATAATATTTTTTTTTATTATTACAATCTTTTACTATTGAGGCCGCATAGGCGGCCTCAATAGTAAAAAGTTAGTCACACTCGTCAAACACTATGTTTGACGAGTGTGACCAACCTTGTCAATCAGTTCTCCAAGCGATGCTACAGATAGCTTGGAAAAACGCTAGCAATTCTGCAAGCTAATTACGCTTGAAAAATGCTAGTTTTTCCGCGGGAATTTAAAATGCAATTTTCCCGCGGAATGGAATTCCGGAACTCTCGCGGTAATTTCCGCGAGAATTCCGCTACATGTGAACCCAGCCTAAAGCCTCCAGCAGCTCAGACATGTGACTTCTGACCGTGACTGGGAGAAGTATCCCACCTCAGACAGGAGTGGGATCTATCTCTGCGCAAGCATCGACCGGAGTAGAAAGCTGCTCCAGTCTTGGATCCAAGGATGAATCTGGTGATAACGTGTTTCTTTCTTCGGCTAGTATTGTATCTTTTCACTGTTATCCTCGGGCGCGTGTTGTCTTAGACTTAGGCTAGCGGGTCTACACACCGTAATCCCCTCCCTGCTCCAGAGGGTCCAGGATGGATTCGGTCGTTTACATCGTCAAACAGATTGACCTGCCTTTCGTCAGCCTAGTTGTCTTCTGGTGTCTATTTGATCTACCTAGACCCAACTTTCCTTACAGTTGACATAATCCATGTTTTGCATGGACTTTCCTTGCTTGACTAATCACTTTTCTAAGTCCAGCTACACTTTTTCCATATCCACCCTCATCCCGGTATGCTGGGTTTATCTTCCTTTTGATCTCAAAGTCATCCAGTAGTCTTCGTTCTACCTCCTTAGTCAAGCAATCAGTTGTCTTTTCATAGCCATCCTGAGCCTACATCGCGGCGATGAGATGCAGATTATCCCCTGGTTCCATTCAGTACGTTTCCAGTGTTCGGCTCTTTCGCAGGTTCTCAGTGGCCTGTTCTCAGGTATTGTCATTTTCTCACAGAACAGCCTTCAGCCGTTTCCAAACAAGAGGGCGCCTTAGTATATCTCTTTCCTCCCGAGCCCTTCGCAAATTAGACTTTCTGCGACTACGAACCCTTTGGTTCCAAGTCTCCCACTTGTACGGTCCTTCCTCTCCCAGAAGTGCATCCCTCAGAGATTCCAACAGCAAATTCACACAGTAGTTGGCAAGGTCAACCTTGAAACCATGCGCCGCTATATCGTCTCCTGCCTTAGTCTCCACCCGTGCTACAAAGTTCTAGAGACACCTGTTCTAGCTTGCTCATCAGAGCATTCTTGTTGGGGACCGGTCAGAAAATTTGACCGTCCTCACTGTCCAAAAATTTTCTCTTGCAGGAAACATGAGTTTTCGCCTCATCGTTCCCATCTAGGGGTTCATTTTGGTTTTCTGTTTCACGAGCGAAATTCTCTCCAAAAAAGTCCCTCAATGAAGCGATCGAGAAATCAGGATTTTTAGTTGCTTACCGTAAAATCTGTTTCTCTGAGCCTTCATTGGGGGGGGACACAGCACCCTCCCAAGTTGAACAGCACGGTTTACTGTATAATATTGTTACCAGGGCTGTGGAGTCGGTAAGCCACAGTTGCGACTCCGACTCCTGGATTTTATCAGACTCAGACTCCGGCTCCTTCATAAATGGCCAATTCATAACAACAAATTTACTGTTGTAAAATATTAAACATCGTGCTTATTCAGTTTCTCACCATCATATAAGTAATCAGACCACTTAGAGCAAAAACTACATTTATTAGAATACAATTAGAATATAGCAAATAATTTATAAACTTTTCTAAACTGTAAGTAAATATGCAATAAACACTTTTATGCAGTTAAGAAGAAATCTATAAATTTGTCCTCAGAAAAAGTATTGCCTCTGTCAGATCCTCCTTCATGGATGACCTCAAATCTGATCTAATTATTTTGAGAGCAGAGAACAACCTCTCTACACTAACTTGTGTTGTTGGCAAAGCAGTAACCACTCGGGCAACATCTCTGACAATGTCAGGATACAGAGGAATCGCTTGTTGCACTGTTATTTTTGATGAACGGTCAAATTTCTCAATTTCTTTTAGTGCACATGAAAAATTCTGCTGAAATGTACTGGCTGTGTTCCTTGATGGGGATGACTCTTCTTCTATGCGGGAACGCTTTGCACGGTCCTTGTGATCCAAATATTTTTCGAAATTAAATTCTTCATCAGTTGATGAGGGTGAAGATGTGGCAGGACGACCAAATTCTTCTTGTTCCTCCTGACTGTTCTGCAACCCTTTCATCCTTACTGCTATTTCAAACAGAGCTTCTTTTCCTTTACTTAGCTGTTGATCATCTAGAAGAATCCGATGCATTGGGTCTACATAAACAGCTGCCAAAAGAATGTTATTTTGTAATAGTAGCTCCTCTCTCCGTTTCATTGATGTAGCAATGCCACTTGCAATTAACCCTCCTCTTTGGGACAGGCGAAACATCAGGTTCTTCCACTCCTTTAAGAAAATACCTGGAGATAAGTCCACTGCTTGTAATATTTTAGTCACTGTAAATGGGTGCTCTAGCAATTTTTCCAGCTCAGTCACCTGATTCCACTGACTTTCATTTAGCGTCAGTTGAGGGTTAGCCATGTCTACAAGAAAGCTTTTCAGTTCAACCAAGCGCTGAATCATTAAGTACGTACTGCCCCATCGTGTGGCTTGATCAATAATTGCCCCTTTTCCAGCACGTCTCTTCAAAATTGAGTCAACTGTAGGGGTTCTGGCAACAGTAGCCAATTTTCTGACCTTGCCAATCAGTGCAGCAGCATGTCTTTCTTGCAGACTGTCTCTTATAGCCAGCTGTAGCGCATGCACAACACAGAGCATGTGATGAATGAAAGAACATATTGACACAGTTTCAACAAGATCTAAACTATCATGTTGCTGTTCATCTGAAGGAACTTCAGTTTGCTCCTCAGTTACAATACTGTGTTCCTCCATTTCAAACATTTCTGTGTCTGTGGACCCAGAATGTTCTTCTAGCTGCTGGTCACCATCATTACTCATTCATTAGCTTAATAGTACTTATCATATTTGAAGCATTGTCAGTTACGACAGAAAGAACTTGCTCTTTTTTAAGTTCATAGTCTTGCAGAACCTTTTCCACCAAGACCTGGAGAAACTCACTGGTGTGATGAGCTTTGGTGTCTTTTACTGCCAATGTCTTGGTAACTATTTCATTTTTGTCACAAACAAATCGGACATTGATGGCAAAATAGTTCACTCTGTGACGTGTGCAGGTATCCATTTTAAGAAACAGAAAGCGTCCCTTGAGAGTTTTTTAAGTTCTTCCTTTTGTTTAAAAGCTTCTTCGATTACTAATTTTCTAATACTCTCTCTCTCCAGAGAAACACCAAGCTTGCGGGCCATTTCCCCATTCAGACACATAAAAGCTGGTCGTGAAAATAATGAAATAGGCACACTATCCTTTACAACAAGCTCTATGATCTGTTTTTTAAATGTATCTACTGTCATTGTCACCGTAACTTTGTCACTGACAAAATATCTTGCAACTGATGGCTGCAAAGTTCTCTGCTCCTTTGTTTGGCTGGAAGAGCTGGGCACTGGTTCATTGGTTTGGATGCAGTCTCTCTCATCCACTGCTTTCAGTACTTCTGGATGAAAGCGCTGTAAATGTCTCTTTAGATTAGAAGCTCTGGTAGGAGCATTTTTATCTTTGCCTGAATATGCACTCATCTTGGCTTCACAGCATTTGTTTTCGTCTGGATCATTTGTCATACACTGACAGACATAATGTTTTCTATCTTGAGTGATGGTGAAATGTTCAAATACAGCTGATTTAATGTGATGCTTCTTTGACATTCTCAGGTTTTTAATTCTGCATTCACAATCCAAATGACAATTGTTTTTCCTAAAAACAATTGTACAAAATTATTGCCAGGTCGTACAACTGATATAGTGGTCAGTAATACTGTTATTATTCCTCATGTACTCACAGTTAACTGATGCAAAGTTTGTTGAAAGGATAATACTTCTTACAGTCTTCCTCTTCTGAGTAGCAGGCAGCTGTGAGATGCTTGGAAGATGCACACCTAGTATGATCTAGTCTAGAGGAGGAGCTTTACTACTAAGAATTTGCAACACATTTTCACTTTCATACATTGTAAGTAGGGGGGTTGGGGCAGCATGAGGTTAACCAAGTATAAGATTAGATAAGGGCAGTGGAGAACAGTGACACACAAGAAGTAAGAAATGTTTCTATCTCCAGCAGAACTGCTTATCACTGTTGTTCATAGTTTGATAGAACATATATATTTGAGTAACATTTATAAAATTTATATGAAAGTTCAATTATGAAATATTAATACATTTTTTTTTTATTAAAGCTGGAGTCGGAACATTTCTACCGACTCCGACCAAAACTAACTCCGACTCCACAGCCCTGATTGTTACAGTATGGATTTGTGTTTTCTGTGGTTTTTATCTCGTTTATAGGTTGCTTCTCCTACTGCATTCTCACTAACTGAACATCCTACTTCCTGTCGGTGGGGTGTACACTGCAGAGGAGGAGCTAACTTTTTTCTGCATAGTGTCAGCCTCCTAGTGGCAACAGCATACACTCATGGTTTCTGTGTCCCCCAATGAAGGCTCAGATAAACAGATTTTACGGTAAGCAACTAAAAATCCTGTTTTTATCCTTGCAGATTTTAAGCAGTTTCACATTTCACCCAAATGACAAAAAAAAAAAAAAAAAAAAAAAAAACACAACAAATGAGCTTTTTTTATGCACTGCGTTGCCTGCCAAAAGATACATTTTTGGTGCAGCAGTGTCTGCAACCAGGGCTATGGAGTCAGACTCATGGAGTCGGAGTCCATTTTGGTGAAGTCAGAATAAAAGGAACCAACTCAGACTCCTAAAATATATAATAAATTGGGTACAGTAGTACAATGCAGGATGTGCTGTAGATGTTTCATAAGAATTTGGAAAGGTTATGACATGTCCAATAAATGTCTGTTCTGTTTTTGATCTAAAGGCCCCATCACACACAGCGATCTCGCTAGCGAGATCGCCGATTTTGTGACGCCACAGCGATCTCGCCAGCAAGATCGCTGTGTGTGACGGGGATCAGCGACCGGTCCCCCTGCCGAGCATCGCTGATCGTGCTCGATCGGCCTGGGCCATTTTTTGATCGCTGGTCTCCCACTGGCCAGCAGGAATCACTGCATGTGGCATCGAGAGACCAGCGATCAGCGACGCTGGACACTGGTTTCTAATGTAAACATTGGGTATCCAGGAGCCGCGGCTCCTGGATACCTGATGTTTACATTAGAAACCAGCTTGCTTGCTGGTCCTGATCACTGGAGGGGCTGTCTATGTGATAGCTCACCAGCGAGAAGCCTGACGATGTCCCAGCGATCCCATCATGTTGGATCGTTGGTGGGATCGCTGGGACATCGTTATGTGTAACGGGGGCTCAACGATCTCGGCTTTTAGTAGAGATGAATCTGTGCTGAACTTTATGTACATACTCAGTAGTAAAGCTCCTCCTCTACAGATCAGAGCAAATAGGCAATGATGAGGAATGCCTGCAGCCCTGCACTCATCAAGAACCGCTAGCGTGAACAGGAAAAACAGGATTAACCCCTTCACAGCCTCCGCCGTACTAGCACTGCAGAGGTCACTTAACTCCCTTTGATGTGGGCTCCAGCAATGAGCCCACATCTTTCCCGGGACATGTCAGCTGTTTTGAACAGAACACGTGCCCAGAATAGCCACAGGTGGAATCGCGATCCACCCACGGCTATTGACTAGCTAAATGCCGCTGTCAAACTGACAGCGGCATTTAACGCACGCTTCCGGCCACTGGGCCGGAAGTCCTCCCACCAATGAACCCAGTCACGTGATCGCAGGTCACCGGTGGATTGGAATGATGACCAGAGGTCTCCTGGAGACCTCTATGGTTGTCACTGACGGCTTGCTGTGAGTGCCACCCGGTGGTTGGCGCTTATAGTAAATGAGTAATTCTACTACATAGAGGTGATCTGATCATCACCTGTATGTAGCATAGCCAATCAGGTTATGGCAGCTTCTAGTTTCCCTTTGAAGCATGCCAAAAGTAGTCAAAAAATATAAAGTGTATATAAATATATATATATATATATATATATATATATATATATATATATATATATATATATATATATATATATATATTTTTTTTTAAAGAATAAGTTTAAAATCACCCCCCTTTCGCCCCATTCAAAATTAAAAAAAAAAAAAAATTAACTTTTCGCTAAACGGCGTACAAGAAAACAGTCAAAACACTAGACATTGCATTAAAATGCAATAACGGGCGATCAGAAGATTGTATCTAAATGGCATCACTAAAAATAGTCAGCTCAGCACGCAAAAAATAAGCCCTCACCTATCCCAAATTCACAAAAAAAATGGTACAAAAAAAAAAACAAAACTATTTTATGGTCATTTTGACGAAAAAATTAAAAAGTTATGGCTCCGAGAAGAAGGGAAGCGAGAAACACGAAAATAAGCAAGGTCTTGAAGGGGTTAAGGCAAGTACTTTTTAAAGCGCAGCTAAACTTTCAATAAACTGTGCATAAACTATTCCACTGTATGTTTTCTCTGTATGCTTCATGTTTTAGTTTTCTTTTCCTCTAAGCTCATGTTTGGAGAGGTTAGTTGATCTGATGCGCTCCATGTTATTGGCTATGCTAGCAGTTTGTTTATTTCTTGGGAAGGATTCAGCACAAACTTGCTCCCCCTCCTCCTCCCCTCTTCATAGACTGAAGCATTACGATGTGAAACATTTACTGAGCTGTACCCTGAGAAACACCCGAGATTGAAAGTTCAGAGTAAAACTAAGGAGTTTTATATAAATTCAGTTGCATTTGAGCATTTCACATTAACTCAAGATAACAAATATTTCGTGTGAGTGTATGACAGATGAAAACACATACTGTGAGCTCAAAATCAGTGCATACTCAGGCAGTGATAAAAAATGCTCCTACAAGAGCTTCCAATCTAAACAAACACATTTACAGCGCTTACAGCCAGAAGTTTTCAAAGCGGTGACAAAGATCACAGTGACATCAAGAAACCAGAGCCCAGTACTTCCCGCCATGCAAAGGAGGAGGAAAGAGTGTCTAAAACTTCAGTTACAGGATATTTTGTGACAAAGTTACTGTAAGAATGACAGCAGATATGTTTAAAAGACAGCTCATCGGGCTTGTTGTGGAAGACTGTGTACCATTATCATTAATTGCATCAGCTTTTAGAGGAGAAATGGCCCGCAAACTTGGTGTTTCTCTGGGAAGAGTACATTAGAAAAATGATAATTACTTACCGGTAATTTGATTTTCCAGAGCCATGACAGCACCGCACATGAGAGATGGTATCCGCCCCCAGGAATTGGAAACCTGTAGCAGAGCTAAAAGGGGGCGGAGTCTCTCTCCTCAGTTTGTTTCAGAGTATGCAAGGTAACCGCCTTATTAGTTGACATGTATTGTTATTTGATTAAGTCACTCTTACCACCTTCCTTTGATATATATTTTATATTTCTATACATATTTTTTTCTCATATATACATATATTTGTGCATCACACAACCATCACCAAGATAGGGCGGGAATCAATGCGGTGCTGTCATGGCTCTAGAAAATCAAATTACCGGTAAGTAATTATCATTTTTTCCCTTCCCCATGACAGCAGCGCACATGAGAGGTAGAAATAGAAGAGACTCCTAGGGTGGGACAACAGCAGATAACACCTTTCTCCCAAAGGCAAGATTCGAGAGCCCTAGATCTAGCCTATAGTGACGGAAAAAAGTGGAAATCTGTTCCACAGATGCATTTGCCCTTTCAGCCAAGGGCAATGGCCCTTGTAGAGTTAGCCTGACCTGAGGAAGAGTAAGACAGTGAAATTGCCGTCACGCACTGTTTTTTTTCCTTCCCGTTCGTCCCCTGAAGGAGACAAAAAGGGCCGAAGACTGTCGCCATAATTTTGCGACCTCTATGTACTGGAGTAGGCAACGTCTGACATCCAAGCAATGAAAGGTTTGCTCTCCCTGGGATTTTGGGTTGGCATAAAAAACGAGGGCAAAATTATTTCCTGGACCCTGTGAATTTTGGAATTGACCTTTCGGAGGAAGGCTGGGTCAGTTTTTAAGATTACTGTCATCCAAAAAGGTAGTGTATGGTGGATTTACAGAGATAGCTTGCAGCGCGCAGATACGTCGAGCTGAAGTCAAGGCACCAGGAGAACCATTTTCAACGTTAATGCCTTTACCAAAGTGGAAGTAATAGGCTCGAAAGGAGGAGATGTTAGGGCATGTGATACTAAATTTAGATCCCAGGGAGCTACCTTAGTCAGTAATTTTGAGGGTCTGGTTGTGAAGGAGGCTCGAATGAACCTATAGACCCAAAGGTGATTGGCAAGTTTTTGGTCAAATAACGCACCCAGGGCAGATACTTGCACTTTTAGGGTGCTCGTGGACAACCCTCTTTCTAGCCCTTTTTGGAGGAATTCCAGGTTCTCTTTTATTGGAACTTCCTGGCTCGTTTTGGATAACGGTCAGACTGAACTCCAGGAACCTTTCCCAAATTTTTTGGTACTTGACTTAGGTTACGTTTTTTCTGCCAGCGAGCAGGGTGGTCACCAAGGGCCTGAGAATCCCTTTGTTAAAAAGTCCCCTCAAGTTCCATGCGGTGAGATGGAGTCTGTGCACTTGAGGATGTAGTACTGGGCCCTGGTGAAGTAGATTCGGGATATCCGGGAGGATCCATTGGTCCGAGACAGACATGCAGCCAAGTCATGTGAACTATGCCCTTTTTGGCCAGAAGGTCACGATAAGGATTGTTCATGCCTTGTCTTCTCGAATCTTTTCCAGGAATATTGGGATTAACGGAATCGGGGGGAAAATGCATAAGCTAGGCGAAATTCCCAGCGGTGTAGCAGTGCATCCACCCCTTCTGGGTGTTCTCTTGGGTTTAGAGAGTAGAACCTGTTTACTTTCCGATTCCTTCTTGTGGCAAACATTCACTTCTGATGTGCCACAGACTCTCCCAAAAATCTCCAGATTTAGCGACCACTCCTCCTGGTGTAATACATGCCGGCTTAAGAAGTCGGCCAGAAGATTGTCTGTCCCTTCTGCCATCAGAAATGTTGACCGTGTACCCCCTTTTCGGTTTATGTAGGCTATGGCAGTACTGTTGTCGGATAAAATTGCACCATATTTGCCTTGGATTTCTTCTTTTACCTGAAGAAATGACCGTTTTACAGCTGCCAGTTCTTTTAAACTGGAGGATGCTGTCCTTATTGAGGGTTCCCATTGGCCCTGTAGAATCCCGTCCGCTAGGTGTGCTCCCCAACCTAATGGACTTGTGTCCGTGGTTAGCACCACCAGGTTGTGAACAGACCAGGGTACTGCCCTGCTTAAGTTTTCGGTGCTCAGCCATCATTTTAACGAGTTCTGAACTTGTGGCGAAAAGATTATTTCCCGATTCAAATTGCAAGGGTATTTTCCCTGCTTGGCCAAGATCTGCCACTGTAATTTTGTGTGGCTTTGCGATCACTGGACCGCCGGGATTATCACTGTTAAGGGACCTAGAAGTGACATCGCCCCTCTTACCGATATGGCCTGAACAGGTTGTATTTTTGATGAATGGTCCGAAACTTCCTCTCTGGGTGGACACATTGTTGTTTGACTGAATCTAATTGAATTCAGAGGAATTCTTGTCTGGACCGGAACCTGGATTTTTTTTTTCCCCCTGGTTTACCGTCAAGCCTACCCTGGTTAATATCTCCAATACTTTTGTGACTGCCTTTCCACAATTTTCTTGTTGTTCCTCACAAGGACATCGCCCAAATAGGGTACAAGTTTCCATTTTGAAGCTCTCCGTACGGATATCGGTTCAACGCTCTTATGTTGAATATTGTTCTCAATGAATGGTCGGGCTTTGGCATGAGGAACAGGGTGCTGTAGAATCCCTATTTGGTGTTGTGGTACTTTTATCAGTACTTCTTTTTGGCCACATGCGTCATTTTTATTCACTGCGGCGGGGAGCTGCGCAGACCTTCCGATAATAGCTTGGCTATCCAATTTGTGGCGGGTAATGCCGCCCACGGGTGCCGAAGTCTTCCCCCCCCCCCCCCACTCCACCGGAATTTTGGAGCCTAGGGAAGGGGGGTGGTGGGAATCTTTTCTCTTGACGCTTTCCCCAAAAATTTGTCTGACGCCTTCCTGAAGAGGTATTGTCCCTCACACGGGACTGCACGGCGCTTGACCTTCGACTGGAAATCTGCGGCCCAATTTTTTACCATAGTGCTCTGCGACCCGAATTTGAAAGGGCGCATGCACGGCGGCACATTGGACGGAGTCAACCGCGGCATCTGCCAGGAATCCTGGCGCTTTCTGTAGGGAAAGTATTGCTTCTAGCAGCCTTTCCCTTGGGCATTTATTTGCTCATCGAGTTCCTCTAACCACTTGACCATAGCATGTGCTGTGCAAGTGGGGGGTAACCCCAGTTTAAATGACCATGCTGGCGCCTCCCAAGCATATTTTTGAAAAGCATCAGCCTTTTTTTCCTTCAAGGGGATCTTTTAAGGCACCCATGTCTTCAAATGGCAGGGCTATCCCTCTGGAGGTACTGGCGATAGCAGCATCCAGTGTAGGAGCTTTACCCCCCCCATTTTTCACATACTTCATCAGACGGGTATTTACTTTTAAGTGTTTGTGGCATGGACATCTTTTTGTTGGGCCTTTTTTAAAAATTTAGTAGATTATCGTAGGAAGGAAACCTTGCGTTTCTTCCTTTCTAAATTACTAAACATGAAATCCTGTACTGTCTGCGGCTCCCTAGGCGTTTCAATCCCCATGGTAGACCTGACAGTTTGAGTGATTTTCAGATATCTTCGGATAGAAAATAAAGGTGACCTTCTTCCTCGTCTGAGGAGTCCAAGTCTGAGTCATCAGAGGGCTACTCTCCCAGCTCTTCCTCCGAGTCCTCACCGTTTGAATCTCTGTAGGAGGTCGGGTTGAGGTAGGTTTGGCAGAGCTGAGCGCAGTGTGCTGCTTTGTTTTTACCTCATCCCGGATAATAGTTTATTTTCTGGAGTAGGGATGGTGATTTTTCGGCCACTGTTTTCTTAATACACCAGCGCCAGAGTCGCTTATCGTATGTTTTAGGGAGGGTTTTTCTGCATGTTATTCTTTGTTCGAATGTGGCTTTTTTTTTTTTTTTTTTTTTAAGCATGACCTGTCGATTTCCAGCTGGTCTCCCATTCTGGTCCCAGGACAGCCTCAAGTTGCTTAGCGGCCGCCACCTGACAAATGCAGTCACGCTCAGCCTCGAATGGCCGGTGGCCCAGCCTTAAGTTGCCTAGCAGCTGACACCTGATCAGAACATTCACGCTAGGGAACACATGACAGTAGGCATCATTACCCACACATTTTTGTCTTACAAGGCACTCACCCATACCCCCTGGGTACTACGGTAGCCTCCGGGTCTTCCTCTGATGTGCGCGCTTCAGTTGCGGGGTCCGCCATGCTTTACCAGCTGCTGCCGCCTGCACCTTGTTTCATTATAATGGAGGAGTGGTGTGCGCGCTCCTGGATCAGCTCCCTCCCGGAAGTGTCCAGCACACCAGCTACCCGCGGCGTGTGACGACGTCACTTCCAGTGCGACCGGAAGCAGTCCCCCAGTCGGCACCAGAGTCGTGATGGACACGCCTCCTCCTGGCCCAGCCTCCCGACAGAAGCGGCCGCCGGGGAATGCGCGCGGCACTGACAGTCCCCCCCCCACCTTGGCTGGGATTACAGGCGCGCGCCACCGCGCCCAGCTGCCTTTCCCCTCATACGGACCTCGGCCTCCAGACCGGATTTCATCAGGTGGGGATCCCCCTGGAGGTATGAGACCTGCCTCAGGCATCCATCTGCAGCAACAGAAAACCAAACTGAGGAGAGAGGCGCCGCCCCCTTCTTTTATCTCTGCTACAGGTTTCCTGTTCCTGGGGGTGGATACCATCTCATGTTTGGTGCTGTCATGGGGAAGGGAAAAATTAGTGATTGAAGAAGCCCTTAACCAAAAGGAAGATCTTAAAAAGACCTAAGACATGCTTTATATGTCTTAAAATGGATGCCTGCACTTGTCACAGAGTGAACTATTTTGCCATCAACGTTTGATTTGTTTGTGACAATAAGAAAATTGTTGTTACCAAGACACAGGCAGTAAAATATACTAAAGCTCATCACATCAGCCAGTCTCGCCAAGCCTTAGTGGAAAAAGTTCTGCAAGATTATTAACTCAAAAAGAACAGATTCTTAATATTTTAACTGGCAATGCTTCAGACATGATAAGTACAATTAAACTGATGAATGAGAATAATAAAAGGTGAACAGCAGCTAGAAGAAAACTTCACATTTAGTACGAGTATGTTTAAGATGGGAGGCAACAGTCCTTTGAGGAACAAACAGATATTACCACTGAAGAACAGCAAAATGATACTTTACAATTAGATGATTTTGTTGAAGCTGCTTTAAAAGCCTTCTCATATTCATCACATGCGCTGTGGCTGGCAATAAGAGAACTCTGACGGGCAAAGTGAAGAAATTGGTTATTGCTGACAGAACCCCTAAGATAGATTCCATTTTTAAGAGACGTGCTGGAAAAGGGGCAATTGTGGGTCAAGCCACTCAGTGAGGAAGCACCCATTTAATGATTGAGCAATTGCTTGAGCTGAAACCCTTCCTTGTGGATATGGCGAACCCTCAGGAAACACTAAATGAAGGTCAATGGACACAGGTGACTGGATTGAAGGAATTGCTTAGTGACCCATTGAAGCTAGTTTCACACTAGCGTTTATGAGCGCAGCGACGGCCTGCGCACGGCCGCCGCTAAGCCCCGCCCCTGCCGCGCCTCCGCCGGTAGCTCCGCCCACCGGCGCATGACGCTGCATGCGCCCCCTATCTTTATCACAGGGGGCGCAGGCCATGCGCAGTATGCGTTTGGCGGCGCATGCGCCTTTTTGACGGTGCGCCGACGCAACCAAACTGCAGCAGGCTGCGTTTGGCGCAGGTCGGCGCACCGTCAAAAGGAATGAATGGAAGAACTTGCTGTTTTGCTCCTGGCACTGAGAGCTGGGTGTCAGCTGTCATAATCAACTGATACCTGGCAGTGATCGCTGGTGCACAGCCCCCTGTGCGCTTGCGATCACCATGACGTACATGTGCTGCACTGGTCGGGAACTCCTTCCCGATTAGAACGTACATGTAGTGCAAATGTCGGGAAAAGGTTAATAGGCAGGCACTTCAGAAATGCTGGCAGGTAATTTTTCCTGAAACTTTTTTTTTTGTTTGTTTTTTGCTTATGCCGATCGTTTAAGAGGTTTTTGGTTGTTTCAAGAGTTTATCCAGCGTTTTTGTTTGAGTCTTTATTTTCATTTTTCTAGTTTTTTTCAGGCTATTTTCACACTAGCGTATGGAGGAGCTGCGGAGGGATGCGGACATTATCCGTGAAGCTCCCCCACTGCCGTGCTTCCTCCGCACCCTATCTTTAGCATTGGGTACACAGGCCATGCCGATATATGTGGATGCCGCAACGTGTTGGATTTTGTTGTGGTCGCCGTCAAAATGACGCATGTGGAGGCATCCTCATACATCGGCATAGCCTGCGTACCCAATGCTAAAGATAGGGTACACAGGCCGCATGACGACAGAGGCAGAGCTGAACAAAGGAGGTGCGGCATGGGCGGAGCTTCACGGATAACGTCCGCATCTCCTCCATATGCTAGTGTGAAACTAGCTTTACACACACACACACACACACACACACACACACACACACATTCATTCTTTTCAGCTTTTTCTGGGTGTGGAGGTTATGTGTAAAACACATTACTTGACAAGATAGTTTGACTAACTGGAAAGAGGGGTGACAGCAGGAGAACGATTGCAGATTAAAAATGCTACACCGTGTACCCACATTATGGTGCAAAAAACTTGTAGAATTCAAGCCAACAAATAGATGGTGTAATGTTAGACAAAACTGAGTCTAAAGAGCCAAATTTATCACAGCATGCAAATTGACAAACATGGTACGGTTTAGACTGCATTTGAAACATATGCCATCTATTCAAGTTATTACAAAATTGCCCCTTATGCCCCAAGCGTACCATGGGTATCATGAAGGGTGTATAAAATGTACTACGCGTTAATCCGTAAGATGCTAGCTCAGACCAAGAATCAATATATGGTGGGTGTCAAATTCTCAACTCTCCTAGCCTGTCTGAACTAGCACTATGTGACCCATTTACAGATTTCTGCAGAACTGATGTATTAACATAAGTGGCTGCTAAAAACTAGACTTCACTTGTGTAATAGACCATTGTACGTAAACCGGCATAGCGGTCATTACAAGACGCAGCCATTAGCCAGCATCACCTTGTCCCTGTGGTACTAAAAAGGTCAACCCGAGAGCAAACAGCTCAACCCATCCTTTATCCACACCACGTGTATATTACCTGACTGTGAATATTTTTCTCAAAATCCAGCTGTTCCTTGAGTGTTTGCATCTTATTTTCCAGGTCAACTCTCCATAGCATTTCATCATGAAGTTGTTTGGTTGTGTCTCTTAAAGAACCTTCAAGCTGAAAAGAGTTAAATATGAATTACAAAAATATAAAACTGAACCAATGTCCACGTTCAGCACAGAAAAACCTGGGATTACATACAAATCCTAACTCTAATTTTTATTATAATAAGAAAACAGAAAATATTTGCTTTGACATTTTTTTTTTTTTTAGAAGGGCAGAAAATACAATGCGATTTCACCTCATCGTACAACGGTCACCATTCATGTAAGCACTGAAAGGGAAGACCAAACCTTGTAAAAAAAAAAAAAAAAAAAAAAAAACACCCCTCTTTCAGATTTGGTTCCCAATATATAGGGCCAAATTGTTTATACCTTAACCAAATAAACTGCTGGGATTCCACAAAGAAATGTGCCATTACAAAAATAAATATAATGCACAGCAATGCAAAAACGACATCACATGCACATTTTCACGCTTCTATTGCTTTTTCTTACCTCTTCAGTATTCGGAAATCCTGAACTCATTAATAGAATTATGTTCGTTCCTTGAACAGCCCCCATTCTATATAGTTGGAAACCACTACACAACCCACTTCAGCAAAAAGGCTCGTTCTCTTCCTGAAGCGGCTTCACCGCCTGAATTAAAGCACCATGTGCACATACACTGAGAAAGGTTTCACTCTAATTTATTGAGGAAAAAGAAACAAACATTTGTAGCAAAAGTACACAGGATCTCGCTGCAAACCCATACATGGTTTTGGAGCGCCCTGTGCTATATAAACTGTAAAGCCCACCAGACAAAGGGTGGTTTGGTTGATTGGATGACAGCCATCTAGAGGTTTCTCCCATACACAGAAGCTCACTCTGTTAGGCATCTCTATGCTCTATGATGGATACTGCCATACATCTCTAAACGCAGCTTAGCTCTCAGAACAAAAGGATCGGAGAACAAAACCTGGAATGTCTGACCCTCATCTCTATTGACAAGCATCTGTCAGGGGCCCCCAATACACATTAGACTTTCAGTAGAAACCAATGATATAGTCTAATGTACGGTTGCTCAGTGGTTAGCACCGAGGTAGTACTATTGTCCTGTGTTCAAATCCCAACAAGGACAACATCTGCAAGGAGATTGTATGTTCTCCTCATGTTTGCATTTTTCGGTTTCTTCCCACACCCCAAAGACATACCGATAGGGAATTTAGATTGTGAGCACCAGTGTGGACAGTGGCGACAACGTCTGTAAAGCGCTGTGGAATTAATGGCGCTATATACGACAAGTAATATAAATAGCGTATATGAGGTTTTTAAGTCTAGTATTTCATTGCTCTCCTGCCCAGTTTGCTGCCTAAGGCCGGGATCACACATGCGAGAAACTCACAATACATGGAAACACACGCTACGCTCCTGAGTGCCGGGTATAAACATGCGAGACTCGGCCGAGTTTCTTGCATGTGTGATCCCGACCTAACCATTACAATGTGCAGGAAACACACAGCTTGAGGCAGCACTTTTAGAGAAGTGGGGAGCTAGGTGGTCTGATGTGGTAAAGGTCAGCATGTCACTGCACCAATACAACAAAAGCAGTGTAAGATAGTGCTCCTAGAGGCATGTGACTGCGTTCCCCAACACAGAATCACCCAGCTTACAGCAGTGAACACACATTTGAGATGAGCGTCACACAATTCAGTTTGCCTGGATTACTACAATAATGACATTTATTCCAATAATTTACACCCAAACATGCAAAAATTACCCTGGTCACTATTTTTGGAGATCATTTGGTTATGCTCAAACAGTGGATTTGTCCTATACATTACTTTCCAAAAGCCTCTTTCGGGGCATGCTGCTTATTTGACAAATACTCATATTAGCTTGTTGAATTGTTGAGGATTTTTGCTTCAGATTTTATCCTTTGCAATGAACAGGTGAAATCTGCATGTAATGCTTAGATAATCTCACATCATTCCAGTTTTGATCTTTTCATCCCCACAGAATATCTATAAGCGAGGTCAGGCTAAGCCTCCAGATAACAGCAGCCCTCCAAGAAGAGTTAGGGTATGTGCACACGCTGCGGATTGGGGTGCGGATTTGGCCGCGCGGATTTTGTAAAATCCGCAGGTAAAACTGCAGGTCAAAAGACCTGCGGTTTTACCTGCGGATTGCTCTGCGGTTTTGCCCTGCGGTTTTTCATCTCCTCAATGAGATGTCAAACCGCAGCAGAATCCGCAGAAAGAATTCACATGTCAATTCTTTCTGCGAATTGAAAACCGCGTGGAAAAATCCGCACCGTCTGCACTGCGGTTTTCGTTTTCCATAGGCTAGAATGGTACTGTACACCGCAGCAAAAACTGCTGCGGTTCCACAGCGGCCAAATCCGCTGCGGAACCGCAGCAGAATCTGCAACGTGTGCACATACACTTATTAGAAGCAGCTACTTACTGCGGCTATCTGTCCCTTCAGATCCTGATTCTGATCTTCCAGGCTCCTCCGGCCACTTAGCGCGGTGGCAAGCTCAGCTTCTTTTGCATTTAGTTTGGCTTCAAGATCTCGGAGTTGGCTTTGTGTCAAAGTTAAGTCGGCTTCTTTTCTGTTATTTCTGAAATAAGATTGACAATTGCTAACGTGTCAAGTCTGTGCTCAAGTTATACCAATACTATGATATGGGAGATTTGTGCGGCCAGCGTGAAATGTATCGGTGGAATGGAAACATTTACAAACTGGAAATTATTATGCAAATTTTGCCAAATGAATCAAATTATGAAAGCGAATTGGAGAAAGTACATAGTTTGGGCCAACAACAAAATTAATTACAGGTAAGCTAAAATGTGTGAACGGCGCTGTGATGTTCCACTCTGTACATGGATTACATCTAGCCACCACTGGAGCAGAAAAGTTAATCAGAGGGGTGCCGGACCCCCAGACATCTGATATTGAACTGCAGCAATTCTCCATAAACCTGGGTGGACTTAATGGTTTTGTCAATGCAACAAGACAATTCATGTAAATACACCCTAAGGTTCAGTTTAGGCGAACACCAAACATTGTGGACCAGCACGTCAGTATTCTGCGGACACGACTGGATCCATGTGCTCCTCTGCGAAGTGGCCGGGAGCAGGAGCTGCCTGCAATTTATATGCACTAGACCGGAAATCTGACCAAACTACAACATGCTGCGATCTTTTTTGTGCACGGAACTCTAAACGGGATCTCCACTAAACAACATTTATTCCGAAGGTAACTGAATGACTGCCGGGTGTGTGACCACTCAAGAACAAGCGCTCCCAAGTACCCTAGCTGAAAGAGATGTGGTCACGTGTGTGAACATTGCTCCAATCGCGGTTAAGGGCTCATTTACGTTATATGACTTGCAGAGTTAAACGACCACAGACTTGCTATATGTTTGCCAATTGAGGGTAATTTAGTAGCCCACTTACTTAGAACGATCAGTAACATTGTTTGGTGTGCATAAGTTGCTTCTCATTTACATAGGACAACGTGCTGCCGAGAATGATCATTTTTTTTATGTAGGCCAAAAGATCATTTCACCCGACGATCAAACGTTTTGCTCATTCATCAGGTGAAAGAAAGCCTATTTACACGGCACGATTTTCAAGAAACAAGCATTCCTAGGAATATTCCTGAATTGGTCAGTGTAAATGCACCTTACAAGAATTATCCAATTAAAAAAGGTATCACCTATCCCAAGGATAGGTGAGAAGTTATTAATAGAGGTCCAACCACTGGAACCTGCACTGATCGGCAGAATGGGGCCACTTATCTCCATCAGAATGGGCTGGCTGTTACTGATGCTCGACTACTCCATTCTTTCCCTATGGGGGCAGCCAAGCTTGGCTATTTCTGGCAGCAACATAGAGAATGAATGGAGGGGATACTCCATTGTGTAATAGGCATAAAAGTGTCCCCTCAGCAACAAAAATTCCCTAATCTGCTGATTGGTGGCGAGGGTCCCGAAGCTCAGACCTCAACCAATCAGTAAATTATCGCCTATCTTGCAGATGGTTGATAACTAGAGATGAGTGAATCCGAACTTAAAAAGTCCGGGGTTTGTACCGGACAGTTAGTGTCCGATGCCAAATGCCGAACAAGGACTTATCCCGGAAGTTAGTTGCAATGTTCGGAGTTCAGGGGGAAGTCCATTGGAGAGAAAATTTTCTGGGTCCCCATAGTCTTCACTTAGGTTCGGGTGCAGTTCTGATACCCAAACTTTGGAATAAAGTTTGGGAAGGGTTCCAAAACGCAAACTTCCATGGGTCCACTCATCCCTAGGGATAACTTGTTTTCACTGGATAACCACCAATGTAAGGGTCTGAAATCTCAGCCATCTGTCACTGGGGCTCAGGACCCTTCTCCAGATCAATGTGGGCCCCAGTGATAATATAGTTAAAGCGAACCTGTCAGCTCTTTTGGCCGTTATAAGTTATGACCACCGCCTTTCAGAGTTTATGTAGAGTATTCTATAACGCTGTAGATAAGCCCCCCGATCCGACCTGAAAGATAAGAAAAATAACTTCTTATACTCACCGGGGAAGGGGGGGGGGGGATTTCCAGTCCGATGGGTTTAGCAGGTGGGACCAGGACCTGGGAAACCATCCCCCCTGGTGAGTATAATAAAACTTTTTTCTTATCTTTCAGGTCGAATCGGGGGCTTATCTACAGCATTCTAGAATACTGTATATCAGCCCTGAAAGGCGGTGGCCATATCTTATATCGGCCAAAACCGCTGACAGGTTCCCTTTAAGTGTGTCCCGTGTGGGTGATAAAAGTTGTTTATGGGGAAACCCATTTTACAAATCAGGATTTTCACATGTAACTTGTAAACATAACACTTTCCTTATACATGCTTGACTTGTACTAATGTTTTGCTTCGCATTCTGCTCACACTATGACAACCTACATATTCGGTCACCTCCTTACACCTGGCTTGCAGCTGCTGACCATCCTCCTCACTTTCCCCTTTTCCCGGTACTCTTTCCACACTACCTCACCTCCCCGTACCTGGCCTGCAGTAGCCGGGGGCTCTCCTCTCCCCGTACCTGGCCTGCAGTACACGGGGCTCTCCCCTCCCCGTACCCGTACTGCAGCACTCGGGGCCCTCCCCTCTCCCCATGTACCTGGCCTGCAGCGGCCGGGGCCCTCCCCTCTCCCCCCGTACCTGGCCTGCAGCGGCCGGGGCCCTCCCCTCTCCCCCCGTACCTGGCCCGCAGCGGCCGGGGCCCTCCCCTCGTACCTGGCCCGCAGCGGCCGGGGCCCTCCCCTCGTACCTGGCCCGCAGCGGCCGGGGCCCTCCCCTCGTACCTGGCCCGCAGCGGCCGGGGCCCTCGCCTACCCCCCCGTACCTGGCCCGCACCGGCCGGGGCCCTCGCCTACCCCCCCGTACCTGGCCCGCACCGGCCGGGGCCCTCGCCTACCCCCCCGTACCTGGCCCGCACCGGCCGGGGCCCTCGCCTACCCCCCCCGTACCTGGCCCGCACCGGCCGGGGCCCTCGCCTACCCCCCCCGTACCTGGCCCGCACCGGCCGGGGCCCTCGCCTCCCCCCCCGTACCTGGCCCGCACCGGCCGGGGCCCTCGCCTCCCCCCCCGTACCTGGCCCGCAGTACCCGGGGCCCTCGCCTCCCCCCCCCGTACCTGGCCCGCACCGGCCGGGGCCCTCGCCTCCCCCCCCGTACCTGGCCCGCACCGGCCGGGGCCCTCGCCTCCCCCCCCGTACCTGGCCCGCAGTACCCGGGGCCCTCGCCTCCCCCCCCGTACCTGGCCCGCACCGGCCGGGGCCCTCGCCTCCCCCCCCGTACCTGGCCCGCAGTACCCGGGGCCCTCGCCTCCCCCCCCCGTACCTGGCCCGCAGTACCCGGGGCCCTCGCCTCCCCCCCCCGTACCTGGCCCGCAGTACCCGGGGCCCTCGCCTCCCCCCCCGTACCTGGCCCGCAGTACCCGGGGCCCTCGCCTCCCCCCCCGTACCTGGCCCGCAGTACCCGGGGCCCTCGCCTCCCCCCCCGTACCTGGCCCGCAGTACCCGGGGCCCTCGCCTCCCCCCCCGTACCTGGCCCGCAGTACCCGGGGCCCTCGCCTCCCCCCCCGTACCTGGCCCGCACCGGCCGGGGCCCTCGCCTCCCCCCCCGTACCTGGCCCGCAGTACCCGGGGCCCTCGCCTCCCCCCCCCGTACCTGGCCCGCACCGGCCGGGGCCCTCGCCTCCCCCCCCCGTACCTGGCCCGCAGTACCCGGGGCCCTCGCCTCCCCCCCCGTACCTGGCCCGCAGTACCCGGGGCCCTCGCCTCCCCCCCCGTACCTGGCCCGCAGTACCCGGGGCCCTCGCCTCCCCCCCCGTACCTGGCCCGCAGTACCCGGGGCCCTCGCCTCCCCCCCCGTACCTGGCCCGCACCGGCCGGGGCCCTCGCCTCCCCCCCCGTACCTGGCCCGCAGTACCCGGGGCCCTCGCCTCCCCCCCCGTACCTGGCCCGCAGTACCCGGGGCCCTCGCCTCCCCCCCCCCGTACCTGGCCCGCAGTACCCGGGGCCCTCACCTCACCGTACCTGGCCCGCAGTACCCGGGGCCCTCACCTCACCGTACCTGGCCCGCAGTACCCGGGGCCCTCACCTCACCGTACCTGGCCCGCAGTACCCGGGGCCCTCACCGTACCTGGCCCGCAGTACCCGGGGCCCTCACCGTACCTGGCCCGCAGTACCCGGGGCCCTCACCGTACCTGGCCCGCAGTACCCGGGGCCCTCACCGTACCTGGCCCGCAGTACCCGGGGCCCTCACCGTACCTGGCCCGCAGTACCCGGGGCCCTCACCGTACCTGGCCCGCAGTACCCGGGGCCCTCACCGTACCTGGCCCGCAGTACCCGGGGCCCTCACCGTACCTGGCCCGCAGTACCCGGGGCCCTCTCTCCTCCCCCCAGTACCTGACCCGCAGTACCCGGGGCCCTCTCTCCTCCCCCCAGTACCTGGCCTGCAGTACCCGGGGCCATCTCTCCTCCCCCCAGTACCTGGCCCGCAGTACCCGGGGCCATCTCTCCTCCCCCCAGTACCTGGCCCGCAGTACCCGGGGCCATCTCTCCTCCCCCCAGTACCTGGCCCGCAGTACCCGGGGCCATCTCTCCTCCCCCCAGTACCTGGCCCGCAGTACCCGGGGCCATCTCTCCTCCCCCCAGTACCTGGCCCGCAGTACCCGGGGCCATCTCTCCTCCCCCCAGTACCTGGCCTGCAGTACCCGGGGCCCTCACCTCTCCGTACCTGGCCTGCAGTACCCAAGGCCCTCACCTCCCCGTACTTGGCCTGCAGTACCCGGGGCCCTCACCTCCCCGTACCTGGCCTGCAGTACCCGGGGCCCTCACCTCCCAGTACCTGGCCTGCAGTACCCGGGGCTCTCCCCACCTCCCAGTACCTGGCCTGCAGTACCCGGGGCCCTCACCTCCCAGTACCTGGCCTGCAGTACCCGGGGCTCTCCCCTCCCCCCGTACCTGGCTTGCAGCACCCGGGGCCCTCACCTCCCAGTACCTGGCCTGCAGTACCCGGGGCCCTCACCTCCCAGTACCTGGCCTGCAGTACCCGGGGCCCTCACCTCCCAGTACCTGGCCTGCAGTACCCGGGGCTCTCCCCTCCCCCAGTACCTGGCCTGCAGTACCCGGGGCCCTCACCTCCCAGTACCTGGCCTGCAGTACCCGGGGCTCTCCCCTCCCAGTACCTGGCCTGCAGTACCCGGGGACCTCACCTCTCCGTACCTGGCCTGCAGTACCCAAGGCCCTCACCTCCCAGTACCTGGCCTGCAGTACCCGGGGCTCTCCCCTCCCCCAGTACCTGGCCTGCAGTACCCGGGGCCCTCACCTCCCAGTACCTGGCCTGCAGTACCCGGGGCTCTCCCCTCCCAGTACCTGGCCTGCAGTACCCGGGGACCTCACCTCTCCGTACCTGGCCTGCAGTACCCAAGGCCCTCACCTCCCCGTACCTGGCCTGCAGTACCCGGGGCTCTCTCCTCCCCCCAGTACCTGGCCTGCAGTACCCGGGGACCTCACCTCTCCGTACCTGGCCTGCAGTACCCGGGGCCCTCACCTCCCAGTACCTGGCCTGCAGTACCCGGGGCTCTCCCCTCCCCCCGTACCTGGCCTGCAGTACCCGGGGCCCTCACCTCCCAGTACCTGGCCTGCAGTACCCGGGGCTCTCCCCTCCCCCCGTACCTGGCTTGCAGCACCCGCTGCTCCTCCAGGACCTTCCCCAGCTCCACCTGCAGCCGTGCCCGCTCGTTGGCCGTGTGGTCCAGCAGCTTGCGGGCATCGGCCAGCTCGGTCTCGTAGAGCAGGCGCAGGGTGGACACCTCCCGGGTGGTGACCTCCTCCTTCTCCTCCAGCTGCAGCTTCAGCAGGGACTTATCCGCCTCCAGAGACCGGACCCGCTCGATGTACGCGGCCAGCCGGTCATTCAGGTGCCGCAGCTCCTCTTTCTCCTGCAGGCGACTCAGGCGGGTCGGGCTTCCCGGAGAAGGGGCTCTGGCCGCGGCGGCCCGGGTGCTCCTGGCTGGTGTGGACGAGGCCATGTCTGCTCAATACTGCGCACCTGCCTCAGACAAATGGACAAGTGCGGCGGCTCCGAGTGTTCCCATATATGAGCTCCCCGGGAAATGCGGACCGCGGTGTTCCGGTACCGGCCCGGAGCGGCGCATCCTCCCTGTGCGCCCAGCACTGAGCACAGCCGGCACCAGGGGCCGGGGCGGCCGCAGCTCGGAGGCGCCATCTCTGCAGCCCAGGCATCCTATGTGCACACGTAGTTTTTTGCCTCTGCGGATTTTGCTGCGGTGTACAGTACAATGATTCCCTATGGGAATCAAAAACTGCAATGCAGACGGTGCGGAATTTTCCGCGCGGATTATCTGCGGTTTTCAATCCGCAGAAAGAATTGACGGCCTCAATAGTAAAAACCAGGTCACACTTGTCAAACACTATGCTTGACGAGTGTGACCAACCTGTCAATCACTTTCCAGGTGATGCTTCAAATCGCTTGGAAAGTGCTTGAGAAAATCGCGGCAAAATCGCAAACAGAATTGCGGTGAAATCGCGCGGAAAAAAGGAGTCCGGTTTTCACTGTGCGTTTTAAAACGCTACGTGGGCCCATAGCCTTACACCTCATCCATTATGAGGTCTAAAACCGCAGGCAAAAGTGCAGATAAACCGCAGATAAACCACAGGACTTTGTCCTGCGGATTTACCTGCGGTTTTCTCTACAAAATCCGCAGAGCCACACACTACACATACCCTGAGACTTGTGGTGTGCGCCAGTGCGGGAGGCAGGAGTGAACAAATGCGGGACATTCAGGGCATGTGCACACGGTGCGGATTCTGCTACGGTTCTGCAGCGTTTCTGCACCTGCGGGTCCGCAGCAGATTCTGTTGCGTTGTACAGTACCTTTATTTCCTGTGGAAATAATAAAACGCTGTGCACATGCTGCAGATTTTTCCGTGCGGTTTTGCTGTGGTTTACAATCCGCAGCATGTCAATTCTTTTGTGCAGAAACGCTGCGGTTTCACACCTCATCCATGGCCGCACAAAACCCACTCATACAATAAGAGACTTGACACAGAATCTTGGCAGAAATGGCCGTGTTGCTTATTAGGGTTACAAAATAACTTTTAATAAATTAACTCCATAAACACATACCACCATAAATAACCATACTCCAAAGACCAACACCAATCCACTCAATACCTGGGCGATTTACCAAATGCCACGACACGCAGGGTCATGGCCCCCCAAAACAACACAGCCAATCGTTACACCGATGCATCTACCTTGTGCCAGTCATTACACTGGCTACCCATCCACTCCAGAATCCAGTACAAACTTATTACCCTCACCCACAAAGCCCTCCATGGCTCAGCACCACCCTACATCTCCTCCCTTGTTTCAGTATACCACCCTACCCGCACCCTCCGTTCTGCTGATGACCTGAGGTTAGCATCCTCAATAATCAGAACCTCCTACTCCCGTCTCCAAGACTATACACGTCCTGTGCCAATTCTTTGGAATGCACTTCCCAGGTAAATACGATTAGTCCCCAATCCCCACAATTTTAAGCGTGCCCTGAAAACGCATTTATTCAGACTGGCCTAACGCCTCAACACATTAACCTAATCTATCCCTGTGTGGCACAGGAAAAAGTTTTACCATAACCAGATTTCCTGCATCATGTTCCCACATGCTTTATGCATCCATTAGCCCTCTGCGTCTGTACTGCTACACACTTAACATTATGGCTGGTCCATACAATCAGGGCAAATGTTACCACCCACCTTTCGTGTCTCCCTTTTTTCCTCATAGATTGTAAGCTTGCGAGTAGGGCCCTCATTCCTCTTGGTATCTGCTATGATCTATGTGATTATTGTTATGCTGTAATGTCTATTGTCTGTACAAGTCCCCTCTGAAATGTAAAGTGCTGCGGAATATGTCAGCGCTATAGAAATAAAATGTATTATTATTATGTCTCCACAATTGATTGTAGGTTTAAATTAAAAATGTCCAATCCTATGTCTGAAAGATGAATCGAATCACTTAGATAAAAACCAGGTAAGAAACCCTCCAAGTCTTCGTGTCTGAATGAAAACCGCCATCTAGCGGTAAAAATTTAAACATCCCTCTATTGACTCTCTTATGAATCTTTTCCATAAATAAGATTTCACCCTGAGACCATATCAATCTGGGGATGATTTTGGAAAAGACAAAGCTGATGTCGGGAAAGGACTGCTTCAAGCCTGTAATATAAGAACGCAAAAAGGCCAAGAGATCGAGAGTTTTGACTTTTCCGACATCTTTACCAGCCAGGTGAAAAATCACTAAATTTGGATGAGGAAGGTGAGCATAACAAGTCATAAACTTGGAAACAAACTTCGACCTCCTCAAACCACGAGCACTATGCCAGAAAATTTGAACTTTGCTAGGGGTAAAAGACAGGTTCTCGGTATAGGATCTCTGATAGGCTCTCTTCCTAGCCCAATGCACAAAAGAATGCCCGATAATCCAGACAATCACTGGACCTGCAATAAAATAAGAATTAATAATCATATAAGTCATGTCTGACGTAAATCTTGTATCTCCCAGACTCCCATCTTCCCAACTTCATGATGTCAGATTGACAAAGCCCAGATCTCGCTGCTTCTGTAGCCGCTCCTATTCTGAAACAATGCAATGTTATATTGAGATGAACCTTTCCCAGAAAACGTAAACATTTTTTAAGAATGCAGTTGAATTGGAAAACTGGCAGGGGATTTATCCTCATGAATAAAAAATGGACCGGAAGAGTTAAGCCGAATACCAAGCCAAGCCCTGACATTTGCTATCGGACATATGATTGAATCTGGAAAACTATTTAGTTGTAACCTGCAACCTCTACCCCATTGATCCGTTTTCGATTTTCTTATAGAAAGAAAAACAAAAGAATCGTGCAGGCTAACATCAGAAAACATTAGGCCAGAAGGATCAGATTTCTTATAAGAGACTATTTCGCTTATGCAGAGAGCTCCAAAAAAAGAAAGAGAAAAAGCGGAACGAAAAAGAGCTACCTCGAAAGAATTCCGACAAACCCTACTCAAAGCTAAACAAAGATCCCTCAATAAGCAAATGGAGATAGGACGACGTGAATCCGGGGTAAAATTACTCTTTTTAAAACCTTTTAAAAATTGTTTGATGGGAAATAATCCCGTTAAAGGTAGATTACCTGATAATTTTAAGAAAAATGAAATCCCAGCAAAGTATTTTGCTACCACTGCTACAGAAAGACCCTTTTTGACTAACATCTCTGCAAATAATAAACCTGCATTAGGACAAAATTCAATCCACATCTGCCATGCAGCCGAATAATCGGCCCATGTTCTTTTAGACAAAGATTGCTCAATAAATTGAGGAATTAAATTTCCAATAAGTCCAAAACCGACGGAGGACAGGGAGTCGCTTCTGGGTCCGCGTTGGGAACCTGCCGATAAAAATGTGACCATTCACCATGGCATAAAGATTTAACCGATAACTCTTTCTCACTGCAACCTAAACTCGCTTTTATCCAGATATTGTATTTCAGGCAAAGAAAAACTAACAGCCTCAGAATTTTTGACACCCAGATGTTCTTTGAAGACAAGGTGTTAATTGCGAAAACTACACCTTGACTGGAAGAGAGAAAAATTAATCTACGACCCTGCAATGAAGAGCCCCATAGCAGAATAGCTAAATATATTGGAAAAAGTTCGATCAAAACGACGTTACGGGATAGTTTCGAATCCAACCATGCCTTGGGCCAATGTTGAATCGACCAATGAGATAAAAATAAAATTGCGCATCCGGAAAGCATGTCACTAGCGGTTACTAGCGGAAGGGAATCAGTCAAAACAAAATCAGATTGTAGACAGGATCTGCCATTGAAATTTGACAAAAAAGAGAGCCAGATTTTTATGTCTTCTTTCAATTCATAACCTATTCTAACATGAGAGTGAGGAGAAGAAAGACCTTTAGTAGCATCATAGAGACGGCTGGAGAAGACTCGACCTATAGGTATAATCCGAAGAGCAAAAGTTATCACAGATTGTAATTCTTTTAAAGTAGTTTTTTCTTGAGACAAAATTGCTGAGAGGAAAACCTGAATTTTCGACACTTTATCCATTGGGAGCCTACACTCCATTCTAACAGTATCAAGTGTAATACCTAGGAATTCAATGGAATGAGAAGGAAAAACTGTTTTATCGTGAGCAATTGGGACCCCAAAATAGCTGCACATGTCAATAAATTTGCGAAGTGTAAGTAAACAGGACTCAGAATCAGGAGGGCCAATAAATAAAAAATCGTCCAAATAGTGCAATATACTAGACTCACTGCAGCTAGATTCCAAAGCCCAGTGTAGGAATGTTGAAAAACTCTCAAAATAAAAGCAAGAAAGGGAGAAACCCATGGGAAGACATCTATCAAAAAAATATTCTTTGTCGAAGAAAAAACCCAAAGAATTGAAACCATCTGGGTGGACTGGAAGAAGCCTGAAAGCTGATTTTATATCTGATTTAGATAACAAAGAATGTCGTCCGAATTTCCTCATCAAATCTAGCGCTAAATCAAAAGAGGAATAATGCACTGAACATAAAGATTTGTCTACCTCATCATTTAAAAATAATCCTTTTGGGTATGACAAGTGATGAATTAGGCGGAATGATTCAACCTCTTTTTTAGAGACTACACCAAGGGGGGAAATACGAAAATTAACAAAAGGAGGGGAAGAAAAGGGGCCAGCCACTCTACCTAACGATACCTCATGAAAAATCTTTTCTCTCGCCACTTCAGGATGTGTGGATAAAGAAACCAGGTTTTTGGATATTACACAGCCGGAACCCTGGAAAGGAGGAATATGGAAGCCAAAACTGAAACCATGGAATAAAAGATTACTGGTCTCCTGATTTGGGAAACTGCCTAGCCATGGGAGCATTTTTACCAGACTCACTGGGGTCTGAGCCTTTTGGATTAGAGTCTCTGGGTGGTTGTTGAGAGGTCTGCTTCTTAAAACATTTGGACACGGGATGGCCATTTCCGCAGAAAGAGCACTCGTGCCAAAATCTACAGCTATTGCTCCATTTGCAGACCGAATCATTAAAGGCAAAGCAAAAACCTTTCCTAACGACTGGATTAGGAGTTTGTCTATTGACATATTGCCTTTGTGGAAGCATTACGTTCAGCCACAAACCTACATCCTTCACACCCCAATTAACTTTAGGGTGTACAGCCAATTTTTGACCGAAAGCTTCATCATAGTTTAACCATGCGAAGCCGCCGAAGTTCCTCTAAGCCTCCAATATTATATCCAAATGCTGAAAGAGCTTACTACAGAGGTGAGGAAACTTCTCGCCGAGAACAGCCGAGTATATGGCAAAGGCCTGAACCCAATTGTTGAATGACCTCAGGGAAACACGCCTGATGTCATCTTGTTCAGGTTTGTCCCTTTCGACCCTACTCGGCTGATCCCTGCGAGGAAGAAGGGAAAAGAGATCTACGTATTTATTTTCCCAAATCAGCTCTTTAGTGGCGGTGCTTAAATGAAAACCCAGTGGGGAGAGCTCACATGTAAGAGCCTCTTTAAATGGGTTCTGGGGGGTTGCAGCTGCGCTGCTACTGCGCTGATCATTAATAACTGGGGGTCAAGTGAAGGAGCAGCAGCTTTAGTAGCTTCCCCCAAAACCTCAGATAAAAGGTTTTTAATTAATGTTTTAAAATTAACATTCTGTGGGACAGACAGGGGGACTGTGATGTGAGACTATGATAGATCTCCTGGAGTGGACCCGCTGGACCGTGGCAACGAACCTCCCACGGGCGAGCTGGCCAGGTGGACCACCCCCTATACAGGGAGTGTTTGGGGCAGGCCCGGGGGAACTATCACCACGGCAGCTGGTACCCAGAGAGAGTACAGGAGGGCCGACAAGAGACCGGAGATGCAGGCGGAAGACCTCCTCTGGAACAGGAACACGGTTTGCGGGCAGATCGGGAGCACGGCCGAGATGGAAGGAAGAGGGCACCAACTAGACAACACAGCCAGGGGACCAGGACAGACCGGAACGCGACCTTGACCTCCAGAACCTAGGAGAGAGGACAGGGGTAAGATGGGAAAGCTTAGCGGCAGGAAGGAGACAGGAGTGCACACAGGGACAGGAGCCAGAATCACTAAGCAGGGCATCAGTGATAATCAGGCACCGCCAGTAGGAAGAGGCGGCCTGATATAGGGTGTCGTAGCAGGACTTTCGGGTCATGGCCCCTCCCAGAGCTAGGAGGGGAGAGAGCGCGACCTTAGGAGGGATAGGGAGTGCGCGTGCGCCTGACAGTGTGCGCGCGCCCCCGCTGCGGAGCAGGAAGCTGGCCTGGGGTGCGCGTCCGACGAGGCGCAGGAGATCGGGCAGAAGCAGGCGCCGGGTCCGTGCGACGGAGGAGGGAGGACCGCCGATAGGATCGTGGGAGCCGGGACCGTGGCGTGGAGACCGCCCAAGAGTGCGGCAGAGGAGCAGGTACAGGCGGGGGCCGCGGCGGCAGCTGCGTGACAGTACCCCCCTCCCTACGCGCCCCCCTCCGCAGAGTGGAAAAAAACTTAGCCAAAATACGAGGGGCCCGAATATTCTCCTGAGGCTCCCAGGATCTCTCCTCGGGACCAAAGCCCTTCCAATCGACCAGAAAAAAGGTCCTCCCCTTTCGCTTCATGGCCAAAATGTCTTTAACCTCAAACTCATCGTCCGCGGAGACAGGCGGCGACGACTGGCAGAGATTTGGAAGCGATTGAGGATGACCGGCTTTAGAAGGGAGACATGAAAGGCATTAGGGATGTGGAGTGAGGCGGGAAGTCGTAGTTTGTAGGAGACGTCGTTAATACGAGCCAAGACCTCGAAGGGACCAATATAGCGAGGACCCAGTTTATGGGACGGGATTTTGAGACGAATGAACCTGGAGGACAACCAAACCCTATCACCAGGGTGATATGGCGGGGAATCCAAGCGCCTTTTGTCTGCGTGTCTTTTTACCCTGTCGCGTGTTAACTCGAGAGCGGCCTTGGTCTCCTGCCAGATCCTGGAGAAATCCCCGGACAGAAGGTCAGCCACCGGTACACCCGAGGCAGAGGGAACCGGAAGCGGTACACCAGGATGCTGCCCGTAGACGACAAAAAAAGGAGATTTACCAGAAGACTCGCTGACGTGATTGTTATAGGCGAATTATGCCCATGGGAGTAAGTCTGACCAGTCGTCCTGGTGGGCATTAGAAAAGTGTCGGAGATAATTCACCAAATTTTGGTTAGTCCGCTCCGCTTGTCCATTGGACTGTGGATGATACGAAGAAGAGAAGTCAAGTGTGACATCCATAGACCTGCAAAGGGCTCTCCAGAAGCGAGAGGTAAATTGGACTCCTCTGTCCGAGACAATGTGTTGGGGTAGACCATGGAGACGGAAGATGTGGTGAATGAAAACTTTTGCCAAGTCTGGTGCTGAAGGTAACCCGGGAAGAAAGATGAAATGTGCCATCTTCGAGAATCTGTCGACCACCACAAGGACGACGGTACAATCTGCAGACGTGGGTAAATCGGTAATAAAATCCATGGCAATGTGTCGCCAGGAGGACGATGGAACTGGAAGCGGATGTAAAAGACCGGAAGG
This sequence comes from Dendrobates tinctorius, assembly GCF_039654945.1. Taxonomy (NCBI): domain Eukaryota; kingdom Metazoa; phylum Chordata; class Amphibia; order Anura; family Dendrobatidae; genus Dendrobates; species Dendrobates tinctorius. The sequence continues at coordinate 28,938,661 of NW_027361690.1, forward strand.
CAACTGCTTAGGCACCTTGGTTTCAGCACAGGGCGGACAGGAAGCGACGTAGTCTCGGACATCCAGGAGAAGAGTCGGCCACCAGAAGTAGCGGGAGACAAGGACACGTGTCTTCTTAAGGCTGGCATGGCCCGCAAGTTTGGAAGCGTGTCCCCAGCGTAGGATCCGTCTTCGGTCCCTCTCTGGTACAAATGTCTTACCAGGTGGCGGCGACACGAGAGAGAGGGGTGCCAACGTGATGAGCCTGGATGGATCCAAGATATGCGTGGGTTCCTCCTCCACATCCACAGAAAGGAAGGACCTGGACAAAGCGTCAGCCTTGAGGTTCTTGTCGCCGGGACGAAAGTGCAGCTCAAAATCGAATCGGCCGAAGAACAGGGACCACCTGGCCTGCCGAGGATTGAGTCTCTGTGCCGAACGAAGGTAAGCCAGGTTTTTATGATCCGTGAAGATTGTAAATGGATGTACGGCTCCCTCCAACAGATGCCTCCATTCTTCCAGAGATAACTTGATGGCAAGCAGTTCGCGATCTCCGATGGAGTAGTTTCGCCCGAAGTGGAGAAGGACTTGGAGAAGAAACCGCAAGAAACCAGCCTACCAGAGGAAGATTTTTGAGACAGAACTGCTCCCGCCCCGGTTGCGGAGGCATCCACCTCGAAGATGAAAGGTTTGTTGGCCTCGGGGCGATGGAGCACAGGTGCCGTGGCAAAAGCTTGCTTCAGAGACATGAAGGCGTTCTCGGCTTCAGGGGACCAGACGTGCGGATTAGCTCCCTTACGGATCAAGGAGGAGATGGGACTAGTCAAAGAGGAAAAATGAGGAACAAACTGCCAATAGTAATTGCGAAGCCCAGGAATCGCTGAATGGCCTTTACCCCATGGGGACGCGGCCAGTTGAGGACGGCAGATACCTTCTCTGGGTCCATGCGCAAGCCAGAGTCGGAGATGACGTATCCTAAGAACGGAAGTGAGGACTGTTCGAAGGCGCACTTCTCCAACTTAGCATACAGGCGATTCTCCCTTAAACGTAACAGTACTCGACGGACATCTCTCCTGTGGGCGGGCAGATCGGGAGAGAAGACAAGAATATCGTCCAGATATACGACCACACAGGAGTACAGAAGGTCTCGGAAGATGTCATTTACAAATTCCTGAAAGACTGCGGGGGCGTTGCACAATCTGAACGGCATGACAAGATACTCGTAGTGCCCATCCCTGGTGTAGAACGCGGTCTTCCATTCATCTCCGGAGCGAATGCGGATGAGATTGTAGGCTCCACGGAGATCCAATTTGGAAAAGATCCGCGCCCCTCGCAGCCGATCGAATAACTCAGGGATGAGAGGTAGGGGGTATTTGTTCTTGATGGTGATCTCATTAAGATCCCGATAGTCGATACACGGGCGGAGAGACCCGTCCTTCTTCTTGACAAAAAAGAAACCTGCTCCAGCGGGTGAAGATGACTTCGAAATGAAGCCTCTGGCCAAATTCTCCCGCACGTATTCTGACATGGCTTGGGATTCGGGCGGACTCAACGGATAAATCCGCCCTCGGGGCGGGGTGGAACCTGGAACAAGCTCGATCGGGCAATCATATGGCCGGTGCAGTGGGAGAGTCTCTGCTTCCTTCTTGTCAAAGACGTCAGCAAAGGCCGCGTAGGCCGGAGGCAGGTCCACAGGGCCCGAGGCAGGTAGCGAAGTCTTGAGAGGTTGTACTGGAAGAAGACATTTGGTCTGGCAAGGACGGCCCCAACGAAGAATGTCCCCAGAACGCCAATCCAGGATAGGTTCATGTGTCCTCAACCACGGAAGGCCCAGGAGCAAGGTGTGGGACAGTGACGGCAGCACGAAGAAAGCTATCCTCTCACGGTGCAGAGCCCCGATCTGTAAGTCCACCTCTTCGGTGACCAAAGTGACGGTCTCGCGCAGGGGAACACCGTCGACTGACGCTAACTGCTGAGGAACCTCCAAGGACCTGACAGGTATCCGCAATCTTTTTACCGCCTCGAGTTGGATGAAGTTCCCTGCAGCCCCTGATCGATATAGGCCACCTCAGAAAAACGTTGAGAACCCAGGACAAACAAGACAGAGAGGGTCAAGGGTGGAGAGGTATCACAGACACCTAGGGAGGCCTCTCTTACCTGTCCTAGGCGGAGGCGTTTCCCGGCCTCACTGGACAGGAACGCCGAAGATGGGAGGCGCTGCCACAATAGAGACAAAGACCATGCGTTAGTCTCTCCTGGCGCCGCAGGTCCGCTGGTCCGAGTCGATCCACCTGCATGGGCTCCGGGGCAGACGCCGTGGTGGAAGGACGCGGGCGAGGAGGACTGCGTGTGGAAAGGGAAAAACGAGAAGGCCTTCTCTCCCTGGCGGCTTCACGGGAGCGCTCCTGGAAACGCAGGTCAATTCGCGTTGCCAGAGAGATGAGGTCCTCCAAAGACGTCGGTGTGTCTCGCCCAGCCAACTCGTCTTTGATTCGAGCCAACAAGCCGCGCCAGAAAGCCCCCACCAGGGCCTCGTTGTTCCATCCAAGCTCAGAGGCCAATGTACGGAACTGGATGGCGTACTGCCCAACAGAGAGGGCACCCTGACGGAGGTTAAATAGGGACTCGGTAGCAGAAACCAGGCGGCCGGGCTCATCAAAGACTCTACGAAAGGTCTCTAAGAAGGTCGCAAGCTGGGAGACTATCAGGTCGTCACGCTCCCACAAGGGGTTTACCCAAGCCAGCGCCTCACCCTCCAAATGGGATACCACAAAGGCCACCTTGGCCCGGTCGGTAGGGTACTGCAGGGGCGTCAATTCAAAATGCAGCTGGCATTGATTAATGAACCCCCGACACAATTTGGGATTACGCTATAACGCGGGGGTTTGGCCAAACGGGGAGACGGATGCGAAACTGCCACCTGAGCAGGGGCTGCAGCAGCGGTCTGGAGAGCTGATAGGCGATTATCCACCGAGGCTATATAGTTCAGAATGTGGGCCTGGGTGTCGCGCTGCTGGGCAAGCTCCTGCTGGAGACCGGAGATCTGAGAGACCATCCCTGGATCGGAGGTTTGCAAAGAGGAAAGACGGGACTCCATGGATTTGAGGAACGACATGATCCTCGCCTGATTTTCTCGGAGGAGCAAAAGTTCCTTCTGGGTCGGGGTCGGGGTACCAGCGGGATCCATGGCCTGATTATTCTGTGATGTGAGACTATAATAGATCTCCTGGAGTGGACCCGCTGGACCGTGGCAACGAACCTCCCACGGGCGAGCTGGCCAGGTGGACCACCCCCTATACAGGGAGTGTTTGGGGCAGGCCCGCGGGTAACTATCACCACGGCAGCTGGTACCCAGAGAGAGTACAGGAGGGCCGACAAGAGACCGGAGATGCAGGCGGAAGACCTCCTCTGGAACAGGAACACGGTTCGCGGGCAGATCGGGAGCACGGCCGAGACGGAAGGAAGAGGGCACCAACTAGACAACACAGCCAGGGGACCAGGACAGACCGAAACGTGACCTTGACCTCCAGAACCTAGGAGAGAGGACAGGGGTAAGATGGGAAAGCTTAGCGGCAGGAAGGAGACAGGAGTGCGCACAGGGACAGGGGCCAGAATCACTAAGCAAGGCATCAGTGATAATCAGGCACCGCCAGTAGAAAGCGGCGGCCTGATATAAGGTGTCGTAGCAGGACTTCCGGGTCATGGCCCCTCCCAGAGCTAGGAGGGGAGAGCGCGCCACCTTAGGAGGGATAGGGAGCGTGCGCCCCCGCTGCGGAGCAGGAAGCTGGCCTGGGGTGCGCGCCCGACGAGGCGCAGGAGATAGGCAGAAGCAGGCGCCGGGTCCGTGCGACGGAGGAGGGAGGACCGCCGATAGGATCGTGGGAGCCGGGACCGTGGCGTGGAGACCGCCCGAGAGTGCGGCAGAGGAGCAGGTACAGGCGGGGGCCGCGGCAGCAGCTGCGTGACAGGGACATTGATGTTCTCACCCCTTCTGGAAGCGACATCCTCCACAGTCTGCGCGGGTGAAGAGCCAGCCCTCGAACCCTGTGGCACAGGGGAGTGCTGCTGACAGTTGCCGGGTGAAGTGGCTTCATCCTCAGTTCGCCGGTGCTGGGGGCAGGATCCATGAGGAGATGAACAGCCGTTGGAGTCTCCTGCCGGAGCCGCTGCGGTGCTAGATGGACCCGCTGCAGAGGCGCTTTTACGGCCGTGGCGGGCTCCTGCAATGGAAAAAGCCACGACAGCCAGATCCGCCGAGAACTGCTGATCCTGGCGAAGTTCTCGCACTGGGCTCAGGGATTTACTTGCTGGCCGACCCCTGGTTGAAGAACGCACTTCCTGTGTGCGGCTGAATCTCGGCGGCGACGCTGACTGGGAGTAGGATCTCCTGGGTCTCCTGACCCGAGAGGAGCCGTGGTGAACCGGAGAGGCGGCAGTACTTGTGGATGGGGGCTGTGTCTGGGAGCATGGCTCGTGAGGAGGAGGGGCGACAACCGGAGCTGCCAAATTAGGTTTCATAGCTAAGCAGCTCCTTAGCCAATCCTCTCCATCCTCTTTGCCAGCCCTAGCGATGAGTTGTTGCAGCAAGTCATCCATCAGGTAACGGAGATCTTCTTTCTTCAGATGCTGACGCAATGCTCCCCAAAGACAAGAACGAGCTATTTATAGAAACATACTGAGCCCGCCAGAATACAACAGCCTATCAGTATTCAAATAGAAATAGGCGCCAAGAACCGGTCAATACCAGTTCTAGCTTGATTTTTATTTACATAGCTACAGTGACCTAATCTAAATGACCTCAGATTGACCTAACATTAACCCCATCAAATAAAGGGCTTGATATAAAAAACGGGGTCTATGCGGCCATGAGTCCCCCCCCTTTATTTTTCTTTGGCCAACGGGGGGGGGCTAACATTATGAGGTGTAAAACCGCAGATAAACCGCAGGACTTTAGTCCTGCGGATTTATCTGCGGTTTTCACTACAAAATCGGTAGAGCCCAAAAACTCCGTGTGCACATAGCCTAATACGAGGCTGAAGTTGGTTTCCTATTCCGTCCAGTTTCTTATTCGGCAATTCTTTCTTTTCTTTTTCAGCCCCGAAAAAGAAACTGGACATATAAGAAACCGACTTCAGCCTCGTGACATTCATTGTTGTAAAGGCCTCTTTCACACTTCAGTCTTTTGACGTCAGTCGAAATCCGCCGTTTTTAGAAACAAACTGGATCCGTTGTTTATTTTGGTGGAATCCGGTTTTTTTTATCATAGGCCATGTTCACACATTCAGTATTTGGTGAGTTTTTTACCTCAGTATCTGTAATCCAAAACCAGGAGTGGGTAATGAAGACAGAAGTGGTGACGTGTTTCTATTATACCTTTCCTCTGATTGTTCCTCCCCTGGTTTTGGCTTAGGCCTTTTTCACATTTCCGTTTTTTGACGTCAGTGTAAATCCGCCAGAATGTGAAAAAACAGATCCGTTTCTGTTGTGGCACAAACGGAGGCCACCGGATCCGTTTTTTTTTTTTTTTTTTTTATGGATCCGCATTATGAGCTAGTGGTGGAAATTTAAAGAAACACGAGGAGAGAGAATGAGAATATTTTGCCGCCTCCATGATGGTATTTAAGGGTTAAAATGTTTCCTGGAGCAAATCTCGCAGACATGCGCACTTAAAAATAGCGGACCATCGATCCAAAACAACGTTTCAGAAACTGTCTCGTCCGCCCGGGAACCGCTAAATTTTTCACGGATCTGTCAAAAAACAGATGCAACGGACGACCGTCAGTCAAAATCCGCCGATAATGCAAGTCAATGGGAAAAAAAACGGATCCGCCAAGAAAAATGGCGGATCCGTTTTTTTTGCAAAACGGCGGATTTTGACTGATGGCAACAAACGGAAATGTGAAACAGGCCTTACACATACTGAGGTAAAAAACTGACCAAATACTGAAAGTGTGTATGTGGCCATAGACCTGTACTAGGCCTGTTTCACACTTCAGTTATTTGACGTCAGTCAAAATCCGCCATTTTTATAAAAAAAACGGATCCGCCATTTTTTGACGGATCTGTTTTTTTCCCCATAGACTTTCATTATCGGTGGATTTTGACTGATGGTCGTCCGTTGCATCCGTTTTTTGACGGCTCCGTTAGAATTTTAGCATCTGCTGGCTGGAGTAGACGGACAATGTAACGTTTTTTCCAGCGGCGGACCGCTATTTTAAACTGCTCATGCCCAGAAGATTTTCCCTTTCATGCAGTTTAACCCTAAACGGCGTTCTGGAAGCGGCGAAAAATATCTCTCTCTATTCTCTCTCTCTCTCCATTCTCTCTCCCTCCCTCTCTATTCCCTCTCTCCCTCCCTCTCTATTCTCTCTCTCCCTCCCTCTCTATTCTCTCTCTCCCTCTCTATTCTCTCTCTCCCTCTCTATTCTCTCTCTCCCTCTCTATTCTCTCTCTCCCTCTCTATTCTCTCTCTCCCTCTCTCTATTCTCTCCCTCTCTCTATTCTCTTTCTCTCCCTCTCTCTATTCTCTCTCTCCCTCTCTCTATTCTCTCTCTCCATTCTCTCTCTCTCTCTCTCCATCTCTTCTCCCCTTTTCCAGAGATCAGTTCCTTTAAATTTCAAGTACTTAGCGGCTGCAGCGGATCCGTCAAAAAAACGCATCCGGTGGCATCCGTTTTTTCACACTTTGGCGGTTTGCAACTGACGTCAAACAACTGAAGTGTGAAACAGGCCTTAGCGACAGATTGCGATGGATGGCTGTCCGTTGCATCCATCATTTGACGGATCTGTCGTAATTTCAGCATCCGTTGTCTGGATACAATGGACATTGTAACGTTATTTGTCTGCGTTGAAAAGGCGGATAGTGATGGATCCGTCGCCATCCGTTGTCTGCTATAATGGATGCCTATGGGCGTCGGATCTGTCGCCGTCCGTCACATGATGGAATCCAGTGACGGATTCCGTTTTTTAAACTGAGCATGCCCGGAAGAATTTCCATTCATTTCATTTAACCCCAAAAGCCATTCTGGCGCAGAAAAGAAATCTCTCTCTTTAAGAGATCAGATGCTCTGCAGAAGCTCTGTAGGGGGATGAGATGATCTGCAGAAGTTCTATAGGGAGATCAAATGCTCTGCAGAAGCTCTATAGGGGAATGAGATGCTCTGCAGAAGCTCTATAGGGAGATGAGATGCTCTGCAGAAGCTCTATAGGGAGATGAGATGCTCTGCAGAAGCTCTATAGGGGAATGAGATGCTCTGCAGAAGCTCTATAGGGAGATGAGATGCTCTGCAGAAGCTCTATAGTGGGATGAGATGCTCTGCAGAAGCTCTATAGGGAGAGATGAGATGCTCTGCAGAAGCTCTATAGTGGGATGAGATGCTCTGCAGAAGCTCTATAGGGAGATGAGACGCTCTGCAGAAGCTCTAAAGGGGGATGAGACGCTCTGCAGAAGCTCTATAGGGGATGAGATGCTCTGCAGAAGCTCTATAGTGGGATGAGATGCTCTGCAGAAGCTCTATAGGGAGATGAGACGCTCTGCAGAAGCTCTAAAGGGGGATGAGACGCTCTGCAGAAGCTCTATAGTGGGATGAGATGCTCTTCAGAAGCTCTATAGGGAGAGTAGATGCTCTGTAGAATATGGGATCTGATTTTTTTTTGCCCACCCAATTGACTTCAATAGATAAATCTCCTAAATACAGAGACTTGCACATGCTGCGATTTTTTTTCTATGCTGATATTTGTTCCGTGTCGTGCGAACAGACCTGTAGAATGACTGGTTGGAGTGCTGGACTTGCAAGGTCAGTTCTTCCCATGAACAGCAGCTGAGCCCAATATGCGGCTGCCTGACTGTGTCCTTCGCTGGGTTCAGATGGATTTCAAAAACCATTTTTGAATACAAGAAAACTGATCGCACACAGACATCGCATCGACATAAAAAATAGATGAAAACACTGCGCAACAAATTTCAGGGAAGTTCTTGCCACTTGAGAAAATTTTATTGTATCTTATAGATTTTGATATGCTGAACACGAATATGTGCTCCAAAAGTCTGTATCACGTAAGGTTTTTAAGAAACAACAGTTTACAGTCTACATTATGACGTCTGAGACACTACATACATGTGCATCGATGTCAGTAGCAAAAGCAATTGTTCAAAAGTGTTTTGCAAATGACTTTCGTTTATAATCCATGTCAGATGCTTCTCGAATAAGATTCCAGCAATAGTCAGCTGGCACTGACGTACTCCACTTTCCCTGGTAACCTTTTCTCCATCAGCGCAATGTCTTGGTGAAATCTTTCACTGTGTTCATCGCTAACGGCACCAAGATTGGCTGGAAAAAAGTCCAAGAGACAATGTAGAAAATGCATTTTTAGTGACGTATTGCATTTCATCAAATGATGTGAGCATGTTGTCCACGAGTTCAAAGTTCGGTGCCCTGCTGTTGCCAAGAAAGTTGAAGGTCACATCTTTAAAGGCTCTCCATGCCACTTGTTCAGCACCTTGCAAAAGACCATCAAAGCTACTGTCATTCATTATATCTCAGATCTGTGGGCCAATAAAAATACCTTCTTTGACCTTTGCATCACTTATTCTTGGTATTTTCTGTCACAAGTAAGAAAAGGTTTCCAATTCTTTGTTCATTGCTTTGGCAAAATTCTTCATAAGCCTAAGTTTAATATGCAAAGGAGGGAGAAATATCTTTGCTGGATCAACGAGAGGATTGTTTAACATTCTTCTGTCCAGCAACCAGGTTTTCGCGGAGTGGCCAGTCTTTTCTGAAATAGTGCATTTCTTGTGCACAACTGTCCCAATCACAAATAAAACAACAATACTTGGTATATCCAAGCTGCAGTACAAGAAGTGCAACAACTTTTAGATCACCGCATATGTTCCAGTTATAATTTCTATTAATGTGGGTAAACAGTAACTCCATATTCTCATACGTTTCTTTCATGTGTACGGCATGTCCAATAAGTATAGATATTTCCATTGCGTAGTAAAACAGCCTTCAGACTTAAAACTGACGAGTCAATGAACAGTCGCCATTCCTTCGGGTCATGTTCGCATCCAAGAGCACCAAACAACCCCAAGACATCGTTACAAAAGGTTAAACTGTCGACATGGTTGAAAAATTGCTTAAGGTCTTCTTGACTGCAAAAAACAGAAACTCTTGTTCCTGGTAATAAGAGATTCCGTTCTTGTAGCCTTGATCCCAATAATTCTGCCTGCCTCTTTAACAATTTCAAATCTCTGACCAAGTCACTCAGATCAGCTTGACTGAACAGATGTGGATTAGATGTAGAAGGCTCAAAGTCTGGGTCTGCAGCAGTTTCATTTTCCACTGACATTGTTAGTTCATCTTTGTCGTCCTCCATTGTCCATACTTTGGGCAGCTTTGGAACACGAAGACTTTCATTGTGTGGCACTGGTCTTATGGCTGAAGGAAGATTAGGATATTCTATTGATTTTTTGTTATTTGCTGAATATCCTGTTACATTTGTAAGGCAGAAGTAGCCATCTGTTACATGTTCTCTCTGCTCTCTGCATATCATTGGGACAGCGAACGGCATTGAAGGTCGTGATCCATTCAGCCATGCTCTAAGTATGTCAGTATTGTCTTTTGATTCCTCCCCTGGCCAGGAGATGTGGTATGCTCCGTACACGGCCAGCCGAATGATTCACTGCGCCTGTGCGGAAATCACATAATAAATGCTTTCATATGTGCAGATCGGCGATTTATGTTATTTCAGTGGAAAATTCAGAATATACCGTGTCAGAAAAAGTTCATATATGAGTTTTTAGAATTATAGCAGAATATTGTGATGTTTTATATCATTTCTCAAAAACCTTACGTGATAGGAAAAATCTGAAGTCATTTCTGAAATCAGCATGAAAAAATCTATCAGGAACACTCAAAATTGTCCAAGGGACAAAACCTTGGTAACACAGTGGAATCTGATAAAAATGAGATTTCAGATGATTTTTCTTCTAATTTTCTTTGCGCACCCTGTGATTTACTACGATTCTTTTTAAGTTCACGTAACTGTATAAAAAAATTATGATTTTTTTTCTCACTTGTCTTCTGTGTACGACCCTTTTTCACAGCAGATACTAACCCCTTCACCCCCCAAGCCTATTTGCACCTTCCTGACTGGGCCAATTGTAACAATTCTGACCACTGGCCCTTTATGAGGTAATAACTCTGGAATGCTTCCATAGAGCCCGGTGATTCTGACATTGTTTTCTCGTGACATTGTCACGATCCATTTTTGGATCTGTGGCAGATTCGGCATTTCATATGAAAACTTTTTTCCTTTCAGGCCATCTTCATGATAGTGGTAACATTTCTTTGATATGACTTGTGTTTATTTGTGAAAAAAATGGAAATTTGGCGAAAATTTAGAAAATCTTGCAATTTTCAAACTTTTATACCCTTAAATCACAGAGCTATGGGACAACATTATTAACATTTCCCACATGTCTACTTTACATCAGCACAATTTTGGGAACAACATTTTTTTTGTTAGGAAGTTATAAGGGTTAAAATTTGACCAGCGATTTCTCATTTTCCAACAAAATTTTTTTTTAGGGACCACATCACATTTGAAGTCACTTTGAGGTGTCTATATGATAGAAAATACCCAAAAGTGATACCATTCTAAAAACTGCACCCCTCAAGGTGCTCAAAAACCATGTTCAAGAAGTTTATTAACCCTTCAGGTGCTTCACAGGAAGTTTTGGAATGTAAAAGAAAAAAATGAATATTTAATTTTTGGTTTTTATTTTTAACAAAAATTTCAATTTAGACCCCAATTTTTTTATTTTCATAAGGGTAACAGGAAAAAATTGACCCCAGAATGTGTTGTGCAATTTCCCCTGATCATGCCGATACCCCATATGTAGAGAAAACTACTGTTTGGGCACACGGCAGGGCTTGGAAGGGAAGGAGCGCCGCTTGACTTTGTGAATGCAATATTTGCTGGAATGATGCCATGTCGCATTTGGAGAGCCACTGATGTGCATAAACAGTGGAAACCCCCAACAAGTGACACTTTTGGAAACTAGACCCCTCATGGAACTTATCTAGATGTGTGGTGTGCACATTGCATCCCAAGTGCTTCATAGAAGTTTTATAACATTGAGCCGTGAAAATAAAAACAAACAATCACATTTTTCCAACAAAAATGTTTTTTAGCCACAACTTTTGTATTTTCACAAAGTTAACTGGAGAAAATGGACCTCAAAATTGTTGTGCAATTTCTCCTGAGTACGATACCCCTTATGTGGTTGAAAACTACTTTTTGGGTGCCCGGCAGGGCTCAGAAAGGAAGGAGTGACGTTATGGAGCGGCGACTTTGATGGAATTGTGTGCACGTGTCATGTAGTGTTTGGAGAGCCCCTGATGTGCCTAAACAGTGGAAACCTCCCACAAGTCACCCCATTTTGGAAACTAGACCTCTCAAGCAATTTATCTAGATGTGTGGTGAGCACCTTGAACCCCAACCTTAATCTGTGAAAATGAAAAAAAAAAGCATTCCCAAAAACCTCTCTCCCTCTGCACGCGTGCTAAATGCTGCGGTTGCTAGCGATCGCAGTATTTAGGGAGTTAGTGTACCTGGAGCACTGCTCCTGCATGGAGTATCAGGTGTCAGCTGTCAGAATCAGCTGACACCCTGCGGCTATTTTGCACGCAGAGCCTCTGTGCGTGCAAAACCGCCTGGATGTACTCAGTACATCTAAGGTTAGTAAGTACCCGCCGACCAAGGCGTACTGAGTGCGTCCAAGGACGGTAAGGGGTTAATCTTTTACAGGACCCTTCACAGTTTCCTATGTTACAGAATTGTAACATAGCCGTAAAAATTAGATGCTATACTGTCGCTCCATATAGCTGCCAGTTATTTTTTTTGCGCACCCAAAGACTTGAATGGATACGTCTCATTTGATTTACTGAAAAAACAAGTGCATGCTGCAGCTGCAATTTTTTTCTCATATAGATTCGGTCAGTGAAAAAAATCGCTCATCTGCACTGGCCAATTCAATAAAATTGGTTGTCCAGTTTTTCACAGCCTCAGACCTTCCCGGTCACTTATTGGGCAGGTTCACGTGAACATATAAAAAATCATTCAGAGTTTCATCCAGAAAAGTGGTTGGATTTTATTCTCACTTGTCATCCATGTACATCCGTTTTTTTACAGCAGCAACTATTAATCTACAGAACCATGTACAGTTTCCTATGTTACAGAATTGTAATGTAGCCGTAAAAATCAAATATTGTACTGTGGCTGCATACAGTGTCCGATTTTTTTTATTTTTTATTTTTTGCACACCCATAAACTGTAATAAGTGTGTCTCATCTGATTTACAGAAGACACTAGTGCATGCTGCAATTTTTTTTAACACACAGATTGGTACTGTTCATCTGCACAGCCTCATTGAATAACATTGATCTGAGTGCTATTGTCACGTGTACCTGTCCTGCGTGACACGACCCGCAGGTCGGTAACTGAAACAACAAGACAAAAGGGGAACACCGGGGAAACAGTTACAACGGTGGGCCCTGCAATAGGGAACGGGGACGTGGAGACCTGCACTCCCCTGAGGAAGTGTCCCTGAACACTCCTAACGTTCCCTATACAGGCTCTTCACCTGTCGCCGACCAGGATACCTGAATCCCTCACTAGCTCTACACCTATCCCTTACTAGGGAACTGGATAGTGCGGACACTGGTCCCACCGCTGCACTAATACACATGAAGGAAAATACACCAAACGGGGGAAAACAACAAAAGACTTATCTTTCTCTGCCGCAGTCACCGAGCAGCAGAGTTCATCACCGGATTAGCTTTCAGCAGTGGCTAAACACCTAAGAGCCAGCTGCTACCTTCACTGTCTCTGCTGCAAACACCGGGCAGCAGAGTTCAGCACCAGATCAGCTTTCAACAGTGGCTAAACACCTCAGAGCCAGCTGCTCACTTCACCGTGGTTGGAATCCACCAAGGACCTGCTATTACCAACACCAGCTGATACACCAGGTAACCTTATATAGCAAAGGAGGAGTGGTCACCATCAGCTGAGAAATAGTGTTGAGCGATACCACCCGATACTGAAAAATATCGGATCGGAATGGATCGGCCGATCTAAAAAAAGTATCGGGTATCGCCGATTCCGATCTCGGAAGTCCCATTCAAGTCAATGGAACAGAAATATCGGAATTAAAAAAAAACCATTTTTTCCCTGTAGGTTAATTCTACATGAAGAAAAACAACTAATAATAATGTAGAATGTATTGTGGGAGGTGGAGGAGACATTAAAGGCATAGAGCTTTAGCCCAATCAAATGGAATAGCAGTAATTTTTTTTTTAAAGACGTTCGTAGTTACAAAGATATTGACTATGATAAAGTCTTTAATATTTTGTCAGATATGTATGTTTCACTACTTCCATGCTCTTCACCTTTTTAACTTCTCCCACACTTTCTCCTTCATCATCCTCAGCAGCATCTTTTTCATCAACTTCTTCTTCACCTTATTCATCTTCTTCTTCTACTTCACCTTCCTATTTTTTATTTTTTACATTCTTCATATTCTTCTTATTCAACGATTTTTCTTCTTCATATTCTACTTCTTCACAAGCTGAGTGTGACCTGAGCGTAAGTGCGAACTGTGGTAAGTGTGTGACTTGAGATTCAGTGAAGAGGTGTTTGGAAAACCTATAGCAAATACCTGTGTGAGTTGCTGAATTGTTGGTTGCTGAGTGCTTTCTACCTGTCCAATTTTTGGGGGGCTTGGGGGCTTGTTTAACCTATTTTTTTTTTCTCTCTAATCTTTAATCTCTTATTTTACTATCTGTGTTTTTAAGGGTTAACTATATTGCATTTAAATCTTGAGGTGTAACTATATTCACAAGGGGTTAATTAAGGGTGGGAGTTCATACAGTAATTAAGGGTTTATAAGGGCCAGCTGGTTGGGGCTTAACTCCTTTTGGAAGGGCATTGAGCATCAAGGTGGTGTGCTGGTAAAAGGGGAAAAAAAAAAAATCTTTTAAATCTTCTGCCTGAGCGAGTGTGAACGAGCTGAGTGTGACCTGAGCGTAAGTGCGAACTGTGGTAAGTGTGTGACTTGAGATTCAGTGAAGAGGTGTTTGAAAAACCTATAAAAATACCTGTGTGAGTTGCTGAATTGTTGGTTGCTGAGTGCTTTCTACCTGTCCAATTTTTGGGGGGCTTGGGGGCTTGTTTAACCTATTTTTTTTTTTTCTCTCTAATCTTTAATCTCTTATTTTACTATCTGTGTTTTTAAGGGTTAACTATATTGCATTTAAATCTTGAGGTGTAACTATATTCACAAGGGGTTAATTAAGGGTGGGAGTTCATACAGTAATTAAGGGTTTATAAGGGCCAGCTGGTTGGGGCTTAACTCCTTTTGGAAGGGCATTGAGCAGCAAGGTGGTGTGCTGGTAAAAGGGGAAAGAAAAAATCTTTTAAATCTTCTGCCTGAGCGAGTGTGAACGAGCTGAGTGTGACCTGAGCATAAGTGCGAACTGTGGTAAGTGTGTGACTTGAGATTCAGTGACTTTGGATTCAGGGAGTTTCCAAGGGAGGTATTAATGAATTGCTGTTATATTTTATTAATACTTTTTATTTATTTTTGCTTATCTTATTGTCTGGTGCAATCCCCATTAGGATGTGCTCCACTATTGCCAATGCCATCCAGTGCACGTCTTGCCGCATGTATGAAATCCTTGAACAGCCGGTCGAGGGTGCATACTGCTGTGCTAGATGTGAGCACGTTGTGCATTTGGAAGCCCAGATACTGGATCTAAATGTGCAGCTGGCAACACTGAGATCCATAGACAATATGGAAAGGAGTCTTCTGCTCATTGAGCAGACGCTCAATGGGATAGATGAGGGGGGGATGCTAGGTTGGAGCTGCAGAGGACAATGAAGCAGCTAGCTGGGTGACAGTTAGAATGCGGGGTAGAGGGAAGAGCACCAGGGAGGCTAGTCCTGGTCTGGCACACCCCAATAAGTTTGCTAAGTTGGCAGATGAGGGGAGTGTTAGTGAAGGAGTAGCACTGCTGCAGCAAGGCATGTCCTCTGAAAGCTGGAGGAGTGTCTGCTCCAGCAAAGGGGGGAAATAGGAGAGCAGGGCAGGCCAGACAGGTTCTGGTAGTGGGAGACTCAATTATTAGGGGAACAGATAGGGCAATCTGTCACAAAGACAGGGATCGTCGAACGGTGTGCTGCCTACCTGGCGCTCGAGTCCGACACATCGCTGATCGGGTTGACAGATTACTGGGAGGGGCTGGTAAGGATCCAGCGGTCATGGTGCACATTGGCACAAATGACAAAGTTAGAGGTAGGTGGAAGGTCCTTAAAGATGATTTCAGGGAATTAGGCTGTAAGCTTAAAGCAAGGACCTCCAAGGTGGTATTTTCGGAAATACTTCCTGTACCACGTGCCACGCCAGAGAGGCAACGGGAGATTAGGGAGGTTAATAAGTGGCTCAGGAATTGGTGTAGGAAGGAGGGGTTTGGGTTCCTGCAGAACTGGGCCGACTTCTCAGTTGGCTACAGGCTCTACGCTAGGGACGGGCTGCACCTCAATGGGGAGGGTGCAGCTGTGCTGGGGGAGAAAATGGCTAGAAGGTTGGAGGAGTGTTTAAACTAGGGACTGGGGGGGAGGGTATTCCTTTTATAGGAGGGGAAGACAGTGCAGCTAGAGACCTGGGCATAAATAATGAAATTGGGGGTGGGGGTGGCATGGGGGGTGGGGTTAGAACAGGTACAGAGAGATACATAAAGTGCATGTATACTAATGCCAGAAGCCTCGCAAACAAGATGGAGGAATTGGAGTTAATGTTGTTGGAGCATAATTATGACATGGTGAGGATATCTGAGACATGGCTGGACGAGAGCCATGACTGGGCGGTTAATTTACAGGGCTATAGTCTGTTCAGAAATGACCGTACTAATAAACGAGGGGGAGGCGTGTGTTTATATGTAAAATCATCCTTAAAACCCATCCTTCGTGATAATATATATGAATCTAATGAAAATGTAGAGTCCCTGTGGGTAGAGATAAGGGGAGGGGGGAAAAATAATAAATTACTGATAGGGGTTTGTTATAAGTCTCCAAAAATAATGGAAGTAACAGAGAATATTCTCATAAAGCAAATAGATGAAGCTGCGACTCAAGGAGAAGTCATTATTATGGGGGACTTCAACTACCCTGAAATACATTGGGGAACCGAAACCTGCAGTTCCAGCAAAGGTAATAGGTTTTTGACTACTATGAGAGACAATTACCTTTCACAACTGGTTCAGGACCCAACAAGAGGGGGGGCACTGCTAGACCTAATATTAACCAACAAGCCAGACCGCATATCAAATGTAAGGGTTGGGGGTCACTTGGGTAATAGTGATCACAAATTAATAAGTTTTCATGTATCCTTTAATAAGATGTGTAGTAGAGGGGTTACAAGGACACTAAACTTCAGGAAAGCAAATTTCCAACGGATGAGAGATGATCTTGGTGCAATTAACTGGGACGATATCCTGAGACATAAAAACACACAAAGAAAATGGGAGATGTTTATTAGCATCCTGAATAGGACCTGTGCACAATATATACCGTATGGGAATAAACATGCGAGAAATAGGAGGAAACCACTATGGCTAAATAGAGCTGTAAGGGGAGCAATAAGAGATAAAAATAAAGCATTTAGAGAATTAAAGCAAGTAGGTAGTGATGAGGCATTAACTAAATACAGAAGATTAAATAAATTCTGTAAAAAGCAAATCAAGACAGCAAAGACTGAGACAGAGAGACTCATTGCCAGAGAAAGTAAAAATAATCCCAAAATATTCTTTAACTACATAAATAGTAAGAATTAAAAACACATGTGAAGTGCACAAATGTGTTTTTAATCCATTTTTTCCTTGCTTAGCATGGTTTGGGAGACCCCACCCCTCTCCTGTGTGAGGTGTACAAAAGTGCTGTCTCAGACCATAAGCCCACACTGTGGAGCAGCCTGTCTGAATCCTGTTCATGTCAAGACACTGTCCAGATGTTCAGGTATTAAATACATTAGATAGGGACTGCTTCGACACGGGTTACCTTGACGTTGGTGAGGCAGCTTGGTATACTTTTTTTGCAAAAAAAGTATCGACTAAATACCCTGTATTTGTTGTTCAGCACTTGCTGATTACTGCCATATTTTTGGCTGCAGAGAATTTTTGCAAATTTTTGCAAATCTGCCATTGCTCTTGTTATATCTTAGTTAATGGGTGGTGTGAACACTGTCTGACCGACGTGTTCACATTTGTGCACTTCACATGTGTTTTTAATCCATTTTTTCCTTGCTTAGCATGGTTTGGGAGACCCCACCCCTCTCCTGTGTGAGGTGTACAAAAGAGCTGTCTCAGAACATAAGCCCACAGTGTGGAGCAGCCTGTCTGAATCCTGTTCATGTCAAGACACTGTTCAGATGTTCAGGTATTAAATACATTAGATAGGGACTGCTTCGACACGGGTTACCTTGACGTTGGTGAGGCAGCTTGGTATACTTTTTTTGCAAAAAAAGTATTGACTAAATACCCTGTATTTCTTGTTCAGCACTTGCTGATTACTGCCATATTTTTGGCTGCAGAGAATTTTTGCAAATTTTTGCAAATCTGCCATTCTATGTTCTCTGGTTATATCTTAGTTAATGGGTGGTGTGAACACTGTCTGACCGACGTGTTCACATTTGTGCACTTCACATGTGTTTTTAATCCATTTTTTCCTTGCTTAGCATGGTTTGGGAGACCCCACCCCTCTCCTATGTGAGGTGTACAAAAGAGCTGTCTCAGACCATAAGCCCACACTGTGGAGCAGCCTGTCTGAATCCTGTTCATGTCAAGACACTGTTCAGATGTTCAGGTATTAAATACATTAGATAGGGACTGCTTCGACACGGGTTACCTTGACGTTGGTGAGGCAGCTTGGTATACTTTTTTTGCAAAAAAAGTATTGACTAAATACCCTGTATTTCTTGTTCAGCACTTGCTGATTACTACCATATTTTTGGCTGCAGAGAATTTTTGCAAATTTTTGCAAATCTGCCATTCTATGTTCTCTTGTTATATCTTAGTTAATGGGTGGTGTGAACACTGTCTGACCGACGTGTTCACATTTGTGCACTTCACATGTGTTTTTAATCCATTTTTTCCTTGCTTAGCATGGTTTGGGAGACCCCACCCCTCTCCTATGTGAGGTGTACAAAAGAGCTGTCTCAGACCATAAGCCCACACTGTGGAGCAGCCTGTCTGAATCCTGTTCATGTCAAGACACTGTTCAGATGTTCAGGTATTAAATACATTAGATAGGGACTGCTTCGACATGGGTTACCTTGACGTTGGTGAGGCAGCTTGGTATACTTTTTTTGCAAAAAAACGTATCGACTAAATACCCTGTATTTGTTGTTCAGCACTTGCTGATTACTGCCATATTTTTGGCTGCAGAGAATTTTTGCAAATTTTTGCAAATCTGCCATTTTATGTTCTCTTGTTATATCATAAATAGTAAGAAGCTAAAAAATGATAATGTTGGCCCCCTTAAAAATAGTCTGGGTGAAATGGTGGAGGAGGATGAGGAAAAAGCCAATATGCTAAATGACTTTTTTTCGACAGTGTTTACACAAGAAAATCCCATGACGGATAACATGATCAGGGATAAAAATTGTCCATTAAATGTCACCTGCTTAACCCAGCAGGAAGTACGGCGGCGTCTAAAAATCACTAAAATTGACAAATCCCCGGGCCCGGATGGGATACACCCACGAGTACTGCAGGAATTAAGCACAGTCATAGATAGACCATTATTTTTAATCTTTAAAGATTCCATAATAACAGGGTCTGTACCACAGGACTGGCGTATAGCAAAAGTGGTGCCAATATTCAAAAAGGGTACAAAAACTGAACTTGGAAATTATAGGCCAGTGAGTTTAACTTCAACTGTGTGTAAAATCCTGGAGGGTTTTCTAAGAGATACTATACTGGAGTATCTGGAGAAGAATAAACTTATGACCCAATATCAACATGGATTTACAAGGGACCGTTCCTGTCAGACTAATCTGATAAGCTTTTATGAAGAGGTAAGTTCCGGACTGGACCAAGGGAATGCAGCGGACGTGGTGTATATGGACTTTTCAAAAGCTTTTGATACGGTGCCACACAAAAGGTTGATACATAAAATGAGAACAAAGGGGATGGGGAAAATATGTGTAGGTGGGTTAAGAGCTGACTCAGGGATAGGAAACAAAGGGTGGTTATTAATGGAGCACACTCAGACTGGGTCACGGTTAGCAGTGGGGTACCACAGGGGTCAGTTTTGGGCCCGCTTCTTTTTAACATATTTATTAATGACCTTGTAAGGGGCATAGAGAGTAGAATTTCAATATTTGCAGATGACACTAAACTCTGCAGGGTAATCAATTCAGAGGAGGACAATTTTATATTACAGGAGGATTTATGTAAACTAGAAGCTTGGGCTGATAAATGGCAAATGAGCTTTAATGGGGATAAATGTAAGGTCATGCACTTGGGTAGAACGAACAAGATGTATAATTATGTGCTTAATTGTAAAACACTGGGCAAAACTGTCACTGAAAAAGACCTGGGTGTATGGGTGGACGACAAACTCACATTTAGTGGCCAGTGTCAGGCAGCTGCTGCAAAGGCAAATAAAATAATGGAATGCATTAAAAGAGGCATAGATGCTCAGGAGGAGAACATAATTTTACCTCTATATAAGTCACTAGTGCGACCACACAGTACAGTTCTGGTCTCCGGTGTATAAGAACGACATAGCTGAACTGCAGCGGGTGCAGAGAAGAGTGACCAAGGTTATTAGGGAACTGGGGGGTCTGCCATACCAAGACAGGTTATTACACTTGGGGTTATTTAGTTTGGAGAATCGAAGGCTTAGGGGTGATCTTATTACAATGTATAAATATATGCAGGGACAATACCAAGACCTTTCTAATGATCTTTTTACTCTTAGACCTGTGACGGGGACAAGGGGGCATCCTCTACGTCTGGAGGAAAGAAGGTTTAAGCATAATAACAGACGCGGATTCTTAACTGTACGAGCAGTGAGACTATGGAACTCTCTGCCATATGATGTTGTAATGAGTGATTCCCTACTAAAATTTAAGAAGGGACTGGATGCCTTTCTTGAAAAGTATAATATTACAGGGTATATACACTAGTTTCCTTAGTGTTGCGTTGATCCAGGGAGCTAGTCTGATTGCCGTATGTGGAGTCGGGAAGGAATTGGGAATTGGGTTTTTTTTTGCCTTCCTCTGGATCAACATGTTGGGGCAAGTTAGGATAGGATATGGGTTGAACTAGATGGACTTAAAGTCTCCCTTCAACCTTAATTACTATGTTACTATGTTACCATGTTCATCTTCTTCCTATTCTTCTTCTTCATCATATTCTTATTTGTGTCAGGCTTTCCTGTAGTTGTAATCTATAAAAGTTTGAAGATTACACCTTCCGTTCAACCTGTCACAAAAGATTTACAACAGGATTTGTCCGCGTTCAGTTGGGCCTGCAGCAGCAGGCCTTTTCCAGGGGCACCACGAGGAGGAACGGACTCACCCCCATACACTGCTTAGTCTTCTTCTGCTTATAAATTAGATAATATCATTTGCTCAGATTTTTAGTCTTATGCTTAATGTTCTTCTGCTTTCGGTTTTTATGCTTCTTGTTCTTCTGTCTCTTGTTGTTCGGCATCTTGGTGGTTGTCTTCATGTTCTTTGTCCTCTTGGTCATCTTCTTCAGGGTCATCTTTTAGGTATTCTTCTGTGTGGTCTTCAGGGTCGTCGTCTTCAGGGTCATTGTCAGGGAGATCCAGAGTGAGAATCAAAAACCATTTCCACAAGCTTGAGCTTGGAAAAGTAGCAGAAGGTACAAGAAGGCTGAGGAACTGCCAAGAACCAGCTGACGGTGCTGGAACCCAGATGAGTAGCAGAAGGAACAATAGCAAATGGAACTAGCGAGGACCAGCTGACGGTGCTGGAACCCGGAGGGGCAGCAGAAGGAACAAGCGCCAATGGCACAACTGTGGACCAGCTGACGGTTCTGGAACACGGTTACTAAGCAGGAGGTACCTGTGCTACAAAGCACTACCAAGGACCAGCAGACATTGCTGGAACTCGAATACCAAGAAGGAGGCACCTAGGCCAAAGGCTCTGCCGAGAACCAGCTGACAGTGCTGGAACCCGGATGGGTAGCAGAAGGAACAATAGCAAATGGAACTAGCGAGGACCAGCTGATGGTGCTGGAACCCGGAGGGGCAGCAGAAGGAACAAGAGCCAATGGCACAACTGTGGACCAGCTGACGGTGCTGGAACATGGTTACTAAGCAGGAGGTACCTGTGCTACAAAGCACTACCAAGGACCAGCAGGTGTTGCTGGAACTTGGATACCATGAAGGAGGCACCTAGGCCAAAGGCTCTGCCGAGAACCAGCTGACGGTGCTGGAACCCGGATGGGTAGCAGAAGGAACAATAGCAAGTGGAACTAGCGAGGACCAGCTGATGGTGCTGGATCCCGGAGGGGCAGCAGAGGAAACAAGAGCCAATGGCACAACTGTGGACCAGCTGACGGTGCTGTAACATGGTTACTAAGCAGGAGGTACCTGTGCTACAAAGCACTACCAAGGACCAGCAGACGTTGCTGGAACTCGGATACCAAGAAGGAGGCACCTAGACCAAAGGCACTGCCGAGAACCAGCTGACGGTGCTGGAACCCAGATGGGTAGCAGAAGGTACCCAGGAAAAAAACAAAGTTGCAAGGCTGTGAGCCGGCCGCAGTTACCGAAACCCACAGTCCTACAGGGGGTGCTTGTCCTATTGGCACTACGGAACCAGCCTTTATTACCAGAACCCGCAGCCCACATAGGAAGCAACGAAACTGCAGGCACCATAGACTCGGCTAACCCGACCGCAACACGACAGGACAACGTATTGGCGGCAAAGTGACGCTGACACTACCCGGAAACAGCAGGCGTGCTGGAACCAGGCTGGGCAGGAGGGAGGGCCCGTGCCAAAGACACTTCCGAGAACCAGCTGACGGTGCTGGAACCCGGATGGGTAGCATTAGCTACAAGAGTCAATGGAACTACCGAGAACCAGCTGACGGTGCTGGAACCCAGAGTGGCAGCAGAAGGAACAGCCAATGGCATAACCGTGGACCAGCTGACGGTGCTGGAACACGGTTACTAAGCAGGAGGTACCTGTGCTACAAAGCACTACCAAGGACCAGCAGACGTTGCTGGAACTTGGATACCAAGAAGGAGGCACTGAGGCCAAAGGCTCTGCCGAGAACCAGCTGACGGTGCTGGGACCCGGATGGGTAGCAGAAGGTACCCAGGAAAAAAACAAAGTTGCAAGGCCGTGAGCCGGCCGCAGTTACTGAAACCCACAGTCCTACAGGGGGTGCTTGTCCTATTGGCACTACGGAATCAGCCTTTATTACCAGAACCCGCAGCCCACATAGGAAGCACCGAAACTGCAGGCACTAGAGTTGAGCGACTTTTGTTTTTTTATGGTCGAGTTTCGTTTCGTGAAACCCGACTTTTCCAAAAGTCGGGTCGAGCAAGATCGGCCGATTATAGGGAAAAGTCGGGGTCGTCCCGAAACACGAAACCCAATGTAAGTCAATGGGAAATAAAAGTCGGCAGTGAGAGGAGGACAGGAAACACACCTACAGTGCTCATTTGAATGCCAAAAGCATCAATTCTTCTTACTTAAGCTGGTCAACCTTAATTAACTTCATAATACAAGTTACGCACTGAAAAATGGGGGTTATTTGGCTAAAGTTGTGGGGGGGTAGGGCTGGCTCCAGGTTTTCATGTGCCCTGGGCGAAAGAGCGCCCCTTTAACACATACCACAACTCATCATGCTCCGATACAGCACAGAAATAGCGGTATAGTACAATGAAAAATACTTCACTTTTTACATCTCATGACGAGGCCCATCTATTTCTCCATACAGAATCATTGGTCCCATATAATGTTTGAAACAGTATATGATGAGCTCCACATAATGCTACAGTATATGTTGGTCCCCATGGATGAAGCTCCACTGTCTTATGGGCCCAAATAATGCTCCAAACATAATGGGCCCCATTTCTAATGCTCTAGTGTATAATGGGCCCTGTAAATGCTGCTCCAGTGTCTGATGTCCACCTTTGGAATGTTCCAGTGTATGGTGGGCCCCATCTATCATTCTCCAGAGTATAGTGCTCCCCAAAAATTGCTGTCCCAACATTGAAAACAATCAAATAAGTCTCCTCGCTAGGGAATCCCTGTACTGGTCTGGACTCCTCGTCGTCCCCATCTTCCATCTCACTGCACAGTATTTCAACCTTGCAAGTGCTGTGATCCTGAGCAAGCAGGGGGGGCCCACTCGTTGGCGACGGCACTGGCACAGGGCCCCTGATAGTACGGTGGTGTGTCTGATGGCGGGTGGGCCGAACCTGCACTTTCATCTGCAGCTTCCTCTTTGTCACCGTGTAAGATGGAACTGTATATGGGAAGGGTAACCTGAGTTTCATCAGGGTCAGATTCAGGCCGGGTAGCGTGCGAGGGGAATGTAGTGGTCTGGGTCAATGTACCAGCAGATTCATCGAGCAGTGGCTGGGCATCAGTGCACTTGTGTCGCCCCCAGGAGTACGGTCGCCACAGTGGCATTACCTTCCTCCTAGGGAGTGTGATGTCATGCTTGGGAGCAACGAAGGATCTCTCTAGCAGGTTAACTGATTGGGCGGCGTTATTCCCACGAGTCATGACCCACCAAACAGCGTTCATGAAGGCAAAGTGTTTGTTTTACGTGGGCAGTATGGTTGCAAAGCTGAACCTTAAAGGAATGTCCAGAAGGGCACCACCAGGAGTGGAGCCTACGGTTAAATTCGACTCCACCTGGGAAACCTCAACCATGCCAGCTACAGAACAGATGCACACATTGCAAGCTTAATTCCGTTAACTAACGAGACTCCGTCATGCCCCGCGGTCCGAGTCCGGCTTACTAGAGGGACACGTGAGGCTCTGGCACATGAGATTGGCCAATAACTGGTGTGTCATGCCCTTACATGTCCGTGGCTGCATGTGCGCTACACTGAAAAGGCCAGCGTTTGTCGCTTACAGGTGCAGATAACCGGCTGAACAACGTTAGTGATGGGGATCACTGATTACAATTATTACGAACGATGATTTCCCAGTAAGTGCAGGTCAACCGCAGTTCCGGAATTAGGCCTAACCGTCATTCCTGAAAAAAATGAAAAACTTACGTGTGCAAACCACAGGTGCTGTAGCTTGCTTAACAGCTCGCCAGCCGTTCTCACGCCCAGTATGGGTTACACGTGATTGCACAAAGATGAGAAAGGGTACCGTATCCCCGGATAACATGTATGGATAGCGTACACATTCAAAAGATATGTCTATACATCAGGAGGCAGGCTCAGACGGTGTAAGGCCCAGTATGGCTTGCAAGTGATTGCACAAAGGTGAGAAAGGGTACCGTATCCCCGGATAACATGTATGGATAGCGTACACATTCAAAAGATATGTCTATACATCAGGAGGCAGGCTCAGACGGTGTTAGGCCCAGTATGGCTTGCAAGTGATTGCACAAAGGTGAGAAAGGGTACCGTATCCCCGGATAACATGTATGGATAGCGTACACATTCAAAAGATATGTCTATACATCAGGAGGCAGGCTCAGACAGTGTCAGGCACAGTATGGATTTGACGGCCCAGACTACACAGCGGAGGAGCAGGGAGAGGTAAAGATTGCAAATGCTGGGGCCCTGCCCAAGCAAGGGGGGCCCACTCGTGGGCGTCGGTACTGGCAATGGGCCCCTCATAGTACGGCGGTGTGTCTGACGGCGGGTGTGCACCACCACCGTCAGAGACACTTGATTGCACTATGAGGGACCCTGTGCCAGTGCCCGCGCCCAAGAGTCGGCCTACCCACCTGTCCAGGGCAACGGCACTCGCACGGTGTCGTGCGCTAGGTGGTGACCCCGGCCATGGGGGGGGAGAACCATCACCGCTGCTGTGTGCTGGGAATGCCTCAAGCAACCGATTTACCAGAGTTGTTTGTTTATTAGCCAATATTAGGTCAAGGTTCTCCTGTGGCATGATGTTTTGTAATTTGCCTTTATAGCGTGGATCCAGGATGCTGGCCAACCAGTAGTCGTCATCGTTCATCATTTTGGCAATGCGGGGGTCCCTTTTTAGGATCCGCAAGGCATAATCTGACATGTGGGCCAATGTTCCCGGTGTCAATGATGCACTGCGAGTGCTGGTTGGAGGAGCACTTTCTGGCAAATCCACATCCCTCCAGTCATGCACAAACCCTGTACCAGATCTTGCCACGCCAACATTTTCACTTGCCCCACGAGATGCATCCTCCTCCCCTAAGTAATCATCCCCATCATCATCCTCCTCCTCTTCTTCCTCCAACTCGTCCAGGAGAGGTCCCTGAGCAGACAATGGCTGAATGTCATCAAGGATTCCCTCCACCTCTTCCTCCTCGTCAACATTGGCTGCAGACGCCTGCTCCTTAAGGTGCGTCAAAGTTTGCATGAGCAGACGCATAAGTGGGATGCTCATGCTTAGGATGGCGTTGTCTGCGCTTACCAGCCGTGTGCATTCCTCAAAACACTGAAGTACTTTACAGAGGTCTTTTAGCTTCGACCACTGCACACCTGTCAACTCCATGTCTGCTCTCAAAGTGCCTGGCCGTGTATCCTCCCACAAATGCATTATGGCCTGCCTCTGCTCACACAGCCGCTCCACCATGTGCAGGGTGGAGTTCCACCTTGTTGCAATGTCGATAATGAGGCGGTGGTTGGGAAGGTGGAGCAATCGCTTCTGCATACGAACGGAGTGTACAGGCGACCGGCGGATGTGCGCGCACAGTCTTCGCACCTTATGGAGCAGGGCTGTTAACTCCGGATAATTTTTGAGGAAGCACTGCACCACCAGGTTCAAGGTGTGAGCCAAGCAAGGTATGTGGCTGAGTTTTGAAAGGGCTATGGCTGCCACAAAATTACGGCCGTTATCACTAACTACCTTGCCTGCCTCAAGATGTACACTGCCCAGCCATGACTCAGTTTGTCGCTTCAAGTACTCGGCCAGCACCTCGGCGGTGTCTGTCGCCCAAACACATCATCTGCAACACAGCCTGCTGACGCTTTCCGCTAGCTGCTCGATAGGGGGACACCTCGTGTGCAACAGTGGCAGCTGCAGATGGAGTGCTCGTACGACTGCGCTCTGTGGACAAGCTTTCGCTTCTGGAGGAGGAGGAGGAGGAGGAGGGTGGAACGCCTACAGCCAACTGTTTACTATACCGTGGGCTAGACAGCACTGTCCCACCACCGCTGTCCCCTGTGGACCCTGCATCCACCACATTAACCCAGTGCGCAGTGATGGACACGTAACGGCCCTGGCCATGCCGACTGGACCATGCATCAGTTGTGAGGTGCACCTTTCCGCTCACTGACTGCTTGAGTGCATGGACAATGCGGTCTTTCACATGATGGTGGAGGGCTGGGATGGCTTTGCGAGAGAAGAAGTGGCAACTGGGTAGGTCATAGCGTGGTACTGCTTAGGCCATGAGTTCGCGGAAAGCTGCGCTTTCCACCAACCGATAGGGCATAATCTCAAACGAGATTAGTTTAGCAATGTGGGCGTTCAAACCCAGTGTACGCGGATGAGAGACTGAGTACTTTCTTGACCTACTCATAGTGTCTGGGAGGGTGAGCTGGACTTGAGAGCTGCATATGGTGGAAGTAGCGGTGGACAGGGCGGACTGAGAGAGGGTTGATGATGGTGATGGAGTTGGTGTTCTTTCTGATGGCCTAGATTCAGTATTTCGTTGATATAACAGTGGGATTCCCTGACTGCTGTGGCCTTGCAACGACACCTCAACATTTGCTGCTGTGCTAACCGGTGGGCTTACAGTGGGGGAAACAATGCAGCGTTGCTGACTACCTTCTTTGTGATCAGTTGCACATGTGGCACTTGAGGTTTGGTGTTGTGTCCACGCTTGCAAGTGCATGCTGGTTAAATGTCTAAGCATGCAACTGGTATTCAAATTTTTCAGATTTTTCCCTCGGCTAAAGGTCTTTGCGCACTTCTTACAGATAACCTTGGCCTGTTCATGAGGATTTTGTTCAAAAAAGTGCCACACTGCACTCTTCCTACTTTGGCAGACATTTTGCGGCCTAGCACGCTGTGATGTTTTGACCCTCTGGACAAGCTGTCCAGCAACTCTTTTGATTTTTGGAACCTGTCTTTGGAGTGCTCCGGGCCTGCCAGATAACAGCTGTTGCGATGTTGATGTCTGCTGTGGATGCTCCTCATCTGAGCTATTGGAAGCAGCACCCTCTTCCCCCAATGGATGCCAATCTGGGTCAACAACTGGGTCATCCATCACCTCCTCTTCAATGTCATGTGCACCTTCCTCTGTGTCACCGTGTATGGTGGTATAGTGTGCGGGAAGGGGCACCTGAGTCTCATCAGGGTCAGAATCTGGCTCTGTACACTGCAAGGACAATGTAGTGCTCTGAGTGAATGTACCAAAAAAAAAGACATCAACAAACTGGAGCAAGTTCAGAAAAGAGCGACCAGAATGGTGACCGGTCTGCAAACCCTGTCTTATGAGGAAAGGTTGCAGGATTTGGGAATGTTTAGTTTGCAAAAGAGAAGACTGAGAGGAGACTTAATAGCTGTCTACAAATATCTAAAGGGCTGTCACATTGTAGAAGGATCAACTTTATTATCATTTGCACAAGGAAAGACTAGAAGCAATGGGATGAAACTGAATGGGAGGAGACACAGATTAGATATTAGAAAAAACTTTTTGACAGTTAGAGTGATCAATGAGTGGAACAGGCTGCCACGAGAAGTTGTGAGTTCTCCTTCAATGGAAGTCTTCAAACAGAGGCTGGACAGACATCTGACTGGGATGATTTAGCGAATCCTGCTTTGAGCAGGGGGTTGGACCAGATGGCCCAGGAGGTCCCTTCCAACTCTACGATTCTATGATTCTATGATTCTACCAGCAGAATCATCTATCAGCGGCTGTGCATCAGTGCCCTCCATGTCAGATTCATCTTGGCCTGGGTAATTCACCATTTCACTTGATAATCCAGGCATGGTATGTGAAAACAGCTCCATGGAGTAATCAGTAGTATGGCCTGCATCATCCTTCAAACTTGGTTGTGGTGAAGGACACAAGGAAAGGTGTGGTTCATGAACATGAGCCTCCAATGACGACTCAGTGCTTTTACTTTTTACAACTTCAGAAGAGGAGGCGATAGAGCTGGAGGCTGAGTCAGCAATGTAATACAAAACTTTTTCCTGATGCTCTGGCGTTAAAAGCGGTTTGCCAACTCCTAGAAAACTAAGCCTTTGAAGTCTTATGGAGCCAGACGATGATGCAGTCTCAACACCTCCTGCATTCGGTCCTATTTTGCTTTTGCCACTACCATCAGATCCACCACCAACACTATCATTACCAGCTGCCAACCCCCGCCCAATTCCACGGCCTCTTCCACCAGCCTTCCTCATTTTTGGTAGAAATGTAGACAAAATCCTACAAACTATATAGTAATGTAAAACAAGGTACAAGGTGTCTATAGGACAGGGGAGATTTAGATTTTCTGCAGACACTTGTGGACACTGGACACTTGGATTGTGTGAGGCCCACTGAATATCACAGCGCTATGTCACAGGCTCGATGCAGCAGGTGTGAAAAAAGTGACTACAGGATAAGGGAGATTTTGAATTTCTGCAGACACTTGTGGACACTTGGATTGTGTGAGGCCCACTGAATATCACAGCGCTATTGTCATGTCGGACGCTATTCACACCACAGCGTCCGGCAGGCAGAGGTAGTTCCACCTCCGTCCACTATAGCCTCAGTGGCGCCGGCTTGAGTTTCTCAGGCTATCGGGGGTTAATCTAGCTGAAGATCAGGTTGGATGTTTGGTCACGCCCACGGTCTTTAAATAGTCGTGCTGGCCTATGGGCGTCGCCGATTATAGCTTGTGTTTCATACCAAGTGGTTCCGGTCTGGAGTGGAGGTGTTGGAGAGAGAGAGATTCATATCTGGTGTTGTATGATCCATTGTTACCTTCTCGCCTTCCCATATTTGTGTTTTGTTGTGCCCTGTTCACATTACTGTATAGTCCTGTGTGTATGTGGCGCGGTGCAGTTTAAGTTCTCCCTGTCTGTCTTTATTGTTTGGGGCTTTGGTGGTTTGTCTCCTCACTGGGTGGAGGGTTGAGGGTTAAGCTTAGGGCTGAGCAGGAGATAAGGAAAGGGTGGAGGCTCAGGCATTTGCACCTTCAGCAAAAACCCTGGGTTGAGGGTCAGACAGGGTTTCCCCTAGTTAAAGGGACATCACAGGGGCCCCGGGTATTTCTGCCTTAGTTGACCTAAGCCCCGCGTGACATTATAATTGGCCCACATTTTTCAGGAGTCCATGGATCCCATGGATTCCATAACCCGCCAGTTGGCGGCGCTGTCCTTACAGGTCTCCGAGTTGAAAGGGGCAGTTCAGCAGCAGGGCCTGGTAGTAGCGAAGGTGCAAACGGCATCTGCAGGTGTCGGTGCAGAGCCGAAGATCCCGCTGCCAGAACGATTCTCAGGGGAACGCAGCAAATTTGTCATATTTCGGGAGGCCTGCAAGTTATACTTCCGCATGCGCCCGGTCTCCGCAGGTAATGAGGCTCAGTGGGTGGGCCTGGTGTTATCATTACTGAGTGGGGACCCCCAAGCATGGGCATTTTCCTTACCAGCTGACTCTGCTACATTTCATTCTGTCGATAATGTTTTTTCTGCACTCGGACTCATTTATGATGATCCCGACAGATTAGCTCTAGCAGAATCTAAAATCCGCGCCCTCCGTCAGGGGGAACGTATGGCGGAAGACTATTGCTCCGAATTTCGCCGTTGGGCAGTAGACACACAGTGGAACGACCCAGCGCTGCGGAGTCAGTTTATTCATGGGGTTTCAGGAAGAGTTATACAGGCCCTCCTGATGTATGAGACTCCTGCATCGTTGGAGTCTGCCATGAGTTTGGTTATACGTATTGATAGCAGTTTGCGTCAGGGGGCACAGGAGACGCTACCCCTGGGGGAAAGCAGGGGTGCAAGTGTGGTTGCTGCAGGTGAGCCCACTGAACCTATGCAAATTGCGGGGGTGTCACAGGTTAAGCGTCGCGTCCCTGGGTTCACGAAGCCCGGAGCATGTTTTTACTGTGGTAAAAGGAATCATTATGTTAACGCTTGTCCTGTGCTACCGAAGAAGGTCACACCGGCGGAAAACTACTAAGCTCAGTGGGTATGGAGGAGACCCAGCTGAGCGTATGCATATCCTCCATGATGGTATCTCAATGTATGCTCCCTGCCAAGGTTATTATCGCGGGCAGAGAGCTACCAATATCTGTGTTTGTGGATAGCGGTTCCGCCACCAATCTCATAGATGAGGAGTTTGCACGCACTGCCGGGTTTAAGATCGAAAAACTCCCTCATCCTATTCAGGTGGTTACCATTAATGCCGCTCCCCTCCCTCAGGGGGAGATTACGGAGTTTGTGGCTGAGGTGAAACTCCACATTGGGGTCCTACATTCGGAGTGGGATACATGTAGGGTCCTCCGTAATCTCCCAGCACAAATGGTCTTGGGTTTTCCATGGTTGTCCAGGCACAACCCAGTGATTGATTGGAAAACTCAGGACATAGTCCAATGGAGTGGTTTTTGCCAGGACAATTGCTTGGCCACATGTGTGTCCGCCGTGACGCCCAGCCTTCCGGAGGCTTTGCAGGATTTCGCGGATGTTTTCTCTGAGAAGGGTTGCTCAGAACTGCCTCCACATAGAGCCTATGACTGTGCGATTAGGTTAAAACCCGGGGCCAAATTACCTAAGGCCAGGATGTTTAATATTTCTGGTCCAGAGAGACAAGCTCTGAAAGACTACATCGCGGAGAGTCTGAGCAAAGGACACATCCGGCCTTCGTCCTCGCCTGTAGCAGCGGGGTTTTTCTTCATTAAGAAGAAAGATGGGGGTTACGGCCGTGTCTGGATTTCCGGGAGTAAAACCAGATTACGATCCGTGATCCATACCCGATGCCTTTGATCCCTGATTTGTTCAACCAGGTGGCGGGGGCAAAGTGGTTTTCCAAGCTTGACCTCAGGGGGGCGTGTAACCTCATAAGGGTCCGTCAGGGGGATGAGTGGAAGACGGCCTTTAACACTCCTGAGGGTCATTTTGAGAGCCTGGTTATGCCATTTGGGTTGACAACCGCGCCTGCTGTTTTCCAACATTTTATTAATGACGTGTTTGCTCATGTCCTGGGGAAATTTGTGATTGTATACCTGGATGATATCCTCATTCATTCGAGCGACCGGGACATTCATTTAGAGCAAGTCAGGCAGGTGTTACAGTTGCTCCGTGAGAATAAGCTCTATGCTAAGCTGGAAAAATGTTTATTTTTTGTTCAGGAGTTGCCTTTTTTGGGATATATTGTGTCCGCCGCAGGGTTTAAAATGGACACCGCTAAGGTGCAAGCGGTGCTACAATGGGAAAGGCCTGATAATCTGAAAGCGCTCCAGCGGTTCCTTGGGTTTGCTAATTATTATAGGAAATTTATAAAACACTTTTCTACTATAGCCAAACCGCTCACGGACATGACAAAAAAAGGTACCGATCTGACTAGCTGGTCTGAGGTGGCGATACGTGCATTTGAGCGTCTGAAGAACAGTTTTGCTTCAGCCCCCATTCTGGTGCAACCGGGCGTGTCTAAACCGTTTGTGGTGGAGGTTGATGCGTCTGAGGTGGGAGTGGGGGCAGTACTGTCACAGGGCTCATCTTTGAGCGATATGCATCCCTGCGCCTACTTCTCCAAGAAGCTGTCGCCGGCCGAACGGAATTATGATAACGGCAACAGGGAGTTGTTGGCCATCAAATTGGCTTTTGAGGAATGGCGACACTTCTTGGAGGGGGCGGCTCACCAGGTCACAGTCATCACCGACCATAAGAACCTGCTCTATCTGGAGTCGGCCAAGCGTCTGTCTCCTAGGCAGGCTTGCTGGGCATTGTTCTTTACACGTTTCAATTTTCTGGTGACTTACCGTCCCGGGGCTAAAAACACCAAGGCGGATGCCTTGTCCAGGTGTTTTCCGGGGGTAGAACCTCGGGAAGAGCCGGTACCCATCCTCCAGAAAGGTGTAGTGGTTTCGGCTCTCACGACTGAGGTAGAGGCGGAGATTGCCGAGGCCCAAGAGGAGGTACCGCCAGGACTTCCCGCCAACAAATCATTTGTACCCCTTCATCTTCGTCTTAAGGTGTTGAGGGAACATCACGACTCAGTACTGGCTGGTCATCCAGGGGTTAAGGGCACCTTGGAGCTGGTATCGCGTCGTTTCTGGTGGCCCAAAATCCGGCAGGACGTGGTCTCGTACGTGGCAGCTTGCATCACGTGCGCCAGGGCCAAGTCGCCCCGAGCCCGTCCTGCTGGCACGCTACAGCCTCTGGGGGTACCTAATAGGCCATGGACAGAAATCTCCATGGATTTTATCACTGACTTGCCAGTCTCGGCGGGGAACACGGTCATCCTGGTGGTGGTTGACCGATTTTCAAAGATGGCGCATTTTGTCTCATTGCCCTCCTTGCCCAATGCTAAGACGTTGGCTCAGGTGTTTGTGCAGGAGGTGGTCAGACTCCACGGAGTTCCGTCGGACATAGTATCTGATAGGGGAACTCAATTTGTTGCGAGGTTTTGGAAAGCTTTTTGCTCACGTTTGGGGATCAAGTTGTCACATTCATCGGCGTTTCATCCACAGTCAAATGGTCAAACTGAGCGCATGAACCAAAATCTGGAGCAGTATTTACGATGCTTTGTGTCCGACAACCAAGAGGAGTGGTCTACTTTCCTTCCTCTGGCCGAGTTCGCGTTAAATAATCACCGTCAAGAGTCATCGGGAGAGTCTCCGTTCTTTTGTGTTTACGGTCAACATCCTCAATTTTGTACCTTACGTCAGGGTGACTCGGGGGGCGTCCCGGAGGAGGACCAGCTAGGAGCTCAATTATCATCGGTCTGGAGGAGGGTGAAACAGCGTTTGTTGAGCATGAGTGCGAGGTACAAGCGGGTGGCTGACAGTAGACGCGTGCCAGGTCCGGACCTGTGTGTGGGTGAATGGGTGTGGTTAGCGACTAAAAATCTAAAACTCAAAATTCCATCTTTAAAATTGGGTCCAAGGTTTATTGGGCCTTTTAAGATTGCTGCCATCATTAACCCAGTTGCTTATCGGTTGGAACTCCCTGCAGTATACAAGATACACAACGTGTTTCACAGGGCTTTATTGAAAAAGGTGGTAGGCTCTGTGGACACGACGCCGATGCCACCTCCAGTCATGGTGGATGGCGATTTAGAGTTTGAGGTCTCCAAGGTAGTGGACTCTCGAGTAGTGCTCCGTACTCTTCAGTATTTGGTACACTGGCAGGGGTATGGTCCGGAGGAGAGGTCTTGGGTACCAGCCTCGGACATACATGCAGATCGGCTGGTCAGTTCTTTTCACCGTCGTCATCCGGACAAGCCGGGTCCTATGAGTCTTGAGGGCCCTGGGGTCCCTCGTAGAAGACGGGGTACTGTCATGTCGGACGCTATTCACACCACAGCGTCCGGCAGGCAGAGGTAGTTCCACCTCCGTCCACTATAGCCTCAGTGGCGCCGGCTTGAGTTTCTCAGGCTATCGGGGGTTAATCTAGCTGAAGATCAGGATGGATGTTTGGTCACGCCCACGGTCTTTAAATAGTCGTGCTGGCCTATGGGCGTCGCCGATTATAGCTTGTGTTTCATACCAAGTGGTTCCGGTCTGGAGTGGAGGTGTTGGAGAGAGAGAGAGATTCATATCTGGTGTTGTATGATCCATTGTTACCTTCTCGCCTTCCCATATTTGTGTTTTGTTGTGCCCTGTTCACATTACTGTATAGTCCTGTGTGTATGCGGCGCGGTGCAGTTTAAGTTCTCCCTGTCTGTCTTTATTGTTTGGGGCTTTGGTGGTTTGTCTCCTCACTGGGTGGAGGGTGGAGGGTTAAGCTTAGGGCTGAGCAGGAGATAAGGAAAGGGTGGAGGCTCAGGCATTTGCACCTTCAGCAAAAACCCTGGGTTGAGGGTCAGACAGGGTTTCCCCTAGTTAAAGGGACATCACAGGGGCCCCGGGTATTTCTGCCTTAGTTGACCTAAGCCCCGCGTGACAGCTATGTCACAGGCTCGATGGCACAGGTGTGAAAAAAGTGACTACAGGATAAGGGAGATTTTGAATTTCTGCAGACACTTGTGGACACTGGACACTTGGATTGTGTGAGGCCCACTGAATTTCAGAGTGCTATGTCACAGGCTCGATGGCACAGGTGTGAAAAAAGTGAATTGTAGAATTGGGCAGAATAGGAATCTCCCTAGAGTGTAGGTCTGTAAGAACGGAACAAGTCCTCCACTTATCCTTCCACAGTGACACACAGCTTCACTGTGGCTGTGATAACAGCCGTTACACGGTACTGTGTGAGGAGCGTACACCGCTGTATGGTGTGAATAAATGCACCCTCAGTACCTTAGCAGGACAAAAAAAAAATTGGGATTGCTTTTAAAAAAGCAGTTTGCAGAGCAGTGGGGAAACAGCAATGCAGCTGTCAGGAAGCCTTAGAAGGCAGCCTAACAACCAACACCGCTGATCCACCACAATATAGCCTCCCCTTGCACTGCACACACAGTGACTGGTGTGTTACACAGGCAAAATCGCTAGCAGCAGAAGCAGTTTTTTTGTCTTCTTCCCTGCCTAACGCTCTCCCTACAGAATCAGCAACCTCTCCCTATGCTAAGATCGGCAGAAGTAAGATGGCGGTCGGCGTGCACGCCCTTTTATAACCCCTGTGACGCCCACCAAAGCAAGCCAATCACTTGCATGCCCTTCTGAAAGATGGTGGCGACCCCTGCCTATGTCATCACGTTGCCCACAGTGTCCGTGGATCCTGATTGGCTGAAAAAGAGCGCTAAACAAACTTTTGAAACGCGACTTTGGCGCGTAAGTCGCCGACCTCGTGGCCGACCTCATCCTAGGGTCAGGTTTCGTTTCATGAAACCCGACTTTGCCAAAAGTCGGCGACTTTTGAAATTGTTCGACCCGTTTCGCTCAACTCTAGCAGGCACCATAGACTCGGCTAACCCGACAGGACAATGTATTGGTAGCAAAGTGACGTTGACACTACCCGGAAAAAGCAGGCGCGCTGGAACCAGACTGGGCAGGAGGGAGTACCCGTGCCAAAGACACTTCTGAACAGCAACTGGCGATGTTGGAGCCCAGGATCAATCACGGAGCAGGCTGAGGCCTACTTGGAGCAAGTTTTACATCGGTTGTACACTACAACTAATTGTAACCGTGCTCCACTTAGGCCTCTGGCTCTACTGTCTCTAGTATTTCCCCTGGCCTCCAACCCCACAAGTTGCTGCTCTGAAGTGCCATCTGCCCAATTCACACTTGTTCCTGGGTTACAGGGGCGCAGTCACGTCAGTGGATCCCCTGATGTGTGTCCGGCAAGGTTTCCTGCTCAGTCCTCATTCACACTACTAGTAATGGGAATGTGGACAGAGCAGGAGACATTGCCGGACACACATCAGGGGATCCACTAGCGTGACAGAGCCCCTGTAACCCAGGAACAAGTGTGGATTGTGCAGACGCCACTTCAGAGCAGCAACTGGCGGGGTTGGAGGCCAGGGAAAATACTAGAGACAGTAGAGCCAGAGGCCTAAGTGGAGCATGGTTAAAAATCAGTAGTAGTGTGACTGTGTAGGCAGCAGGAGACTTTGCCATCCACACAGCAGGGGAGCAGCTGGCGTTACTGAACCCCACTGACACCGGAGCGATTGTTTCTATCTGTGCGGACGGCACTTCCAAGCTACAACTGGCTGTGTTGGAGCCCAGTATCAATGCTCGGAGCAGGCTGAGGCCTACTTGGAGCAAGTAGAAAATAAGATGTTGCGTGATTTTGGAGGCAGCAGGAGACTTTGCCATCCGCACAGCAGGGGAACAGATGGCGTTACTGAACCCCACTGACACCGGAGCGAGTGTTTCTATCTGTGCGGACGGCACTTCCAAGCTACAACTGGCTGTGTTGGAGCCCAGGATGAAGCACGCAGCAGCCGGAGGCCAACTTGCAGCTGGTTCTATAGAGGTTGTAGACTACTACTGATTGTAACCTTGCTCCACTATGGCCTCCGGCTCCACTGTCTATAGTATTTCCCCTGGCCTCCAGCCACGCAAGTTGCTGCTCTGAAGTGGCGTCTGCACAATCCATACTTGTTCCTAGGTTACAGGGGCTCAGTCACGTCAGTTGATCCCCTGATGTGTGCCTGGCAAGGTTTCATGCTCAGTCCTCATTCACACTACTAGTAATGGGAATGTGGACAGAGCAGGAGACCTTGCTGGACACACATCAGGGGATCAACTGACGTGACTGAGCCCCAGTAACTCAGGAACAAGTGTGGATTGTGCAGACGCCACTACAGTGCAGCAACTGGCGGGGTTGGAGGCCAGGGGAAAAACTAGAGACAGTGGAGCCAGAGGCCTAAGTGGAGCACGGTTAAAAATCAGTAGTAGTTTGAATGTGGTTGGAGCAGGAGACATTGGGGCTCTGTCACGTCAGTGGATCCCGTGATGTGTGTCCGGCAAGGTCTCCTGCTCTGTCCACATTCCCACTACTAGTAATGGGAATGTGGACAGTACACTGGGAGTACACTGACAGGGCAAGACATGTAGTCTGTCACCATCTGACGGAAACATTGCCTCCTGCTGACTGGAGCCGTCTGTGATGGTGTAGACAATTGTGGCGGACACACAAAACTTTGCCACATTTGGGCCATAGTGGTCTTGCCTTGTGCTGAGGCGCTGCCTCTGCTGCCTCTTTGTGCCGAGTTTCCTCCACTGCCTCGACGCACAGAGCTGCTTTGTAAAGCACTAGCACCACTGCTGTCGGGTGGAATGGAAAACATGATGGACTGCACCAGTGTGTATTGGTACTCCCGCAGTTTACGCTCCCGGTTCAACGTTGGTATGAGGCTTTGTAAGTTGTCCCGGTAGCGAGGATCTAGGAGGGTGTACACACAATAATCAGCCGTGTAGAGAATATGGGCGATGCGGCGGTCGTTTCTCAGGCACTGCAGCATGAAGTCAACCATGTGCTGCAGACTCCCAACTGCCAAAGAACCGCTGTCCCCTGATTGAGGCGTGATCTCTGCTCTGCATCACCCCACCCTCGCTGTACATACTGACTAGAGCTTTGTGTACCTCCCTCCTCTGGAGAGATGTCTTCCTCCTCCATCGACGACTCCTCATCCTCCTCACAAAGTGTCCCCTGCCTAGACCTTTGTGAGGAACCACATAGCGCAGACTGTCCAGAAGCAGATGGTATTTGGGACTCCTCATCCTCCACCTCTTCCAAAACCTCATCCCTTAGTGCTTGCAGTGTTTTTTGAAGCATGCAGATAAGGGGGACAGTCATGCTGACTAGTGCATCATCTGCACTCGCCATCCGCGTGGAATCATCGAAGGCATGCAAAACAAGGCAGATGTCCTTCATAGAGGCCCACTCAGTGGTGCTGAAGTGTGACCGGCGCACAGTGCGACTTGTTTGCGCCTGATGCAGCTGGTACTCCATGACTGCTGCCTGCTGCTCACACAACTGCTCCAACATATGTAACGTTGAATTCCACCTGGTGGGTAGGTCACATATGATGCGATGTTCCAGAAGGCGTAATCGGCGCTGCAGAGCAGCAAGGCGCGATCTTGCCGTGCTGGAACGCCGCAAGTGAGCGCACTCTATGCGGACCTTGTGCAGCAGTGCATCAAGATCCGGATAGTCCCTCAGAAAGCTCTGCACGACCAAGTTGACCACATGTGCCAGACATGGGATGTGAGTGAGGTTGCCTAGGCCAAGAGCTGCCACCAGATTTCGGCCATTGTCACACACTACCAAGCCCGGCTGGAGATTCGCTGGCACAAACCACACTTCGCTCTCCCGCTTGATGGCATTCCAGAGCTCCTGCGCTGTGTGGCTTCGATTCCCCAAAGAAATTAATTTGAGTATGGCCTGTTGACGTTTGGCCACGGCTGTGCTCATATCGGTCGTAACAGGCTCCTGCTGCGCTGTTTCTGAGGAACTTGAGTAGGAGGAGGAGTCTATGTGTACAGACTGGATTCCTGCAATCCGTGGAGTTGGCAGAACACGTACAGCGCCACTCTCCAGATCTGTACCAGGCTCCACAACATTGACCCAATGGGCAGTGAAGGAAAGGTATCGTCCCTGTCCATGGTTACTGGTCCACGCATCGGTAGTCAGGTGGACCTTGCTACTAACGTCGTTTAGTAGCGCATGTTTTATTTTTCCTTCCACATGTTTCTGCAGGGCAGGGATGGCTCGCCTGCTGAAATAAAAGCGGCTGGGCACAGTGTATTGTGTGACTGCCAATGGCATGAAGTCCCGGAAGGTGTCAGTCTCCACCAGCCTGAATGAGAGCATTTCAAGTGCCAGTAGTTTGGCAATGCCAGCATTCAGAGCCTGTGCTCAGGGATGGTTTGCCGAGTATGGCTACCTTTTCTCCCATGCCTGTGCTACCGATGGCTGTCGAGTGGCCTGGGAGTGTAAGGATGACTGGGAACGTGGTGCTGTGGGTGGAATGTCACAGGGTCTCCAGACAACAGTGCCAGAGGTTCTTCCTTGGCGATCCTGTGAGGAAGCCGAACCAGCTGTGTGTGAGCTGGAGGAAGAGGCCCCAACACGAGCTGAAGAGGT
Source organism: Dendrobates tinctorius (assembly GCF_039654945.1). NCBI lineage: Eukaryota > Metazoa > Chordata > Amphibia > Anura > Dendrobatidae > Dendrobates > Dendrobates tinctorius. Next base: position 28,977,545 of record NW_027361690.1, read on the forward strand.
GGTAGGTGGTGCTGTACGTTGGCCTACGTCTTCAGTGTGTCTGTGTAACTCCACCTCGTACTTGGTCCGCACATGTTTCCACATATTAGTGGTATTGAGGTTGCTGACATTTCTCCCTCTTTTGACTCTCTGAGGACACAGCTTGCATTTGACAAAGCAAATGTCATCTGCAACTGTGTCAAAAAAGGACCACGCACTGCAATTCTTGGGAGCGCCCGTTTTACCTTTTGAAAGAGGAATGCTCCTAACGGGTGCCGAAGTGGAGGCTACAGGCAACCAAGTCTGCCCCCTCCCTCTCCCTCCTGTTTTGGCCGTTCGGGGAATCTCTTCCTCAGAGCTGCTCCCACCACCTTCCTGTTCCTCACGCCATGATGGGTCAAGGACCTCATCATCTACACTCCCCTCTTCAAACACCAGCTTCTCCTGGGTTGTCTCGCCAGCACCGTACGCACCAGAAAGTGGCACCTGTGTCTCGTCATCATCTGATGCGTACTGAGGTGTGCTGACCATAAGCACTGGCCCACCCGTCTCTTCAGATTCAGAGGGACAAAGAAGTTGCGCATCACTGCATACTCCCTCTTCTTCACATTCTGGAATGCTGCTTGGCTGGCCCCCTCTTTCCAAGCCAACAGATTCAGAGAACAGAAGTAGAGACTGTGATGGCTCCTGTCCAGGGCTCTCTGACTGCCTGGGCACTTTGGCAGGTGGTGAAGAGACAGATGGTTGCTCTTTGGTGCTCTGGCCCTGAGAGGATGTGGAAGTCATTGAAGTCGATGCGTTAGCTGCCATCCATCCGACAACGGCTTCAATTTGCTCCTCCCGCAGCATTGGGGTACGGCAAGGTCCTACAACGCTGCGCATAAAGGACTGTTGCCTGCTAAAACTGGGGGCTGCTGACTCACTGGTGCCCGCAGCAGGCACAGCATCCCCACGTCCTCTCCCTGCAGAATCCCCACGTCCTCTCCCTGCTGAAACTCCACGCCCACGTGCCTTACTCCCTGCCTTCTTCATCTTGCTAGACTGATAAAGATAGGCAGAAAAGTACAAAGGGGGGGCTTAGTGTGCTTATTCCTGAACAGCTAGTTACAGGTAGAAGAAACACTAATTTTATGAAGTGTGTGTGTGGACTACACTTTAATAGGAGCTAATGTGGCCTACACAACTTTCAAATGTAGTGTTTGGTGAACTTTATTGTTTTTTTTTGTGAAAAAAAGTTAAAAGGATGTGACCAAAGATTTGAAAGTGATATGTTATGATGAGTCACCGAAGGAGGAAAAAACAAAATACCAGCTAAGTCCAGAAAAACCAGAGAGGTTGGCAGCTATCGGATTGCAGACCCCTGAACCTATCCACAACAACTAGCAGTAGCCGTGGGAGGTTCCTACGGTGCCCTAGACCCCTCGATCACAGCCGGAGAACTATATAGCCAAAAGACAGAAAGGGGAAAAACTAAATTGCCCCAGAGCAGACCCCAAAGCAATAGGCAGCCCCCAACATATAATGACGGTGAAGCAAGATGAAAACACTAACACAGATAGAAAGATAGGTTGAGCAAATGATGGGGCCCAAGCTAACTACATAGGACAGGATAAGAAAGCTGCTGTCTGCCATCCGCAAAAACCCTATAAAAATGAGCCAACCGACTGATAGGAAAAACAGGCCCTGAAGTCGCTAGGCTTCAAAAGACTATATCAGCACTCAGGTATATTCTGAAGACAGAGCAAAAGATCAACAGATCAGAGACAAAAATGGAATTCAGCTCACCCCCGGCCGGGAATGGCAGAACTCCCAAAAAACAAGGAAAAACAAAAACAAAACTGAAGAGTACAAAGCAGAGCAGAAAAACTTAGCTTTGAGATGCAGGAATCAGACTGGTCTCCAAGAATCCAGCAGGAAAATCACCAGCCAGGAAGAAGGGCGTCAGCAGCCTTATATCCAGTCCTCAATTCCAGCCACCCAGTCATCATCTAGCTGCCCAGGTGTCTGATAATCAGCCTCACTACCTTCCTTCACCAGAGGAGGGAGTTCATCAGACCTCAATAGTGAAGGGAAAAATGAACTCACAACAGTGATAGTATCACCAACTTTTTGGAGCTATTACAATGCAGGCAGGTAACCTACAATGCAAAAGATGAGGCTCCAAAAAAATTGGGTAATACTAATCTGGCTGCAGATGAAGGGCACAAGCCAGAAAAAAGGCTCCTCTATCTACTCCTATATAGTGTTTGCAACCAACCAATGTAGATGGATAGGGATGGATGCACACTAATAGGAGAAGAAAAAATGAGCTGCAATTAAAGAAAAATATGTGTGAGGCAGTGACGCACGCTAAGCGGCCTACAACCAGACGTAGCTGCAGGACACACTACTCAGCGTGAGCTGCACACACACACAGTCAGAGACCTCTCAGACAGCCATGAACAGTGCAGCTAAGTGGGCACTAGCACTGAAAGGCTGCAGAAAGGCTCCGCTGTCTACTCCTAGAGTGTTTGCAACCACCGTATATGGATACGGATGGATGCACACTAATAGGAGAAAAAATGAGCTGCAATAAAAGAAAAATGTGTGAGGCAGTGACACGCTGAGCGGCCTACAACCAGATGTAGCTGCAGGACACACTACTCAGCATGAGCTGCACTCACACACAGTCAGAGACCTCTCAGACAGCCGTGAACAGTGCAGCTAAGTGGGCACTAGCACTGAAAGGCTGCAGAAAGGCTCCGCTGTCTACTACTAGTGTTTGCAACCAACGCATATGGATACGGATGGAAGCACACTAGATATAATTTTTTTTAAAAATGCAGCTCAAAAAGAAAAATATGTATGAGGCAGCAGTGAGGCACGCTGGGCGGCCTACAACCAGGCGTGGCTGCAGGACCCACTCCACAGCGTGAGCTGCACTCATACAGCCCTTGCAGACAGCTGTGAACACTGCTGCTAGGGAAAAGAAAGCTACAGTGGTGGTTTATGTAGCCTGGTTAAAGCACAATATGTTTGGTAGAATCGCTATTTCTAACTGTCCCTCACAGTCTTCAACAGCAGCCTGTCCCTAACTGAATTCACAGCAGAGTGACCAGAAATGGCGGCGGTGGCGACTTTTATAGTGCATCATGACATCATTTCAGCAGCCAATCACAGCCATGCCAATAGTTAACATGCCTACATGCCTAACAGGATGTGCCCACACTTCTGAGGATTCCCATTGGCTGAATTAAAGCGAGCGGGCTCATAGCATTATGGGAACTTCCGATTCCGGTATCTGATATGAAAAATGTATCGGAAGTCAGTATCGGAATTCCGATACAGCTAATATCGTCCGATACCCGATACTTGCGGTATTGGAATACTCAACACTACTGGGAAACCAAAGACATGTAATAACCCCAGTGACCACCGGGGGCAGAAGGTAAAGCAAAGAAACCTATCAGACATGTAATAACGCCTGTGGCCACCGGGGGCGAAAACCCATATTAAAGCCCCAAGGCCTGAAAGTAGGGATGAGCGACTTTGCCTTTTTTCGGGTCGAGTCGGGTTTCATGAAACCCGACTTTCTCAAAAGTCGGGTCGAACACAATCGGCCGATTATCGTGAAAAGTCCAAGGCCGACTAAAACACGAAACCCAATGCAAGTCAATGGGGAACCAAGGTCGGCAGTGAGTGGAGGACAGGAAACACACCTACAGTGCCCATTTTAATGCCAAAAACATCAATTCTTATTACTTAAGCTTGTCAACCTTAATTTACTTTATAATAATTGTTAGGCATTGAAAACTGGGGGTTATTTGGCTAAAGTAGTGGGGATTGGTAGGGCTGGCTCCAGATTTTCGTGGGCCCTGGGCCAAAGAGTGTCACTGGGCTCCTTTAACACATGCCACAATTCATGATCCTCTGATACAGCAGAGAAATAGTGGTATAGTACAATGAAAAATACTTCACTTCTTACATCTCATGACTGATATCCATTTTAAATTCTCCAATAGCTCCAAAAACAGACAGTATATTGCTCCATACAGTATTATGGCCACCGCATAGTGCGCTATACAGAGTAATGAGGCCCATATATTTCTCCATACAGAATCATTGGTCCCATATAATGTTCCATACAGTATATGATGAGCTCCACATAATGCTACAGTATATGTTGGTCCCCATGAATGAAGCTCCACTGTCTTATGGGCCCAAATAATGCTCCATATATAATAGGCCCCATTTCTAATGCTCCAGTGTATAATGGGCCCTGTAAATGCTGCTCCAGTGTCTGATGTCCACCTTTGGAATGCTCCAGTGTATGGTGGGCCTCATATATCATTCTCCAGAGTATAGTGCTCCCCAAAAATTGCTGTCCCAACATTGAAAACAATTAAATGTCTCCTCACTAGGGAATCCCTGTACTATTCTGGACTCCTCATCGTCCCCATCTTCCTTCTCACTGCACTTGGACTGTTTAGACAGAGGGCGTACAGACGTGATGTCATCGCGCTCTCTGACCAGAATGACACTGTCAGGAAACGCGGAAGACGTCAAGACGGTGGAGCAGGGAGAGGTAAGTATTTCAACTTTGCAAGTGCTGTGATCCTGAGCAAGCAGGGGGGCCCACTCGTGGCCGGCGGTACTGGCACAGGGCCCCTCATAGTACGCTGGTGTGTCTGACAGCGGGTGTGCACCCCCCACCATCAGAGACACTTGATTCTACTATGAGGGACCCTGTGCCAGTGCCGTTGCCCAAGAGGGGGCCCACCCACCTGTCCAGGGCAACGGCACTCGCACGGGTGCGTGCGCCAAGTGGTGACCTTGTGGGGGGAGGCAGCCCAGTTAGGGAGGTGGAAAAATGGCATATGTTGATGTTGGACATTCAGCAGCTGCAAATGGAGTAATTGGAGAAGTCCCCGGAAGAGGAGGACAAAAGCGAGCCATTTTTCTGGCAAACTACGTGTCAGCAGGGGAGGGTGGGACAAAATCCTTTGAAACCCATGCATGGTTCATTTTAATTAAGGTTAGATCATCAACATTTTGGGTCGACAGACGGGTCTTTTTTCTGTCAGGATTGATCCAGCAGCACTGAAGACTCTTTCAGATAACACACTAGCAGCAGGGCAAGCGAGCTCCTGTAAGGCATATTGTGCCAATTCAGGCCAGGTGTCAAGTTTACTGGCCCAATAGTCAAAGGGGAATGACTGGTGAGGGAGAACTTTGATATAGGAGGAGAAGTAGTTTGTTACCATAGTTGACAACTGCTGTCTCCTGTCACTTTCAATCGATGCAGTATTACCAGTCGTGTGAGCGGTACTTGAAAAATCAGTCCACAACATGGTCATGAAACCCCTGTGTCCAACGCCACTTCGGCTGTGTGCACCACGAACACCTCTTCCATGTTGCCCCCTACGGCTTGTGGGAGAAACATCACCGCCGCTGTGTGCTTGGAATGCCTCAAACAAACGGTTTACCAGAGTTGCTTGTTTGTTAGCCAATATTAGCTCTAGGTTCTCCTGTGGCATGATGTTTTGGAATTTGCCTTTATAGCATGGATCCAGGATGCTGGCCAACCAGTAGTCGTCATCATTTTGGCAATGCGGGGGTCCCTTTTTAGGATCTGCAAGGCATAATCAGACATGTGGGCCAATGTTCCAGGTGTCAATGATGCACTGCGAGTTGGGTGGAGGAGCTCTTTCTGGCAAATCAACATCCCTCCAGTCATGCACAAACCTGGGAGCCTGTAACCCACGCTGTACCAGTGTGTTGTCATCATAGTGTACAGCAACTTTTTGTTTAACTTTTTTTCTGCATTTTTTCATCTGTCGCCTAAAAGACAACAGGTAAATATCAATTGCACGACAAACATCGGACTTTTTTATTGTGTGATAGATCACTTTAGGTGAGTTTTTTGACAAGCCCTAAGTGTAGTGTTTCTTTCATGTGTTTTACCATAAGCTTCTTTGCAGGACTTAAAAAGGCAAAAAAAAAGAAACAAATATATCTGAATTAAATAAAATGCCATCTGTAAAAAGCTGCTAATTAAAGGCATGAATACAATGGAGTTTCTCACAAGCAAAAAAAATCACAAAAAAAGGGGAAAAACAGCCTGCTGGTGGTCTTTATAAAAGAGGTGTGTGTGCTCTCAAGTAGGATGTCTCATCTTGTCCTCTGAAGGACGCCACTATCCTGTCTCCTGGCTTCCTGCTTGCTGGGGGTATTGCGCTCTTGCTTAAAGGGGTTTTCAAATGTTAGAATAACCCCTTCTCAATTTGAATGTTTAACTTTTAGAATATGCAAATTGTCTCTTCAGAGAGGAAGAGGGCTAGAACTCTAGTGCCACCTATTGGAAGTAGCAATCCTAAATGTCAATGTCGACCCTTTAACGAACCTTGTTACATGACTTAACCCCTTCATGACCCAGCCTATTTTGACCTTAATGACCTGGCCATTTTTTGCAATTCTGACCAATGTCCCTTTATGAGGTAATAACTCAGGAACGCTTCAACGCATCCTAGCGATTCCGAGATTGTTTTTTCGTGACATATTGGGCTTCATGATAGTGGTATATTTAGGTCAATAATTTTTGCGTTTATTTGTGAAAAAAATGGAAATTTGGCAAAAATTTTGAAAATTTAGCAATTTTCAAATTTTTATTCTGTTAAACCAGAGAGTTATGTGACACAAAATAGTTAATAAATAACATTTCCCACATGTCTACTTTACATCAGCACAATTTTGGAAACAACATTTTTTTTCGTTAGGAAGTTATAAGGGTTAAAAGTTGACCAGCAATTTCTCATTTTTACAACAAAATTTACAAAACCATTTTTTTTAGGGACCACCTCACATTTGAAGTCACTTTGAGGGGTCTATATGGCAGAAAATACCCAAAAGTGTCACCATTCTAAAAACTGCACCCCTCAAGCTACTCAAAACTATATTCAAGAAGATTATTAACCCTTCAGGTGCTTCACAGGAACTAAAGCAACATGGAATGAAAAAATGGACATTTTAATTTTTCCAACCAAAATTTTATTTTAGCATCAGTTTTTTCATTTTCACATGGGTAACAGGATAAAATGTATCCTAAAATTTGTTGGGCAATTTCTCCTGAGTACACTGATACCTCATATGTGGTCATAAACCACTGTTTGGGCGCACGGCAGGGCTCAGAAGGCAAGGAGCGCCATTTTACTTTTTGAATGTAAAATATGCTTGAATGTTTAGCGGTTGCCATGTCTTGTTTTAAGAGTACCTGTGTGCCTAAACATTGGAGCTCCCCCACAAGTGAGCCCATTTTGGAAACTAGACCCTCCAAAGAACTTATCTAGATGCATAGTATGCACTTTGAACCCCCAGGTGCTTCACAAATTGATCTGTAAAAAAAAAAAGTACTTTTTTTTTTCACAAAAATTTTATTTGGCCTCAGTTTTTTCATTTTCACATGGGCAGCAGGATAAAATGGATCCTAAAATTTGTTGGGCAATTTCTCCTGAGTACATCAATATCTCATATGTGGTCATAAACCACTGTTTGGGCGCACCGCAAGGCCCGGAAGGGAAGGAGCGCCATGTGACTTTTTGATTGGAAAATTAGCTCCAATCGTTAGCGGACACCATGTCGCATTTGGAGAGCCCCTGTGTGCCTAAACATTGGAGCTCCCCCACAAGTGACCCCATTTTGGAAACTAGACCCCCGAAGGAACTTATCTAGATGTGTGGTGAGCACTTTGAACCCCCAAGTGCTTGACAGAAGTTTATAACGCAGAGCAGTGAAAATAAAAAAATAATTTTTTTTCCTCAAAAATGATTTTTTAGCCCGCTATTTTTTATTTTCCCAAGGGTAACAGGATAAATTGGACCCCAAAAGTTGTTGTCCAGTTTGTCCTGAGTACACTGGTACCCCATATGTGGGGGAAAACCACTGTTTGAGCGCACGGCATGACTCAGAAGGGAAGGAGCGTCATTTGACTTTTTGAATGGAAAATTAGCTCCAATCGTTAGCGGACACCATGCTGTGTTTGCAGAGCCCCTGTGTGCGTAAACTTTGGAGCTCCCCCACAAATGACCCCATTTTGGAAACTAGACCCCCTAAGGAACTTATCTAGATGCATAGTGAGCACTTTGAACCCCCAGGTGCTACACAGAAGTTTATAACGCAGAGCCGTTAAAATAAAAATATTTTTTTTCCCTCAAAAAATAAATTTTTAGCCTGCTATTTTTTATTATCACAAAGGTAACAGGATAAGTTAGACCCCAAAAGTTGTTGTCCAGCTTGTCCTGAGTACGCTGGTACCACATATGTGGGGGGGACCACTGTTTGGGCACACGTTGGGGCTCAGAAGGGAAGTAGTGACGTTTTGAAATGCCGACTTGATGGAATGGTCTGTGGGCGTCATGTTATGTTTGCAGAGCCCCTGTTGTACCTAAACAGTGGAAACCCCCCACAAATGACCCCATTTTGGAAACTAGATCACCCAAGAAACTAATATAGATGTGTGGTGAGCACGTTGAACCCCCAAGTGCTTCACAGAAGTTTATAACGCAGAGCCGTGAAAATAAAAAAATATTTTTTTTTCCTCAAAAAATTATTTTTAGTCCACTATTTTTTATTTTCACAAGGGTAACAGGATAAATTGGACCCCAAAAGTTGTTGTCCAGTGTGTCCTGAGTACGCTGGTACCCCATAAGTGGGGGGGGACCACTGTTTGGGCACACGTTGGGGCTCGGAAGGGAAGTAGTGACGCTTTGAAATGAAGACTTGATGGAATGGTCTGTGGGCGTCATGCTACATTTGCAGAGCCCCTGATGTACCTAAACAGTGGAAACCCCCCACAAGTGACCCCATTTTGGAAACTATATCACCTAAGGAACTAATCTAGATGTGAGGTCAGCACTTTGAACCCCCAAGTGCTTAACAGAAGTTTATAACGCAGAGCTGTGAAAATAAAAAAATATTTTTTTTCCTCAAAAAGTGATTTTTAGCCCACTATTTTTTATTTTCACAAGGGTAACAGGATAAATTGGACCCCAAAAGTTGTTGTCCAGGTTGTCCTGAGTATGCTGGTACCCCATATATGGGGGGGACCACTGTTTGGGCACACGTTGGGGCACGGAAGGGAAGTAGTGACGCTTTGAAATGCCGACTTGATGGAATGGTCTGTGGGCGTCATGTTACGTTTGCAGTGCCCCTGATGTACCTAAACAGTGGAAACCCCCCACAAGTGACCCCATTTTGGAAACTAGACCCCCCAAGGAACTTACCTAGATGTGTGGTGAGCACGTTGAACCCCCAAGTGCTTCACAGAAGTTTATAACGCAGAGCTGTGAAAATAAAAAAATATTTTTTTTTCCTCAAAAAGTGATTTTTAGCCCACTATTTTTTATTTTCACAAGGGTAACAGGATAAATTGGACCCCAAAAGTTGTTGTCCAGTTTGTCCTGAGTACGCTGGTACCCCATATATGGGGGGGGACCACTGTTCGGGACACATTGGGGCTCGGAATGGAAGTAGTGACGTTTTGAAATGCCGACTTGATGGAATGGTCTGTGGGCGTCATGTTACGTTTGCAGAGCCCCTGATGTACCTAAACAGTGGAAACCCCCCACAAGTGACCCCATTTTGGAAACTAGACCCCCCAAGGAACTTATCTAGATGTGTGGTGAGCACGTTGAACCCCCAAGTGCTTCACAGAAGTTTATAACGCAGAACCGTGAAAATAAAAAATCTTTTTTTTCCACAAAAATAATTATTTTAGCCCCCATTTTTTTATTTTCCCAAGGGTAACCGGAGAAATTAGACCCCTAAAGTTGTTGTGCAATTTTTCCTGAGTACCCTGATACCCCATAAGTGGGGGTACACCACTGTTTGGGCACACGTCGGGGCTCGAAATGGAGGGAGCACCGTTTGACTTTTTGAACGCAAAATTGGCTGGAATAAATGGTGGCTCCATGTCGCGTTTGGAGAGCCCCTGATGTGCCTAAACAGTGGAAACCCCTCAATTCTATCTCCAACCCTAACGCCAACACACCCCTAACCCTAATCCCAACCCTAATCATAACCCTAACCACAACCCTAATCCCAACACACCCCTAACGAAATCCCAACTCTAACCCTAACCACAAGCCTAACCGTAATCCCAACCGCAACCCTAACCCTAAATTCAACCCTAACCCTAAATTCAACCCTAACCCTTAGTCCAACCCTAACCCTTAGTCCAACCCTAACCCTTAGTCCAACCCTAACCCTTAGTCCAACCCTAACCCCTAGTCCAATCCTAACCCCTAGTCCAATCCTAACCCCTAGTCCAACCCTAACCCCTAGTCCAACCCTAACCCCTAGTCCAACCCTAACCCCTAGTCCAACCCTAACCCCTAGTCCAACCCTAACCCTTAGTCCAACCCTAACCCTAACCCTAACCCTAGCCCTAACCCTAGCCCTGGACCTAACCCTAATGGAAAAAAAAAAAAAAAAAATTTATTATTTGTCCCTACCTATGGGGGTGATAAAGGGGGCGGTGATTTACTTTTTATTTAGATCACTATGAAAGTTTATCATAGTGATCAAAATAAATGAATGAATCTGCAGCGTTGCAGATTCGATTCGGCGCACTGCGCATGCGCCCGCCATCTTGCAAGATGGCGGCGCCCATGACGCTGGACGGCAGGACACCGGGACGGATAGCAGGAGATCGGAGGCACAAAGGAGGGTGAGGGGGTGATCGGAGGGTGAGAGGGGATGATCGGAGGGCTGGGGGGGCGGAGAGAAGGCGGGGGGGCAGATCATGACGGCGGCTGCCGATCGGTGCCGTCAGAAGGTGGCGGCAGCCGATCGGTGCCGTCAGTCGGTGTGGGGGGGGTCGGGTCTCGGTGTCCAGCCATGTTCGATGCTATTTCAGCATCGGCCATGGCTGGATTGTAATATTTCACCAATTTTCATTGGTGAAATATTACAATCGCTCTGATTGGCAGTTTCACTTTTAACAGCCAATCAGAGCGATCGTAGGCACGTGGGGGCTAAGCCACACCCCCAGGTGTTAACTCTGAAGAGTCCTTTGTGTGCGGGTCGGGTGACCTTTCAGTGACCCCGGTCACCCGACCCGCAGGGGGGCTATTTATAGCATGACGCCTACGTAGGCGTCATAGGTCGTTTGGGCACTGCTTTTCATGACGCCTACGTAGGCGTCATAGGTCGTGAAGGGGTTAAGATAAAAGCCAAAACCAGAATCTCAATTTGAAGACACTGTGTTTTGGGGTACTGCCCCTCATCAGTGCAAAGTGTGAAATCTGGTTTGACTGTGTGAGAGGCGTCTGACCAATATCCAAGAAGTATCTTTTCTCCTTGTGGAGAATGGCATGCTAAGTGTCAGGTTCCAGGCACTGCACAGCAGGAATCCCAAGCCTTGCCATCAACAGTCTCCCTTTCTTCTCCGGCTGCAGTGGAGCCTGCTCAGCAGACTCCTTGATCCTGGTGTTCTGCTCACACCAGCATTGTGGGCTCGGTTGCTGCTGCTGCTGCTGCCACCTCTGGTCCAGTTATGAAAATGCAGCCTGGCCAGCAGCAAAAGACTCCAGAGTCTAAGTCCTTCCTTCACTCCACTGAGCATGCTCGTGGGACGATCTCCCATTGGGGATCGGGAGTCACATGCTCAGGTCCTTCTCCAGTTCTGATTGGACCATCAAGAGGATCAGGAAGGTCCCGGAAGGACATGGCTATAAAAGGTTTGCATGGCCGCCCCGCCATGCTCTATGATAGACTCAGGCTATAATGCTTAGTGTATGTGTGATGATGGATGAATGAGACTGGTGACTGATGCATTATAATTCCCCCTCCTTGGATATTACGTATGAGTTAGGGTTAAGAATCGGAGTCAGCACCGTAGCTCTGACACTGCTTAGCGCCGCAGTGTGTCTCCTCATCACCCACTAGCACCCTGGGCATCGGCCAGTACAGGCCTCCTGGACCACTGCTACCGCAGCATCCGCCAGAGTAGCACCATGCACTGTTTGTGCACTTTCCAGCACCGTTGACAGGCTGGTTATGTTACTCACTGTTACTCGGGACACCGTACTAGGCAGAGCGAAGTTCTCCGGAGTGGACCCTCTGGACCGTGGCACCGAGGGACCCCGAATGAGCGACCAGGTGTGGCCGACCCCTATACAGGGACCGTTAGGCGCAGGTCCGGGGGTTCGAATGCCACGGTAGCCGGAACCAAGAGGGGCGGCTCGGAATAGATCCGGTAGACTGGACTGGAGCTGGACCGCGAGCTGGAACCCGGGTTGGTGCGGCTTGTGATGGACAGCTGGTACGGAGTCGGGTAGGCAGTGCTGGAGCAGGTACGGAGACTGGGCCGGAACAGGTACAGACCCAGGACTGGAGCTGGTATGGACCCAGGACTAGGACAGGTACGATCCCGGAACTGGAGCAGGTGTGGACTTAGGACTGGAACCGGTATGACCACAGGACTGGAGCAGGTGCAGACACAGGGCTGGAACAGGAACGGACGCAGGACTGGAACAGGAACGGACGCAGGACTGGAACAGGAACGGACGCAGGACTGGAACGGACGCAGGACTGGAACTGGAACGGACGCAGGACTGGAACTGGAACGGACACAGGACTGGAACTGGAACGGACAAGATAGATTAGCACAAGGAGCCTGATGACAGGCGAGCGTGCGGACCCAAAGGTGCTGAATGAACAACAGCGGTCAGGCGCCTCCATTAAGGGAGGACGACCTGATATAGCAGCCGCTGTGCTCCCATTGGCCCGGCGGCGCCCTCAGGGCAGGTCGCCGCCGGAGGCCGGGTCAGATGGGGAGAGCTGACCGCGGCCTACGGCGCATGCGCGAGACCCGCGGTGACGTCACCAGCTGCGGCCGCACAGAGAAGGAAGCCGGCGTCGGGGCTGGGAGGAGCGCGGCTGCCGGACGCAGTAAGTATGGCTGCGCGCGCTGGGAGACCTGACGGGGAGCGTGGCAGGGGGCCCGGGGGCCGAAACGGCAGGGCCAGGGGCCGTGACAGTACCCTCCCCCTCACGCCGCCCCCTACTGCGGTTGGCAAAAAATCTTCTGAGAATGCGGGGAGCGTTGATGTTCTCCCGGGGTTCCCAGGATCTCTCCTCAGGACCAAAACCCTCCCAGTCAACAAGGAAAAAGGTTCTCCCTCTAACTGTCCTCATGGCAAGAATATCCCTTACCTCGAAGGTGTCATCCGAACCCACCGGGAGAGGAGCTGGAGCAGGAGCCGGATGAAACCGATTTAGGACCACAGGTTTCAGGAGAGAGACGTGGAAGGTGTTCGGGATACGGAGCGAAGCAGGCAACCTCAACCTGTAGGCGACTTCGTTGACTCGTTCCAGGATCTCAAAAGGACCAATGTACCGGGGGCCCAGCTTGTAAGAGGGTAGTTTCAGTCGGATGTACTTGGACTATAGCCAGACCTTATCCCCAATGTGAAACGGTGGGGGGTCCAGCCTTCTCTTGTCTGCGTGTTTCTTCATTCGCTCGCTGGCTCTCTTGAGGGCTGCGTTGGTCTCGGACCAGATCTCAGAGAATTCCTGGAACTGGGAATTGGCTGCCGGTACCTCGGAGGCTGGGGTGACAGGAAGAGGTATGTTAGGATGTTTTCCAAATACTACTAAAAAAGGTGATTTGGTAGAGGATTCGCCAGCATGATTATTATAGGCGAGCTCCGCCCATGGAAGCAACTCAACCCAGTCATCTTGATGGGCGTTGGAGAAATGCAGCGTCTGGTTAGTTCGTTCCACTTGCCCATTGGTCTGCGGATGATAGGCAGATGAGAAATCCAAGGATATGTCCAGAAGCTTGCAAAGCGCCCTCCAAAATTTAGCCGTAAACTGTACTCCACGATCTGACACAATTCGTTGAGGAAGGCCATGTAACCTAAAAATCTGATGAACGAAGATCTTGGCTAAAGCAGGTGCGGAAGGAAGGCCACTTAATGGAAGGAAATGCGCCATCTTAGAAAAGCGGTCCACGACCACAAGGATCACCGTACAGCCAGACGAGCGGGGCAGATCCGTGATAAAATCCATGGCGATACTTTCCCAAGGAGACTTCGGTATCGGTAACGGAAGCAGCAGGCCAAAAGGAGAACGACGAGGTGTCTTATTCCTTGCACAAGAAGAACAGGAGGCGACGAAGTCCGCCACATCCTGACGAAGAGTGGACCACCAGTAATACCGTGTTATGAGGGCCAGGGTTTTCCTGATTCTGGCATGGCCAGCCACCTTGGAGGAATGACCCCATAGAAGAACTCTCCTCCTGACGTTCTCTGGCACAAGAGTTTTGCCCGGGGGTGGAGACAGCAGCGTCAGCGGAGCCACTGTGATTATCTTCGAGGGCTCGATAACATGGGAAGGTTCCTCCCCAGATTCACACGGCTGAAAGACCCTGGATAGGGCTTCGGCTTTAGTGTTCCTGTCTCGGGGGCAAAAGTGCAGCTCGAAATCAAATCGAGCAAAAAACAGGGACCATCTAGCCTGTCGAGGATTGAGTCTCTGGGCGGACTGGAGGTAGGCTAGATTCTTGTGGTCAGAATAAACAACAAATGGGTGGACAGCTCCTTCCAGAAGGTGACGCCACTCCTCCAATGCCAGTTTGATGGCCAATAACTTGCGGTCGCCAATCGAGTAATTACACTCAGCTGGGGAGAAGGCTCTGGAGAAGAAACTACAGGGACGTAGGCGGCCCGAATCAGTTCTCTGGGATAAGACAGCCCCGGCGCCAGTCGAGGACGCGTCCACTTCCAGCACAAAAGGTTTGTCGCTCTCTGGACAGATCAAAACGGGAGCCGTGGAAAACGCTTGTTTTAGCGACTGGAAGGCCTCTTCAGCTTCGGGTGTCCAAGAATTAGTAGGGGTCCCCTTACGGGTAAGGGCAGAGATCGGCTTGGAGAGTGAGGAAAAATGCGGAATGAATTGCCGATAGTAGTTGGCGAACCCCAAAAAACGTTGGATGGCTCTTAAGCCAACTGGACGAGGCCACTTGAGAATGGCGGAGAGTTTTTCAGGATCCATCTGCAGTCCGGCATCAGAGACGATGTAACCCAGAAAAGGTAGTGAGGTCTGCTCGAACAGGCACTTCTACATTTTGGCATATAAATGATTCTCCCGAAGACGCTGAAGAACAAGGCGGACGGTCCTCCTGTGAGACGGAAGATCTGGGGAGAAGACCAGGATGTCATCCAGGTATACTACAACACAGGAGTACAGGAGGTCCCGAAAGATTTCATTGACGAACTCCTGGAACACCGCCGGGGCATTGCACAGACCGAAGGGCATCACCAAGTACTCGTAATGGCCGTCACGGGTGTTAAAGGCGGTCTTCCATTCATCGCCGGCACGGATGCGGATGAGGTTGTACGCCCCCCTGAGGTCCAATTTGGAGAAGATGCGGGCCCCTCTGAGACGGTCAAACAACTCCGGGATAAGAGGGAGCGGGTACCAGTTCTTGATAGTAATGCTGTTCAATCCTCTATAGTCGATACAAGGGCGCAGAGAACCGTCCTTCTTTTTGACAAAGAAGAACCCGGCGCCCGCAGGAGACGAAGACTTCCGAATGAATCCCTTAGTGAGGTTCTCCGTATTCAGACATGGCTGCGGATTCCGCAGGAGACAGGGGATATATCCTGCCCCTAGGAGGAGTAGAACCAGGGATTAACTCGATCAGGCAATCGAAGGACCGATGTGGCGGGAGAACCTCCGACTCCTTCTTGTCGAACACGTCGGCATAAGCCCAATAGGCTGAGGGGAGTCCCGAGAGCTCCTGAGGTGGGTGGGTGGGAACGACCGGATGAATGAGGTTCAGACAGCGACCATGACAAGGATCTCCCCAGCGTAAGACCTCCCCGGTCGACCAGTTGAGTACCGGCTGGTGTGTCCGTAGCCACGGGAGGCCAAGAAGGATGGCATGAGACAGGTGGGGCAACATGTAGAAGGCCACTTTTTCTCGGTGGAGAGCGCCGACTTGTAAGACAACTTCTTCCGTGACCGCGGTGATGGATTCCTGTAGCGGTCTGCCGTCAACGGAAGCGAGCAGCCGGGGGTTCTTCAGAGTGACCACGGGAATGCGATACTTATCCACCACTTCACGCCGGATGAAGTTGCCTGCTGAGCCCGAATCCACATAGGCCACCTCGGACCCACGCCTCTCCCCTGAAAGTAAAAGAACAGAAAGTGTAAGGGGCTGAGAGGCTTCATAATCACCTAGGACGACCTCTCTTACCTGGCCTAGGTGGAGGAGTTTCCCGGTCTCACAGGACAAGAGCGGATGAAGTGGGAAGCGTTTCCGCAATATAGACAGAGACCCTGCTCCCGTCTCTCCCTCTGACGTCTCTCAGTTATCCGGACCCGATCTACCTGCATAGGCTCGGGAGGCGGAGTATGTACAGGACCGGGCGAGTGTGGGCTAAAGGGCCGACTAGTGGTCGGAGCAGGCCGAATGGGTCTCCTGTCCCTCGCTGATTCCCGGGCGCGCTCCTGAAACCGGAGGTCAATTCGAGTGGCCAGGGAGATGAGGTCCTCGAGGGTGGTAGGAGTATCCCGCCCCGCTAACTCATCCTTAATTCTGCCCGACAACCCCCGCCAAAAGGCCCCGACCAATGCCGCGTTATTCCATCCTAACTCTGAGGACATGGTGCGGAACCGAATGGCGTACTGACCGACAGTAAGGGAACCCTGGTGGAGGTTGAAGAGTGATTCCGTAAGCGAGGCTATTCGTCCAGGCTCATCGAACACCTTACGAAAGGTGTCCAGAAAACCGGAATACTAGAGACTATGGGATCGTCTCTCTCCCAGAGCGGATTTAGCCAGGACAAGGCCTCTCCCTCCAGATGGGACATGATAAAGGCCACCTTGGCTCTATCGGAGGGATACTGGTGAGGCTGGAGCTCAAAATGCAAGCCACACAGGTTTAGGAACCCCCTACACTGTTTGGGGTCCCCACTGTACCGGGGTGGTTTAGCCAAGCGAGGAGAGGGAAACGGAGCGGGATTAGGTAGGGCGGCTGAGGTTGCGGCGGCGGACTGGAGATCTCCCAGGCGACTGTCTACCGAGGCCATATAGGACAAAATATGGGACTGAGCGTCCCGCTGCTGGCTCAACTCCTGCTGGAGACTAGCCAGCTGAGCGGCATTCCCGGGATCGGCTGCCTGAAGGGCGGACAGACGGGACTCCATGGACCTCATGACCGACATGATGCGCCCCTGGTTCTCCCGTAAAAAGAGCAACTGCTTTTGACCGGGAGCAGAAATTCCGGCGGGATCCATGGCCTGACTGCACTGTTACTCGGGACACCGTACTAGGCAGAGTGAAGTTCTCCGGAGTGGACCCTCTGGACCGTGGCACCAAGGGACCCCGAACGAGCGACCAGGTGTGGCCGACCCCTATACAGGGACCATTAGGCGCAGGTCCGGGGGTTCGAATGCCACGGTAGCCGGAACCAAGAGGGGCGGCTCGGAATAGATCCGGTAGACTGGACTGGAGCTGGACCGCGAGCTGGAACCCGGGCTGGTGCGGCTTGTAATGGACAGCAGGTGCGGAGTCGGGTAGGCAGTGCTGGAGCAGGTACCGAGACTGGGCCAGAACAGGAACAGACCCAGGACTGGAGCTGGTACGGACCCAGGACTAGGACAGGTACGATCCCGGAACTGGAGCAGGTGTGGACTTAGGACTGGAACCGGTACGACCACAGGACTGGAGCAGGTGCGGACACAGGGCTGGAACAGGAACGGACACAGGACTGGAACAGGTGCGGACACAGGACTAGAACAGGTGCGGACACAGGACTAGAACAGGAACGGAGACAGGACTGGAACAGGAACGGACACAGGACTGGAACAGGAACGGATGCAGGACTGGAACTGGAACGGACACAGGACTGGAACTGGAACGGACAAGATAGATTAGCACAAGGAGCCTGATGACAGGCGAGCGTGCGGACCCAAAGGTGCTGAATGAACAACAGCGGTCAGGCGCCTCCATTAAGGGAGGACGACCTGATATAGCAGCCGCTGTGCTCCCATTGGCCCGGCAGCGCCATCAGGGCAGGGCGCCGCCGGAGGCCGGGTCAGATGGGGAGAGCTGACCGCAGCCTACGGCGCATGCGCGAGACCCGCGGTGACGTCACCAGCTGCGGCCGCACAGAGAAGGAAGCCGGCGTCGGGGCTGGGAGGAGCGCGGCTGCCGGACGCGGTAAGTATGGCTGCGCGCGCTGGGAGACCTGACGGGGAGCGTGGCAGGGGGCCCGGGGGCCGAAACGGCAGGGCCAGGGGCCGTGACAGGTTAGTGGCGTCCGTTAGGGTGGACATTGCACCCGCTCCAAGCAGTGGTACATATTACTGTGACAGGTTGCGGTTCTTCGCCGGCTGGCACGAATTATGTGAAGTAACGGAGTTCGTACCTGCTAGCACCGGGTTAGTGGTTACCCACCAGTGTCCGGCTTTCTCCTACATGCCTTCTCCTCATTGTTTAGCTGCAGTTAGTCATCACTGCACGGTGGGCCCCGGGCTGCGAACGCACGTCATATACTATTCCATCTTTATTATTTGGTGCGTTCCGCCAGCCGTAACACTAAGCATGCTGAGATAAAGAGACTTAAAGCCGCAATGCTCCTCTGCGAAATATGCAAATTGTCTCTTCAGAGAGGAATAGAACTAGAACTCTAGTTATTATTTTCTTTTGATTAATCTGTATCGTCTTTCAATCTGTATAGATATACCAATGTTCATTTTGTTTTTGAGACATAATCTGATGTTATAGACATTGTCATATAGGAATATATCATTTATAATTTGTTTCTTATATAGATAACCTTGGTAAAGGCCAATAGGCCGAAACGTTGGTTTTTTAATTCTGTCTCACAATAAATACATCACTTTCAGCAAGATTACAAGTTTTGCCAAAATATTTTTCTTACTATTGAGATTAATTTATACCGTACGGCCCCAGAATTTATTTTGGACAGCGGATCCCCTTATCTGTACTATGTGGTAAATGTATGCTATTATATAACCTATGGCAGTGATGGCGAACCTTTCTGAGACCGAGTGCCCAAACTGCAACCTACAACCCAATTATTTCTGACGAAGTGCCCCATCATGATCTCCTTCTTGTAGTAATATGCCCCATCATTGTCCCCTTCATGTAGAAATATGCCCCATCATGATCCCCTTCATTCAGAAATATGTCCCATCATGATCCCCCTCATTCAGAAATATGCCCCATCATGATCCCCTTCATTCAGAAATATGCCCCATCATGATCCCCTTCATGTAGAAATATGCCCCATCATGATCCCATTCATGCAGAAATATGCCCCATCATGATCCCCTTCATGCAGAAATATGCCCCATCATGATCCCCTTCATGTAGAAATATGCCCCATCATGATCCTCTTTATGTAGAAATATGCCCCATCATGATGCCCTTCATGTAGAAATATGCCCCATCATGATCCCCTTCATGTAGAAATATGCCCCATCATGATCATGTAGAAATTGCCCATTCCACCACCTCCATCATTTCCTCCTCCCATCATTGGCCCTCTCCCCATCATCGGCCCTCTCCCCATCATCGGCCCTCTCCCCATCATTGGCCCTCTCCCCATCACTGGCCATCTCCCCATCACTCCCTTCATTGGCCCTCTCCCCATCATTGACACGCACACACCACAGCAACTTCACTGGCACAGCGGCCACACTCACCTCTCCGCACGCCGGCAGCTTCCTTCCTCTCACTGGCACAGCGACCGCGGAGCTGAATGATGTCATCCAGCTGCAGCCACGCCATTCAATGTGTGAGAGGAAGGAGGAAGCTGCAGCTCCGGAACAAGGATGAGGCGATGCCGCGTGGCAGCTGAGAGGGCTCTGCGTGCCGTCTCTAGCACGCGTGCCATAGGTTCGCCATCAGTGACCTATGGCAATGGGTGACATTTTAACAGATACATCATATACTCAAGCTCAAGCTGCTACCTGTTTAGCCTGACGGTGATCTGTCTAAGCCCTCTTTCTATCAAAGCGTATATATATTGAAATGAAGAAAAAAAATAAAGAGTAGTCGGTACTAATAATATCTGGTGTGCCACTTACATAATAGTGCAAGAAATAACATAGGCCATTTAGATATCATTTCATCTTTAACTTGCTTAACTGTTCACAATAAGGCTGAGTTCACACGTGGCTTTTTTTCGCGTTTCCATGGCGGTTTTAACCGCGCGATTTTGCCGTGAAAACGCGAAAAATAAGCATCCCATGCATTGCTATGGGATTCCGCAATGCTGTGCTAATGCTGCGGTTTTTACCACGGCGGAATCGCTTCGCGGTAAAAAAAGCAGCATGCTCATTAATTTTGCGGAATCGCGGCGATCCCGCACCCATAGGAATGCATTGTTCCGCTTACTTCCCGCATGTGGCTGTGCACACCATGCGGAAAGTAAGCCGAACATTTGCGGATGGTACCCACGGTCCGGAGGAGAGGAGACTGTCCTCCGGGCTTTGGGTACCATATCCCTGTAAAAAATAGAATTTAAAATAAAAAATAGTTATTCTCACCTTCCGATGTCCCGCGCAGCCTTCCCGCCTCTCTCCACGCTCTCGTTCCCAGTAATCCTTTGCGAAAATGCCCGCGATGGCGTCCGTTTTCGCGGGATCGCGAAGTCTCGCGGTCATTCTCGCGACGTCATTGTGAATGACCGCGAGACATCGCGATTCCGCGAGAACGGACGTCATCGCGGGCATTTTCGCAAAGGATTACTGGGAACGGCTGCGCGGGACGTCGGAAGGTGAGAATAACACCATTTTTTTTTTGCATTTTATCTTTTACTACTGATGCCGCACAGGCAGCCTCAATAGTAAAAAGTTGGTTACACTAGTCAAACACTATGTTTGACGAGTGTGACCAACCTGTCAATCAGTTATCCAAGCGATGCTACAGATCGCTTGGAAAACGCTAGCATTTTGCAAGCTAAATACGCTTGCAAAATGCTTGTTTTTCCGTGGGAAAATCGCGGGAATTTAAAATGCGATTTTCCCGCGGAATGGAATTCTAGAATTCTCGCGGTAATTTCCGCGAGAGTTCCGGTACGTGTGAACTTAGCCTGACAGTACTTTCGACCAGGGGTGCCCAAAGTTTTACATGCCACTGTATGTGTTGAAAAGATATAAGTCCATTATGCAGGATTTGACCCATATATTTTTCTTTATTGTTTAATCTTTTTAGTGTGCTCTACAGATACAAATATCGTAAATTACAGTATTTATATTCATCTACAAACCACTAGATAACTTTTTTTGTGTCAGCATATGAAAAATATTTTAATTGCAATATGCTTAATATTCTCTAGGTGGCAATATATAATCAGCCAATGGAGCCGAGCATACTGTGGATCATCCAGCAAATTCCAGCTGAGAATCTGAAGAAATCATGACAGATATCTATATATTGAAATCATTGATCACCTCGCCGCATGACAGTTCTGAAAACTTTAAATAACTTTTATCTATGCTTATCCAATTTTTTTCTCTTCATTTCAATGCTGTCACTTGGCTCTGGAAGCCTAATCTCCATAATAAGATAAAGTTTTTTATTTAAATATATAGCCATGGATTGACTTAGGTGTTAATTTATTTAGGTCAGTTATAGCTAATTTCATGTTAGGCTAGCTCTAAATCTCACCTTATCATAAAGCAGGTTTTATTTTGACCACTCTCGTCTATAATACACTTCTCACCCCAGCACATCTATGCATTACATGGATATATAATACTTAAAGGGGTCGTCTAGTTGGAACATATTATCTTATCACCTATCCGAAGAATAGATGATAACTTTTAGATCACTGGGGTCCAAAGCTTGGACCCCCACCGATTACCAGAATGGTACACTTTTCTCTTGTTAGATTAGCAGTGCACATGCTCAATCACTGCTCCATACACTTTCTATAGGATTGCTAAATCGCCATTGTTGGATATTTGGCTGTATTCAGCAGACTCCAAGGGAATCAATGGAGGGGTGGTTGAGCATTCACATTGCCACTCTGTTCTAAAAGTATAAAAGTGTTGTGGTCCCAGTGGTCGGATTCCACCAGCCTAAAAGTCCCAATCCTGTGTATTGGTGATGAATTCTTCCAACAGGATAACCCCTTTACATTCACCTGTAGTGGTGTTGCCAATTTCTTTAAAAAATGTTAGTAGATTGCTCGGGTTATCCGAAGCAGAACACCTTTTAACCAGACATAGAGAATTGCGGCATGCATAATGCCGAATTCTTTCTGTAAATTTTGTATACAATTATCCTTTTATTTTAGGAATCAGATGAATGAAAATAGCTAACTAAAAAGTTTCTTATTTCTCAACTTTTCTCAGTTTAGTCAATTAAAAGGAATCTATCACCAGGTTTTTGCTACATAATCTGAAAGCAGCATATAATAATATCTGATGCGGCCAGTAAGTCCAACCACACCCCCATCACTGATTTGCAGCTTTCTGCCTATGCACAGTGTACACAAAAAGCTGCCAATCAGTTGTGTGGGTGGGATTATGTGCAGTGGGTATGGAAAGTATTCAGACCCCTTTAAATTTTTCACTCTTTGTTTCATTACAGCCATTTGGTAAATTCAAAAAAAGTTCATTTTTTCCTCATTAATGTACACTCTGCACCCCATCTTGACTGAAAAAATAAACATAAATGTAGAAATTTTTGCAAATTATTTAAAAAAGAAAAACTGAAATATCACATGGTCATAAGTATTCAGACCCTTTGCTCAGTATGGAATAGAAGGACCCTTGTGAGCTAGTACAGCTATGAGTCTTCTTGGGAATGATGCAACAAGTTTTTCACACCTGGGTCTAGCTATCCTCTGCCATTCTTCCTTGCAGATCCTCTCCAGTTCCATCAGTATCAAGGAGAAACAGAGTCCAAAGATTGCCATACTTGTACCCCAGTATGTGATCAGGGTCCAGGCGGGATTCTTACACCTATGGGTAACTATTCCTTGCTTTGATTACCTCATTATGTTTTCTTAATAACTATTTGCACAGAGAGGTATAGTGATGGATGAATTTTAGACACTGATGTATTGTTCACATATCCACTATATTTAAAGGTATATGCACCCAACATTGGGGACATTAATGGTTATTTGTTTGCAATATCCTTTACCTTTGTATGGTAACTTTTGTGCCCCGGCCTGTATTCTTTGGTTATTTATTACACCCGTGGATTTATTCACATCACATATGATGAAACCCATATACTGATCATTTGAATGTGATGAATAATACAATTTATTCTTGCAACATTTTTTATTTTTTCAATCTGTTTCTCTCTCTGTTCTCTCTCTCTAATTTCTTTTTTCTCTCTGTTCTTTCTTTCCTCCTCTCTCTGTTCTCTTTCTTTCCTCTTTCTTTCTTCTCTCTGTTCTTTTTCTGTCTCTCTCTGTTCTTTCTTTCTTTTCCCCTCTTTCTGTCTCTCTCTCTGTTCTTTCTTTCCCCTCTTTCTTCCTCTATGTGTACTTTCTTTCTTCATTATTTCTTTCTCTCTCTCTCTGATCTTTCTTTCCCCTCTTTCTTTCGCTCTCCCTCTGTTCTTTTGTCTGTCCCCTCTTTCTCTCTGTTCTCTTTCTTTCACTTTTTCTCTGTGCTTTCTTTCCTCTCTTTCTTTTTTTCTCTCTGTTCTTTCTTTTTTCTTTCCCCTCTTTCTTTCCTTCCTCTCTTTCTTTGTCTCTCTGTTATTTATTCTCTCTGTTCTTTCTCTGTTCTTTTTTTTCTGTCCCCTCTTTCTTTCTCTTTGTTCTTTCTTTCTCTTTGTTTCTTTCTTTCTTTCCACTCTTTCTTTCTCTCTCTGTTTTTCCTTGCTCTTACTCTGTTCTTTCTTTTTCTCTCTGTTCTTTCTTTCGCTCTGTTCTCTCTCTCTGTTTTTTCTTTCCCCTTTTTCTCTCTCTGTTCTTTCTTCTCTCTCTGTTGTTTATTTCTTTCTCTCCCTGTTCTCTCTCCTTCTTTCTTTCTCTCTCTGTTTTCTTTTTTTTCTCTCTCTGTTCTTTCTTTCTTTTCCTCAGTACCAGACAGTGTGCCCACAGTACCAGCCACTGTGCCCATAATGCCAGTCACTGTGCCTTCAGTACCAGTCAGTGTGATCAGCAGTGCTAAATGGGTGTGGTTGGGCGTGAACGTGGGTGTGACTAGTTGTGTGGTCAGGGGCGTGGCCTAAAATTTGCACGCCGCAGCCTTTGCCCCTCTTTCTTTTCTTCAAAAGTTGGGAGGTATGCTTTGAGGGGTCTATATGATATAAGATACCCAAAAGTGACACATTCTAAAAACTGCACCCCTCAAGGTGCTCAAAAACCACGTTAAAGAAGTTTATTCTGGTGCTTCACAGGAATTTTTGGAATTTTTAAAAAAAATGAACATTTAACTTTTTTCATAAAAAATTTACTTCAGATCCAAATTTTTTTTATTTTCCCAAGGGTAAGAGGAGAAATTGGATCTCAAAAGTTATTGCGGAATTTGTCCTGAGTACGCTGATACCCCATATGTGCAGGGAAACCATTGTTTGGGTGCATGGCAGAGCTCGGAAGGGAAGGAGCGCCTTTGACTTTTTCAAACCAAAATTGTCTGGAATTGAGATCGGACGTAATGTCGCGTTTGGAGATCCCCTGATGTGCCTAAACAGTGGAAACCCCCATAAATGACACCCCCATGGAACTTATTTAGATGTGTGGTGAGCACTTTGAACCCCCCACATGCTTCACAGAAGTTTATAATGTAGAGCTGTAAAATTAAAAAAATGATGCACAAAAAAATGATCTTTTCACCCCCAATTTTTAATTTTCCCAAGGGTAACAGGAGAAATTAGACCCCAAAAGTTATTGTGCAATTTATCCTGAGTACGCTGATACCTCATATGTGAGGGGGAACCACTGTGTGGGCGCACGCCAGAGCTCGTAAAGGAAGGATCGCCGTTAGACTTTTTCAAACCAAAATTGGCTAGAATTGAGATCAGAAGCAATGTCGCATTTGGAGAGCCCCTGAGAGCCCCAATTTGTCCTGAGTACGCTGGTACCCCATATGTGGGAAAAACTGCTGTTTGGGCACACGCCGGGGCTCGGAAGGGAAGTAGTGACGTTTTGGAATGCAGACTTTGATGGAATGATCTGCAGGCATCATGTTCCATTTGCAGAGCCCCTGATGTGCCTAAACAGTGGAAACCCCGACAAGTGACCCCATTTTGGAAACTAGACCCCCCAAGGAGCTTATTTAGATGTGCCTTAACAGTGGCAATGCCCAACAAGTACCCCCTTTTTGGAACTTATCTACTGTTCCCTGTTATGTAAATTTTATAAGTAACCCACAATCCCACTGCAGCTCAGCCTGGCTGGAAACAGAGCCCACTGACCGGATGTTACTGCGGTGACTTCAGTGAGATCCCCGCTAGCACCGTGAGCCGTGAGCGCTCACAGTGCTAGCGGGGATCTTACCGGATCTCACCGCAGCTCAGCCCGGCTGGGAACGGAGCTCAGTGACCCGAGGTAACCTCTATGATGTCACCCCTGCTATACCCTGCTCGCACGGGTATATCTAAACACTTAATGTCTCACATACACCTAATGACACATTTATTTTGTTTAAATATATATCAAAGTTGGTATCCTATCTAGAATTTCACAATTCCCTAATTTAATATGCATAAGCTCATAACAATTTATAATTTTTCCTGATATTACAAAAGACAATGTCATTTATGCCTGCATGGAGACCTGTGACTTGAACCCAGGTGTGCTAGACCAAAAGACACACGTTTCATGGGTGACACCACCACAATTAATATATAAAATAGTGACCATAACTATACGGAAGATGATAGATACTTTCTTCAGGCCATTTTTAATAATACGATTATACAATAGTAATTTTTAGATAATTCTTTATTGATAATAAATAATAAAAATAAAAATGAAAATAAAAATAAGTTTTTTAAAAGCAGTTAATTTTAGAAATAATCCATTTTATTTAATAGTGGCATCGCTCCTTGATTCCCTCCTACAAAACAAAAATAAAGAAAATTGTTCATTGCAATTTTTTATAATAATTTTTTAACAAACCATAGTATCACATATTTAACAGGATAGTTTTGTGACAAAATAGTTCATAGAACCTATGTTCCAAAGGCACTGATACCAGCAGAATGGTGGCGCTCAACATAAGTCACAAGAGAAAAAATTGAAACCAGTAAACACATGGGTTCTACTACCCTGAAAGTCGGGAGATAATATTTTTTAAAAAAATTTTTTTTTTGTTTTTGCATTGACAGTCTGGATACTTTGGCAATGTTTCCGCTGCAATTTTTATGAAGGTCTTTATATCATTTTACTGGTAGGATTTTTATGTACATTTTAGCAAGTATTTTGAAGGATTTTCTTGTTTTATTATGTTATTTGTGTGAAATTGTGCCAAAAATGCTGGCCCCTCCCCCAGTGATGACCATTATGACATCATATGTAAACAGAACACACCCATAATTGCTAATGGAAGGGGCTATAAATTCCCTGCTCCTATGGCTGGTGTAATATCCCTGAGGAAGGTGCCAGGAAGGGCGCCGAAACGCGTAGGAAGGAATAAAGCAGTACTTTGTTACTACATCTTGCATCCCAGGTGATTTTGTGGATTCAGCAGCGCGGACTGTGGCACATCTTGCTTCCCATATTCTCTGGCAGTTTTTCCACTTTGGAGTGGTCGGTGGAGGTCCTGCAGCAGCTGATACTGTGTTATGTCTTCAAGCCAGTTGTGGGTCACACAACCGGAATAGGTGAGTGGAACTGCATTACACCACTCACATCGTAGTGTCACTAGTGATAGGGCACTATTGCACCTCTTGTTCCCCCACCCTTTTTGTATTGACCCCTGCTTACTGACACTG
Source organism: Dendrobates tinctorius (assembly GCF_039654945.1). NCBI lineage: Eukaryota > Metazoa > Chordata > Amphibia > Anura > Dendrobatidae > Dendrobates > Dendrobates tinctorius. The sequence goes on from NW_027361690.1 coordinate 29,004,449, forward strand.
TGTTCCCAGCTGCTGATTCACCAGTGGTTCTCAGCGTGGACGGTCACATCTTGGTACCGTCCAGGTTGAAAACTAATGTTTTTATGTTTGGCTGCTGTCACATGCTAAAAGACGCTTTTTATTGCAAATAATAGTTTTTGCATCAACACATTTTAAGAGGTATACATTTTTCTATATTTTGGCCCACAGAGTCATGTGAGGTCTTGTTTTTGCGGGACGAGCTGACGTTTTTATTGGTACCATTTTCGGGCACATGATATTTTTTGATCGCTTTCTATTCCGATTTTTGGGACACAGAATGAGCAAAAACCTGCAATTCATGAATTTCTTTTTTTTGGGTAGGGGGGTTTATATTGTTCCGTGTGGGGTAAAATTAATAAGGCAGTTTTATTCTTTGGGTCAGTACGATGACAGCGATACCTCATTTATATCATTTTTTATGTTTGGCGCTTTTATACAATAAAAACTATTTTATAGTAAAAATAATTGTTTTTGCATCACTTTATTTTGAGAGCTATAACTTTTTTTATTTTTCCGCTGATGGAGCTGTGTCGCGGCTTTTTTTTGCGGGACATGATGATGTTTTCAGTGGTACCATGATTATTTATATCCATCCTTTTGATCGCGTGTTATTCCACATTTTGTTTGGTGGTATGATGGTAAAGCTTTGTTTTTTGCCTTTTTTATGGTGTTCACTAAAGTGGTTAAATAATGGGACAGTTTAAAAGGTCGTGTGGTTACGGATGCGGCCATACCAAATATGTGTACTTTTATTGTTTTTTTTTTGTTTTATTCATTCAAATATTTATTTAGAGATATAATATATATTGATTTTTTTATTATGATTATTTTTGATTTTTTTAAACATTTTTACAATTATTTAACTTTTTTTTTTTTTCACTTTTTCCTAACTTTTTTACTTAATCCCACTATGGAACAATCTTTTTTTGCAGGCTAATCTCTTCTATCTTCATCTGCATGCCATATAAGCTGTCAGCGCTGCACTGACAGAGTGAGATGTTTACCTTGGATACGAGCTGGGAGCTCGCTGATCGCTGCTCTCCCGCCTGCCACACGCAGCGATGCATGCTGGCCAGCGGGAGACCAACAATCAAAAAAAAGTCCAGGGCATTCAAGCACGATCAGCGATACCCGGCAGGGGGGCCGGTCGCTGATAGGTGTCACACACAGCGATCTCGCTGGTGAGATCGCTGTTGCGTCACAAAACGTGTGACTCAGCAGCAATCTCGCTAGCGAGATCGCTGTGTGTGACGGGGGCTTTAGATGCTGCTGTCAATAATGACTATCATATAAATGGTTAAAAGAGTGTTGGGGCTTCCTCTTTATCCCCATCAGCACCCTGAGATCATGATTGTGTAGTTCTGATGTTTGTTATGGCTAGTGTTGAGCGATACCGTTCGATACCCCAAAATATCGTATCGGATGGTATCGCCCGATACGAAAAAAATATCGGGTATCGCCGATTCCGATACCGGAAGTCCCATTCAAGTCAATGGGACTTCCGGTATCGGAATTTAAAAAAGCCCTTTATTTCCTTGTTGGCTAATTCTTCATAATTGAAAACAAATAAGAATCATGTAGAATGTATTGTGGGAGGTGGAGGAGACATTAAAGGCATAGTGGTTTATTCAAATCACATGGCATAGCATTAATTCCAATTTTTTTTTTTCAAGACGCTCGGAGTTAAAAAGATATTGACTATGTTAACCTTTTTTATATTTTGTCAGATATGTATGTTTTACAACTTCCATGCTCTTCACCTTCTTTTGTACTTCTCCCACACTTTCTCCTTCATGATCCGCAGCAGTAGCATTTTTTTCATCAACTTTTTCTTCACCTTATTCATCTTCTTCTTCATCTTCTTCCCATTAATTTTTTTTTTTCCATTCTTCATATTCTTCTTATTCAGCTATTATTAATTTTAATATGCTATTTCTTCATCTTCTTCCTATTCTTCTTTTTCTTCATTTTCTTATGGTGACAGGCATTCCTGTAGTACTTATCTATAAAAGTTATAAGATTACACCTTACGTTCTGCCTGTCACTAAAGATTTACAACAGGATTTGTCCGCGTTCAGTTTGGCCTGCAGTAGCAGGCATTTTCCAGGGGCACCACGAGGAGGAACGGACTCACCCCCATTTACTGCTTAGTCTTCTTCTGCTTATAATTTTGATTTCTTCTATGATGATTTTTAGTCTTATGCTTAATGTTCTTCTGCTTTCTGTTCTTCTGCTTTTGCTTCTTCTTCTGCTTCTTGTTCTTCTGTCTTTTGTTCTGTATCTTGGTGGTTGTCTTCATGTTCTTTGTCCTCTTGGTCATATTATTTAGGGTCATATTTCTGGTCTTCTTTGGTGTGGTCTTCAGGGTCGTCATCATCAGGGTCGTCTTCATGGAGATCAATAAGGATTACCAAAGATAATTTCAAAAAGCTTGATCTTGGAAATGTAGCAGAAGGTACAAGAAGGCTGAGAAACTGGCGAGAACCAGCTGACAGTACTGGAACCCCTATTGGCAGCAGAAGGAACAATAGCCAATGGCACTACTGAGGAACAGCTGACGGTGCTGGACCCTGGTTACTATGCAGGAGGTACCTATGCTAGAAACTACTACCAAGGACCAGCTGACCTTGCTGGACCTCGGATACCGAGATGGAGGCACCTAGGCCAAAGGCTCTGGCGAGAACCAGCTGACAGTGCTAGCACCCGGATGGGTAGCAGAAGGAACAAGAGCCAATGGCACTACCGAGGACCAACTGACGGTGCTGGACCACGGTTACTAAGCAGAAGGTACCTGTGCTAAAAAGCACTACCAAGGACCAGCTGACGGTGCTGGACTTCGGATACCGAGATGGAGGCACCTAGGCCAAAGGCTCTGGCGAGAACCAGCTGACAGTGCTGGCACCCGGATGGGTAGCAGAAGGAACAAGAGCCAATGGCACTACCGAGGACCAACTGACAGTGCTGGACCACGGTTACTAAGCAGAAGGTACCTGTGCTAAAAAGCACTACCAAGGACCAGCTGACGGTGCTGGACCTCGGATACCGAGATGGAGGCACCTAGGCCAAAGGCTCTGGCGAGAACCAGCAGAGGGTAGCTTGGAAAAGTAGCAGAAGGTACAAGAAGGCTGAGGAACTGCCGAGAACCAGCTGACGGTGCTGGAACCCGGATGAGTAGCAGAAGGAACAATAGCAAATGGAACTAGCGAGGACCAGCTGACTGTGCTGGAACCCAGAGGGGCAGCAGAAGGAACAAGCGCCAATGGCACAACTGTGGACCAGCTGATGGTTCTGGAACACGGTTACTAAGCAGGAGGTACCTGTGCTAAAAAGCACTACCAAGGACCAGCTGACTGTGCTTGACCTCGGATACCAAGATGGAGGCACCTAGGCTAAAGGCTCTGGCGAGAACGAGCTGACAGTGCTGGAACCCGGGTGGGTAGCAGAAGGCACTCATCCAAAGCAAAGTAGCCAGGCCGCAAGCCAGCCGCAGTTACAGAAACCCACAGTCCTACAGGGGGTCCATGTCCCATTGGCACTACGGATCCAGCCTTCAGTGCCAGTTCCCGCAGCCCACATAGGAGTCACCTAAACTGCTGGCACCGTAGAGTCGGCTAACCCGGCCGCAAGACGACAGGACAACGGATTGTTGGCATAGTGACCTTGACACTACCCGGAAACAGCTGGCGTGCTGGAACCAGGCTGGGCAACAGGGAGTACCCGTGCCAAAGACACTGCCGAGAACCAGCTGACTGTGCTGGAACCCAATTAGGCATCTGTCTCCACTCTGTTTCCAGGATTTCACGTGACCACAAACACCGCCAGTTTATGCGTACAGTAGCCGTCTGCCCAATCCACATGTGTTCCTGTGTTACTGGGGTTCTGTAATGTCAGCAGATCCCCTGATGTGTGTCTGCCACTGTCTCCTGCTCTGTCCACATTCCCACCACTTGCAGTGGGAAGGTGGACAGCGCAGGAGACAGTGCCGGACACACATTTGGGGGATCTGCTCACGTAACAGAACACCAGGAACACAGGAACAAGTGTGGAATGCGTGGACGGCAACTGTGAGCAGGAACTGGCGGTGTTGGAGGTCAGGGGAAATACTAGAGACAGAGTGGAGACAGAGGCCAAATCAGAGAATGTTTAAATCTGAAGCAGTTACAATTTGGAGGCAGCAGCAGTTTGCCCTCCACACAGCAGGGCATCAGCTGACGTTACTGACCCCCACTTTTACATGAACGAGTGTTTTTTTCTGTGTGGACAGCACTTCCGAGCACCAACTGGCGTTGTTGGAGCCCAGGGACAATCATGGTGCAGGCCGAGGCCTACTAGGAGCAAGGTGTAAATCGGAGGTATTTTGACTTTGGAGGGAGCAGGACACTTTGCCCTCCACACAGCAGGGGATCAGCTGACGTTACCGAACCCCACTTTCACATGAACAAGTGTATTTTTCTGTGTGGACAGCACTTCTGAGCACCAACTGATGATGTTGGAGCCCAGGGATAGTCATTTTGTAGGCTGAGGCCTACTTGGAGGCAGTTTAACATAAGACGTTGTTTGAATTTGGAGGCAGCAGGAGAGTTTGCCGTACATACAGCAGGGGATCAGCTGACGTTACCGAACCCCACTTACACATGAGCGAGTGTTTTGTCTGTGCGGACAGCACTTCTGAGCACCAACTGGCGTTGTCGGAGCGCAGGGAAAATCAGGTAGTAGGCTGAGGCCTACTTGTGGCAGTTTTCGTTTGTTTCTACACTACTACTAACTGTCAACGTACTCCAATTAGGCCTCTGGCTTCACTCTGTTTCGAGTATTTCCTCTGGCTTCCAAACACGCCAGTTGCTGCTCTGAAATGCCATCTGCACAACCCACACTTGTTCCTGTGTTACTGGGGTTCTGTAACAGCAGCTTCTCCCTAGAGGTGAGTCAGGCAATGTCTACTGCTCTGTCCACTTTTCCACTACAAGTAGTGGGAATGTAGACAAAGCAGGAGACATTGCCGGACTCACCTCTGGAGATGAGCAGATGTTACAGGACCCAGGTAACACATGAACAAGTGTTGATTGTGCAGACGGCACTTGAGAGCAGAAACAGGCGGTGTTGTAGGCCGGAGGAAATACTCAAAACAGAGTGGAGACAGAGGGCAAATCAGAGAACCTATAAAATCAGAGGTAGTCAGAAGTTGTAGGCAGCAGGAGAGTTTGCCGTACACACAGCAGGGGATCAGCTGACGTTACCAAACCCCACTTACACATGAGCGAGTGTTTTGTCTGTGCGGACAGCACTTCTGAGCAACAACGGGCGTTGCTGTAGCCCAGGAAATAAAGTTCAGGTCATAGAAACATGAACACAATAGGAGACCTGGATCCTGTTGCCAGCCAATTATTTCTTCTGGAAGAGGACTGGCAAATTCAGGTGAGATCCAGGCCTTGTTCATTTTCAGAAAAGTAAGCCGGTCAACATTATCGGCGGATAGTCGCGTGCGATGGTCTGTTACCACACCACCTGCAGCACTAAAGACACATTCCGATAACACACTGGCAGCAGGGCAAGCCAGCACCTCCAATGCATACTGGCTAAGCTCCGGCCATGTATCCAGCTTAGAGACCCAAAACTTGAACGGGGAAGAGCCGTCTGGGAGTACACTAACAGGGCAAGACAAGTAGTCTGTCACCCTCTGACAGAAACGTTGCCTCCTGCTGACTGGAGCCGTCTGTGATGGTGTAGCCGTTTGTGGCGGTCCCACAAAACTTTTCCACGTTTGGGCCATACTGGCCTTGCCTTGTCCTGCGGCACTGCCTCTGCTACCTCTTTGTGCAGATCTTCCTCCACTGCCTCTACCCACATGGCTGCTTTGAAAAGCACTACCAGCAACACTTGCGGGGGGAATGGAGAACATGATGGCCTGCACAAGTGTTTCTTGGTACTCCTGCATTTTACGCTCCCGGTTCAACTGTGGTATGAGGCTTTGTAAGTTGTCCCGGTAGCGAGGATCTAGGAGGGTGTACACCCAATAATCAGCCGTGTGGAGAATGTTGGCGATGCGGTGGTCATTTAACAAGCACTGCAGCATTAAATCGACCATGTGCTGCAGACTGCCAACTGGACCGGAAACTCTGTCCCCAGCTTAAGGCAGCATCTCAGCCTGCTCAGCATCACCCCACCCTCGCTGTACACACTGACTACTAGAGCCTTTGTACCTCCCTCCTCTGGAGAGATGTGTTCCTCCTCCTCCATTGACTCCTCGCCATCCTCCTCACTAAGTGTCCCCTGCCTGGGCCTTTGTGTGGAAGCACGTTGCGCAGACTTGCCAGAAGCAGATGGCATTTCTGACTCCTCATCCTCGACCTCTTCTTCAAAAACCTCCTCACTTAGTGCTTGTAAGGTTTTTTGAAGCAGACAGATAAGGGGGACAGTCATGCTGACTAGTGCATCATCTGCACTGGCCATCCGCATGGAGTCATCGAAGGCATGCAAAACTTGGCAGATGTCCCTCATAGTGGCCCACTCAGTGGTGGTGAAGTGTGTCCGGCGCACAGTGCGACTTGTTTGCGCCTGATGCAGCTGGTACTCCATTACTGCTGCCTGCTGCTCACACAACCGCTCCAACATATGTAACGTTGAATTCCACCTGGTGGGGAGGTCACATATGATGCGATGTTCTGGCAGGTGGAATCGGCATTGCAGAGATGCAATGCGCGATCTTGCCATGCTGGAACGCCGCAAGTGAGCACACTCTAGGCGAACCTTGTGCAGCAGTGCATCAAGATCCGGATAGTCCCTCAGAAAGCTCTGCACGACCAAATTGAGCACGTGTGCCAGACATGGTATGTGAGTGAGGTTGCCTAGGCCCAGAGCTGCCACTAGATTTCGGCCATTGTCACTCACTACCAAACATGGCTGGAGATTCGCTGGCACAAACCACACAACGCTCTCCTGCTTGATGGCATTCCAGAGCTCCTGTGCTGTGTGGCTCCGATTCCCCAAAGAAATTAATTTAAGGACGGCCTGTTGACGTTTGGCCACACCTGTGCTCATATCTGGCCTAACAGGCTCATGCAGTGCTGATTCCGAGGAACTAGAGTAGGAGGAGGACTCAATATGTACAGACTGCATTCCTGCAATCCTTGGAGTTGGCAGAATACGCACAGAGCCACTCTCCAGATCTGTACCCGGCTCCACAACATTGACCCAATGGGCAGTGAGGGAAAGGTATCGTCCCTGTCCATGGCTACTGGTCCACGCATCGGTGGTCAAGTGGACCTTGCTACTGACGGCGTTTAGTAGCGCATTTTTAATTTTTCCCTCCACATGCTTTTGCAGGGCAGGGACGGCTTGCCTGCTGAAATAAAAGCGGCTGGGCACATTGTATTGTGGAACTGCCAATGACATCAAGTTCCGGAAGGTGTCAGTCTCCACCAGCCTGAATGACAGCATCTCAAGGGCCAGTAGTTTGGCAATGCCGGCATTCAGAGCCAGTGCTCGGGGATGGTTTGCCGAGTATGGCCGCTTTTTCTCCCATGCCTGTGCTACCGATTGCTGGTGAGTGGCCTGGGAGTGTGCTGATGACTGAGAACGTGGTTCAGTGGGTGGAATTTCACTGGGTCTCTGGACAACAGTGGCAGTGGTTCTTCCATGGCGTTCCAGTGAGGAAGCCGAACCAGCTGTGTGTGAGCTGGAGGAAGAGGCCCCAGCATGAGCTGAAGATGTGGTAGGTGCTGCTGAAGGTTGGCCTACATCTTCAGTGTGTCTGTGTAACTCCACCTCGTGCTTGGTACGCACATGTTTCCACATATTTGTGGTATTGAGGTTGCTCACATTTTTCCCTCGTTTAACTTTCTGATGACACAGCTTGCATTTGACAAAGCAAATGTCATCTGCAACTGTGTCAAAAAAAGACCACACACTGCAAGTCCTGGGAGCGCCCGTTTTCTGTTTAGGAAGAGGATTGCTCCTCACGGGTGCCAAAGTGGAGGCTACAGGCAACCAAGTCTGCCCCCGCCCTCTCCCTCCTCTTTTGGCCGTTCGGGGAATCTCTTCCTCAGAGCTGCTCCCACCACCTTCCTGTGGCTGACGCCATGATGGGTCAAGGACCTCATCATCTCCACTCCCCTCTTCAAGCACCGGCTGGTCCTGGGTTGTCTCGCCAGCACCGTACGCACCAGAAATTGGCAACTGAGTCTCATAATCATCAGATGAGCACTGAGGTGTGCTGACAATAGGCACTGGCCCACCCGCCTCTTCAGATTCAGAGGGACAAAGCAGTTGCGCATCACTGCATACTCCCTCTTCTTCACGCTCTAGAATGCTGCTTGGCTGGCCACCTCTTTCCAAGCCAACAGATTCTGAGAACAGAAGTAAAGATTGAGATGGCACCTGTCCAGGGCTCTCAGACTGCCTGGGCAATTTGGCAGGTGGTGAAGAGACAGATGGTTGCTCTTCAGTGCTCTGGCAGGATGCGAAAGTCATTGAAGTGGATGCGTTAGCTGCCATCCATCCGACAACGGCTTCAATTTGGTCGTCACGCAGCAGTGGGGTACGGCGAGGTCCTACAAAGCTGTGCTTGAAGGACTGTTGCCTGGTAAAAGTGGGGGATGCCGGGTCACTGGTGGCCGCAGCAGACACCGAATCCCCACGTCCTCTCCCTGCTGAATCCCCCCGTCCTCTCCCTGCTGAAACTCCACGGCCACGACCACGTGCCTTACTCCCTTCCTTCGTCATCTTGGTAGACTGATAAAGATAGGCAGAAAAGTAAAAAAGGGGGGGCTTCTTATTCCTGAACACCTGCTAACCAGTATAAGAAACACTAATTTGGCTAAGAGTGTGTGTACTACACTTTAACCCCTTCCTGACATGAGACGTACTATCCCATCCATGGGACCCGGGCCCCTATGCCCATGGACGGGATAGTACGTCTACCGCGATCAGCGGCGCCCACGTGGTGAGCGCCGCTGATCGTGGCCGGGTGTCAGCTGATTATCACAGCTGACACCCGGCACAATGTGTCAGGGGCAGTCACGGACCGCCCCCAACACGTTAACCCCTTGTACACCGCGATCAAACACTATCGCGGTGTACCGGGGGTTAAAGGGAAGCATCGGCAGGGAGGGGGCTCCCTCCGTGCTTCCCTGAGCCCCCCACGGCAGCGCAATGTGCAGCGCTGCTGCGGGGGGCTCCTTTCCTCCAGGCCCCCGAATCCAAGATGGCAACGGGGGCCTTCGGGGGCCTGCAGGAAGCTGGCTTCCTCAGTGCCTGCAAAGCGCTGGCAAGAGGAAGTCTTCTTCAATGCCTGTGACAGATTGCTGATCTGTCACAGTGATCTGTGATGTGACAGATCAGCGATCTGTCCCACCTGGGACTATGTAATAAAGTAAAAAAAAAATAAAAAAAAAGTGTAAAAATAATTTAAAAAAAAATCGCCAAATTAGTAAAAAAAAAAATATTGCCCAATAAATTCATTTTTTGAAAATAAAACAAAACCAAAACAATAAAAGTACACATATTAGGTATCGCCGTGTCCGTAACGACCCGCCCTATAAAACTGTCCCATTAGTTAACCCCTTTAGCGAACCCCTTAAAAAATAAAAAACGAAGCAAAAAATGATTAATTATCATACCGCCAAACAAAAAGTGTAATAACGCGCGATCAAAAAGACGCATATAAATATCCATGGTACCGCTGAAAACGTCATCTTCTCCCGCAAAAAACGAGCTGCCACACAGCATCTTCAGCGAAAAAATTAAAAAGTTATAGCTCGCAGAATAAAGCGATGCAAAAATAATTATTTTTTATATAAAATAGTTTTCATTGCATAAAACCGACAAAACATAAAAAAAGACCTAAATGAGGTATCGCTGTAACCATACTGACCCGAAGAATAAAACCGCTTTATCAATTTTACCGCACGCGGAACGGTGTAAACGCACTCCCCCAAAAGAAATTCATGAAACGCTGGTTTTTGTTCATTCTGCGTCCCAAAAATCAGAATAAAAAGCGATCAAAAATGTCACGTGCCCGAAAATGGTACCAATAAAAACGTCAACTCGTCCCGCAAAAAATAAGACCTCACATGACTCGGTGGGTCAAAATACGGAAAAATTATAGCTCTCAATATGTGGTGATGCAAAAACTATTTTTACAATAAAAAGCGTCTTTTAGCGTGCGACAGCTGCCAAACATAAAAACCGCCATAAATAGTAAATCAAACCCCCCGTTATCACCCCCTTAGTTAGGGAAAAATAATAAAATTAAAAAAATGTATTTATTTCCATTTTTCCATTAGGGTTAGGGCTTGGGTTAGGGCTAGGGTTAGGGCTAGGGTTAGGGTTAGGGCTGAGATTAGGGTTAGGGGTGTGTTGGGGTTCGGGTTGGAGCTAGAATTGGGGGTTTCCACTGTTTGGGCACATCAGGGGCTCTCCAAATGCAACATTGCGTCTGATCTCAATTCCAGCCAATTCTGAGTTGAAAAAGTCATATGGTGCTCCTTCCCTTCCAAGCTCTGCCATGCGCCCAAACAGTGTTTTACCCCCACATGTAGGGTATCAGCCTACTCAGGACAAATTGCAAAACAATTTTTGGGGTCCAATTTCTCCTGTTACCCTTAGGAAAATAAAAAATTGGGGGCAAAAATATCATTTTTGTGGAAAAAAATGATTTTTTTATTTTCACGTCCGAGCGTTATAAACTTATGTGAAGCACTTGGGGGTTCAAAGTGCTCACCACACATCTAGATAAGTTCCGTGGGGGGGTCTAGTGTCCAAAATGGGGTCACTTGTGGGGAGTTTCAATAGTTTAGGTAAATCAGGGGCTCTCCAAACGCACATGACACCAGCAGACCATTCCATCAAAGTCTGCATTCCAAAATGGCACTGCTTCCCTTCCGAGCCCTGACGTGTGTCCATACAGTAGTTTTCTCCCACATATGGGGTATCAGCGTACTCATGACAAATTGGACAACAACTTTTGGGGTCCAATTTCTCCTGTTACCCTTGGGAAAATGAAAAAATTGGGGACTAATTGATCATGTTTGTGGAAAAAATACGATTTTTTTATTTTCATGCCCTGGCATTATAAACTTCTGTGAAGCCCTTGGGGGTTCAAAGTGCTCACCTCACATCTAGATAAGTTCCTTAGGGGGTCTAGTTTTCAAAATGGGGTCATTTGTGGGGGGTTTCCACTGTTTAGGTACATTAGGGGCTCTCCAAAGGCAACATGACACCCGCAGACCATTCCATCAATGTCTGCATTCCAAAACGTCACTACTTCCCTTCCGAGCCCCGACGTGTGCCCATACAGTAGTTTTCTCCCACATATGGGGTGTCAGCGTACTCATGACAAATTGGACAACAACTTTTGGGGTTCAATTTCTCCTGTTACCCTTGGGAAAATAAAAAAAAATGGTGACTAAAAGATCATGTTTGTGGAAAAAATACAAATTTTTTATTTTCACGCCCGGGCGTTATAAACTTCTGTGAAGCACTGGGGGGTTCAAAGTGCTCACCACACATCTAGATAAGTTCCTTGGGGGTCTAGTTTACAAAGTGGTATAATTTGTGGGGGGTTCCACTGTTTTGGTACATCAGGGGTTTTCCAATCGCGACATGGTGTCCGATCTCAATTCCAGTCAAAAACGTCAAATGGCGCTGCTTCCCTTCCGAGCTCTGCCATGCGCCCAAATAGTGGTTTACCCCCACATGTGGGGTATCAGCGTACTCAGGACAAATTGCACAATAACTTTTAGGGTGCTGTTACCCTTGGAAAAATAAGAATTGAGGGTGAAAAGATCATTTTTGTGGAAAAAATGATTTTTTAATTGTACGGCTTTATGTTATAAACTTCTGTAAAGCCCTTGGGGGTTCAAAGTTCTCACCACACATCTAGATAAGTTCCTTAGGGGGTCTAGTTTCCAAAATGGTGTCACTTGTGGGGGGGTTTCCACTGTTTTGGTACATCAGGGGTTTTCCAATCGCGACATGATGTCCGATCTCAATTCCAGCCAAAAACGTCAAATGGCGCTGCTTCCCTTCCGAGCTCTGCCATGTGCCCAAATAGTGGTTTACCCCCACATGTGGGGTATCAGCATACTCAGGACAAATTGCACAATAACTTTTAGGGTCCTGTTACCCTTGGGAAAATAAAAATTGGGGTGAAAAGAATTTTTGTGGAAAAAATATGATTTTTTAATTGTACTGCTGTACGTTATAAACTTCTGTAAAGCCCTTGTGGGTTCAAAGTTCTCAACACATATCGAGATAAGTTCCTTGGGGGGTCTAGTTTAAAAAATGGGGTCACTTGTAGGGGGTTTCCACTGTTTAGGTACATCAGGGACTCTCCAAACGTGACATGGCGTCCGATCTGAATTCCAGCCAATTTTGCATTGAAAAAGTCAAACGGCGCTCCTTCCATTCTGAGCTCTGCCATGCGCCAAAACAGTCGTTCCCCCCCACAAATCAGGTATCAGCGTACTCAGGACAAATTGCACAATAACTTTTGCAGTCCAATTTCTCCTGTTACCCTTGGTAAAATAGAAAAAATTGAACCGGAAGTATTTTTTTTGTGAAAAAAAGTTAGATGTTCATTTTTTTTTTAGATGTTCAAAAAAAATCCTGTGACGCACCTAAAGGGTTAATAAACTTCTTGAATGTGGTTTTGAGCACCTTAAGGGGTGCAGTTTTTAGAATGGTGTCACTTTTGGGTATTTTCTATCCTATAGACCCCTCAAAGTGGCTTCAAATGTGATGTGGTCCTAAAAATAAAATGGTGTTGTAAAAATGGGAAATCGCTGGTCAACTTTTAACCCTTATAACTTCCTAACAAAAAATATTTTGGTTCCAAAATTGTGCTGATGTAAAGTAAACATGTGGGAAATGTTAGTTATCAAGTTTTTTGTGTGCCGTATCTCTGTGATTTAAGGGCATAAAAATTCAAAGTTGGAAAATTGCGAAATTTTCAAAATTTTTGCCAAATTTCCGTTTTTTTCACAAATAAACGCAAGTTATTTGAATGAAATTTTACAACTAACATGAAGTACAATATGTCACGAGAAAACAATGTCAGAATCACCGGGATCCATGGAAGCATTCCAGAGTTATGACCTCATAAAGGTACAGTGGTCAGAATTGTAAAAATTGGCCCGGTCATGAACGTGCAAACCACCCTTGGGGGTGAAGGGGTTAATATGATCTAATGTTGCCTACACAACTCTAAAGTGGAGTGTTTGGTGAACTTTATTTCCTTTTTTTTTGGGGGGGGGAAAAGAAAAGGATGTGACCAAAGTTTGAAAGCTATAGTATCACAAACTTTTTGGAGCGATTACAATGCTGGAAGCTAACCTACAATGCAATTGATGAGGCTCCAAAAAAATAGGGTGATACTAGTCTGGCTGGCCCTGAAGGGCACAAGCCAGCAAAAAGGCTCCTCTATCTAATCCTATATAGTGTTTGCAACCAACCAATGACAATGGATGCGGATGGAAGCACACTAATATAGGAGCAAAAATCTGAACAAATTAGCTGCAAAAAAAGGACTATGTATGAGGCAGTGACGCACACTGAGCGGACTACAGCTAGCGGTGGCTGTAGAACACACTGCAACGTGAGCTGCACTCACACACAGAGAGACCTTTCAGACAGCCAAAAACAGTGCAGAGAAATGGGCTATAGCACTGAAAGGCTGCTGAAAGGCTCCGCTGTCCACTCCTTTAGTGTTTGCAACCAACGTATATGGATACGTATGGAAGCACACTATACAGGAGAAAAAAAAGCAGCAATAAAAGAAAAATGTGTATGAGGCAGAGACACACGCTGGGCGGCCTACAAGCAGACGTGTCTGCAGGACACACTACACAGCGTGGGTCTGCACTCACACAGCCCTTGCAGACAGCTATTAAAACAGCGCTGCTGGGCTAAAAAAATGCTACAGTGGTGGATTATGTAGCCTGGGTAGAGCAATAGATATGTTTGATGATCGCTATTTCTAACTGTCCCTCACAGTCTTCAACAGCAGCCTGTCCCTAACTGAATTCACAGCAGAGTGAACCTGAAATGGCGGCTGCTGCGGTTTTTATAGTGCATCATGACATCATTTCAGCAGCCAATCACAGCCATGCCAGTAGTTAACATGCCTACATGCCTAACAGGATGTGCCCACACTTCTGAGGATCCCCATTGGCTGAATCAAATCGAGCGGGCTCCTAGCATTATGGGAACTTCTGATTCCGGTATTCGATATGAAAAAAGTATCGGAACTAAGTATCGGAATTCCGATACAGCGAATATCGGCCGATACCCGATAGTTGCGGTATCGGAATGCTCAACACTAGTCATGGCAGTTCATGGCCAAATAACAGCCTTAGAGTCTCACGGTTATAGTGGCCTGTTCAGAAGTTACTGACATTTAGGTGGTAAAAATACACTTTTTAATTTCTATCATGTTACTTTGTTTTAATTCCTGAAAAGCACCTGAAGGGTTAATAAATTACCTGACAGCAGTTTTCAGAACGTCAGGGGGTGTTGTTTTTAAATTAGAATCACTTTTGGGGGTTTTCCAATATGTAGGACCACCAAAGTCACTGCAAACCTGGATAGGTCCCAAAAAAAAAAACAATGTAAATTTCCATGCAAAAATGAAAAATTGCTGCTACATTTTAAAACCTCCTAAAATGCTAACAAAATAAAATAACATTTTACAAATGGTGCTGATGTAAAGCAGACATGTGATAAATTTTATTTATTAACCCCTTCACCCCCAAGGGTGGTTTGCACGTTCATGACCGGGCCAATTTTTACAATTCTGACCACTGTCCCTTTATGAGGTCATAACTCTGGAACGCTTCCATGGATCCCGGTGATTCTGACATGTTTTCTTGTGACATATTGTACTTCATGATAGTGGTAAAATTTCATTCAAATAACTTGCGTTTATTTGTGAAAAAAGTGGAAATTTGGCGAAAATTTAGAAAATTTTGCAATTTTCCAACTTTGAATTTTTATGCCCTTAAATCACAGAGATACGGCACACAAAAAACTTAAGTAACATTTCACATATGTTTACTTTACTTAAGCACAATTTTGGAACCAAAATTTTTCTTTGTTAGGAAGTTATAAGGGTTAAAAATTGACCAGCGAGTTCTCATTTTTGCAGCACCATTTTATTTTTACGGAGCACATCACATTTGAAGCCACTTTGAGGGGTCCATATGATAGAAAATACCCAAAAGTGATACCATTCTAAAAGCTGCACCCCTTAAGGTGCTCAAAACCACATTCAAGAAGTTTATTAACCCTTTAGGTGCGTCACAGGAATTTTTGAATATTTAAAAAAAAATGAACATCTAACTTTTTTCACAAAAAAAATAATTCGGGTTCAATTTTTTTTATTTTGCCAAGGGTAACAGGAGAAATTGGACTGCAAAAGTTATTGTGTAATTTGTCCTGAGTACACGGATACCTGATATGTGGGGGGGAACCACTGTTTCGGCGCAAGGCAGAGCTTAGAAGGGAAGGAGCGCCGTTTGACTTTTTCAATGCAAAATTGGCTGGAATTCAGATCGGACGACATGTCACGTTTGGAGAGCCCCTGATGTACCTAAACAGTGGAAACCCCCCACAAGTGACCCCATTTTGGAAACTAGACCCCCCAAGGAACTTATCTAGATATGTGGTGAGAACTTTGAACCCACAAGGGCTTCACAGAAGTTTATAACGTACAGCGGTACAATTAAAAAATCATATTTTTTCCACAAAAATGATCTTTTCACCCCCAATTTTTATTTTCCCAAGGGTAACAGGACCCTAAAAGTTATTGTGCAATTTGTCCTGAGTACGCTGATACCCCACATGTGGGGGTAAACCACTATTTGGGCTCATGGCAGAGCTCGGAAGGGAAGCAGTGCCATTTGACGTTTTTGGCTGGAAATGAGATCAGACACCATGTCGCGATTGGAAAACCCCTGATGTACCAAAACAGTGGAAACCCCCACAAATGACACCATTTTGGAAACTAGACCCCCCAAGGAACTTATCTAGGTGTGTGGTGAGCACTTTGAACCCCCCAGTGCTTCACAGAAGTTTATAACGCCCGGGCGTGAAAATAAAAAATTCGTATTTTTTCCACAAACATGATCTTTTAGTCACCAATTTTTTTATTTTCCCAAGGGTACCAGGAGAAATTGGACCCCAAAAGTTGTTGTCCAATTTGTCCTGAGTACTCTGATACCCCATATGTGGGAGAAAACTACTGTATGGGCACATGTCGGGGCTCAGAAGGGAAGTAGTGACGTTTTGGAATGCAGACTTTGATGGAATGGTCTGCTGGTGTCATGTGCGTTTGGAGAGCCCCTGATGTACCTAAACTATTGAAACTCCCCACAAGTGACCCCATTTTGGACACTAGACCCCCCCACGGAACTTATCTAGATGTGTGGTGACCACTTTGAATCCCCAAGTGCTTCACAGAAGCTTATAACGCTCGGGCGTGAAAATAAAAAAATAATTTTTTTCCCACAAAAACAATATTTTTGCCCCCAATTTTTTGTTTTCATAAGGGTAACAGTACAAATTGGACCCCAAAAGTTGTTTTTCAATTTGTCCTGAGTAGGCTACATGTGGGGGTAAAACACTGTTTGGGTGCATGGCAGAGCTTGGAAGGGAAGGAGCACCATTTGACTTTTTCAACTCAGAATTGGCTGGAATTGAGATCAGACGCAATGTTGCATTTGGAGAGCACCTGATGTGCCCAAACAGTGGAAACCCCCAATTCTAACTCCAACCCGAACCCCAACACACCCCTAACCCTAGCCCTAACCCTAACCCTAGCCCTAGCCCTAATGGGAAAATGGAAACATATACATTTTCTTTTAATTTTATTATTTTTCCCTAACTAAGGGGGTGATAACAGGGGGTTTGATTTACTATTTATGGCGGGTTTTTATTTTTGGCATCAGTCACACGCTAAATGACGCTTTTTATTGTAAAAATAGTTTTTGCATCACCACATATTGAGAGCTATAATTTTTCCATATTTTGACCCACCGAGTCATGTGAGGTCTTATTTTTTGTGGGACGAGTTGACGTTTTTATTGGTACCATTTTCGGGCACGTGACATTTTATGATCGTTTTTTATTCTGATTTTTGTGACGCAGAATGAACAAAAACCAGCGTTTCATGAATTTCTTTTGGGGAGGTGCGTTTACACCGTTCCGCGTGCGGTAAAATTGATAAAGCAGTTTTATTCTTCGGGTCAGTATGGCTACAGCGATACCTCATTTAGGTTATTTTTTTATGTTTTGTCGGTTTTATGCAATGAAAACTATTTTATATAAAAAATAATTATTTTTGCATCACTTTATTCTGCGAGTTATAACTTTTTTATTTTTTTGCGGATGATGCTGTATGGCAGCTCGTTTTTTGCGGGACAAGATGACGTATTCAGCGGTACCATGGATATTTATATGTGTCTTTTTGATCGCGCATTATTGCACTTTTTGTTTGGTGGTATGATAATAAATCATTATTTTTTGCTTCGCTTTTTATTTTTATTTTTTTAAGAGGTTCGCTAAAGGGGTTAACTAATGGGACAGTTTTATAGGGCGGGTCGTTACGGACGCGGCGATACCTAATATGTGTACTTTTATTGTTTTTTTATTTTAAAAAATGGATTTATTGGGGGAATATTTTTTTTTTTTCTAATTTATTTGGCGATTTTTTTAAAAATTATTTTAACACTTTTTTTTAAACTTTATTACATAGTCCCAGGTGGGACATCACTGTCCTGTGACAGCTCGCTGATCTGTCACATCACAGATCACTGTGACAGATCAGCGATCTGTCACAGGCACTGCTGCAGACTTCCTCATGCATGCACTTTGCAGGCACTTAGGAAGTCAGCTCCCTGCAGGCCCCCGAAGGCCCCCGTCGCCATCTTGGATTCGGGGGCCTGCAGGGAAAGAGCTCCCCGCAGCAGCACTGCACATTGCGCTGCTGTGGGGGGCTCAGGGAAGCACGGAGGGAGCCCCCTCCCTGCCGATGCTTCCCTTTAACCCCTGGTACACCGCGATCATGTTTGATCGCGGTGTGCAAGGGGTTAACGTGTCGGGGCGGTCCGTGACCACCCCTGACACATTGTGCCGGGTGTCAGCTGTGATAATCAGCTGACACCCGGCCACGATCAGCGGCGCTCACCAAGTGGGCACCGCTGATCGCGCTAGACGTACTATCCCGTCCATGGGCATAGGGGCCCGGGTCCCATGGACGGGATAGTACGTCTGATGTCAGAAAGGGGTTAATCTCCAACCAGGAATTAATCCGCACAGCAAGAAAATGCATTCATTGTGCACATGCCTGTGTGAACTGCCGCCTAAGGCTGGAGTCACATACAACCATTAATAATTCGGTCCAATTTTTACGGTCCGAAATCGCACAAATGTTTCTTGACCAGTGATCTGTCTGTCATCCGAATTTCCTGTGATGATGCGATTTTAATCGCATCTAAGCATCCGTTTGACATCCGTCTGCCGAGATTATCTCGCAGGCTTCCAAAATGGACATATAATAGAGAATAGAGTTGAGCGACTTTTGGTTTTTTAGGGTCGCGTTTCGTTTCGTGAAACCCGACTTTTCCAAAAGTCGGGTCGAGCAAGATCGTCCGATTATAGGGAAAAGTCGGGGTCGTCCCGAAACACGAAACCCAATGTAAGTCAATGGGGAATAAAAGTCGGCCGTGAGAGGAGGACAGGAAACACACCTACAGTGCCCATTTGAATGCCAAAAGCATCAATTCTTCTTACTTAAGCTTGTCAACCTTAATTAACTTCATAATACAAGTTACGCACTGAAAAATGGGGGTTATTTGGCTAAAGTTGTGGGGGGGTAGGGCTGGCTGCAGGTTTTCATGTGCCCTGGGCGAAAGAGCGCCCCTTTAACACATACCACAACTCATCATGCTCCGATACGGCAGAGAAATAGCGGTATAGTACAATGAAAAATACCTCACTTTTTACATCTCATGACGAGGCCCATCTATTTCTCCATACAGAATCATTGGTCCCATATAATGTTTGAAACAGTATATGATGAGCTCCACATAATGCTACAGTATATGTTGGTCCCCATGGATGAAGCTCCACTGTCTTATGGGCCCAAATAATGCTCCAAACATAATGGGCCCCATTTCTAATGCTCTAGTGTATAATGGGCCCTGTAAATGCTGCTCCAGTGTCTGATGTCCACCTTTGGAATGTTCCAGTGTATGGTGGGCCCCATCTATCATTCTCCAGAGTATAGTGCTCCCCAAAAATTGCTGTCCCAACACTGAAAACAATCAAATAAGTCTCCTCGCTAGGGAATCCCTGTACTTGTCTGGACTCCTCGTCGTCCCCATCTTCCATCTCACTGCACAGTATTTCAACTTTGCAAGTGCTGTGATCCTGGGCAAGCAGGGGGGGCCCACTCGTTGGCGACGGCACTGGCACAGGGCCCCTGATAGTACGGTGGTGTGTCTGATGGCGGGTGGGCCGAACCTGCACTTTCATCTGCAGCTTCCTCTTTGTCACTGTGTAAGATGGAACTGTATATGGGAAGGGTAACCTGAGTTTCATCAGGGTCAGATTCAGGCCGGGTAGCGTGCGAGGGGAATGTAGTGGTCTGGGTCAATGTACCAGCAGATTCATCGAGCAGTGGCTGGGCATCAGTGCACTTGTGTCGCCCCCAGGAGTACGGTCGCCACAGTGGCATTACCTTCTTCCTAGGGAGTGTGATGTCATGCTTGGGAGAAACGAAGGATCTCTCTAGCAGGTTAACTGATTGGGCGGCGTTATTCCCACGAGTCATGACCCTCCAAACAGCGTTCATGAAGGCAAAGTGTTTGTTTTACGTGGGCAGTATGGTTGCAAAGCTGAACCTTAAAGGAATGTCCAGAAGGGCACCACCAGGAGTGGAGCCTACGGTTAAATTCGACTCCACCTGGGAAACCTCAACCATGCCAGCTACAGAACAGATGCACACATTGCAAGCTTAATTCCGTTAACGAACGAGACTCCGTCATGCCCCGCGGTCCGAGTCCGGCTTACTAGAGGGACACGTGAGGCTCTGGCACATGAGATTGGCCAATAACTGGTGTGTCATGCCCTTACATGTCCGTGGCTGCATGTGCGCTACACTGAAAAGGCCAGCGTTTGTCGCTTACAGGTGCAGATAACCCGCTGAACAACGTTAGTGATGGGGATCACTGATTACAATTATTACCCGCGAACAATGATTTCCCAGTAAGTGCAGGTCAACCGCAGTTCCGGAATTAGGCCTAACCGTCATTCCTGAAAAAATGAAAAACTTACGTGTGCAAACCACAGGTGCTGTAGCTTGCTTAACAGCTCGCCAGCCGTTCTCACGCCCAGTATGGATTACACGTGATTGCACAAAGGTGAGAAAGGGTACCGTATCCCCAGATAACATGTATGGATAGCGTACACATTCAAAATATATGTCTATACATCAGGAGGCAGGCTCAGACGGTGTTAGGCCCAGTATGGATTGCACGTGATTGCACAAAGGTTAGAAAGGGTACCGTTTCCCCAGATAACATGTATGGATAGCGTACACATTCAAAACATATGTCTCAGGAGGCAGGCTCAGACGATGTTAGGCCCAGTATGGATTGCACAAAGGTTAGAAAGGGTACCGTATCCCCGGATAACATGTATGGATAGCGTACACATTCAAAATATATGTCTATACATCAGGAGGCAGGCTCAGACGGTGTCAGGCACAGTATGGATTTGACGGCCCAGATTACACAGCGGAGGAGCAGGGAGAGGTAAAGATTGCAAATGCTGGGGCCCTGCCCAAGCAAGGGGGGCCCACTCGTGGGCGTCGGTACTGGCACTGGGCCCCTCATAGTACAGCGGTGTGTCTGACGGCGGGTGTGCACCACCACCGTCAGAGACACTTGATTGCACTATGAGGGACCCTGTGCCAGTGCCCGCGCCCAAGAGTCGGCCTACCCACCTGTCCAGGGCAACGGCACTCGCACGGTGTCGTGCGCTAGGTGGTGACCCCGGCCATGGGGGGGGGAGGCAGCACAGTTAGGGAGTTTTAGAAAGTGGCATATGTTGATGTTGGACATTCAGCTGATGCAAAAGGCGAAATAGGTGAAGTCCCAGGAAGAGGTGGACCAAAGCAAGCCATTTTTCTGTCACCCTATGTGTCATCAGGGGAAGGTGGGACAAAATCCTTGGAAACCCATGCATGGTTCATTTTAATGAAGGTTAGATCATCCACATTTTGGGTTGACAGACGGGTCCTTTTTTCTGTCAGGATTGATCCAGCTGCACTGAAGACTCTTTCCGATAGCACACTTGCAGCTGGGCAAGCGAGCTCCTGTAAGGCATATTGGGCCAATTCAGGCCAGGTGTCCAGTTTAGCGGCCCAATAGTCAAAGGGGAATGACCTGTGTGGGAGAACATCGATATGGGAGGAAAAGTAGTTTGTAACCATAGTTGACAACTGCTGTCTCCTGTCACTTTCCATCGATGCAGTATTACCAGTTGTGTGAGCGGTATTTGAAAAATCAGTCCACAACATTGTCATGAAACCCCTGTCTCCAACGCCACTTCTGCTGTGTGCACCACGAACACCTCTGCCAAGCTGCCCCCGGCCCGTACGGCTCGTGTGAGAACCATCACCGCTGCTGTGTGCTGGGAATGCCTCAAGCAACCGATTTACCAGAGTTGCTTGTTTATTAGCCAATATTAGGTCAAGGTTCTCCTGTGGCATGATGTTTTGTAATTTGCCTTTATAGCGTGGATCCAGGATGCTGGCCAACCAGTAGTCGTCATCGTTCATCATTTTGGCAATGCGGGGGTCCCTTTTTAGGATCTGCAAGGCATAATCTGACATGTGGGCCAATGTTCCCGGTGTCAATGATGCACTGCGAGTGCTGGGTGGAGGAGCACTTTCTGGCAAATCCACATCCCTCCAGTCACGCACAAACCCTGTACCAGACCTTGCCACGCCAACATTTTCACTTGCCCCACGAGATGCATCCTCCTCCCCTAAGTAATCATCCCCATCATCATCCTCCTCCTTCTCTTCTTCCTCCACCTCATCCAGGAGAGGTCCCTGAGCAGACAATGGCTGAATGTCATCAAGGATTCCCTCCTCCTCTTCCTCCTCATCAACATTGGCTGCAGACGCCTGCTCCTTAAGGTGCGTCATAGTTTGCATGAGCAGACGCATAAGTGGGATGCTCATGCTTAGGATGGCGTCGTCTGCGCTTACCAGCCGTGTGCATTCCTCAAAACACTGAAGGACTTTACAGAGGTCTTTCAGCTTCGACCACTGCACACCTGTCAACTCCATGTCTGCTCTCAAAGTGCCTGGCCGTGTATCCTCCCACAAATGCATTATGGCCTGCCTCTGCTCGCACAGCCGCTCCACCATGTGCAGGGTGGAGTTCCACCTTGTTGCAATGTCGATAATGAGGTGGTGGTTGGGAAGGTGGAGCAATCGCTGCAGCTTCTGCATACGAACGGAGTGTACAGGCGACCGGCGGATGTGCGCGCACAGTCTTCGCACCTTCTGGAGCAGGGCTGTTAACTCCGGATAATTTTTGAGGAAGCACTGCACCACCAGGTTCAAGGTGTGAGCCAAGCAAGGTATGTGGCTGAGTTTTGAAAGGGCTATGGCTGCCACAAAATTACGGCCGTTATCACTAACTACCTTGCCTGCCTCAAGATGTACACTGCCCAGCCATGACTCAGTTTGTCACTTCAAGTACTCGGCCAGCACCTCGGCGGTGTGTCTGTTGCCCAAACACATCATCTGCAACACAGCCTGCTGACGCTTTCCACTAGCTGCTCGATAGGGGGACACATCGTGTGCAACAGTGGCAGCTGCAGATGGAGTGCTCGTATGACTGCGCTCTGTGGACGAGCTTTCGCTTCTGGAGGAGGAGGAGGAGGAGGGTCGAACGCCTACAGCCAACTGTTTCCTATACCGTGGGCTAGGCAGCACTGTCCCACCACCGCTGTCCCCTGTGGACCCTGCATCCACCACATTAACCCAGTGCGCAGTGATGGACACGTAACGGCCCTGGCCATGCCGACTGGACCATGCATCAGTTGTGAGGTGCACCTTTCCGCTCACTGACTGCTTGAGTGCATGGACAATGCGGTCTTTCACATGATGGTGGAGGGCTGGGATGGCTTTGCGAGAGAAGAAGTGGAGACTGGGTAGGTCATAGCGTGGTACTGCATAGGCCATGAGTTCGCGGAAAGCTGTGCTTTCCACCAACCGAAAGGGCATAATCTCAAACGAGATTAGTTTGGCAATGTGGGCGTTCAAACCCAGTGTACGCGGATGAGAGACTGAGTACTTTCTTGACCTACTCAGTGTCTGGGAGGGTGAGCTGGACTTGAGAGCTGCATATGGTGGAAGTAGCGGTGGACAGGGCGGACTGAGAGAGGGTTGATGATGGTGATGGAGTTGGTGTTCTTTCTGATGGCCTAGAATCAGTCTTTCGTTGATATGTGGCCTTGCAACGACACCTCAACATTTGCTGCTGTGCTAACCGGTGGGCTTACAGTGGGAGAAACAATGTAGCGTTGCTGACTACCTTCGTTGTGATCAGTTGCACATGTGGCACTTGAGGTTTGGTGTTGTGTCCACGCTTGCAAGTGCATGCTGGTTAAATGTCTAAGCATGCAACTGGTATTCAAATTTTTCAGATTTTTCCCTCGGCTAAAGGTCTTTGCGCACTTCTTACAGATAACCTTGGCCTGATAATGAGGATTTTGTTCAAAAAAGTGCCACACTGCACTCTTCCTACTTTGGCAGACATTTTGCGGCCTAGCACGCTGTGATCTTTTGACCCTCTGGACAAGCTGTCCAGCAACTCTTTTGATGTTTGGAACCTGTCTTTGGAGTGCTACGGGCCTGCCAGATAACAGCTGTTGCGATGTCGATGTCTGCTGTGGATGCTCCTCATCTGAGCTATTGGAAGCAGCACCCTCTTCCCCCAATGGATGCCAATCTGGGTCAACAACTGGGTCATCCATCACCTCCTCTTCTATGTCATGTGCACCTTCCTCTGTGTCACCGTGTATGGTGGTATAGTGTGCGGGAAGGGGCACCTGAGTCTCATCAGGGTCAGAATCTGGCTCTGTACACTGCGAGGACAATGTAGTGCTCTGAGTGAATGTACCAGCAGAATCATCCATCAGCGGCTGTGCATCAGTGCACTCCATGTCAGATTCATCTTGGCCTGGGTAATTCACCATTTGACTTGATAATCCAGGCATGGTATGTGAAAACAGCTCCATGGAGTAATCAGTAGTATGGCCTGCGTCATCCTTCAATCTTGGTTGGGGTGAAGGACACAAGGAAAGGTGTGGTTCATGAACATGAGCCTCCAATGACGACTCAGTGCTTTTACTTTTTACAACTGAAGAAGAGGAGGCGATAGAGCTGGAGGCTGAGTCAGCAATGTAAGACAAAACTTTTTCCTGATGCTCTGGCTTTAAAAGCGGTTTGCCAACTCCTAGAAAACTAAGCGTTCGAGGCCTTATGTAGCCAGACGATGACGCAGGCTCAACACCTCCTGCATTCGGTCCTATTTTGCTCTTGCCACTACCATCAGATACACCATCATTACCAGCTGCCAACCCCCGCCCAATTCCATGGCCTCTTCCACCAGCCTTCCTCATTTTTGGTAGAAATGTAGACAAAATCCAACAAACTATATAGTAATGTAAAACAAGGTACAAGGTGTCTATAGGACAGGGGAGATTTTGAATTTCTGCAGACACTTGTGGACACTGGACACTTTTGGATTGTGTGAGGCCCAATGAATAACTGAGCGCTATGTGACAGGCTCGATGGCACAGCTGTGACCAAAGTGACTAGAGGATAAGGGAGATTTTGAATCTCTGCACACACTTTTGGACACTGGACACTTTTGGATTGTGTGAGACCCACTGATATCTGAGCGCTATGTCACAGGCTCGATGGCACAGCTGTGACAAAAGTGACTAGAGGATAAGGGAGATTGGATTGCTTTTAAAAAAGCAGTTTGCGGAGCAGTGGGTAAACAGCAATGCCAGCCTGTCAGGAAGCCTTAAAAGGCAGCCCAACAACCAACACCACTGATACACCACTATATAGCCTCCCCTTGCACTGCACACTCAGTTACTGGTGTGTTGTGCAGGCCAAATTGCTAGCAGCAGAAGCAGTTTTTTTTTCTTCTCAGCAGGACAAAAAAAAAAAAATTGGGATTGCTTTTAAAAAAGCAGTTTGCGGAGCAGTGGGTAAACAGCAATGCAGGAATGTCAGGAAGCCTTAGAAGGCAGCCCAACAACCAACACCACAATATAGCCTCCCCTTGCACTGCACACACAGTGACTGGTGTGTTGTGCAGGCCAAATCGCTAGCAGCAGAAGCAGTTTTTTCGTCTTCTTCCCTGCCTAACGCTCTCCCTACAGAATCAGCAGCAACCTCTCCCTATACTGAGATCGGCAGAAGTAAGATGGCGGTCGGCGTGCACGCCCTTTTATACCCCCTGTGACGCCCACCAAAGCAAGTCAATTACTTGCATGCCCTACTGAAAGATGGTGGTGACCCCTGCCTATGTCATCATGTTGCCCACAGTGTCCGTGGATCCTGATTGGCTGAAAAAGAGCGCAAAACAAACTTTTGAAACGCGACTTTGGTGCGTAAGTCGCCGACCTCGTGGCCGACCTCATCCTAGGGTCGGGTTTCGTTTCATGAAACCCGACTTTGACAAAAGTCGGCGACTTTTGAAATTTTTCGACCCGTTTCGCTCAACTCTAATAGAGAACAATGACAGGTTTTCAAACACAAAGGAAAGAATATAGACACATAGAATATATATATATATACACACACACACACACACATGTCATAGAGAAACATATATGTATATATATACATTTATAATTCATACAGTTCTTCATAGCAGAATAGCCGCTGAAACATTTGCCGGCTTTTGTAAAATCATTCCCCAACCTGACATGAAATGACACATTGGTTACATACAGTTAACCATTTCATTTCATGTTTTTTTTAATATGTCTATCACTAGTAATTAGATGAGGGTTTGTCTGTAAAATTTAGGAGTTGTAGGTGTTAATTTAAGGGGTTAATTCGTTGTTAAAAATTGCGGGGACTCCCTGCAGCCTCAGTGACGTCAGCGGGAGTCCCCACAATTTTTAACAACGAATTAACCCCTTAAATTAACACCTACAACTCCTAAATTTTACAGACAAACCCTCATCTAATTACTAGTGATAGACATATTAAAAAAAAAACATGAAATGAAATGGTTAACTGTATGTAAACCATGTGTCATTTCATGTCGGAATGATTGTACAAAAGCCGGCAAATGTTTCAGCGGCTATTCTGCTTTGAAGAACTGTATGAATTATAAATATATATACATATATATTTATAATTCAATGTGTCTATATCTATTCTTTTGTTTCTTTATTTAACCTGTCAGTGTGATTTTACTGTATTGCTAAATGAATTGCCGGCTTTTTGTAAAGGACACTGGTTGTGATTTTATCGCAAGTCACACATCTGGTCCATTTGTAGTCCGATTTTTTTAATCGCACCCATAGACTTGCATTGGGGAATCCAATCCGAAAATCGGTGACAATCGCAGCATGCTGCGATTGTCTCAGTCCGAGGAAACGTTCCGATAAAAAAAAAATCGGTTGATGGGAGCTGCCCCATAGAATAACATTGGGACGAATGCAATGCGATTTTTTTTATTGCATTGCATTCGTCCGATTTTTTTCGCTAGTGTGACTCCAGCCTAAGAGTGCGCGCAGTGTGAGAAGTTCTCCATAGACCGGGGTGCCACTCCAAAGCAATAGGCACAACAACTTCACAAAAAAGAAATACAGATGGCACTTACCGGTTAAAATCTTCTTTATTCTATTTCTTTAAAACATCGGCATAGGGAGGATGGGAGCAGGAGTGGAGATGACGACAGCTGTTTCGCGCTGCAGTGGCGCTTCTACTGGTCTCAGAGGGGAGTGAGCCCAGTCTCACTTCTTAACAGAGGGAGACAATCAAACCCCACCCCCACTGATTCAAAACATATGCAGCAATTATCAATGACAGTTAAAATATTTTAAAAAAACAAATAAAAAAACACATATACAATCATGTCCGCCAGCACTGCTACATTCCCTGCGCCGGACACTACACCATCAAGGTGTCCCCACATCTACACTGCCCTGGGACAACAGCCCTGCCTGTTTTAAAACACAATGCATTTAAGTTTGAAGACGCATGGTTTTTACAATGCACTGGGACCTCCCTATGCCGACGTTTTAAAGAAATAGAATAAAGAAGATTTTAACCGGTGAGTGCCATCTGTATTTCTTTTTTTATTTTATTTATTAATGTTTTGCTATGGTATGACTATCTGAATTAAAGGGATAATCATTCAAAGTTGA
Organism: Dendrobates tinctorius; assembly: GCF_039654945.1. Classification (NCBI taxonomy): domain Eukaryota; kingdom Metazoa; phylum Chordata; class Amphibia; order Anura; family Dendrobatidae; genus Dendrobates; species Dendrobates tinctorius. The sequence continues at coordinate 29,031,947 of NW_027361690.1, forward strand.
AAATTGCTATTTTTTTACATTTTTGTCAAATTTCTGCTATTTTTTATAAACAAACACAAAACATATCAATCTAAATTTACTATTATCATAAAGTATAATGTGTCACAAAAAACAATCTCAAAATCACTGGGATTTGTTGAAGCGTTCCAGAGTTATGACCACATAAAGTTACACTGGTCAGATTTTTAAAATTTGGCTCTGTCACTAAGGGGTTAAAATAGAAAGAATTTGGAAAAGGGATTTGGGCCTATGTGAGGAACCGTTCCCACAAAGAAAGTTCCGGCTAATATTAGCCAATGTGCACCCTGAATAATGCAACTAATTGATACTCCTTAGCCTTAAAATAAATACTGGCAACGCTTAGCTAACAACTGCATGGCTATATCCAATCTGCACTAAGGCTGTGACTCGTGGTCGTCTCTGGTTAAAGAAAGATATGTCAAGCATGAAGGTGTTTCCCCTGGCCCAGGTACAAATCTCACATTTAATACTATGTTATTATGCACAACAGAATAGAACAGAGAAGCGGAAAGTCATTTCTCAAGGTTACATTTGAGACTTAAGGCCCCTTTACATTTAGCGATGCACCAGCGATCCCGACAACGATACGACCCAGTCAGGATCGCTGGTGCATCGCTAAATGGTCGCTAGTGAGCTGCCACACAGGCAGATCTCACAGCGATACAGCGGTCGTTACTTACCTTTCAGACGCGGCGATCCTGACGTCCTCCCGCCCGCGTCCACGCGCCGCTCGTTGGCGCCAGCAGGAAGCCCAGCAGGAAGCGCCCGACGATAAATGGAGCTGCGCGATCAACGACAGACAGCGGGGGAGCCGGTCGGAGGTAAGTATCACACATAGCAATACCGCTAGCGATATCGTTGCTGCATCACCAAATCGGTGATGCTTTAGCGATATTGCTAGCGATATCGCTATGTGTAAAACCCCCTTTAAGCCAATAAATGGAAATGTCTTTGTCTACCCATGAACAACTATGGAAAACATTACCATTTTCCAATTTCAAATCAAATTTTATTTGCCACTTTGTGAAGCAGGAAGAATGGGGTTAAGCAAATCCACCCTCTGACTTGACGCTCTTCTCGTGCTCGTGGCCCTGGCTTACACTATATGGACAAAAAAATTGGGACACCTTTTAATCAACAGGTTTCTCATTCAGTTCCACTAACATAGGGGTATAAAATCCCATCTCTCGTGCATTACACACATTTGTAAAAGAATTGCTCCTAAAGAGGTCACTGAAATCCAGAGTGGTCCTGTAATCGGATACCACCTTTGTAACAAGTCAGTTCATTTAATTTCTTCCCTTCTAAATATTGTATGATCATCAGTGACAACAGTGAGTGCCATTATTGAGGACTGAAAGTGATTAGGAATCAAGGCAACGCAATCACATACAGATCAGGCTCACTGAGTGCTGAGACACATACAGTGGGTACGGAAAGGATTCAGACCCCTTTAAATTTTTCACTCTTTGTTTTATTGCAGCCATTTGGTAAATTCCAAAAAGTTCATTTTTTTCTCATTAGTGTACACTGTGCACCCCATCTTGACTGAAAAAAAAAAACAGAAATGTAGAATTTGTTGCAAACTTATTAAAAAAGAAAAACTGAAATATCCACATGGTCCTAAGTATTCATACCCTTTGCTCAGTATTGAGTAGAAGCACCCTTTTGAGTCTTGGGAATGATGCAACAAGTATTGCACACCTGGATTTGGGGATCCTCTGCCATTTTTCCTTTCAGATCCTCTCCAGTTACGTCAGATTGGATGGTGAACGTTGGTGGACAGCCATTTTCAGGTCTCTCCAGAGATGCTCAATTGCGTTTAGGTCAGGGCTCTGGCTGGGCCAGTCATGAATGGTCATAGAGTTATTCTGAAATCACTCCTTTGTTAATTTAGCTGTGTGCTTAGGGTCATTGTCTTGTTGGAACGTGAACCTTTGGCCAAGTCTGAGGTCCAGAGCACTCTGGAAGAGGTTTTCATTCAGGATATCTCTGTACTTGGCAGCATTCATGTTTCCTTCAATTGCAACCGGTCGTCCTGTCTCTGCAGCTGAAAAACACACTCAATGCATGATTCTGCCACCACCATGTTTCATTGTTAGGATTGTATTGGGCAGGTCATGAGCAGTGCCTGGTTTTCTCCACACATACCGCTTGGAATTAAAACCAAAAAGTTCTATCTTCGTCCCATCTATGCGGTCTTTCATAAGTCTTGCACTAAGGAGAGGCTTTCGTCGGGCCACTCTGCCATAAAGGCATGACTGGTGGAGGGCTGCAGTGATAGTTGATTTTGTGGAACTTTCTCCCATCTCCCTACTGCATCTGTGGAGCTCAGCCACAGTGATCTTGGGGTTCAACTTTACCTCTGACCAAGGCTCTTCTCCCACAATTGCTCAGTTTGTCTGGACAGCCAGGTCTAGGAAGACTTCTGGTGGTCCCAAACGTCTTCCATTTAAGGATTATGGAGGCCACTGTGCTCTTAGGAACCTTGAGTACTGCAGAAATTCTTTTGTAACCTTGGCCAGATGTGTGCCTTGCCACAATTGTGTCTCTGAGCTCCTTGGACAGTTCATTTGACCTCATGATTCTCATTTGGTCTGACATGCACTGTGAGCTGTGAGGTCTTATATAGACAGGTGTGTGCCTTTACAAATCAAGTCCTATCAGTTTAATTAAACACAGCTGGACTCCAATGAAGGAGTAGGACCATCTCAAGGAGGATCACAAGGAAATGGACAGCATGTGACTTAAATATGAGTGTCTGAGCAAAGGGTCTGAATACTTATAACCATAAGATATTTCAGTTTTTAGTTTTCTTTTTAATACATTTCTAAATTTCTGTTTTGGCTACAATGCAATAAAGAGTGAAAAATGTAAAGGGGTCTGAATACTTTCCGTACCCACTGTGGTTAAATAAGTATTGAACACGTCACCAATTTTCTAAGTATATATATTTCTAAAGGTGCTATTGACATGAAATTATCATCAGATGTTGGTAACAACCCATCCAATCCAAAAAGGCAAACAAATCAAACCATAGATGTCCACAAATTAAATTATGTATAAAAATAGCAAATGACACAGGTAAAAAGTATTGAATAAAATATATTTAATACTCCGAACAAAAGCCTTTGTTGGTGATGACAGCTTCAAGACTCCTTTTATATGAAGAAACTAGTTGCATGCATTGCTCAGTTGTGAGTTGGGCCCATTCATGTACACAAACACTCTTCACATCCTGAAGGTTCAGTCGGCTCTTTATATGAACTCTGAGCTTTAGAACCTTCCCTAAATGTTCTATTGGATACAGGTCAGATGATTGTCTGGGCCATTCTAGCAGTTTTTTCTTTTTCTGAAACCAATTGAGAGTTTCCTGGTGGCAGCAGATTTTTATAAAGAATGTTTTGGTGCATTTTTCCATTCATCCTTCCTTCAAACATTTAAAGTTTGCCAGTGCCATATGCTTCGAAACAGCCCCACACCATGATGTTCCCCCCCTGCAAACTTTACTGTTGGCGTGGTGTTTTTGGGGTGATATGCATTGCCTTTTGGCCTCCAAACATGGTGTATATAGGCATCCAATGAGTTAAATTTTGGTCCTGTCTGACCAAACTATATTTTCCCATTATTTCTCATTCTTGTCTAAATGTTGTTGAGCAAACTTTAAACAAGGTTGAACATAATTTTTATTCAGCAATGGAGTCTTGCATGGTGAGCGCGCATACAGGCCATAGATGTTGAGTGCGTTACTTATAGTTTTCTTTGAAATAAGTACCTGCTGATTAAAGATCTTTCTGTAACTCTCCACAAGTGTTCCTTGACACATGAACAACACTTCTGATAACTCTTTTCACTCTTCTGTCTGAAATATTTTGGTCTGTAAGGATTCTGGATTTCCCTTTGTGCCTGTTTGCCCTGATCCAAGAGGGAGTCTTGTATCTCACCCTGCCATGGAACTTCCTGTCTGTCCTGATTATTTAAGTCCAGGTTATGTGCTCCTCATTGCCTGAGTATTTTGTTGCTGTTAACTCCTGAACTCCTGCTGTTCTGTTGGTGGACTCCCTGCTGCTGCATCTCATTATTTGGTGCTCTGACTCTCCTCGTTCTGCAGCCTACAGTCCTCTGGGCATCTCCCTGATGCTGTCTGTGCCTAACTACTGTCTGGACTTCTAGTTTGAGCTATTCGCCTCTGGAACTGCTGTGGCCTGTAAGGAATCCTGACATCATCTTCTCCTTTAGGTCTGTGTTTGTGTGGGCTGCTGTGCGGGACTTGTGTGAGACTTACAGCCCAAAAGGTACACATATTGACCTTCTGTTGTTAATGCCACTCCTGTATAAAGCTAAACTTCCTTTTTGATTGCTGGACTTCCACACTTTAGTACTGTGTGCTTGCTCATTCTTAATATCGCTGGACTGCCTCATTAAATGCAGTGTGCTTTGTTGTGAACTCATTTTCTGGTCTACCAGTTGTGAGTTCTCCTTCCGGGCTCCCTCTAGTGGTAACAGGAGGTAGTGAGGTTGATTTAATTAGTAGAGATCTGCCACCTGATGAGGATAACGATTGGATCTCTGGAATCTCAGACTGGATTTAAGACAGCCGACGCCCTATTCTGGTGCTGGTGATTCCTTCTGGGTCTTCAGGTCTTGGTTTTCAGCTCTGTTTCAGTCTTCTCAAGCTAAGTGTTTCTGCTAATGTTCACACTTGATTTTGTTGGTCTATTCAGTTTTTTGTGTCGTCAGCCAGCCCCGGTTGGGGCTGTGCTGAATTTCCACTCATATTTATCTGTATTTGCCAATTTGCTTTTTGTTCCTTATTAGATTGGCCTCTTTTTTGCTCTGTGTCAGAATATTTCAGTGTGCTGATATAGTGGGAGAAATCTAGTGACTTCAGGGTTAATTTTGTTATCAGAAGTGTTGGACAATATTTTTGTAGGGTTTTTTGGGCAGATTGCAGACAGTGTCTTTCCTTTCCTGTCCTTTCTAGTTAGTTTGGGCCCCCTTTATCCTCATCATCAGGTGGCAGATCTCTACTAATTAAATCAACCTCACTACCTCCTGTTACCACCAGAGGGAGCCCGGAAGGAGAACTCACAACTGGTAGACCAGAAAATGAGTTCACAACAGTGCTTACTCGCATACTTTCTGCTGGACTCCTACCTTTAGTGCCTTGTACACACCTGCATTATATTACTGTTGGACTGGTTATATTAGCGATCACACCCCGCTCGTCAGTTACTTTGGACATTTCTGTATTGAGCTGTGCTTTTGTTACCATTGCAGGAAGTGCTCTGTGAGTTTTGCTTTACTTGCATCATTCCATATTGTGCTGTGTTTTCGTTACAATTGCTGGAAGTGCTCTGTGAGTTTTCCTTTACTTGCATCAGTCCATGTTGTGCTGTGTTTTCGTTATTATTGCAGGAAGTGCCCTGTTAGTTTTATTACACTTGTTAAATATACTTATTTGCATCAACTTTGGTGTCATTGTCATATTATCCCACGCAATCAGATTCCGTAGTACCCATATACACTCACTGGCCACTTTATTAGGTACACCATGCTAGTAACGGGTTGGACCCCCTTTTGCCTTCAGAACTGCCTCAATTCTTCGTGGCAGAGATTCAACAAGGTGCTGGAAGCATTCCTCAGAGATTTTGGACCATATTGACATGATGGCATCACACAGTTGGCGCAGATTTGTCGGCTGCACATCCCTGATGCGAATCTCCCGTTCCACCACATCCCAAAGATGCTCTATTGGATTGAGATCTGGTGACTGAGGAGGCCATTTGAGTACAGTGAACTCATTGTCATGTTCAAGAAACCAATCTGAGATGATTCGAGCTTTATGACATGGCGCATTATCCTGCTGAAAGTAGCCATCAGATGTTGGGTACATTGTGGTCATAAAGGGATGGACATGGTCAGCAACAATACTCAGGTAGGCTGTGGCGTTGCAACGATGCTCAATTGGTACCAAGGGGCCCAAAGAGTGCCAAGAAAAAATTCCCCACACCATGACACCACCACCACCAGCCTGAACCGTTGATACAAGGCTGGATGGATCCATGCTTTCATGTTGTTTACGCCAAATTCTGACCCTACCATCCGAATGTCGCAGCAGAAATCGAGACTCATCAGACCAGGCAACGTTTTTCCAATCTTCTACTGACCAATTTCGATGAGCTTGTGCAAATTGTTGCCTCAGTTTCCTGTTCTTAGCTGAGAGGAGTGGTACCCAGTGTGGTCTTCTGCTGCTGTAGCCCATCTGCCTCAAAGTTCGACGCACTGTGCGTTCAGAGATGCTCTTCTGCCTACCTTGGTTGTAACGGGTGGCAATTTGAGTCACTGTTGCCTTTCTATCAGCTCGAACCAGTATGCCCATTCTCCTCTGACCTCTGGCATCAACAAGGCATTTCCGGCCACAGAACTGCCGCTCACTGGATTTTTTTTCTTTTTCGGACCATTCTCTGTAAACCCTAGAGATGGTTGTGCGTGAAAATCCCAGTAGATCAGCAGTTTCTGAAATACTCAGACCAGCCCTTCTGGCACCAACAATCATGCCACGTTCAAAGGCACTCAAATCACCTTTCTTCCCCATACTGATGCTCGGTTTGAACTGCAGGAGATTGTCTTGACCATGTCTACATGCCTAAATGCACTGAGTTGCCGCCATGTGATTGGCTGATTAGAAATTAAGTCTTAACACACAGTTGGACAGGTGTACCTAATAAAGTGGCCAGTGAGTGTAATTGTTACATGGTCATGGCTGATTTAATGTAAAATTATGTTCTTTCCACTTCTGGATCATGGCCCCAACAGTGCTCACTGGAACTTTCAGTAGTTTAGAAATTTTTCTGCAACCAATGCCAATAATAAAGTTGTGAAGGTCTTGAGACAGCTGACTGACATGTTTCTTGTGTGGCTCCTTGGTTATGAGATACAGTACTTTTTATACACTTTTTTGTCAGTTAAACCAGCTAATATTATTTATGACTAAGTGGCAGGATTGCTTTCTAATTACTGATAGATTTAAGCTGTTGTCATGACTTTCCATTGCTTTTTGCAGCTCTCTGTCTTCATGTTTTCAATAACTTTTCCCTGTGTAATTTCACATTACTACACATAATGTAATTTATCTACATCTATGGTTTTCTTTCTTTGCCTGTGTGGTTTGGTTGGGTTGTTACTCAATTTCATGTCAATAGCCCTTTCAGAAATATATTTACATAGAAAATTGGTGACTTATTCAATACGTATTTCACTGGCTGTATACTGTATATATTCACACAGCCGGTCTTCCGCTGTAACTACTAGAATCAGTGTTCTTGCTGATCCTATCAGATTAACTTTTCATGTGATGCTGTCAATAGTGGCATATGTCAATCCAGTGATAGCTCTGCAGCACGATCACGGGTTGACAATTGGTTGCTGTGGCAACTGGAGTCCTGAGAATGGGTCTATAATTTTACCATACATTAAAGTCTTACAGATCCTGCTGCAGGCAGTGCATCATAAGCTGCTTGTCAGACAAACACTGGCAGTGTCACGACTATGTTGATGGGTATGCCGGGACCAGAGGCTCCTTCCCTGTCCTGTTATGAATGGGCACCGAGGAGGATAGCAGGCCCAGGCTAAGCCACAGAAAACCAGAGAGGTTGGTAACTAAGCAGACGCAGACCCCTGATCCTGTCCACACAACTAGCAGTAGCCGTGGAGCTTACCTACGATGATCCTAGACGCCTCGGCACAGCCGGAGAGCTAACTAAGCCTAAAGCAAGAAAGGGGAAATCTAAACTTCCCTGCAGCAGACCCCAAAGGAATAGATAGCCCCCAAACATATATTGTCAGTGAGACAAGATGAAAATACAAAGGCAGGCAGAAAAATAGACTGAGCAAGCGATGGGGCCCACACTGACTAGACGGGACAAGAAAGGAAAGACACTGTCTGCAATCACGCAGAAAACCCTGCAAAAGTCCAACACGTCTGATGCAAAAAACACTGGTCACACGACTTCACCCCCCACTATATCAGCACTCTGGTATATTCTGAAAGCAAAGCAAAAAGAGACCAAACTGGCACATGCAGTGATTCAGCACAGCCCCAGCCGGAGCTAGCTGACCTGCACAAAACCAGATCAAATGCAAGCAGAATAGCAAATGAACTGACTAGACAGGAAAGGAAAGGAAAGACACTGTCTGCAGTCACGCAAAAAACCAGGCAAAAGTCCAACAAGTCTGATGCAAAAAACACTGAAGTCACACGACTTCACCCCCTATATCAGCACTCTGGTATATTCTGAAAGCAAAGCAAAAAGAGACCAATATAAAAGGGGACAAAACAAACTGGCGCATGCAGTAACATATGGGCAGTGATTCAGCATAGCCCCAGCCGGAGCAAGCTGACCCGCACAAAGCAGAGATAAACAAAACCAAATCAAATGCAAACAGAATAGCAAGTGAACCACTTAGCTGAACATGCAGGGAAAGAGTAGGAGATATCAGACCTCAGGAAACACAGGAAAAAAATCAGCAGGGATAGAGGGAGTCAGCTGTCTTAAATCCCAATCAGAAACCCCAGATCTCCAATCGTCTTCCTCATTATCAAGTGGCAAGCCTCTGTCAATCAGATCAGCTCCACTACCTCCAGTAACCACCAGATTGAGCCCAGAAAGAGAACTCTCAATCTGACCAGCTCCACTATCTTCAGTAATCACCAGAGGGAAGCCAGAGAGAGAATTCACAACAGTACCCCCCCTCTTGAGGAGGGGTCACCGAACCCTCATCCACGCCACAAGGCCGGTCAGGATGGGCCTGGTGAAAAGCATGAACTAATCTTTCGGCATAAATGTCAGAAGCAGAGACCCAAGAATTATCCTCCTGGCCATAACCCTTCCATTTGACCAGGTACTGGAGTCTCCATCTAGCCAAACAAGAATCCTATATTTTCTTTACCTCAAACTCCAAATTACCTTTAACCAATACAGGGTCAGGAGGCGCCGCCATGGGAACTACTGGCTCTACAAACCTCTTCAACAAGGATTTATGGAACACGTTATGAATCTTAAACGTAACTAGAAGAGCCAAACGGAAAGAAACGGGATTAAGGATTTCCAAAATCTTATAAGGTCCAATGAATCTTGGCTGGCATTTTGGAGACACAACCTACATAGGAATATTCCTTGAAGACAACCAAACCATATCACCCACTTTAAACTGGGGACCAATGGTCCTATGCCGGTTGGAAAACCGTTGGGCTTTTTCCTGAGAGTGGGACAACTAATCCACCATTTGGTCCCAAATCTGCTGCATTCTCTCTACCACAGAATCAACACTTGTGCAGGCTGAAGATTCCACCTGCCCTGAAGAAAATCGAGGATGAAACCCAAAGTTACAGAAAAAGGGCGACATCAAAGTGGCAGAACTAGCCCTATAGTTTAGCACAAATTCGGCCAAGGGCAAAAATGAGACCCAGTCATCCTGATCAGCAGATATGAAACATACTGTGACGACTCCTGGAGTGGACCCTCTGGGTCGTGACACCAACCCTCCCAGGGCGAGCTGACCTAGTGAAGACCACCCCCTATACAGGGAATGTCAGGGGCAAGCCCCAGGGGTTGAGGCACCACAACTGCTGGCACCAGGCGGCCGGCTTACAGGAGACACGAGTGGGTGAGTGTGTCTGCAGGAACGTGTAAAGCGTGGACACGGGAACATGTGGTATACAGAGACTTCGTTCGTCCGGGTGTGAGTGAAGCAGAATGCGTGCAAGGAGCATGTCAGAGCACTGAGTCAGGCAGCAGGTGTGCCAGGAGGTGTAACAGAGTACAGGAGCAGGGTGTGTGCCAGAGGGCACAACTGAGCATAAGACAGAGCGCAGGATTGGTACGTGTGCCAGGAGGCACAACAAAGTAAGAGACTGAGTACAGGATCAGAGCATGTGCCAGGAGGCACAACTGAGTATGAGACAAAGCACAGGGTCCGAGTGTGTACCAGGAGGCACAACTGAGTATAAGACAGAGCACGGAATCAGTGTGTGCCAGGAGGCACAACTGAGTATGAGACAGAGTACAGGGTCAGAGCGTGTGCCAAGAGGCACAACCAAGTACAAGGCAGAGTGCAGGTTTAGAGCGTGTGCCAAGAGGCACAACAGAGTGCAAGGCAGGGGACCTGAATGCAGCGCACAGCCAGGCAGGGACACGGCAGACCAAGCCAGGAAGCACAACAATAATCAGGCACCTCCCCTAGGAAGAGATAGCCTGATATAGCACATGATCACGAGAGCTTCCTGGGTCAAGTCCTCCAGTACCATAGAGAGGACTGACCTGGAGACCGACGTATTTGGTGGAGAGCCACACCTTGTCACCAGGGAGAAATGGAGGAACGTCCAGGCGCCTCTTGTCAGCGTGTAATTTCATTCTGTCCCATGCTTTCTCGAGAGCGGTTTTGGTCTCCTGCCATACCCTGGAGAACTCCACAGACAGAGAATCAGCAGCAGGTACCCCCGTGACAGGAAGTACCGGTAGAGGCACATTGGGATGCTGTCCAAAGACGATGAAGAAAGGAGACTTGGTAGACGATTCACTGGAGTGATTATTGTAGGCGAACTCAGCCCAAGTAAGTAGACCGACCCAGTCATTCTGATGAGCATTAGAAAAATGCCGGAGGTAGATGTAAGGATCTGGTTGGTACGTTCCATCTGCCCTTTGGTTTGGGGGTGATGGGCGGAAGAGAAATCCAATGACACTTTCATGAGTCCGCATAGAGCTCTCCAGAACCGGGAGGTGAATTGGACCCCTCTGTCTGACATGATGTGCTGGGGGAAGCCGTGAATCCTGAAGGTATGGGAAATGAAGATCTTCGCCAAGTCAGGAGCAGAGGGTAGTCTGGGAAGAGGAATGAAGTGGGCCATCTTTGAAAATCGGTCTACAACCACCAAGACCACAGTACAACCGGAAGAACAAGGCAGATCAGTAATGAAATCCATGGCTATGTGCTGCCATGGAGCCGACGGAACGGGAAGCGGGAACAGAAGACTGGAGGGTGGTTGTCTGGGTATCTTGTTCTGGGCACAGGACGGGCAAGATGCTACAAAGTCTTTAACATCCTAAGAGAGTGAAGGCCACCAATAATGGCGAGAGATTAAGTCCAAAGTCTTTTTGACACCAACGTGGCTGGCAATCTTGGACGAATGTCCCCAATTTAGCACTCGTTTTCGGTTTTTCTCAGCCACAAAGGTTCTTCCCGGAGGTAACGTGGTTAACTTGACAGGAGCCACAGTAATTACTTTCGATATATCAATGATATGAGAGGGTTCTTCCTCTGCATCAGACGACAGGAATGATCTTGACAACGCATCCGCTCTAACGTTTTTATCGCCGGGCCGAAAATGTAGCTCAAAGTCAAAGCGGGCGAAGAATAGGGACCACCTGGCTTGCCGAGGCTTGAGCCTCTGCGCGGACTGGATGTACGCCAGGTTCTTATGGTCCGTGAAGATCTTGAATGGATGTATGGCACCCTCCAGTAAACACCTCCACTCCTCCAAGGCCAATTTAATGGCCAATAGCTCTTTGTCGCCAATGGAGTAGTTCTGTTCAGTGGAGGAAAATACTTTAGAAAAGAAGCCACAGGTGACAAAACGTCCAGAAGTGGATTTCTGCAGAAGGACTGCCCCAGCCCTGGTAGAGGATGCGTCCACCTCGAGACTGAAAGGTCTACTAACCTCAGGTCGGTGAAGCGCTGGAGCAGCGGTGAAGGCTTGTTTCAAAGACTGAAAGGCCTCTTCAGCCTCACAGGGCCAAGCCTTTGGGTTAGCTGCCTTGCAGATAAGGGACAAGATGGGGCGAACCAACGAGGAGAAATGAGGAACGAACTGTCGGTAGTAGTTCGCAAAACCAAGGAAGCGTTGGATTGCCTTCACCCCATGGGGCTGTGGCCAATCGAGGACGGCGAACACCTTTGCCAGATCCATGCGTAGACCTGATTCTGAGATAATGTACCCCAAGAATGGCAGGGATGTTTGCTCGAAGGCACATTTCTCGAGCTTGGCATACAGGCTGTTCTCCCTCAGGCGCTGGAGGACTTGACGCACGTTCTTTCTGTGGGCGGAGAGGTCTGGAGAAAAAACGAGGATGTCATCCAGATAGACTACCATGCAGGAGTACAGCATATCCCGGAAGACGTCATTCACGAACTCCTGGAACACCGCTGGGGCATTGCAGAGGCCGAAGGGCATGACCAAGTACTCGTAGTGACCGTCTCTGGTGCTAAAGGCGGTCTTCCACTCATCCCCGGAACGAATGCGGATCAAGTTGTAGGCCCCATGAAGATCCAGTTTGGTGAAAATTCGAGCTCCTCTAAGTCGGTCAAAGAGCTCTGGGATCAATGGCAATGGGTACTTGTTCTTGACCGTGATATCGTTCAGGCCTCGGTAGTCTATGCAAGGACGGAGGGAGCCGTCCTTCTTTTTTACAAAGAAAAATCCTGCTCCCGTGGGCGAGGAGGACTTACGGATAAAACCTCTCGCAAGGTTCTCCTGGATATACTCAGACATAGCTTGGGTTTCAGCAGGGGATAGCGGGTATATCCTACCCCTGGGTGGCGTAGAACCAGGAATGAGGTCAATCGGACAGTCATATGGCCGATGGAGGGGCAGAGTCTCAGCCTCCTTCTTGTCGAAGACATCTGCAAAGGACCAGTAAGCTGATGGCAGACCTGTAGGTGCCGGGGATGGACCGGCAGAGTTCATCGGACGGGCAACAGGCACTTCCCCTGACAGAACGGTCCCCACCGGAGTATCTCGCCCGACCGCCAGTCCAGGGTTGGCTCATGAGTCCGTAGCCAAGGGAGGCCTAGAAGAAGTGCGTGAGACATGGTGGACAAGACGAGGAAGGAGATCTACTCCAGGTGCAGGGCTCCGATCTGCAGCTCGATCTCTTCGGTGGCCTCGGTAACGGTCTCCTGCACGGACGTACCATTGACCGAAACAATCGACCGAGGAGTCTCCAGGGATCTGACAGGAATCCGGTATTTTTTAACCACCTCGAGTGTGATAAAATTCCCCTCCGCGCCAGAATCCAGAAAAGCCTCCTCAGAATAACGCTTGGCACCGAGATTCAATAATACGGACACGAGCAGGGGAGGAGAGGAATCACGTACACCTAGGGAGGCCTCTCCTATCAACCCTAGGCGGAGAAGTTTCCCGGCTTCTTGGAGCAGGAATGGAGGAGGTGAGAGGAGCTCCTCTCTCTGGCTAATTCACGGGCACGTTCCTGAAACCGCAGGTCAATGCGTGTTGCCAGAGAGATCAGATCCTCTAAAGAGGTGGGAGTATCCCGACCTGCCAGTTCGTCTTTGATCCGACCGGACAGGCCACGCCAAAAGATCCCTACGAGAGCCTCGTTGTTCCAACCGAGTTCGGAGGACAAGGTACGAAAACGGATGGTATACTGTCCCACCGGTAGCGTACCCTGATGGAGGTTAAAGAGGGACTCAGTGATAGAGGCCAGCCGACCCGGCTCGTCGAACACCTTGCAGAAGGTGTCCAAAAAGGTGGAAAGCTGAGAGATGAGTGGGCCATTGCGCTCCCAGAGGGGGTTCACCCATGCTAACGCCTCCCCCTCTAAGTGTGAAACAATAAAGGCAATTTGGGCGCGCTCAGTGGGATAGTGCTGCGGCAAAAGCTCAAAATGTAACCGGCATTGGTTCAGAAATCCTCGACAAAACTTAGGGTCCCCGCTATATCGGGGTGGCTTGCCGAGGCGCGGCATCGGGTGCGGGGCCGAGGACTGGGCGGAAATGGATTGTATGGAAAGAAGCCGACTGTCTACCGACGCCATATAGTTGAGGATATGGGCCTGGGTGTCGCGTTGCTGTGTGAGTTCTTGCTGGAGGCTGGCCAGCTGGGAAGCATTCCCAGGGTCAGAGGACTGCATGGCCGACAAACGGGACTCCATGGATTTCAAAAAGGCCATTATCCTGGTCTGACTCTCTCCCGTAGGAACAACAGGTCCTTTTGGATGGAGGTGGTGGTACCAGCGGGGTCCATGGTCTGATTATACTGTGACGACTCCTGGAGTGGACCCTCTGGGTCGTGACACCAACCCTCCCAGGGCGAGCTGACCTAGTGAAGACCACCCCCTATACAGGGAGTGTCAGGGGCAAGCCCCAGGGGGTGAGGCACCACGACTGCTGGCACCAGGCGGCCGGCTCACAGGAGACACGAGTGGGTGAGTGTGTCTGCAGGAACGTGTAAAGCGTGGACACGGGAACACGTGGTATACAGAGACTTCGTTCGTCCGGGTGTGAGTGAAGCAGGATGCGTGCAAGGAGCACGTCAGAGCACTGAGTCAGGCAGCAGGTGTGCCAGGAGGTGTAACAGAGTACAGGAGCAGGGTGTGTCCCAGAGGGCACAACTGAGCATAAGACAGAGCGCAGGATTGGTACGTGTGCCAGGAGGCACAACAGAGTAAGAGACTGAGTACAGGATCAGAGCATATGCCAGGAGGCACAACCGAGTATGAGACAGAGTACAGGGTCAGAGCGTGTGCCAGGAGGCACAACCAAGTACAAGGCAGAGTGCAGGTTCAGAGCGTGTGCCAAGAGGCACAACAGAGTGCAGGGCAGGGGACCTGAATACAGCGCATAGCCAGGCAGGGACACGGCAGACCAAGCCAGGAAGCACAACAATAATCAGGCACCTCCCCTAGGAAGAGGTAGCCTGATATAGCACATGATCACGAGAGCTTCCTGGGTCAAGTCCTCCAGTACCATAGAGAGGACTGACCTGGAGACCGAACTGAGAAAAGCGCGCAAGCGCAGACATAACATGGAGGAGACAGGGACCTAGGTACGAGAGGTGCGCGTGCACACCCGGTGTGACCGCGGCTCCGGAAGAGATGTCGGGACCGAGGTCCCGCCCCCAGGTGAGCGCGGCGTGACACATCTCAAATAGGATTCCAAAGTCTGGTTTGTTCTCTCAGTCTGCCCATAGGTCTGAGGGTGAAATGCAGAGGAGAAAGATATCTGAATTCCCAGTTTGAAACAAAAAGCTCTCCAAAATCTGGAAACAAACTGGACTCCTCTGTCCAACACAATGTTCTCAGGAATCCAGTGCAACCAAACCAGCTGTTGTAAAAACAAGGGCACCAACTCAGAAGCAGATGGCAACTTTGGGAGTGGTACAAGATGGACCATCTTAGAAAATCTATCACAGATCACCCAGATAACAGTCATTCTCTGAGAGACAGGAAGATCAGAAATAAAATCCATTGAGATATGAGTCCATGGTCTCCTGGGCACCGGCAGGGGCATCAACAACCCACTAGAATAAGAACAGGGCTTGGACCAAGAACAAGTCCCACAGGACTGCACAAAATTCCTGACATCACGAGATAAGGCAGGCCACCAAAAAGACCGACTCACCAAATCTCTGGTACCAAAAATACCTGGATGACCAGCCAACGCGGAGCAATTAATTTCAGACATTACTCTTTTCCTCCACTGGTCAGGGACATACAATTTTCCCATAGGGCAACTTTCAGGTTTGTCCTCCTGAAATTCCTCCAGGGCACGTCACAAATCGCGTGAGATGGCGGAAAGAACTACACCCTCATTTGGAATGGTAGTAGGCTCGGTCACATCAAGAGAATCCGCAAAGAAACTCCTAGAAAGGGCATCCGCCTTAACATTCTTAGTGCCCAGAAGAAAAGAGACCACAAAATTAAAATGCGTGAAAAACAAGGCCCACCTAGCTTGTCTAGGATTCAAGCGTTTGGCTGATTCAAGATAAATCAAATTCTTGTGGTCCGTGAGGTCCACAACTTGATGTCTAGCTCCCTCCAACGAATGTCTCCACTCTTCAAATGCCCATTTCATGGCCAGAAAAATATTCAGAATTGAGAGTCCTCAGTGGTTGATACCTTTTTAATGGCTAACTGAAAAAATGGTAACAAATTGCAAGCTGTAACGAATGGAAGCGGAGGCAGAGATGGTGAAGTTCACATTCATTTTTATTTTTTAAGTGGAACCTCGGGACCACGGTCTGGGGGGCTCCGAAGGGGACGTGACTAGTGAGCCTCGGGTACCCGTAGTAAAGCCCCTCAGGCAGGGCCAGAATGGAATACCCGGAAGACACAGGTGCTACCTCCAGTTAGACCCTGATCCCGTGGCAGCTGTCCCAGCGGGACCAAAAGGGATAACAAAAGTTACAGCAGAGTCCGTAATGAGACGGGTCCTGGATCCGGGTAGTTGGTAAGGAGTCGGTTCCAGTGACCTTCACACAGTCCTTGGACTCGGATGGCTGTTGGCGGAACGGGATGGCTTAGGCCCAGATGACTGCAGATATAACCAGGTAACACAGGATACTGATATGCTGTGGAGACAGAGAGGATTAGACAATGCACGGAGACTGCAGATGCAGCGCAGACAGGTTAGCATGAGAACCAGATGTAGCAATGATAGATACTCGTTGCTCCGGCGCTCTCCTTATGGAGGAGAGGCCAGAAATAGCAGCCAGTGTGCTGCCATTGGTTAGTTGCACTTTTTGAATAATGCACGCCACCCCTTTAAGAAGACAAGAGCGGGCGGGCATGCCCTAATAGCCTTAGCTACAAATCTCCTCATAGGACGCCAAGAGTAGGCAGGAGGGAGGCCAGAACTCTGAGCAGCAGCATGAGTGGCTCAAGGTGAGTGCCCAGAATGGAGAGCAGCGGCAGGCCTGGACGCAGCACCAGGATGGGGGCCAGGTGTAACAGTGGCAGACCTGGGCGCAGCACCAGGATGGGGACCGGGTGTAACACAAGCTTTAGAGACTACTCAGGTCTCTTCATCAAGCATTGAATAATACTAAATCTGAAGAATCACATATTTATGCACAACACAGCACGGGTTGTGCTGTGTTGTGCATAAATATGTGATTCTTCAGATTTTATATTAGTCAATGCTTGATGGAGAGACCTGAGTAGTCTCAAAAGCTTGCAATTTGTTACCATCTTTTCAGTTAGCCATTAAAAGGTATCAACCACTAAGGACTCTCAATTCTGAATATTTTTCTATCTACTGGCTAACACGGTACAAAGATAAAAATCTTTCCTGTATCATTTCATGGCCAACAATTCCCAATTCCCCACGTCATAGTTACGTTCAGATGGGGAGAATTTTCGAGAAAAGAAGGCACAGGGATTCATCTTAGAAGTCACCGGATCTCTTTGGGACAAAACGGCTCCTGCACCAATCTCAGAAGCATCTACCTCCACCTGAAATGGGAGTGAGGCATCAGGTTGCCGTAGAACTGGAGCAGAAGTGAATCTCCGCTTAAGCTCCAGAAATGACGAAACTGCCTCTGGAGACCAATTTACCACATCAGCGCCCTTTTTGGTCAAATCAGTCAGTGGCTTAACAATACCAGAAAAATTACTTATAAATTTACGGTAGAAATTAGCAAAACCCAAAAACTTCTGGAGAGCCTTCAAAAAAGTGGGCTGAACCCAATCATAAATGGCCTGTACCTTGGCCGGGTCCATTTCAATAGCCGACGGGGACAAAATGAATCCCAAAAATGAAATCCTCCGTACACCAAAGAGGCACTTTGATCCCTTAACATACAGAGAATTTTCCCTCAAAATCCGGAACACAGTCCGGACATGTTCCACATGAGAATACCAATCACTGGAAAAGATCAAAATATCCAGATAAATGATCAAAAACTTATTCACAAAGTCCTGGAAAATATTGTTCTTAGAAGACTGGAAGACAGAAGGAGCATTAGTGAGCCCAAAAGGCATCACCAGGTACTCAAAATGTCCCTCCGGTGTATTAAACGCCGTCTTCCATTCATCCCCATGCTTAATGCGAATTAGATTATATGCCCCCCTGAGGTCAAGCTTGGTAAACCAACAGGCACTTTTAACTCTGGAAAATAAATCAGAAATCAGGGGCATCGGGTACTGATATTTAACAGTGATTTTGTTAAAGGAACGATAGTCAATACATGGCCTTAATAAGCCATCTTTCTTGGCCACAAAAAAAACCCAGCACCTAAAGGTGAAGAGGATGGTCTAATATGACCCTTCTCCAACGACTCCTTGATATAAAATCGCATAGCATCATGTTCGGGTACCGATAAGTTGAAAAGCCGACTCTTGGGAAATTTACACCCGGGAATTAACTCAATTGCACAGTCATAACTCCTATGAGGAGGCAAAGACACAGACTTACTGTTAGGCGTCGGATTTCTGCGTTTACTCCGCAGGGATCCAGACCCTCACATTCTGCAGTCTCCTGCTGTTTATCTACTGCTGAGGAGATTGCAGAGGAGATTGCCTTGCAGCAAATCTCTCCTGAGGCTAAGTCCTTCTGTCCTCCTACTGAGCATGCTCTTGGGACCATCTCCCATTGGAGATCGGGAGTCATGTGCTCAGGTCCCGCTCCAGATCTTATTGGTCCATCTCAGAGATCTGGAGGCTTGCGGAAGGTCCCGGCTGCTATAAAAGGCGCGCATGGCTGTTCCGCCATGCGCTAGTATAGACTTACTTGCTGCTGTGTATATGAGGACGGATGTATGATTCTGGTGAATGACTCATATATAAAACCCCTTTCCTCTGGTATTATGTATGTGGTTAGGGACTGAGTTTAGAATCAGCGCCAGCGCTCCTCTGCTGCAACATCCACAGCTGCTAGCATCCGACATTGCGCTTGCGCCTTAGCCTTGTCGTTTAGCGGCAGTGTCCACGCTGTGCTGCAGTAGCAGCCCCCTTTGCGTTCGCAGTTGCGATGCTGCGCACACGGTAGGTCTAGACGGACGTAGTGCCGCCGTCTTGGGCTACTCCTGTGATCTGATACCGTGTGTGCGTTTTTAAAGAGAACAGTGACTTCAACATGTTCCGTCCTTTGTATTTGTACTTGTTTGGCATCTCTGTGAATTAACTGAGATAGCTCTGCACACCTGGGTGAAGTTTAACCCTGTGCGCATTTCCGCCATATTGCTCCTGCCACCACTTAGCAGCGGTTATATCACCTACTGCACGGTAGACCCCGAGTGGCGAACGCACTTTATTATTATTTTTATTTAGTGCGTTCCGCCATTCCTAACACTTACTCTCACTGAATACATCAGAAAAATCAGCCAAATAGTCAGGAATATCATGAGACTGGGGAGAGGTGGAGAAAACAGGAGTGTCACTAAGAACACATTGACAAAACCAACTCACCACAGACACAGATTTCCAATCTAAAACAGGATTATCATTTTGCAACCAAGGGAAACCCAGAACAATAGTATCATGCAAATTGTGCAACACCAAAAATGTACAATTTTCTTGGTGGTCCGGGGCGATCCACATTATCACTTGGGTCCAAAACTGGGGTTTATTCTCCGCCAAGGGAGTAGCATCAATACCCCGCAAAGGGATAGGAGTCTGCAGGGGTATCATGGGAAAACCACAACGTTTAGTAAAGTCTAAATCCATCAGAGTCAAAGCTGCTCCTGAATCAACAAAAGCCTTAGCGGAAAATGTAGACAAGGAGCAGATCAGGGTAATTGCCAAAAGGAACTTAGGCTGTACACTGCCCACCGCAAATGTGTGAGCAAAACGCTTTTCTCGTTTAGGGCAGACAGCAATAGTATGAGAGGCGTCCCCACAGAAAAAACACAACTTATTTCGCCTACTAAACTCCTGACGTTGCGCCCTAGACAAATCCCTATTACATTGCATGGGTTCAGAAGTTCGTTCGAAAGGAGGTAATGCCTCTCGTGTAGTGTTACATTCACGTAAACGCCGCTCAGTTTGAATGGCCAATGACATAGAGTCGTCAAGACCAGAGGGAACAGGAAATCCCACCATAACATCTTTTACGGTTTCTGCCAAACCTTTCCGAAAGAGAGCTGCTAGGGCATCGTCATTCCATTTAGTAAGGACCGCCCACTTTCGGAATTTATGACAATATAACTCTGCGGAATCCTGACCCTGGGTCAATACCAATAAAGTTTTCTCAGCTTGATCAATAGCATTAGATTCATCATACAACAACCCTAAGGCTTGAAAAAACGCGTCCACATTAGCCAGAATAGGATCTCCAGGTGTCAAAGAAAAGGCCCAATCCTGGGGATCACCGCGTAGCAGGGAGATGACAATTTTAACCAGCTGCACAGAGCTCCCCGATGAGTTAAGTTTCAAAGCAAAAAATAATTTACAATTATTCTTAAAATTCAAAAATTTAGACCGATCCCCAGAAAACACATCAGGAGTAGGGATTTTTGGTTCAACAGCAGATGATTGAGGGAGACAGGCAGAAATTCCCACATGACTCTGTTGATGGGTATGCCGGGACCAGAGGCTCCTTCCCTATCCTGTTATGAATGGGCACCGAGGATAGCAGACCCAGAGTAAGCCACAGAAAACCAGAGAGGTTGGTAACTAAGCAGACGCAGACCCCTGATCCTGTCCACACAACTAGCAGTAGCCGTGGAGCTTACCTACGATGATCCTAGACGCCTCGGCACAGCCGGAGAGCTAACTAAGCCTAAAGCAAGAAAGGGGAAATCTAAACTTCCCTGCAGCAGACCCCAAAGGAATAGATAGCCCCCAAACATATATTGTCAGTGAGACGATGAAAATACAAAGGCAGGCAGAAAAATAGACTGAGCAAGCGATGGGGCCCACACTGACTAGACGGGACAAGAAAGGAAAGACACTGTCTGCAATCACGCAAAAAACCCTGCAAAAGTCCAACACGTCTGATGCAAAAAACACTGGTCACACGACTTCACCCCCCACTATATCAGCACTCTGGTATATTCTGAAAGCAAAGCAAAAAGAGACCAAACTGGCACATGCAGTAACATATGGGCAGTGATTCAGCACAGCCCCAGCCGGAGCTAGCTGACCTGCACAAAACCAGATCAAATGCAAGCAGAATAGCAAATGAACCACTTAGCTGAACATGCAGGGAAAGAGCAGGAGACATCAGACCTCAGGAGACACAGGAAAAAAATCACCAGCAGGGATAGAGGGAGTCAGCTGTCTTAAATCCCAATCAGAAACCCCAGATCTCCAATCGTCTTCCTCATCAGGTGGCAAGCCTCTGTCAATCAGATCAGCTCCACTACCTCCAGTAACCACCAGAGGAGCCCAGAAAGAGAACTCTCAATCTGACCAGCTCCACTATCTTCAGTAATCACCAGAGGGAAGCCAGAGAGAGTTCACAACACTGTCCCTAACGCTATTGGTACCCTAGCTTACCCTGTTCCCCAGATTACTTCTGATGGTGAAGACGCTGGGGTCACATACCTTGCCTTAGCTCCTGAATCCACCCTCAGTCTGTACCCCTCCTCCACCAAGGGAAGAGGGGAATAAAGTGTACTGTATTATACCAAGCAGTCTAACAAGGTAATAAAAACAGAGATAAAGGAAAATGCCAAACATACATATATGCTCATGCAAACAACAGAGCTATACATCGGGGAGTGTTGGATGGGGTAAAATCAAAGTGGTAGAAGGAGGGGAATTATCACACACCCAAAACCTAGCAAAAATCTCAGGAAAATCCACCAAATGTCTTCTCAAACAACAACCACAAACCACCATCTCCAACCATGCAGCATAAGCTAGCTCTGGCAATGAGTCCTTGCCAGGGCCCAGAATTTATAGGAGAGGGGAGTGACTAACAGTGAACAGCTAAGAGCCTTAATGCAGGAAGGCTTCCCAGATCTCTCAACTGAGCAGATTAACCGCTGTACTGCTAAAAGAAACTTGCACCATTTGATATGAAGGTGAAGTGCTTCTAATCAGTGCAGGAATAGACAAAATCAGACACTGCAGTCTTCTTTCTCCTCTCTGTCTTGGTAAACCCCTGACAGGCAGGCTATGTAATGCACGGCACTACCCAAGAAGTGCAATGCATTACCTATGTCCCCTTGGAATACTAAAAAATATTGTAAAAAAAAGTTGGAGAATTTTTTAAGAGTTTATAAAAAGTAAAGCCATCCATCCAAAAATCCCATTAAAAAATTAGTTTACTCTAGAAAAGATATAAGTCTACATATATACATATACAACTACATATATTTTAATACTACATCATGTTATTTATCCCACATTGTGAATGCAGGAAAAAATGATGAAAAAATCCAAAGACAGAAGTACTGCTTTTGTTCATTTTGCTTAACAGAAAATGAAATAAAAAATGGTAAAATAAAAATAAAATCAAGCCCCATAGACTTCTGTAAACAAAAAAATGAAAAAAATATGACACTCAAAACATGATGGAAAACAAAAATATATTTCTGTGCAAAAGTAGCAAAAGAATAGAAAAATATATAGATTGGATACCACTGTTATCATATTGACCCATACTATAAAACTATGCCAATAAGCAAAAAAAAAGAAAAGTCAAAAAGTGATATGTACACAAAATAGCACCAGTGAGACATACAACGTGTTTCATAAAAAAAATTAGAATTACTATTTATTTTGTAAATTAATTTTCTCAAAAACAGTAATAAAAAGTGATTATTAAGTCAGATATACCAGAAAATTTTACCCCTAAAAAGTTATGCAAATAATAAGTCTTCAGACAGCTTATTTGAAAGAAATTGTAAAGCATGGTTCTCAGAACTTGATGACACAAAAAAGATTTTTTTCAAACAGTACATTCACCGCACAGAAGTAACAAAACTACATACTTTATTTGTGCTGCACATCAATAGAGTAAAACTTAAAATATCAAAACACAACAACAGTATTGGTTTTTATTTCAATTTCTGTCCATAACAAAACTTTGGTAATAAGTTATATGTACCCCAATGTTGTGCCACTAACAGATATAAATCATCCCTGTAAATAAATAGCCATAAAGCTATGTTGATGAAAATAAAAATATTATGGTTTCCTGGAATGCGACTATGCATAAAGATGTTTTTTAAAAATTTTGTATTCTAAAGGACCAACATAGCCAAGTTAATGTAGATCTTTTAAAGTGAGATCTAATGCCAGTTATTGTGAGATCTTGCTGCTCTTTTGAGATTCAGCTGTTTAGGAGATTTTTCTTTAGAAGATTGACAGCATTGGAGAGTGTAGTGCAGCAGAGAATCAGTAATAGCTACTGTTATAAAGTAAGAGAATTAACTCCACACTTTCACAATCCTCACCTCAGCATTTATTCCCCCATATAGAACATGCTCTAAGCAGCAAGATCTTCTGATAACTTGTGAAATTGTAAGGGGATGGACATATTGCCCTGTTCCCCTTTGAAAACATCAGTGCTGTGTACAATGTAAAATGTAATGTGTATAATGTCATGCGTTGTTGTGAGCGTGATGTGTAATGTGAATTGTGATGTGGTGTATTGTACTGTTTGGAAGCTGAGTTCTGTCCAGCAACAGAGAGTGAGTAGTATCAGACATAGTTAAATTTTGGGACTAGCCCAGAGAAGGAGGGGCTATGCAGCAGGATCAGCAAGGACTGCTTGATAGTGACTCAGACAGGGCTTAGCTAGCAGCTAGAGCAAATGTTTGGTGAGTGCACAGCAAGGCCGCATGCAATGGATGTTTTGTGGCAACAGAGAAAGGAGACTGGGACAGAGATAGTTTGATCCTGAGGAAGAAACCAGGGCACAGAGAGTTACAAAGATGTAGAAAGAAGGACAGTGCCAGCTCAGAGGACTGACCAGAGAGCAGAGTTACCAAGTGAGGAGGGACTGGAGAACGTTATGCCTGACAGCAAGGCCCAGAGTAATTTACAGCTTTTAAAGGTAATTGGCCAGGATGGAATAGAATGTGAGATGAAGTGAGTGTCCATGGCGAGAGTTCCCTAATCATCAGAGAGCTTGAAGCTGAGTCCAGCCATATTGGCAAACCCTCTCCTCTTCGAGGAGAATCAGACAAGGAACTGAGGGAGAGGAAATGACATTGTCATTGGGCATTACACAGCTGACATCAACCCCATCTTGGTGCAAGTGGGAAGAGAGGCAGCCTGGAGGAATCAGTGGCTAGTCTGTGAGTTACCTCCCGTGACGTCCGGGATTTATGGTCCGAACAAGATTTGCAGAGGCAACCTGATTTTTCGCCCAGGATGGGGAAAGTGGACGGGGAGCACTCAGTATCAGATAGCTGGATTACTCAGGGAACTGTGGGTCTGGAAGCCACGGTGCTGAAAGATAAGCTGAAGGAAAAGACCAGGGAAAGCGCAGGGGACAGAGTTCTCTTGATTTCTGAAGATGGCTGGACTTTAACTGTTATGAAAGAACCTAAGTTGTGTAAAGTTTTATTGGAAAAGAACAATAATTTTGACTATATTTATGTGTGTCTGAAAAGGACTGGATCTCTGTGTGTGGAGAAGGTTCCTGACCCACATGTGGGTGAAGCACTTGACACACAGCACACCACAAAATGGACATTCTTATATTTCTGTAGCGGAGCGTCAGGGAGTGGAAATAACACGAAAACCTCTCGCCACAACTGACACCCTGTCCCCAGTTACATATGTGTATGTATATGTACAGTGGGTACGGAAACTATTCAGACCCCTTTAAATTTTTCACTCTTTGTTTCATTACAGCCATTTGGTAAATTTAAAAAAGTTCAATTTTTTTCTCATTAATGTACACTCTGCACCCCATCTTGACTGAAAAAAACAGAAATGTAAAAATGTTTGCAAATGTATTAAAAAAGAAAAACTGAAATATTGCATGGTCATAATAAGTATTCAGACCCTTTGCTCAGACACTCATATTTAAGTCATATGTTGTCCATTTCCTTGTGCTCTTCCTTGAGATCAGCGTCGGACTGGAGCATCTTTGGCCCACCAGAGAAAATCATTCTTGGGGCCCACTATGTAGCTACATAGAAATAAATACAAGACCACCAATTGTGTGGTAAAACATGCTAATATCAGGGTATAATATAAGGTAGTACAGGTCTTTATTATGCAGCAGGGGTTGGGGTACTATAATGTAGCCCCCTCATAAAATACAATTCAGCCCCCTCTCATAGAATATAATGCAGCACCCCACAAAATATAATGCAACCCCCCATAAGGTATAACGCAGTCCCCACCATATAATATAATGCTGCCCCCCCTCATATAGTATAATGCAGGCCCACCACAGAATATAATGCAGCCCCCACATAGAGTATACTGTAGCCCCCTCTTAGGGCATAATGCTGCCTCCCTGATATAGTATGATGTAGCCCCCCAGAATATAATGTAGTCCCCTGAGAGAATAATGCAGCCCCGCCACAGAATATAATGCAGCCCCCCATAGAGTATACTGTAGCCCCCTCATAGGGCATAATGCTGCCCCCCTCATATAGTATAATGCAGCCGCACCACAGAATATAATGCAGCCCCCACATAGAGTATACTGTAGCCCCCTGTTATGATGAGTCACCGAAGGAGGAAAAAACAAAATACCAGCTAAGTCCAGAAACAGAGAGGTTGGCAGCAATTGGATTGCAGACCCCTGAACCTATCCAAAACAACTAGCAGTAGCCGTGGGGGGTTCCTACGGTGCCCTAGACCCCTCGATCACAGCCGGAGAACTATATAGCCTAAAGACAGAAAGGGGAAAAACTAAACTGCCCCAGAGCAGACCCCAAAGCAATAGGCAGCCCCCAACATATAATGACGGTGAAGCAAGATGAAAACACTAACACAGATAGAAAGATAGGTTGAGCAAATGATGGGGCCCAAGCTAACTACATAGGACAGGATAGGAAAGCTGCTGTCTGCAATCCGCAAAAACCCTATAAAAATGAGCCAACCGACTGACAGGAAAAACAGGCCCTGAAGTCGCTAGGCTTTAAAAGACTATATCAGCACTCAGGTATATTCTGAAGACAGAGCAAAAGATCAACAGATCAGAGACAAAAATGGAATTCAGCTCACCCCCGGCCGGGAATGGCAGAACTCCCAAAAAACAAGGAAAAACAAAAACAAACTGAACAGTACAAAGCAGAGCAGAAAAACTTAGCTTTGAGATGCAGGAATCAGACTGGTCTCCAAGAATCCAGCAGGAAAATCACCAGCCAGGAAGAAGGGTGTCGGCAGCCTTATATCCAGTCCTCAATTCCAGCCACCCAGTCATCATCTAGCTGCCCAGGTGTCTGATAATCAGCCTCACTACCTTCCTTCACCAGAGGAGGGAGTTCATCAGACCTCAATAGGGAAGGGAAAAATGAACTCGCAACAGTACCTCCCCCTTGAGGAGGGGTCACCGAACCCTCATCCATGCCACCAGGGCGATCCGGGTGAGCCCGATGAAAGGCATGCACCAATCTTTCGGCATGAATATCAGAGGCAGAGACCCAGGAATTATCCTCCTGACCATAACCCTTCCACTTAACCAAATACTGGAGTCTCCGTCTAGCCAGACGGGAATCCAGTATCTTCTCTGCCTCATTTTCCATGTTGCCTTCAACCAATATAGGGTCAGGAGGTGCCACCACAGGAACTACTGGTTCAACAAACCTCTTCAACAAGGACTTATGAAACACATTATGAATTTTAAATGTGACAGGAAGAGCCAACCGAAAAGAGACCGGATTAATAATCTCCAAAATCTTGTAAGGTCCAATAAATCTAGGCTTAAACTTAGGAGAAGCCACCTTCATAGCGATATTTTTTGATGACAGCCAAACCAGATCACCCACCTTAAACTGGGGACCAACGGTCCTACGCCGGTTGGAAAATCGCTGGGCCTTTTCCTGGGAGAGAGACAACTTATCCACTACTTGGTCCCAGATCTGGTGCATTCTCTCCACCACAGTGTCAACACCTGCCCTGAAGAAAATCGAGGGTGAAAACCAAAGTTACAAAAAAAAGGTGACACCAAAGTGGCAGAACTAGCTCTATTATTTAAAGCAAATTTGGCCAAGGGCAAAAATGAAACCCAATCATCCTGATCGGCAGAAATAAAACATCTCAAATACGACTCCAAAGTCTGGTTTGTTCTCTCCATCTGCCCATTGGTCTGAGGGTGAAACGCAGAGAAGGACAACTGAATTCCCAGCTTGGAACAGAAAGTCCTCCAAAATCTAGACACAAACGGAACTCCTCTGTCAGATACAATGTTCTCAGGAATCCTGTGCAAGCGAACCACCTGTTGCAAAAACAAGGGCACCAACTCAGAGGAAGATGGCAACTTAGGGAGTGGTACAAGATGGACCATCTTAGAGAATCTATCACAAATCACCCAAATAACAGTCATTCTCTGAGAGACAGGCATATCAGAGATAAAATCCATTGAAATATGGGTCCATGGCCTCCTGGGCACCGACAAAGGCATCAACAAGCCACTAGAGCGAGAACAAGGTTTAGACCGGGAGCAAGTCCCACAGGACTGCACAAAATTCCTGACATCACGAGACAAGGCGGGCCACCAAAAAGACCGACTCACCAGATCTCTAGTACCAAAAATACCTGGATGACCAGCCGATGCAGAGCAATGAACTTCAGACATCACTCTCTTCCTCCACTGGTCAGGAACATACAACTTTCCACTGGGACAATGCTCAGGTTTGTCCTCCTGAAACTCTTCCAGAGCACGTCTCAAATCGGGCGAGATGGCAGAAAGAACTAGCCCCTCGCCTAAGATGGTAGCAGGCTTAGTCACAACAGGAGAATCAGCAAGGAAACTCCTAGAGAGGGCGTCTGCCTTGACATTCTTAGTGCCCGGAAGAAAAGAGACCACAAAATCAAAACGTGTGAAAAACAAGGCCCACCTAGCCTGTCTAGGATTCAAGCGCTTGGCCGACTCCAGGTCAATCA
This sequence comes from Dendrobates tinctorius, assembly GCF_039654945.1. Lineage (NCBI taxonomy): Eukaryota > Metazoa > Chordata > Amphibia > Anura > Dendrobatidae > Dendrobates > Dendrobates tinctorius. The sequence continues at coordinate 29,059,729 of NW_027361690.1, forward strand.
AGTTCTTGTGGTCAGTAAGGACCACGACTTGGTGTTTGGCTCCCTCCAACCAATGTCTCCACTCCTCAAATGCCCATTTCATGGCCAACAGTTCCCGATTCCCCACATCATAGTTACGTTCAGATGGAGAGAACTTTCGGGAAAAGAAAGCACAAGGATTCATTTTAGATGTCACAGGATCTTTTTGGGACAACACCGCTCCTGCACCAATCTCAGAAGCGTCCTCCTCCACCTGAAACAGGAGTGAGACATCAGGTTGCCGCAAAACCGGAGCAGAAGTGAATCTTCGCTTCAGCTCCTGAAAGGAAGAAACAGCCTCCGGAGACCAATTCAGCACATCAGCACCCTTCCTAGTCAAATCCGTCAATGGCTTGGCAATACCAGAAAAATTAACTATAAATTTCCGATAAAAATTAGCAAAACCCAAAAACTTCTGGAGGGCCTTCAAAGAAGTGGGCTGAACCCAATCATAAATGGCCTGTACCTTGGCCGGGTCCATTTCAATAGTTGACGGAGACAAAATAAATCCCAAAAATGAAATCCTCTGTACCCCAAAAAGGCATTTCGATCCCTTGACATACAGGGAATTCTCCCTCAAAATCCGGAACACAGTCCGAACATGTTCCACATTAGTGTCCCAATTCTTGGAGAAGATCAAAATATCATCCAGATAGATAATCAAAAATGTATCCACAAAGTCTCGGAATATATCGTTCATGAAGCACTGGAAGACAGAAGGGGCATTAGTGAGCCCAAAAGGCATCACCAGGTACTCAAAATGTCCCTCCGGAGTATTAAACGCCGTCTTCCATTCATCCCCATGCTTAATGCGAATAAGATTATACGCCCCCCTGAGGTCAAACTTGGTAAACCAGCAAGCAACTTTAACTCTGGAGAATAGATCAGAAATCAGGGGTAACGGATACTGATATTTAACAGTAATTTTGTTGAGGGCACGATAGTCAATACAAGGCCTTAATGAACCATCCTTTTTAGCCACGAAAAAAAACCCAGCACCTAAGGGTGAAGAGGATGGTCTAATATGACCCTTCTCCAATGCCTCCTTAATATAGGATCGCATAGCCTCGTGCTCGGGTACAGATAAATTGAAAAGCCGACCCTTGGGGAATTTACACCCCGGGTTCAGCTCAATTGCACAGTCATAACTCCTATGAGGAGGCAAAGATGCAGACTCATTTTCACTAAATACATCATAAAAGTCAGCCAAATAGTCAGGAACATCATGCGACTGGGGAGAGGTGGAGAAAACAGGAGCATCACTAAGGGCACACCGACAACCCCAACTCACCACAGACAAAGATTTCCAATCCAGAACTGGATTATGGACTTGCAACCAGGGAAGCCCCAGAACAATGGTATCATGCAAATTATGCAACACCAAAAATCTGCAATTTTCTTGATGGTCTGGGGCGACCCGCATTACCACCTGGGTCCAAAACTGAGGTTTATTCTTTGCCAAAGGAGTAGCATCAATACCCCTCAAAGGGATAGGCGTCCGCAGAGGTGTCATAGGAAATCCACAACGTTTAGCAAAATCCAAGTCCATCAGGTTAAGAGCTGCTCCTGAATCCACAAAAGCCTTGGCGGAAAATGTGGACAGGGAGCAGATCAGAGTAATTGCCAGAAGAAACTTAGGTTGAACACCACCCACAGAAAACGTGTGTGCACAACGTTTCTCTCGTTTAGGGCAGACAGAAATAATATGCGAGGCATCTCCACAAAAAAAACACAGCTTATTACGCCTTCTGAACTCCTGACGTTGCGCCCTAGACAAAACTCTATCACATTGCATAGGTTCAGACATTTGTTCAACAGGTGGCAACATCTCTCATGTAGTTTTGCGTTCACGTAAACGCCGATCCACCTGAATGGCTAATGACATAGAATCGTCAAGACCAGAGGGAACAGGAAATCCCACCATAGTATCTTTTACAGTTTCTGACAAACCCTTCCGAAAGAGAGCTGCCAAGCCATTATCATTTCAGGTAGTAAGGACCGCCCACTTTCGGAATTTTTGACAGTACAACTCTGCCGAATCCCGACCCTGGCTTAATGCCAACAGGGTCTTTTCAGCCTGATCAATAGCATTAGGTTCATCATACAACAACCCCAAGGCCTGAAAAAATGCGTTCACATTATTCAGAATAGGATCATCAGGTTTCAAAGAAAACGCCCAATCCTGGGGATCGCCGCGCAGCAAAGAGATGACAATTTTAACCTGCTGCGCGGAGTTCCCCGACGAGTTAGGCTTCAAGACAAAAAATAATTTACAATTATTTTTGAAATTCAAGAATTTAGACCGATCCCCAAAAAACACATCCGGAGTGGGAATCTTTGGTTCAGCAGCATGTGAATGAGCAAGATAGGCGGAAATTCCCCGCACTTCAGCAGCGAGCTGCTCCACACGATCAGATAATTGCTTCATCTCCATTGAGAGAAAAATTCCCCCTACGGCCTCAGAGATATAGAGGAAAAAATATGCACACAAAAAAAAAAAAAAAATTCTGACGCTTTTTTTTTTTTTCTTTTTTTCTTTACAATTCTCTCCTGCTATTGAGTACCCTAGGATCTGCGGTAAGGCTGGTGATTCTGTTATGATGAGTCACCGAAGGAGGAAAAAACAAAATACCAGCTAAGTCCAGAAAAAACAGAGGTTGGCAGCAATCGGATTGCAGACCCCTGAACCTATCCAAAACAACTAGCAGTAGCCGTGGGGGGTTCCTACGGTGCCCTAGACCCCTCGATCACAGCCGGAGAACTATATAGCCTAAAGACAGAAAGGGGAAAAACTAAACTGCCCCAGAGCAGACCCCAAAGCAATAGGCAGCCCCCAACATATAATGACGGTGAAGCAAGATGAAAACACTAACACAGATAGAAAGATAGGTTGAGCAAATGATGGGGCCCAAGCTAACTACATAGGACAGGATAGGAAAGCTGCTGTCTGCAATCCGCAAAAACCCTATAAAAATGAGCCAACCGACTGATAGGAAAAACAGGCCCTGAAGTCGCTAGGCTTTAAAAGACTATATTAACACTCAGGTATATTCTGAAGACAGAGCAAAAGATCAACAGATCAGAGACAAAAATGGAATTCAGCTCACCCCCGGCCGGGAATGGCAGAACTCCCAAAAAACAAGGAAAAACAAAAACAAAACTGAAGAGTACAAAGCAGAGCAGAAAAACTTAGCTTTGAGATGCAGGAATCAGACTGGTCTCCAAGAATCCAGCAGGAAAATCACCAGCCAGGAAGAAAGGCGTCGGCAGCCTTATATCCAGTCCTCAATTCCAGCCACCCAGTCATCATCTAGCTGCCCAGGTGTCTGATAATCAGCCTCACTACCTTCCTTCACCAGAGGAGGGAGTTCATCAGACCTCAATAGTGAAGGGAAAAATGAACTCACAACAGCCCCCTCTTAGGGCATAATGCTGCCTCCCTGATATAGTATGATGTAGCCCCCCAGAATATAATGTAGTCCCCTGGGAGAATAATGTGGCCCCACAACAGAATATAATGCAGCCTCCCATAGAGTATACTGTAGCCCTCTCATATAGTATGATGTAGCCCCCCAAAATATAATGTAGTCACCTGAGAATAATGCAGTCCCCCACTGAATATAATGTAGCCCCCTCATAAAGTATAATGCAGCCCCTCTCCACCCCATCATTGTCCTCATCACCACCTCCATCATTGCCTTCTCCCCCACCACCCCTACCATTCTCCCCCACCACCCCATCACTGCCCATTCCACCACCTCAATCATTGCCTCCTCCCCACCACAATCATTGTTCATTTCATCACCTCCATCATTGCCTCCCCCACTACCATCATTGCCCATCACCTCCATCATTGGCTCTCCCCACCGCCATCATTGCTCATCACCTCCATTATTGCCTCCTCCACCATAATTGCACATCACTTCCATCATTGCCTCCCCCACCATCATTGCCTCCCCCACCATCATTGCCCATCACTGCCATCATTGCCTCCCCACCATCATTGTCCATCACCTCCATCATTGCCTCCCCCCACCATCATTGCCCATCACCTCCATCATTGCCTCCCCCACCATCATTGCCCATCACCTCCATCATTGCATCCCCACACCATCATTGCCCATCACCTCCATCATTGCTTCCCCTGCCACCATCATTGCCCATCACCTCCATCATTGCATCCCCCCTCCAATATCATTGTCCTTCCCCACCACCCCTGTCTCTCTCACACACACAAAGCACCACATCACTCTCTCACACTCATATTCATTTTGCTTTAGCAGCGGGGACAGGATCCTGTCTCCAGCTGCTGCTACGCTGGCACAGGGTGGGCCCCCTTGACTCAGGGGCCCTATAGCCACTGGCTGGGGGACCTTAGAGCAGTGGGGGCCCTAGGCAGCTGCTGGCCAGTATGCCAGCCGGTGTCAGTGCCTGGACCCACCAGAGAATCCTCTGTGTCATGTCTGCCATGTCTGTTATGTCCGCCATGTCTGTCATGCCGCAAGATGCCTGGAGCAGTGTGCTCGCGTGCCTTACCTCATGGCTGCAGGTTGTTGCTGGATAACCATCTGTCTCTGTCTGACTCTGCAATCCGCTGTATTCCTGGAAACCCCTGATCATGTGACCCTTCCTATGTTCCAGTTCTGCTCTGATTCTGCAATCCGCTGTATTCCTAGAAACCCCTGATCATGTGACCTTTCCTATGTTCCAACCCTGCTCTGATTATGCAATCCACTGTATTCCTGGAAACCCCTGATCATGTGACCTCATCTATGGTTCTACCCAGGCTGTTCTAGCGATGCTCTCTATGATCCTGGAGGATCTGAACCCAAAGTCCCTCCCTGGTCCTGACCCAGAAGTACTGGTGCTATGGTGCTATATCAGACCGCCCCTCCCTATGGTCAGGGCCTGAGTATCGTGTTGCTTCCCTGCATGGCTGCTTGGCCTGCTGGGTCGCTCCTGTATTCTGTGCCCCTGCACTTTGCTCTGTCGTGCGTCTCTGCACATGCTCTGTGCTTGTCCTCCGTCTCTTGTCCCGTGCCTTGTCTTATGTTTGTCCGTTGTGCTATGTTCGTCCTTGTCCTGCTTGGACTTGTCCTTCTGGTGTTCTCTGCCTTGCCTGTTTCTGCCATGTCTTGCCTTTGCTTTGCTCAGTCTTGTGTTCGCTCCTCTGTTCTTGCCTGTTCTCCCTTGCTCTGACCTATGGTGCCCTCTTGTGCCACCTGGCTCACGCACCATTCCTGCTCTCTGATCTATGGTGCTCTCTAGCACATTCTCTGACTAGTCCCAAGGCTCTGGCTTTGTCCGGCTCTGGGCTTCGGCCCACGCTCTGCTGATAGCTCTGTTCTCGCTCTGATCTGACTCTGTGTTTCTGCCTAGTTTCCGCTCCGTGTTCCGTACCTGCCTAGCTCTGCCTTGTTTCTTGTCTTGCTTTGCTTTGTTGCTTCATGTGCCTTTTGCATGCGCCTGGCCTTCCTAGCCTCCTGCTTGTGCCTCAGCCGTGCTCGTCGGTCAGTGACAGCTGTGTCACCTTCTATGCCTCAGCCGGGTTCGCTGGAGTCTTGCCCACCTGTTAGTGCTGTAGACCGATCAGCTAGCCAGTGCCCCAGCCGTGCTCTCTGTGCTTCCTTGCACTTCACGCTATTTCTGCACTGTGCTCTACGTACTCTCTATAGCACGCGCAGGTTCTCGCCTGCCCTTGGCATACCTCCCCGTGCTTCTATAAAAGTACGCGCAGGTTTTGCCATGTACCCTGTCGTGCCCTCTAGCACGCACAGGTCCTAGTCTGTTTCTTATCTCTGTCCCTGGCATGCCACTCGGCATGCGCAGGCCTCCGTCCTTGAACCTGACCCTGGTGTGTTCCTTTGCATGCTCAGGACTCTGCTCTGAACCTGTCCCTGGCATGCCCCTAGGCATGCGCAGGCCTCCGTCCTTGAACCTGACCCTGGCGGGTTCCTTTGCACGCGCAGGAGTCTGCTCTGAACCTGTCCCTGGCATGCCCCTCAGCATGCGCAGGCCTCCGTACTTGAACCTGATCCTGGCGTGTCTCCTAGCACGCACCCTGCCTCGAAAAAATGGAGTGGCTCCTAGTACGCACCCTGCCTCGTATCCTGGCTTGTCTGCTGGATTCCCGAAGCCTGCCGACCGCTGCCAGAGGTCTGGAACCAGATGACTGCATCCTGATGCCTGGATCCTGTCAGTCCTTGCCAGTCTTCCATAGTCCGATGCCTTCGCACCTGTTTTTTACCCTGGCGTGTCTCCTTCCATGCACCCTGCCTTCCTGCACCCTGCGTGTCTCTCGGCACGCACCTTGTCTTGGACTCTGGCGTGTCCTAGAACGCATCCCTTCTAAGAACTCTTGTGTGATCCCTAACACGTACCCTGCCCGGGACTCTGGTATGTTTTCTTGCACGTGTTATGTCTGGAACATTTGGCGTGCCCTTGCATGCATCTTGACGTGTTTCACTGCTTGTGCTCAGCACCTGATTTCCTGTTTATGCCTTGCACCTGATTAAAGTGTGAAACCACGTTTGTTGAAGAAATCCTGTGACTTCGCTTTATGTTTCCTATCCTGTTCGTCCTGTTGCCTGACACTCAATAGTGTCCCCCTAATGGCCGTCTGGTCCAGCTGCCGTGGTGGCTCACCCCCTTGGTCTTGTCCCTGGCCCTCCCTGTACAGGGGGTGGGTTCTCACTAGGTTCGCTCGCCCTAGGTGGGTGGGTGCACCGGCCCAGAGGGTCCACTCTAAAAGGAAAAACGACTCAGCGTAAGCTGTCGTTCGTCACACTCTGGTTCTCTGGTGGGCCACTCCAAGCCTGCTTGAGATGGTTCTACTCCTTCATTGGAGTCCAGCTGTGTTTAATTAAACTGATAAGACTTGATTTGTTAAGGCACACACCCATCTATATAAGACCACAGCTCACAGTGCATGTCAGGCCAAATGAGAATCATGAGGTCAAAGAAACTGGTCAAGGAGCTCAGAGACACAATTGTGGCAAGGCACAGATCTGGCCAAGGTTACAAAAGAATTTCTGCAGTACTCAAGGTTCCTAAGAGCACAGTAGCCTCCATAATCCTTAAATGGAAGAAGTTTGGGACCACCAGAAGTCTTTCTAGACCTGGCTGTCCAGACAAACTGAGCAATCGTGGGAGAAGAGCCTAGGTAAATAGGTAAAGAAGAATCCCAAGATCACTGTGGCTGAGCTCCACAGATGTAGTAGGGAGATGGGAAAAAATTCCACAAAGTCAACTATCACTGCAGCCCTGCACCATTCGGGCCTTTATGGCTGAGTGGCTCGACGGAAGCTTCTCCTCAGTGCAAGACATATGAAAGCCAGCATAGAGTTTGCTAAAAAAAATCACAAGAAGGACTCCCAATCTAGGAGAAATAAAATTCTATTGTCTGAGACGAAGAAAGAACTTTTTTTTTTGATAATTCTAAGTGGTATGTGAGGAGAAAACCAGGCACTGCTCATCACCTGTCTAATACAATCCCAACAGTGAAACATGGTGGTGGTAGCATCATGCTATAGGGGTGTTTTTCAGCTGCAGGGGCAGGATGACTGGTTGCAATTGAAGGAAACATGAATGTGGCCAAGTACAGAGATATCCTGGATGAAAACCTCTTCCAGAGTGCTCTGGACCTCAGGCTTGGCCGAAGGATCACCTTCCAACAAGACAATGACCCTAAGCACACAGCTAAAATAACAAATGTGTGGCTTCAGAACAACTCTCTGACCATTCTTTACTAGCACAGCCAGAGCCCTGACCTAAACCCAATTGAGCATCTCTGGAGAGACCTGAAAATGGCTGTCCACCAACGTTCACCATCCAACCTGACGGAACTGGAGAGGATCTGCAAGGAAGAATGGCAGAGGATCCCCAAATCCAGGTGTGAAAAATTGTTGCATCATTTCCAAGAAGACTCATAGCTGTACTAGCTCAAAAGGCTACTTCTACTCAATACTGAGCAAAGGGTCTGAATACTTCTGACCATGTGATATTTCAGTTTTTCGTTTTAAATAAATTTGCAAAAATTTCTACATTTCTGTTTTTTTTCATCAAGATGGGGTGCAGAGTGTACATTAATGAGAAAAAAAAATGAACATTTTTGAATTTACCAAATGGCTGCAATGAATCAAAGAGTGAAAAATTTAAAGGGGTCTGAATACTTTCCGTACCCACTGTATATTGCAAGATTTTGGCCAACAATCTCCTTATGTCACTAAAAGCATTGAAGAAGGGTCGTGGCTGGGTCTTCCAGCATGAAAATTACCCGAAACATGAAGGACAACTAAGGAGCGGCTCCGTAAGTAGCATTTCAAGGTCCTGGAGTGGCCTAGCCAGTCTCCAGACCTGAACCCAATAGAAAATCTTTGCAGAGAGCTGAAACTCGTAATCAATCGACAGCCCTGAAACCTGAAAGATCTCGAAAAGATCTGTATAGAGGAGTGGGCAAAAATCCCTGTTGCAGGAAAACACAACATAATACATATATATATATATATATATATATATATATATATATATATATATATATATATATATATAATATTAATCTGCAAAATGTTTTTTGGTTGCCACCTGTTCACACTAGCTTGGATGTGCTGGTCCTTTTTCTCTGTTTGTATGAAACCCTTTTTGGACATGTGCACTCCTACTCCTATCAGCGTCAGGTGTTTTTAGTTACCTGGTTCATTCCTACCCCATAAATTGTAGGCTTCTTGCCCAGGACAGGGACCCAACAATGAAGGATGCCTTGACGTTGGCTGTTGGGCTCACATATATTGCCTAATCTATGCACTACGTACCTTCTTTTTACTGTAATTTTTCATAGCAATTTTGCAGATTAATATTTCTTATATACATTATATAGCGCTTTCCCATTTTCTATGGCAGTAATGCAGCTTCAGTGTTCTAGAGTAATCATTCTTAGTAATTCATGGTGCAACCTTATAGTTTTATTTTTCTTTTAGAGATCATGTCAACTTCAACTTGCTTAACTGTTCACAATAAAAGTAATTCTGACCAGGGGTGCCCAAACTTTTACATGCCACTGTATATATGTATATAGAGTATATATCTCCTTCTCAGTAAAAAAAAAAATATATATATATTTTTAGAGGTGTGGGTGGCCCAAATTGAACTTTTGATATGGGGCATGTGATTTGTATTTATGCCACTGCTTTGAGGGCGGTAATAATGAGCGCAATCTGTCCTGTTGCTCGGAGTCCGAGGCTTCAGGTTTCTTATGGCCAGATTCCCCTCTTCATAAGCGGTGTGCCGAGCAGGGAGCGGTGCCCAGACATTTCTTGCGCAAGGTCCTCAAGCTGTCAGTGTCCGTAGCCGGCAATTACCAACATTAAGAACTCAATATGTTGGAAATGTAGGACCAGCTTCCCACTGCGGCTCAGGAATGCTCCAAAAATGCATATTTTTGGATATGGCTTTGCAAACCCCTGCAAACCTCATTGTGACCTGCCTTGCGAATCTGTCATGGCAAAAATTGGGACGGTTTGCATGATATAGGTAGTAGCACCATTCTCCTTGATACACCCACTTGCCAATGTATTCATGTATTTTGTAGAATTGCTCGGTGCAGTGTTCATGGAAAAGCTGCCCCAAAAAATTGGAATTTCATGGGGTATGCAATTACAGGCATGTCAGGCGAGGTGGCAGGTGCTCTATAAAAGCAGGTGTTGCGTCACACAATTGTGTTACAGACTCTTGGCCGTGTACTAACTTTACTTTTCCTGCACTCCTTACAAGAGTGCGCACCACTGTATATGTTCCCCTCCGTTATGTAAGTGGACGGACAAGCAGCTTTCGCTTATTAGGAAACTCGTGACCTGCCCTTTATAACCTTTTGCGTTCCATCTTTTGTCTTGGTTGCGAAGAGCAAGGATATAAGTTGGCGCTATACAACTAAAATCTATTATTATTTGTTATTGATTATTATCATCTTCATAATCATGTTGCGGACCGTGGTGTTTATTTTTAAGAGCGAAATACCTCTGAAATCCTAATTCCAAAGCGTTTCTTCAGGCTGACGTCGCCGTTCCACTGTTTCTGTAGGGAAAGCTGCAAATGAATAATTCTATAAATTCCTACAGGTTGGCACACGCAATCTGCTAAAATATGTCACATATTAATGGCAGAGGTAAAATAATAAGACTTTTTAAGACTAAATATGTATGCGGCAAGATAAATTGCGAGCGTTGGTCCCAATTAGAGCACGCTGTGACTTATTCATTAGACGGTATATGCTCCCATAACTGTGTATATGGGGTCTTAAATGTGATTCATTTTGCTGTCCCTCCTGTCAGAGTTTAAAATGGAAAAAATGTAAAGAAGCTGAGATGGAAATCCTTCAGATCAGGTTGCCCCTGGGCCTCTTAAAGTCTAAGAGCTACCAGGAACCCTGCCTTTTTATTTTGGCTTCAGCTACTGTATTACAGGAGCATGTCTGTCTGCTCACAGCTGCTTTTCCATTGGGAACCCTTAAAGCAGACCCTCACTGCACTTCACCAAGACGCCCAGTAGGTGGCGCTGAGGGACGTGAGCCGGCTTCTCTGGCTGTCACCGGCAGACCTGTTGCATTTGCACTGAGCCGCTTGACTGGTGCAGCAGAGGCAGATTCCAGCTGTACCCAGAAGCTGTGCAAATCTCCCGCTGCGGGTCACAGCTGAGCCAGACCCTCACTGATCACAGAGATGCCCCCTGCCCCCGGCCAGAGCCACGCCGATCACAGAAGAGCATGAAGATTTAAAGGGCAGATTGCTGCTGACACAGTCTGGACTTAGGAGCACATAGAGTGTAGAAGATATACGTGAAGAAGACTTTGGGGGCCAGGACTAGGAGGGTGAGTTGTCAAATAGGTGTCACTTGTCATTTTCCAAATATGCCTTTCTTTGATTGCTTAGTCATAGCAGAGGACTATCAGTATGTGCATACAGGTGTAAGTCAAATATCTAAACACTATATATATATATATATATATATATATAGTAGGTTTATATATGATTTTATATATATAGTAGGCTTTTATATCTGAAATGATGGCTTGAGTGTCTGCTCTATGTTCTGAGTTGCAAGTGAGAGCTGATTGCCCCATTAGTTCTGGAGAGGAAGGGGTTACCAGCGCAGGGCATGGCAGATCTTCTTGCCCATTCCTTTGCTGTAGCAGGTACTGTAGTGTTCAGGAGTGTGTGCCCTTGAGCTGGAGCCTTCGTAGAGTTTAACCCTACAAGTGCTGGGGTACAAGCCCTAACTTTATGGCGTATGTCAGGAATGACACATAGTGATGACCCATGCATTCTCAATTGCATTCTTTAGATATTGAGGTCATTGCAACGTATAAAAAAAATGTTGCACCTGGTGCCAAAAATAAAGTCTGTAGGTAGAGTAGATCCTGAGCTCTTCTGCTGTTTTCACTTAGACCCTTGTGATTAGGGAGCGGATTGGGACATAAATCAATCTAGGTGCATATACTGTCCATACAATAGCATTGTGGGGGAGGGGCAGCACGCGGGCGCTAATTATGTCACTAACCAAACACAATGACAGCTGCAGTTTCCAGATAGTTTAGAATGAATGTACATGTTCCCTATCTAGGTATATGTGTCTCCCGCTTGCACTGGCCCATCACATGATATGATGGATACACACTAAGTACAAGCCATAACCCAACAATATGTTCTTCTGACCATTGACAACATATGGGCATTTCCCCAATGTACGCTTTCTTTCTGCCATTCTCAGTTGGCGATGCATACACCAAGAGCTGGATTAGTGACGAGATAGCAGGCACCGAAATATTGGGGCTTTCATTACAATTCTAGCTACTGGAGGACCGATTAGTGATGTGATAGATGTGTGTCCATATGTGTATATAGACTGTCAGATCTTAGGTACAATCACAGCGTAGATCTGCACGCAGCCACACACAGGTCCAGACAGACAAGTTCCCAAGATCTCAACTTTATTCTGAAGTTTCTAAAAACTCCATCCTGTAGCTAAGTAATCATATTCTTACACAAAAAATTTTTTTCATTCGCAGTTGTTTTGATAAATGTCTGCCAAATATAAATTTCCAAAAATAGAAATGTGTAAAATATGTCACTGACTGAAATCAGTGCATCCATGTGAACTAAACATTTACCATCTTAGCTGAAAGGGGGAGTATTAGGCCACGTGCACACATTCAGTATTCGGTCAGTATTTCACATCAGTATCTGTAAGCCAAAACCAGGAGTGGGTGATAAATCCAGAAGTGGTGACGGGTCTCTATTATACTCTTCCTCTGATTGCTCCACTCCTGGTTTTGGTTTATAATTACTGTGGAAAAATATCGACCAAATACTGCAGGTGTAAAAGTGGCCTATGGGTACGTTCCCACGTTCAGGAATTGCTGCAGTTTTGACGCTGCATATTTAAAACCGCAGCGGCCAGATGTCACAGCATTGTGGATGGGATTTCTAGAAATGCCATGTCCAGTATATGTTCAGAGATGCCTGCGGATCATCCGGGGAGACGGGCATGCGGCTCCTCTTCCAGGACCGCAGCGTGTCAATGTCATCAATAGAATTCAGCATTTTGGTCCCAGTGAACACGTGCTGCGTCCAAAGCGCTGCTACATCCGGATCGTGGACACATAGCCTTAAACTGAAAAGACTGATCGATCTCGATACATACAGAGGGAGTTATAGGAATGATGCAGCAGGTGGATCTGATTGCAGGAATGGGTTAACTCTCTACAGTTAAATGCCTAGATTTTTTTTTCATTCAATCTTCTCTATTTTTGATTATTTATATATATATATATATATATATATATATATATATATATATACATTCATATAGACGTTAGGTTTAACCGAGTGAATGGGAATTAAAGTGTAACATTCATTGTACATATTTTGATTAAAGAACGGCGGAGATTGTACACATGTACGCTTTAGTAATATAGTCGTATTTTCGGATCTGTGAGAACATTTACATTGGTGGTGTAGAAGGAAGAAGGCACTAGCACGCTTGAAACCTTTCTGACTTTCATCATCTTCTGCCTCCAACCTTTCTTTAGTTTTTGTAACATAGCCATTCACTATAACTAAACTGGATTCTGTGGCTTCTTGGTCATTCTGATCTCTAAAAGTATCCAAATCCCCGGCAGAGATAACTGGCTGTTTACTTGTTCAGGGCATGGGTGTTATGGAGTCCCTTCTTATGATCAGCAGTGACAAATATCGAAGCTGTACTCAATAGAAAAAAACACACCGACGCTGCTAGAAAATATCCGTTCTACTCACTATAATGAAATCCCAGCTATTCTGACAGTTTTGGTTCAGGCTCCCACTAGGTGGCGCAGTGACTCATTACACGCCAACGTTCAATAGTCCTACTTTTCCTTTAAGAGTCATTTCTAACCTCGCAGTGACCCTATTGCACTAACATTTGCTCTCTGCTGCAGGTACTAAAACTAACATCTTAATACATTATTACATCATCCCAATAGATTTGACAAATGTGCGCTGTTTCATAAACTCCTCCCTAATCTTCAAATTATGCCTAAGAAAAACATAAAAAAAAAAGAAATGAATTGTTCAGTGTAGGGCGAGGTGATGACTTGTCCATCAAGACTTGTAGGAATGCAATAAATATTCTCAAAGCGCCTGCAATGGCTCCGACCAGAAAAGTAGCAATCTGACACTGTTGTGTCTCTGTTACACCCCATAAAAGAAAATGGAAATTGCAAGTGTCAAACAGTCCGGCAGCATTTTAACATCAATGACCTGTCGGGATTCTAAGGCAGCCATGAAAAGAAAAGGAGCTACCTTGACTGGTTAATATTTTAACTCTTCCAGCTCTTTTCAGCACGTAGCAATATTTTCACTCCATATGTACATTTCTAATTTGACTACTAAAATACACCTGTCATAACCCAATGTGATCCTTAGGATTTAGGGGTGATTTGTTTTATTATGCAAATTTTGCTTCATTGTATCTGAAGGTGTCAATGTGAAAAGTGGAGTAAGAAAGGAGCTAATGTGCTTTACCTGGTGGCACCAGCAAGCTACAAGTGGTGCCTATGGTGCCTCTACCCTAGTAATGTAGAGAATGGCGGGTCGTGACCATCATGGCACCGTGATAATTGTGACATCTTCCCTTTACAGCTTAACAACATTCTGTCATGTTCTCTACAATGGTGTGGATTTACTATGAAGGACACATGGAAGGTAGACCACTGCACCCCTGCAAGACTGACAGTGGCATTTATCTACTAAAGGCCCAAACTTTGTTTAGCATTTCTGTCTCTGAGAACAAAAGTCCAGAGTTTTGGCTACAGGTGTTCCTGTTTACACTGAACACTTCCATAGATAAGGGACATGTACATAGCTTAGTGTCTGGTCTATGCATTACTCCCCCATGTAAACAAAGCCGTACTTTAAGATGACAACTTCTTTTAGTACCTTAAGAGGAGAGCTGCACAGAATACATTATAAAGTTGCCCAAAACGTTAATAACTGAATTCAAGCGTGCAAAACACCAATTCCATAGCCCAGCTAAAAATTATCTAAAAATGAGCGGCATCTCCATGTTAGGCCGGGGTCACACTCGCGAGTGCAATGCGAGAAACTCGCGCAAGTCTCTCGCCAGAAATGCCGGCGGAACTCAGGACCGGAGTATGCGGCTGTATAGAAAGACATGCAGCTGCACACTCCGGTCCGAACCGCCAGCGGCAGTATTGATGCAAGAGACTTGTGCGAGTTTCTCGCATTGCACTCGCAAGTGTGACCCCGGCCTAAGAAGGATATCTGTGGTAGATCACCGCATCAGTGTTGCTGTCAATGCATTTGGCAACATTGTGTTGTGAGTTCATTCTCTGGTTTACCAGTTGTGAGTTCTCCTTCCAGACTCCCTCTGGTAGTAACAGGAGGTAGAGAGGCTGATTTGATCGGTGGAAATCTGCCACCTGAGAATGAGGATGACGATTGGATTTAAGACAGCCGATGCCCTATTCAGTTGCTAGTGAGTCCTTCTGGCTTGTCAGCTCTTGGTTTTCAGCTCTGTTCCAGTCATCTAAAGCTAAGTTTTTCTGCTAATGTTCACGCTTGATTTTGTTAGTCTATTCAGTTTTTTGGTGTGATCAGCCAGCCCCTGCTGGGGGCTGTGCTGAATTTCCACTCTTATTTATCAGTAATTTGCCAATTGGCTTTTTGTCCCTTACTAGTTCGGTCTCTTTTTGCTCTGTCTCAGAATATTTCAGAGTGCTGATATAGTGGGAGAAGCCTAGTGACTTCAGGGTTAATTTTGCTATCAGAAGTGTTGGACATGATTTTTGTAGGGTTTTCTGCAGGTTGCAGACAGTGTCTTTCCTTTCCTTTCCTGTCTAGTTAGTTTGGGACCCATCATTTGCTCAGCCTATTTTCCTGCCTGTGTTTGTGCCTTCATCTTGTTTCACTGTCAATACATGTGTGGGGGCTATCTATTTCTTTGGGGTCTGCTCTGGGGCAGTTAGTTTTCCCTTTTCTTGCTTTAGGCTTATTTAGTCCTCCGGCCGTTACAAGACGTCTAGGAACATCGTAGGCACGCTCCACGGCTACTGCTAGTTGTGTTGTAAGATCAGGGATCTGTATTCTGCATAGTTACCAACCTCTCTGGTTTTCTGTGACTTAGCTTGTTGTGCTTTTTCTCCTCGGTGACCCATTCATAACAGAATCACCAGCCATACCGCAGATTTTAGGGTACTCAAAAGCAGGAAAAAGTTGTAAAAAAAAAGTGTCAGAATTTTTTTAAAAATATTTTTTCCTCTTTTTTCTCTGGGGCCAGCCGCAGGTTTTTTTTTCTTTTTCCTAATGGAGATTAAGCAATTGTCTGATCGTGTGGAGCAGCTGGCTGCTGAAGTGCAGGGAATTTCCACCTACCTCATTCAGTCACATTCTGGGGATCGGTCTAAATTTCTGAATTTTAAGAATTGTAAATTATTTCTGGCCTTGAAGCCTAAATCATCGGGGAGCTCTGTTCAGCAGGTTAAAATTGTCATCTCCTTGCTGCGCGGCGATCCTCAGGATTGGGCTTTTTCTCTGACACCTGAAAATCCTATTCTGACTAATGTGGATGCATTTTTTCAAGTCTTTGGGTTGTTGTATGATGAACCTAATGCTGTTCATCAAGCTGAGAGAACCCTGTTAGCATTAAACCAGGGTCAGGATTCTGCAGAGTTATACTGTCAAAAATTCTGAAAGTGGGCGGTCCTTACTACATGGAATGATAGTGCATTGGCAGCTCTCTTTCGGAAGGGTTTATCAGAGACCGTAAAAGATGTTATGATGGGATTTCCTGTTCCCTCTGGTCTGGATGATTCTATGTCATTAGCCATTCAAGTTGATCGGCGTTTACGTGAACGTAAAACTACACGGGAGGCGCTGCCACCTTTTGAACAAACGTCTGAATCTATGCAGTGTGATGGGGTTTTGTCTAGGGTGTAACGTCAGGAGTTTAGAAGGCGTAATAAGCTGTGTTTTTTCTGTGGAGACGCCTCTCATATTATTTCTGTCTGCCCAAAACGAGAGAAATGTTTTGCACACACATTTGCTGTGGGCAGTATACAACCTAAGTTTCTTTTGGCAATTACTCTGATCTGCTCCTTATCCACGTTTTCCACGAAGGCTTTTGTGGATTCAGGAGCAGCGTTGAATCTGATGGATTTGGACTTTGCTAAACGTTGTGGTTTTTCCATGACGCCGCTGCGGACGCCTATTCCTTTGAGGGGTATTGATGCTACTCCTTTGGCGGAGAATAAACCTCAGTTTTGGACCCAGGTGACAATTCGAGTTGCCCCAGACCACCAAGAAAATTGTAAATTTTTGGTGCTGCATAATCTGCATGATACTATTGTTCTGGGTTTTCCTTGGTTGCAAACTCATAATACAGTTTTGGATTGGAAATCTGTGTCTGTGGTGAGTTGGGGTTGTCAGTGTGTTCTTAGGGACGCTCCTGTTTTCTCCACCTCTCCTCAGTCTCATTATATTCCTGATTATCTAGCCGATTTTTCTGATGTATTTAGTGAGAGCAAGTCTGCGTCTTTGCCTCCTCATAGGAGTTATGACTGTGCAATTGAGTTGATGCCTGGGTGTAAATTTCCCAAGGGTCGGCTTTTCAACTTATCAGTACCCGAACATGATGCTATGCGATCCTATATTAAGGAGTCATTGGAGAAGGGTCATATTAGACCATCCTCGTCACCTTTAGGTGCTGTTTTTTTTTTTGTGGCCAAGAAAGATTCATTAAGACCGTGTATTGATTATCGTTCCCTTAACAAGATGACGGTTAAATATCAGTACCCGTTACCTCTGATGTCTGATTTATTCTCCAGAGTTAAGAGTGCCTGCTGGTTTACTAAGCTTGACCTCAGGGGGGGCGTATAATCTTATTCGCATCAAGCACGGGGATGAATGGAAGACGGCGTTTAATACTTAAGACATTTTGAGTACCTGGTGATGCCTTTTGGGCTCACTAATGCCCCTTCTGTCTTCCAGTCCTTTATGAATGATATTTTCCGTGACCTTGTGGATAAGTTTTTGATCATCTATCTGGATGATCTTTTGATCTTTTCTAGTGATTGGGATTCTCATGTGGAACATGTCCGGACTGTGTTCTGGATTTTGAGGGAGAATTCCCTGTTTGTTAAGGGATCGAAATGCCTCTTTGGTGTATAGATGATTTCATTTTTGGGATTTATCTTATCTCCATCGACTATTGAAATGGACCCGGCCAAGGTACAGGCCATTTATGATTGGGTTCAGCCTACTTCTTTGAAGGCCCTCCAGAAGTTTTTGGGTTTTGCTAATCTCTATCGTAAATTTATAGGTAATTTTTCTGGTATTGTCAAACCACTGACTGATCTGACCAAGTAGGGCGCTGATGTGCTGAATTGGTCTCCTGAGGCTATCTCAGCATTTCAGGAGCTTAAGCAGAGATTTACTTCAACTCCAGTTTTACGGCAACCTGATGTCTCACTTCCATTTCAGGTGGAGGTAGATGCTTCTGAGATTGGTGCAGGAGCTGTTTTGTCCCCAAAAGACCCTGTGACTTCTAAGCTGAATCCCTGTGCCTTCTTTTCTCGAAAGTTCTCCCCATCTGAACGCAATTATGAGGTGGGGAATCGGGAGTTGTTGGCCATGAAGTGGGCATTTGAGGAGTGGAGACATTGGTTGGAGGGAGCTAGACATCAAGTTGTGGTCCTCACCGATCACAAGAATTTGATTTATCTGGAGTCGGCCAAATGCTTGAATCCTAGACAGGCTAGATGGGCCTTGTTTTTCACCCATTTTAATTTTGTGGTCTCTTTTCTTCCGGGCACTAAGAATGTTAAGGCAGACGCCCTTTCTCGGAGTTTCTTTGCCGATTCTCTTAGTGTGATCGAGCCTACTACCATCCTAGGTGAGGGGGTAGTTCTTTCTGCCATTTCGCCTGATTTGAGACGTGCCCTGGAGAAATTTCAGGAGGATAAACCTGAGCGTTGCCCTATGGGAAAATTGTATGTTCCTGACCAGTGGAGAAAGAGAGTGATGTCTGAAATTCATTGCTCCGCATTGGCTGATCATCCAGGTATTTTTGGTACCAGAGATTTGGTGAGTCGGTCCTTTTGGTGGCCTGTCTTATCTCGTGATGTCAGGAATTTTGTACAGTCCTGTGGGACTTGTTCTCGGTCTAAACCCTGTTCTCATTCTAGTGGGTTGCTGATGCCCTTGCCGGTGCCCAAGAGGCCATGGACCCATATCTCAATGGATTTTATTTCTGATCTTCCTGTCTCTCAGAGAATGACTGTTATCTGGGTGATTTGTGATAGATTTTCGAAGATGGTCCATCTTGTACCACTCCCAAAGTTGCCATCTTCCTCTGAGTTGGTGCCCTTGTTTTTACAACAGGTGGTTCAGTTACATGGGATTCCTGAGAATATTGTGTCCGACAGAGGAGTCCAGTTTGTTTCTAGATTCTGGGAAAGCCTTTTGTTCCAATCTGGGAATTCAGTTATCCTTCTCCGCGTTTCATCCCCAGACCAATGGACAGACTGAGAGAACAAACCAGACCTTGGAGTCTTATTTGAGATGTTTTATATCTGCTGATCAGGATGATTGGGTCTCATTTTTGCCCTTGGCCGAATTTGCACTGAACAATAGAGCTAGTTCTGCCACTTTGATGTCACCCTTTTTCTGTAATTTTTGGTTTCATCCTCGATTCTCTTCAGGGCAAGTGGAATCTTCGTCCTGCCCAGGTGTGGATACTGTGGTTAAGAGAATGCAGCAGATATGGGACCAAGTGGTGGATAAGTTGTCACTCTCTCAGGAAAAGGCCCAGCGATTTAAAAGTTTAAAGTGGGTGATATGGTTTGGTTGTCGTCTAGGAATATTCCTATGAAGCTTGCATCTCCTAAATTTAAGCCAAGATTTATTGGTCCTTATAAGATTTTGGAAATTCTTAATCCTGTTTCGTTTCGATTGGCTCTTCCAGTTACGTTCAAGATCCATAACGTATTTCACAAATCTCTGTTGAAGAGGTTTGTTGAGCCAGTGCTATGGCAGCACCTCCTGACCCTGTGTTGGTTGAAGGCAAAGTGGAATATGAGGTAGAGAAAATATTGGATTCTCGTTTGGTTAGACGGAGACTCCAGTATTTGGTCAAATGGAAGGGTTATGGTCAGGAGGATAATTCTTGGGTCTCTGCCTCCGATATTCATGCCAATAGATTGGTTCGTGCCTTTCACCGGGCTCATTCTGATCGGCCTGGTGGCGTAGATGAGGGTTCAGTGACCCCTCCTCAAGGGGTGGGTACTGTTTTGAGTTCATTCTCTGGTTCACCAGTTGTGAGTTCTCCTTCCAGACTCCCTCTGGTGGTAACAGGAGGTAGAGAGGCTGATTTGATCGGTGGAAATCTGCCACCTGAGAATGAGGATGACGATTGGATCTCAGGAGTCTCAGATTGGATTTAAGACAGCCGACGCCCTATTCAGTTGCTGGTGATTCCTTCTGGCTTGTCAACTCTTGGTTTTCAGCTCTGTTCCAGTCATCTAAAGCTAAGTTTTTCTGCTAATGTTCACACTTGATTTTGTTGGTCTATTCAATTTTTTGGTGTGATCAGCCAGCCCCTGCTGGGGGCTGTGCTGAATTTCCACTCTTATTTATCAGTAATTTGCCAATTGGCTTTTTGTCTCTTACTAGTTCGGTCTCTTTTTGCTCTGTCTCAGAATATTTCAGAGTGCTGATATAGTGGGAGAAGTCTAGTGACTTCAGGGTTAATTTTGCTATCAGAAGTGTTGGACATGATTTTTGTAGGGTTTTTTGCAGGTTGTAGACAGTGTCTTTCCTTTCCTGTCTAGTTAGTTTGGGCCCCATCATTTGCTCAGCCTATTTTCCTGCCTGTGTTTGTGCCTTCATCTTGTTTCACTGTCAATACATGTGTGGGGGCTATCTATTCCTTTGGGGTCTGCTCTTGGGCAGTTAGTTTTCCCTTTTCTTGCTTTAGGCTTATTTAGTCCTCCGGCTGTGACGAGGCGTCTAGGAACATCGTGGGAACGCTCCACGGCTACTGCTAGTTGTGTTGTAAGATCAAGGATCTGCAATCTGCATAGTTACCAACCTCTCTAGTTTTCTGTGACTTAGCTTGTTGTACTTTTTCTCCTCCGTGACCCATTCATAACACATTGAATATGAAGAGCCATTGAATGATACAGATCTTTTCTTGAATTGTACATCCTTTTCAGCAAGATTATTAGAATGATGATGTTCAGTACATAGGAACCCAGTTTGGGAGTTGTGCAGTGTGTATTCGTTTCTGTTTTAACAATGTTTTAAAGTGACTTTCCATCCGAGACCTTTCTGACATATTCCCCAGATATGCCATTAATGTATGATAGAAGGAAAGTTGGGTGGGTCAAAGACTTAGGGGCCCCTGTTCTGCTGCTAGGTGGTCAGAGGATTTCAGGCAGCAACTTATCACAAATGAATGACATATTCTATGTAATTAAATGGAATCTGTCAGCAGGATTTCACACTACAAACTATTTATTTGTGCATGTAGATATGTCCAGCATTAACTTTACATGGCCAGCGTAAATGAGGCTGAAGAGATATTTGTAGATCTGAAGCCACTGTCACTGCAGCTCTATTCCCTGCCCAGCACTGGCTCCTGCTTGACTGGCTCCTCATTTGCTTGAAGTTGCACAGCATAAAGTCTGTCAGTCAAGTAGGAGGGGGTTGTGCTGGGCAAAGAATAGAGCTGGAGTGACAGAGGCTTCAGTCTCATTTGATTATTAATTAAAACATTGATTTCTCAGTAATGGAGGTACGGACTGACCATGTAAAGGTATTGCTGAACATGTCTTTGAAATAGTTACATGTGTATGTGAATAGTTTGGGGTTTGATAGATTTCCTTTAAATGGGATATCTGGGACTTTAAAAAAAAAGGCTTGTAGTTGCTAACAGAGTCGACTACCTGTCTGTTGTACCCGGCGTTGGTCATTAACCGCTCCTGCCAGAGATTCAGCAGAGTTGGCAGCTTCTCTTCCTGTTGACAGGGCGGGACTACTGGTTTCATACTGATTGACAGCTGAATTCTCCCAATTAGGCAGCAGGAGCAGGCTGTCAATCAGCATGACACCAGTTGTCCTGCCCTGCCAACAGGAAGAGAACCTGCTGCTTTGTTGACAGGGAGTAGCTGAATCTCTGGATGGAGCGGTCAATGACCAGCACCAGGTACAACAGACAGGTAGTTGCCTCTGTTAGTAACTACATGCCTTCTTTTCTAAAGTCCCGGATAGGTTCTTTAATGTCTCAGGTGAAGCTGGGTCGCCCTCCCAGGGCTGTGGGGTACTCGGTACCGGGCCGGTATCAGTGGGATGTGTCACAGCAGTGGTGACCCGGACTGTGGCCCTGGGCACCCAAGTAATAGGAAGATGTGAATGGTGGAATGTAGTTAGATGAATAGTTTGTGACGCCACCTGTGGTGCTCGGCAAGGGAGGTGTTAAGCGGATGCTGCATGCAGATCTGCTGGGACTGATGGTATGGTGCAGCAAAGATGTAAAAGCTCCCCACAGGTGAAGCTATAGTCCCAGGGCAGTGTAGATGTGGTTGGCACGGAGATGTAGTGGTGCCGGAAAGGTAGGAAGCAGACAAGACACAGCGGGGTGCAATTTCTGTACCTTTACTTGATAACTGCAGTCCAGGTCCTGATTACAGATGGTATTCGAGCAGGCTAGCCTGGAAGCAATTCAGGGATTCTCTCTCAGCAGATGGGTTGTGCAGTCTCCTTACTAGCGCTTATTTGCGGGATCTCCAGTACCAAGTTACACTGAAGTTCCTTCTGTCAGATGTTCTCAAGAAACTCACTTGCACGGCAGACAGCTGTAGCCTATCTCAGGGACTCCTCTCTCCTGAGTCCCGGCTCAATATCCAAGCTGCTGTTGTGCCCTCAAGTCTTAGATGGGAGTAGGGCATTTTACAGCCTCCTACTCCTCTGGTGTCTGTTGCAGGACCGTAAGTATCCGTATAACCATGGAGACCAGGCTCCAGTTCATGCGCTCTCTCCAGAGATGAGCTCTTCCTCTCAGCTGTATCTCAGCGCTCCTTCCACACGTCTCCACACTTCACCCTCCACAGACTAACTAACTAACCAACCACCCCTTCCTCTTGGCCCTCAGAGAGCACTTCTCCCCTTAATCCCGGTTCAGAGTTCCCCCTGCTGGCCTGGAGTGGAACTGTGTGGCATGCATAGATTGACTGCGAGAAAGACCCATCATTGCCTCCAAGCCTGGCATTACCCTCCCCTGGAGGAAGGCAAAGCCACTTCGGCGACCATACTCCTGGGGGCGCCACAAACCCTTTTAAATCCTTTTCTGTATCTGTATTATATCACTTTTAAGGCTAAAAAAAGACTTGTTTTTATAGAATTTGTGTAGAGAGCATTGTGTAAATAGGATTTAGAATGAAATGCTATTGGTGTGGTCATTTACGGCGTGACGTGACCCCACAGTGTTATACTTTTGACCAGGAACAGGTGAAGAGAACATTTAGCAGTTTCTAAGACCCGGAGGGAAATTAAAGTTCTCTGCAGCCACGCTTGGAAAGAATAGCTCTCATTATTTTCCATGTACATTTATTTTGACTCTCCTAATCCTTACGCTGATATGATCCATTTAATAAACACATTACGTTCCAACCCCTGAAGATGGTCTCCCGTGGGCAGCGATTAGAGGGTTAGATAACAATTTGACAAGTTGTTTTATATAATGGAAAGTGACCGCTAAGCTCATATGTTTTCATTTCATTTGTCTAGACGGCTCACTTATCTTTTTTTCTCTCCTCTCGGCTCTAGACTATACTACTTTGCGAGACTTGATGACCATTTTCCACAATAGTTGGGGTGCACATAAAAGACTGGCAGCGTTTTCGGCTTTGAGACTCGTGGAATGTTATTGAGAAGGTGGAATAGCCGAGTGCTGTGTGCGACATTAATCAGCGCTCTGCTGGCAGCCGCCATATCCCTGTTATTCATGAGCATCTCCTTTACATGTGATTAATCAGAGTGGTGCTCAGTCTCTGCAGTCATATTTAGGAGTGGGCTTTCTGATATATTAAAGTATTTTCCCTTTATTACCGTCCTTTATTTGTTTAGTTAATTGACCTAATGGAGGAAGGATGCTCAGTCTGGGCTGCGTTATCCAACCCAGACAGCTCATACCCTGATCATTACTTACAACAGTAGGGCTTTGTGCTGTGCTTTACATGAATGTGCTATGGTTCTGAAATATGCCACTAGTGCCAGTGTAGAGAACATTGAATACGGGGCAAATGTCTGAGAACATCCACTGTCCAGGGCGCTCAATCTGGTCTTAAAGATGACATCCCTAGCGCCTAATACCAGTTCAGAATGAGATGGCAACCTGAAGCAAATCCCAAGCTTACTTGTGCTGTTGGAGCATCAGTGAAATGCTTAGTGTTCTACATTGTGTGACCGCACGGTGTCAGAGGAGAGTGAGTCTGAAGTATGCTGTCATCACTCTTTTTTTTTTTTTTTTTTTTAGTGGACCACTCCCTATTAAATAAAACAAAAATAGCTGAAATCATATAGAAAAAATTACTACTATATGTGGCACTAACTTAGTCCGAAATGTTTCAGGGATTTGATGTTTACATTTCACGGTCGCTATCCTATAGTCAGTGAAGGGGGTCAATGAATTAATCTGTGTTTACTGTGTGAACAGCTTCATAGCGCTACTCTCCACAATTAACACAACGCGTGACATGCCTTGCTTTACTTTGTCCATCTTAGACATTGTGGCAGGTGTTAATGGTTCATGCAATGAACAATTGCTAATTAGGGAAATTTCTAGATTTAAGCTCTGATCACATAAAAATACCTGTAAGTGACACTTCTCTTTTTATATTAAAGACTACATGAGGTGGAGGCGGGACAACATTTACAAGATGGCCTCTCTGTTGCTGGCATTGTGGATAATGATGTCACTGAAGTCTTCAAGATATCAGGTAATTTAATGAACAGTATGATTACAACATGAAGATAATAATGCATATGACTGCCCCTACTTACAGCACCAGAGGGACGTATCACCTGCGGGCCCTCATAGAGGTTTTGTCCAAAAGCCATTTCTAGTTCCACACCACCTATGACTATACTGCAGTGTGTATATAAGGTTGAAATGAAGTATCATTTTATAATATTCTGATCTTGATAAAAGCGCCAAACCATTCATAGGTTTTAAAGGAAGCCTGTCACCGTGATAACTCAGACCACTCTGAGCGCAACATGTTATAGAGCAGGGGGAGCTGAGCAGATTGATATAAGGTTTGTGAGAAAAGTTTCAGGATAACCTGTTCTTTAATCATGTAGGCTAAGTTCACACATACCGGAACTCTCGCGGAAATTACCGCGAGAATTCCGGAATTCCATTCCGCGGGAAAATCGCATTTTAAATTCCCGCGATTTTCCTGCGGAAAAACTAGCATTTTGCAAGCGTATTTAGCTTGCAAAATGCTAGCGTTTTCCAAGCGATCTGTAGCATCGCTTGGTGAACTGATTGACAGGTTGGTCACACTCGTCACACATAGTGTTTAACAAGTGTGACCAACTTTTTACTACTGAGGGCGCCTATGCAGCATCTGTAGTAAAAGATAAAATGCAAAAAAAAAATGAAAAATGGTGTTATTCTTACCTTCCGACGTCCCGCGCAGTCGTTCCCAGTAATCCTTTGCGAAAATGCCCGCGATGACGTCCGTTCTCGCGGGATCGCGATGTCTCGCG
This sequence comes from Dendrobates tinctorius, assembly GCF_039654945.1. Classification (NCBI taxonomy): domain Eukaryota; kingdom Metazoa; phylum Chordata; class Amphibia; order Anura; family Dendrobatidae; genus Dendrobates; species Dendrobates tinctorius. Next base: position 29,085,066 of record NW_027361690.1, read on the forward strand.
GTAATTCGCGATGACGTCGCGCGAATGACCGTGAGACTTCGCGATCCCGCGAGAACGGACGCCATCGCGGGCATTTTCGCAAAGGATTACTGGGAACGAGAGCGTGGAGAGAAGCGGGAAGGCTGCGCGGGACGCCGGAAGGTGAGAATAACAATATTTTTTATTTTAAATTCTATTTTTTACAGGGATATGGTACTCAAAGCCCGGAGGACAGTCTCCTGTCCTCCGGACCGTGGGTATCATCCGAAAATGTTCTGCTTACTTTCCGCATGGTGTGCACAGCCACATGCGGGAAGTAAGCGGAACAATGCATTCCTATGGGTGCGGGATCGCCGCAATTCCGCAAAATTAATGAGCATGCTGCGGTTTTTACCGCGAAGCGATTCCGCCGCGGTAAAAACCGCAGCATTAGCACAGCATTGCGGAATCCCATAGGAATGTGTGGGATGCTTATTTTTTGCGTTTTCGCTGCAAAATCGCGTGGTTAAAACCGCCACGAAAAAAACGCCACATGTGAACTCAGCCTAAATCCTCTGCTCTTTCTGGGATTTTCATTCCAGTGGGCGGTCTTATCAATGACTGACCGCTAACTCTGTATTCACTCTTACACAAAGAAAGCTGTCATTTTTAATTACAATTTTTTTATTAAATTGCTATTTTTTAATCTTATTGTACCTGCATCAGCACAATACATAAGCTATCTAACTGTAGAAATAGTAGAATTCTTACTTCAAAGAAATTATTTACCTAAATGTATTTTTAGATCAATCTCATTAATAATCTAGGCCTAGATTGAGAAAATTGCTGCAAAAACTAACCCAATTTACTGTCTTGTCAAGTACAATCCACAAAAAACAGCCAGATCCTAATCTTATTGTAACCTTTGGGGCAAGACTGCTTTGCCTTGTTTATTCTGTCTGTTAGACCCCATTAATAAATCATAGTTTCTAATCTGTCCTCTAATTTTGGATAGAACATGTTACATTAGAGATGAGTGCAAAATATTCCTATTCGTCTGTTCGTGTTTTTTCCCTGGAAATTCGATCCACAAAGAAATATTCTCCTCGAATATAATGTCATTATTATACTCTTGGGTCTCTAGAGTCCAGAGCATAATAAATGTGATACTTAAAAAAAAATAGTGAAAATCCTTATACTCACTTCACCGCTCATCTCTAGTCCGGGGAGGGTGTTGCGCATGTGCCCACAAGGGTTGTGACGCACTTGATGACAATATACGTCTCACCGAGGGACGCATGCGCAAACCTGGAAGTCTCAGCCTACCAACTGAGGTCTAGGGATTTCACCTTTGATGACGACGATCCAAGTCCAAAGATGCGATGAACCGGACCGGTAGCAGTGAGGAGTTCAAGGGGTGGAGCTGTGAGTATAAGGCTAAGTGCACACGTAGATTTTCCTCCTGCGGATTTTTCCACGCAGATTTGAAGAAATCCGCGGTTCAAATGACCTGCATTTTTCCCTGCAGATTTCTTCCTGTTTTTGCGCGTTTTTTGTGCTGTTTTCCACTGCGGTTTTCCCCCTGCGGATTTGGAGAATGGAGCAAGTGGAAAACCGCACAAAAGAAGTGACATGCTGCATTTTTTGTACCGCACAAAAACCGCACGGAAAAAAAACGCAGCATCTGCACAGCGTTTTTTTTTTTTAAATTGATTTACATTGTACTGTAAATCACTTTGTGGATCCGCAGTGTTTCTGCGTGGTAAAATCCGCTGCGGATCCGCAGGAAAAATGCATCGTGTGCACATGGCCTAAGATTTAAAAAAAAAAAAAAAAGTTTACTATTTTGATGGCATTTTTGTGGTACAGAAAAACGGCATAAGGGCCTTTTGATTTGTGGGCCAAACTCACCATTGCAAGTCAAAGGGTTTGCGAAAGAAAAGGACTTTTTTTGGCTCAAACAAGAAAACTGAACGACATATATGGATGGTAAAAACGGACACAGAGACCAAAAACTGAAGAAAGTTGGATCTAGCACACTGATGAAAATTGTTTTGTTTTCATTTGTGTACGTGACATGTGAATAAGGTGAAAGGCAGTGTTCACACATTGTGGCCAAGTTGCATTTTTTTTGGCTGTGATTGCGGTAGAACTGCAGTGATTTTGATGACATTTTTGAAAATCACGGTAGTGTGTTTTGGCTGCAATTGCAAAAAAAAAAAAAAAAAAAACAACCCAGCTGCAACATGTGAACGCAGCCTTATTGTTTGTCTATCAGATTTTCAAAAATTAAATGAAGGTATAAAACCTCTTTATGGAATTGTCAAAATCAAAGTCATTTGATAAATACTTATTCATACACATATCATAAAGGGCAGCTGTCCAAGAAAATTGGGGCACACCACAGAAGTGAAAAGTGAGGCAGTGTATGAATCAGAAGGCATATTTTGATAACTCTCAGAAGGACTTTGTGTTGACTTTTATGCAGTCTGTTCTCTTCCCCCTCGATTGTTGACTGTCTGAGTCTAAGCATCCCCTCCTGACATCATTTTCTCTGAACGCTGGTAGAGAGGCAGACTTTTCTGGTTGGTTGGAGAGTTGAGCTCATTGGAGCCCCAGGATAACCTGCCTGCTGTATTGCTCAGAACACAATCCAGATATGAAGTCATAAATTGAAATTGCAGGCGTTATGAAACTGAAGAGGAGAGGCTAATGAGAGGGCATACAGAGTTAAACAGAAATGCAGTGACGAAACCATCTTTATACCACTAGAAGCCATAAATTGCCCATATGCACCTGCTCCCCATATATTCTTCACAAATAACTTTTTAACCCCTGCACCTTAGAATATGTTTTCTCTAAACTTTCATTGGCCCTTTAGACTTGCAGCTTTGGCAGTGTGCGCTTCAAGTAGCTTTGTTTCATTTATAAGATTAACCTTATTTGTCAACTCTCCCAAAAAGTCCCCAGGCTATTGAAAGAAAAAAAGAAAGCCTCCATAACCCTTGAAAGAGTTAACCATTCTCTGGGTTTCTGCAAAAACTTCCTAGAAAGGAAGTGCTAAGGAGCTGGTCCCCAGTAGACTGTATCTGACTGTTGGAGCATCAACTGTCAGTTTTATTTTCTCTATCATTTGCACATTTGGGACCCTCTCTCTTTCCTTGGCTGTAATCATGACACTGTCCTGCCAGTACTGCCGCCAGATCTCCTGGACTCCCGGAAGAGTTGGTAGCTTGCCGGTGTACAATGTAAAACTTCTCACAGGGTTGTACTCCACCAAGAGCAATTGGGTAAAGACGGGATTTGGGCTTCCAAAAAGGGTTTGATTTAAAAGACAGGTCCTGAATATGATTCAGCTTTTTAATTTATGCATACATTTGTCATTTATTAAGAGTTGCGTCTACAATGCAACTTCTATCACGCATGTCATAGATTTAGGCCTCCTCATTGGAACCACACCCAAACCCAGTTCAGTTAGGCCACATTCAGCATTTCGTCAGTATTTTACCTAAGGGTACCGTTACACCTAGCGACTCACCAGCGATCCCGACCAGCGATATGACGTGGTCAGGATCGCTGGTGAATCGCTAGGTGGTCGCTAGTGAGCTGCCACTCAGGCAGATCTCACTAGCGACATCGCTGGGGACAGGGGTCGCTACTTACCTGTCAGACGCGGCGATCCTGCGTCCTCCCGCCCGGCTCCACGCGTCGCTCGTCGTCACAGCAGGAAGCGCCACAGGAAGCTGACGACGAGGAATGGTCCAGCAGCTTCTCGCATGATCAGCGATAACCAGCGGGGGAGCCGGTCGGAGGTAAGTATCATATGCAGCGATATCGCTAGCAATATTGCTGCAACGTCACAAAATCGGTGACTTTACAGCGATATTGCTAGCGATATCGCAGTGTGTAACGGGGGCTTTAGTTTCTGTAAGCCAAAACCGGGAGAGGAAAAGTATAATAGAAACACGTGCACACAAGGGCAAATTAAAAGTAGCCAGGGCCCCAGGCAGTTTAGAAGGCATGGCCCCCCCTTCCCAGGTACCCGATGTATCACATGACATATCACATTATTCCCTTTTATAGATAATGTGATTGGTCATGTGAGCACGTCGCACACATTTTACACTTATGTACAACATAGCACTATACATAATAGAGCAGGGGTGGGAAATTAGTTTTCCCAAGAGGACACTTGACAGATCGTGACTGCTGTGGAGGCAGAAAACAAAGAAAACAAAATCATAAGCCATACTGCAATGAGGATAACAGCCCAAAGGCCCAGCAATATGCCCCATCATAGCCATTTCATGCAGTATGAGCACCCACACAGCCCCCTACATACAGTATGAGTCAACATACAGACCTCTACATACAGTACAAACACCCCACATAGCTGCGTATATACAGTATAAGCCCCCACATAACCTCCTATATACAGTATGAGCCTGCACATAGCTGCCTACATACAGTATTAGCCCCCATATAGCCTCCTATATACTGTATGAGCCCCCACATACCTGCCTATATACAGTATGAGCCCTCATATCCTCATATAGCCTCCTATATACAGTATGAGCTCACATAGCCTACTCTATACAGTATGAGCCTGCACATAGCTGCCTATATACAGCATGAGCCCCCATATAGATTCCTATATACAGTATGAGCCTGCACATAGCTGCCTACATACAGTATTAGCCCCCATATAGCCTCCTATATACTGTATGAGCCCCCACATACCTGCCTATATACAGTATGAGCCCTCATATCCTCATATAGCCTCCTATATACAGTATGAGCTCACATAGCCTACTCTATACAGTATGAGCCTGCACATAGCTGCCTATATACAGCATGAGCCCCCATATAGATTCCTATATACAGTATGAGCCTGCGCATAGCTGCCTATATACAGTATGAGCCCCATATAGACTCCTATATACAGTATAAGCCTGCACATAGCTGCCTATATACAGTATGAGCCCCCCATATAGACTCTTATATACAGTATGACAGTATGACAATGTCCTCAGAAATAAGAATACAGAAAATAAATGGGAAATATTTAAGAACATCCTTAATAGGCACTGTAAGCGGTTTATACCTTGAAGAAATAAAAGGACAAGAAATAGGAAAAACCCAATGTGGCTAAACAAAGAAGTAAGAGGGGCTATTAACAGTAAAAAGAAAGCATTTAAACTACTAAAGCAGGATGGCACCGTTGAAGCTCTAAAAAACTATAAGGAAAAAAATTCTTTATCTAAAAAAATAATTAAAGCTGCCAAAAAGGAAACAAAGAAGCACATTGCTAAGGAGAGTAAAAATAATCCCAAGCTGTTCTTCAACTATATCAATAGTAAAAGAATCAAAAGTGAAAGTGTAGTCCCATTAAAAAATTGTGAGGAAAGTATGGTTGTAGATGATGAGGAAAAAGCTAATATACCGTGTTTACCCGAAAGTAGGACCCCCCCGAAAGTAAGACAGGGTGGGGGTTACGGGGGGGTCCTTCAATGTAAGGCCTCCCCCGAATGTAAGGCAGGGTTGGGGGCCGCTGTGAAATGTAAGGCCCTTACCTTTGGGCCGCCGCTGTCCCCCATTGGGTCCCCAGGCTCCAGAGGTGTCCTCAGGTGCAGCTGGGCGGGTCCAGCGCTCATGGGGTTAACTCGCCGTGTTAACCCCGCAATCCGCCCAGCTCAACAGCTCATTGGCCGCCCCTGTTCCCCACGTCACCGCCGGCCCCCGGCTCGAGCACTGATTGGTCCAGCAGTTCGGGCTGTAATTGGCCGCCCCAGCCCCACGTCACCGCTGTTTCCCTGCTGATTGGCACAGCGTTCCCTGCAGCACAGGCCTTCCGCACCCACAGCCGCACCGCAGAGGAAAACGTCCAGCATTTAAAAACCAAGTAGGGAAACATGTACTGTATAGGGTATGGGGCTGTGTGCAGTGGGATACGGCACTGTTATGGGGTGTGGGGCTGTGTGCAGTGGGATACGGCACTGTTATGGGGTGTGGGGCTGTGTGCAGTGGGATACGGCACTGTTATGGGGTGTGGGGCTGTGTGCAGTGGGATACGGCACTGTTATGGGGTGTGGGGCTGTGTGCAGTGGGATACGGCACTGTTATGGGGTATAACAGCATGTTAATAAATGTTAATTTATTGGTTAAAAAGAAATTGTCATTTTTTTTCGGCTAAGACCTCCCCCGAAAGTAAGACAGGGTGGGACTTTTTGGGGTAAAATTAATGTAAGACAGGGTCTTACTTTCGGGGAAACACGGTATTAAACACCTTCTTCTCCACGGTGGAAAATGAAATGCTAGGTGAAATGCCGAGAGACAAAGAAAACCCTATATTAAGGGTCACAAATCTAACCCCAAGAAGAGGTGCAAAACCGGCTAAATAAGATTAAAATAGATAAATCTCCGGGTCCGGATGGCATACACCCACGAGTACCAAGAGAACTAAGTAATGTAATAGACAAACCATTATTTCTTATATTTAGAGACTCTATAGCGACGGCGTCTGTTCCACAGGACTGGCACATAGCAAATGTGGTACCAATATTCAAAAAAGGCTCTAAAAGTCAACCTGGAAATTATAGTAAGTCTAACCTCTATTGTTGGTAAAATATTTTAAGGGTTTCTGAGGGATGTTATTCTGGATTATCTTAATGAAAATAACTGTTTAACGCCATATCAGCATGGGTTTATGAGGAATCGGTCCTGTCAAACCAATCTAATCAGTTTTTATGAAGAGGTAAGCTATAGACTGGACCAAGGTGAGTCATTGGATGTGGTATATCTGGATTTTTCCAAAGCGTTTGATACCGTGCGACACAAGAGGTTGGTACACAAAATGAGAATGCTGGATCTGGGGAAAAATGTGTGTAAATGGGTAAGTAACTGGCTTAGTGATAGAAAGCAGAGGGTGGTGTGAGAATCATGTGGGAATAGTGGATGAGGGCAGGTATATCTCGCCCAGATACCTTTCCTATGTGGCCTAGTCTGGTCAGTATCTCACCTGGTTACTAATGAATAATGGGAGGGCGGATATAAAAGGATGCCAGGTGGGTGTGTGAGGGTCTCAGCCTGGGAACACAGAGAGCCTGTCTGTGTGAGAGAGACACGTGAGTGAAAGCAGTGCCCACTGTAACTGTGGTTTGGCTGGACGGGAGAAGCCCGCCAGTTGGTAGTTAGGTTGTACTTTAGTTAGTGCCGGACAGGCAAGGATTTGTTTTATGTTTTTTTTCTTTATGCATTGCTTTCACCTTTAATAAACCTGACCCAGTGTCAGTTACACCCGGACCCCAGCTGTGCGCCTGAGTTTCATGCTGAACTCACGTGACCTTTGACCCCAGCAAAGGCGATCCCGGAGTGTTTTATCACATTGTGGTGGAGAACGCGGGTATCACGTTGGAAGCATGAGCATGGAGGACGTGGTGAAAGAGCTGGTACAGTCCACCGCCGTCCAGCAAGAAGCTAATCGGGTGATGATGGCCCAGCTGAAGGAGTTGGTGGACATGACAGCTACCGATCGTTCGCTTCTCCAGCAGGTGGCGCAGCGTCTGGCAAGCTTACCTGAGGTTAACCTGGAAGCTGAGTCGAGAGTGATTCACGTGAGTCGGTACTGGCAGAAGATGACGACCGAAGATGACGTCGAGGCATACCTGACCACGTTTGAACGGACGGCGGTGCGAGAAAAATGGTCGAAGGCACGATGGGCCGGCCTGATTGCCCCGTTTCTTTCCGGTGAGGCCCAAAAGGCTTATTATGACTTAGAACCTGAAGCCGCGCAGGACTTTGACAAACTGAAAGCCGAGATCTTGGCCTGGCTGGGAGTGAAGACCACTGTCCGTGCACAGAGAGTGCATCAATGGACTTATCAGCCGGATAAACCACCGCGGTCACAGATGTTCGACCTGATCCACGTGACAAAGAAGTGGCTACAACCCGAGGTGTTGACAGCGCCAGAGATAATCCAGAGAGTCGTCATGGAAAAGTACCTGAGAGCTGTACCGCCAGCCCTGAGGAAGTGGGTAAGCCATGGAAATCCTACGACGGCAGATCAACTGGTGGATCTGGTTAAACGTTAATCCGTGGCGGAAGGACTCCGAGACGACGCTACCCCACCTAGTTCTTCATCATCTCCACGTGGAACCGGTAAGACTGTTCCAGGGAGTAGGGGAGAAGGAAAAATCCCTAAGACAGTGGGGGAGGAAAATGGGACGGCCCGCACTGCGAGGCCGAGAGTAGTGAACTATGGTCTAAGCAAGGGGCCCGTTAGGTGTTTCCGCTGCCAAGAGATGGGACACATTGCTGCGAACTGTCCAGTCACTACTGAACCCATGCAGTGCGATGTCACAGACTCTAAAAAGCGCATGTCTATGGTTGCACGGGTAGTGAGTGTGAATGCCGGTCAAAAGGATGTGGAAAAACACTTGTGTGTTTTAACTGTTGATGGAAAAAATGTGGTGGCATTGTTAAGACTCGGGAAGTGTGGTGACTCTGGTGAAGGCCAGTCTGGTGTCAGCCCCGACTGGACCATCAGACAAATTTTCTGTAACATGTGTGCATGGAGACACCTGTTCGTACCTCACCACGGTCATATGCATTACTACTTCCTATGGGTCTTTGCAACATAAAGTGGGACTCGTCCCTGCGTTATTGCATGATGTTATCTTGGGCCGGGATTTTCCCCACTTCTGGCAATTGTGGGAGAATCAGTTGATACCCCAGGGTAATAGTGTACATGATTCTTCTCCCAGGGCGCGTGTGGGTCCCAAACCCCTGGAAGAGGTCTCCCCGGAAGACTCGGGGGAAGAGTCTGCTGGAAATGACCTGCAGTTCCGTTTTCAGTCATGGCGGGTGATAAGGAGGGGACCGGGGAAGAGGAGGAGGCCGACAGCCATCCACCTCCCCGTTTGCTGGATTTAGAAGTTCAGAAAGATGACTTCCAAAGCGAGCAAATAAAGGATCCTACCCTTTCTCAGTCTAGGACAAATGTAAAAGTGATAAATGGGGTACCCGTAGAACCTGGCTCTAGGCTGGCATATCCTTACATGATCCTGGAAAATGATTTACTCTATCAAATAGAGAAAAAGGGAGAAGACACGGTGCAACTATTAGTCGTGCCAAAATCCTACCGGCGGCAGGTGCTGGACCTGGCCCACGGACATGTGATGGGAGGTCACCTGGGAGTCCAGAAAACCACCGAAAGGATATTACACTGTTTTGTTTGGCCAGGCATGCATCACGATATTCGTGTATATTGTGAGTCTTGTCCTGACTGCCAAGTCTCTGCGCCTAAGCCCCGGTTCTGTAGCCCTTTGGTACCCCTACCTATTATTGAGGTCCCGTTTGAGAGGATTAGATGGATTTAGTTGGGCCCCTTCCTCGGTCTGCACGTGGACACCAACATATCCTGGTCATCTTGGATTATGTCACTCGTTACCCGGAGGCGATCCCTTTGCGTAACACGGCCACCAAGACGATTGCCAAGGAACTGGTGCATGTGTTTAGTCGGGTCGGTATACCAAAACAGATACTCACCGACCAGGGGACCCCCTTTATGTCCAGGGTAATGAAGGAGCTCTGCCGGTTGTTACAAATCGAACCGTTACGCACATCCGTGTATCACCCTCAAACAGACGGGTTGGTCGAACGGTTCAATAAAACTCTGAAGCAGATGCTGAGAAAGGTGATAGACAAGGATGGGAAGAACTGGGACTATTTACTTCCGTATTTGCTTTTTGCCATCAGGGAAGTACCCCAGTCTTCCACGGGATTCTTGCCTTTCGAGTTATTGTACGCCCGACGTCCTCTCGGACTGTTAGACGTTGCAAAAGAAACCTGGGAGGGTCAGGTCACTCCGTTTAAAACGGTGATAGATCACGTAACACAAATGCAGGACCGTATTGCGGCTGTTATGCCTATCGTCAAAGAACACATGATGCAGGCTCAAGGAGCCCAAAAAAGAATCTATGATAGGGGCGCCAAGATCCGTACGTTTGCACCCGGAGATAGGGTGTTGATTCTGGTTCCCACAGTGGACAGTAAGTTCCTAGCAAAGTGGCAGGGCCCCTTTGAGATTAAGGAAAGAATTGGTGAAGTAAACTACAAAGTATACCAGGCAGGTAAACGGAAACCTGAACAGGTTTATCATGTAAATCTGATAAAACCCTGGAAAGATCTTTCTGCCTTGTCAGCGGAGCTGGCCCGTCCGGTCTGCTCGCATACCGTACCAGAGGTATGGGTTGCAGAGACTCTCTCGGAGCGGCAAAAGCCTGAGGTCAGGCAGTTTCTACTTCACAACCAAAAGTTTTTCTCAGAAAAACCCGGGCAGACTACGTTAATGAAACATGACATCGTAACAGAACCTGGTGTCACAGTTCACGTGAAACCCTACAGAATTCCGGAAGCGCGCCGTGAAGCCGTTTCCCGAGAAGTGAAGGCAATGTTAGAGTTAGGTGTCATTGAGGAATCGCACAGTGTTTGGTCCAGCCCGATTGTGTTAATTCCTAAACCGGACGGCACCATACGGTTCTGCAGTGACTTCAGGAAACTGAATGCGGTCTCAAAATTCGATGCCTACCCTATGCCCCGAGTCGATGAATTAATAGATCGGTTAGGAAAAGCCCAGTATATTATGACCCTAGATCTAACAAAGGGGTATTGTCAGATCCCTCTGGCGGAGGCTGCCAGAGAAAAGATGGCATTTGCTACGCCGGAAGGTTTATTTCAGTATGTGTATATGCCGTTTGGACTGCAAGGGGCACCGGCGACCTTCCAGAGACTGATGGATCGAGTCCTGAGGCCACATAGGCAGTACGCTTCGGCCTATTTGGATGACATTGTCATTTACAACTTGGACTGGGAGACTCATCTCCAGAAAGTGCAAGCTGTGATTGACGATCTGTGGGAGGCAGGTCTAACCGCGAACCCCAAGAAATGTCATATCGGGCTAGAAGAAGCCCGGTATTTGGGGTATGTAATTGGGAGGGGTATTGTTAAACCCCAGCTCGATAAGATTCAGGCGGTTCAGGACTGGCCGCAACCTGTCAACAAGAAGCAGGTGCAAGCCTTCCTGGGGATCGCCGGCTATTATCGCCGGTTCATACCCAATTTTGCAGCCATCGCTACTCCCCTGACGGATCTTACAAAAGGGAAAGACTCCATCATGATTAAATGGAGTTTAGTGGCTGAAGAAGCCTTCCATAGCCTAAAACGGGCACTTTGCTCTCAACCCGTACTGGTGACTCCGGACTTCTGCAGCGAGTTTGTGGTACAAACGGATGCCTCTGATACCGGTATCAGGGCCGTACTCTCACAAGTGAGGGACGGAGTGGAACACCCAGTCCTCTATCTCAGCAGGAAGCTGAATAAACATGAGCAAAGGTATGCAGTCGTAGAAAAAGAGTGCCTAGCCATTAAGTGGGCTGTAGAGGCCCTCAAATATTACCTGGTGGGCCGAAAGTTCAGGCTGATCACTGACCATGCCCCTCTCAAGTGGATGCACTTGCACAAGGAACGGAATAGCCGGGTGACCCGGTGGTTCCTTGCCCTGCAGGCCTACACTTTTACAGTGGAGCACCGCCCAGGGGCACAGATGTGGAATGCAGATGCCCTGTCCTGAGTGCACTGTTTGGCGGGTGTCATTGCTCGACCGGAGTGGTCTGAGCAGAGGGGGGATATGTGAGAATCATGTGGGAATAGTGGATGAGGGCAGGTATATCTTACTCAGATACCATTCCTATGTGGCCTAGTCTGGTCAGTATCTCACCTGGTTACTAATGAATAATGGGAGGGCGGATATAAAAGGATGCCAGGTGGGTGTGTGAGGGTCTCAGCCTGGGAACACAGAGAGCCTGTCTGTGTGAGACACACACGTGAGTGAAAACAGTGCCCACTATAACTGTGGTTTGGCTGGATGGGACAAGCCCGCCAGTTGGTAGTTAGGTTGTACTTTGTTTAGTTAGTGCCGGACAGGCAAGGATTTGTTTTATGTTTTTTTCTTTATGCATTGCTTTCACCTTTAATAAACCTGACCCAGTGTCAGTTACACCCGGACCCCAGCTGTGCGCCTGAGTTTCATGCTGAACTCACGTGACCTTTGACCCCAGCAAAGGCGATCCCGGAGTGTTTTATCACAGTGGTTATAAATGGTATATTCTCTAACTGGGTCGCTGTGACCAGTGGGGTACCGCAGGGGTCGGTGTTGGGACCTATTCTCTTCAACATATTTATTAATGATCTGGTAGAAGGTTTGCACAGTAAAATATCGATATTTGCAGATGATACAAAACTATGTAAAGCAGTCAATACAAGAGAAGATAGTATTCTGCTACAGATGGATCTGGATAAGTTGGGAACTTGGGACGAAAGGTGGCAGATGCAGTTTAACAATGATAAATGTAAGGTTATACACATGGGAAGAAGGAATCAATATCACCATTACACACTGAACGGGAAACCACTGGGTAAATCTGACATGGAGAAGGACTTGGGGATCCTAGTTAATGATAAACTTACCTGGAGCAGCCAGTGCCAGGCAGCGGCTGCCAAGGCAAACAGGATCATGGGGTGCATTAAAAGAGGTCTGGATACACATGATGAGAGCATTATACTGCCTCTGTACAAATCTCTGGTAAGACCGCACATGGAGCACTGTGTACAGTTTTGGGCACCGGTGCTCAGGAAGGATATAATGGAACTAGAGCGGGTACAAAGGAGGGCAGCAAAATTAATAAAGGGGATGGAGGAACTACAATACCCAGAGAGATTAGCAAAATTAGGATTATTTAGTCTAGAAAAAAGATGACTGAGGGGCGATCTAATAACCATGTCTAAGTATATAAGGGGACAATACAAATATCTCTCCAAGGATCTGTTTATACCAAGGAAGGTAACGGTCACAAGGGCGCATTCTCTGCGTCTGGAGGAGAAAAGGTTTTTCCACCAACATAGAAGAGGATTCTTTACAGTTAGGGCAGTGAGAATCTGGAATTCCCTGCCTGAGGAGGTGGTGATGGCGATCTCAGTCGAAGGGTTCAAGAGAGGCCTGGATGTCTTCATGGAGCGTAACAATATTGTATCTTACAGTTATTGTTAGGTTCTTTAGAAGGACGTAGATCTGTGGATTTATTCTGACAGAATTTTATAGGCTGAACTAGATGGACTATTGTCTTTTTTCGGCCTTACTAACCATGTTACTATGTTACTATGAGCCTGCACATAGCTGCCTATATACAGTATGAGCCCCCATATAGACTCTTATATACAGTATGAGCCTGCATATAGCTGCCTATATACAGTATGAGCCTGTACATTGCTGCCTATATACAGTATGAGCCCCCATATAGACTCTTATATACAGTATGAGCCTGCATATAGCTGCCTATATACAGTGTGAGCCCCCACATAGTAACCTATATATAGTATGAGCCCTCACATAGCCCTCTATATACAGTATGAGCCACTACGTAACTCCATATACACAATATGAACCCCCAACATAGCAACCTATATATAGTACGAGTCCTCACATAGCCCATATATAGGCACACATCCCATACAAAAATATAGGGCAAGTGAGCCTGATTCCAGTCATATATCACTTACAAGGCCCTGTGCTGTAGTTTCAATACAATCAATATTTTATAACCGGAGATTATTACTGCAGGACTCATGTGCACAGCAGTCAGGATTAATCTGTGCAACCCCACCTCCACCACTGATTGGCAGCTTGCTGACAATGCATAGTGTACACAGGAAACTGCCAATCAGAGGTCAGAAGTGTGGACGGGGTTATACATAGCTCCGCATTCTGATCACTGCTACATCTGCAACAGATAAAGCCGGGATCCTATCTAAACTACATCAAGCAGTAAAATAAGTGATACATTACTGGAATTCTTGCCCTACATTATGCTGCTCTCAGACTACATTGAAAAAAACCTGGTGACAGATTCCCTTTAACTGTTAGTAATGTAGCTTTGACCCTAGAGCCATCCTTCATAAATCTACAATTTCTAACAACTGGGGTAATACACACAGAACCTGAGAACCACAGATGGTTAAGAGATAGACTGAGTACGGTGGCTCAGTGGTTAGCACTGCAGCCTTGCAACGCTGGAGTCCTGGGTTTGAATCCTCCACGGACAACATCTGCAAGGAGTTTGTATGTTCTCCCCGTGTTTGTGTGTGTTTCCTCCGGCTCTGGTTTCTTCCCAGACTCCAAAGACATACTGGTAGGGAATGTAGATTGTGAGCCCCATTGGGGACAGTGATAACGATGTTTGTAAAGGGCTAAATACATTTTGGAACATTTTTTTAAGAGCACCTAATGATACTACTACTTAAAGGGCACCTGCCCCAGTGACAGACTGCTGCTAGAAACACACTTACCCTGCACTTCATTTCGATACATTTCCTGCATAAAATATACAAAAGCATTTTTCTATTGAGTTGTCATTTTATGTAATGGTATATTTAAAGTCTGGTCTTTTTGGAGAGCTGAGAACACACTAGATCTGGAAATTCGAAATCTGTTCATCACTATGAATACATGTAGTTAATGTTGTCAAGCCCAGTAGTATCCCATTGTCTATGAGGTCTAACCTGTTCTTCTTTTGATGACTATTATTCTGTTTTCCCTGAAAGATTCAAATTGTTCAACTCCATCACCTTCTCCCACTTTTAATCCTTAAAATCATACTAGCTGCCAGAAAATTGATTAAATTTAGACATACTGTCAATTTTAATAACATCTGCTAACCTAATCTATCTGTTTGAGAACTTATATTTCTACCAGACTGAGAACTTTCCATTATACACTTCTCTCACTGCCTCGCTAGCACATCGTTATTTTTTTCAGCTCTGCATGGGAATATTAGGTCTTATCAGCCGGCTGAGAAGTCCAGCGCAATATAAAATAACAGAGAAAACGATCTGTTCAGAATCGTTTGTGACTTTTGCTAGAACAATTATACGATTCTTCTGTGAACTAGATGTAGTATCTCAGTGAAAGACACAAGCTGATTTCCCCACATATGGATAGTATAGCGGTGTTTATATCATTAGCTTCTGTTCTGCTAAAGCTGTAGGGAAGACATGGAGTCCATGTGGTATTAACCAGTGCAATGGCTTCCGCCTCTCTGATTTCACAGCGGAAAGGCTGCTGTTTTTTCTGCATGCTATATCCTGGCTTCTTTCCCACCTTCTTGATATATAGGGCAGATATATAAAGGCAACATCCTTGGAACGAATGCCCAACTCTTAGATATCCTTTGCTTTGAAATATATATCCGTCTATCACTTCTTCCAGCATATAGATGTTTAGAAAGTGAATTTTAAAGGGAACATGCCAGAACCGCCAGCCATTGTGTCTGCATATATACAGTAAATCCCCTGCCTAACAGTCACTGTATTACATACAGATCTTTAGAAAAAAAAGTATTTCTAAACCCAGCTTATGATATGTAAATGAGGGCTCTGACTAGTCAATGGGGCGTTATTGTCCCCAAACTAGTCGGCCCACTTAGATGTTATCACGCCCCTGTTGTCTCCAACTTAGTGCAAACAGTAGGCATGGTTTGGTGAGTATAGTGTGGAAAAAACTGACTTGCCCACACAGAGCCCTGACCCTAGCCCCATTGAACATCATTGAGCTGAACTAGAATGGATGAAGGGGTATAAGGCCTCTTTCACACATCAGGTTTTCGCCGGCGCTTTTGACAGAAACCGGATCCGGCGAAATGCAATGCCGGATCCGGTTTCCCCCCCATTGACTTGCATTTGCGCCGGATCGCGCCGGATGGCCATGCGTTTCATCCGGTTTTCGCGGATCCGGCAATGTGTCGCGATCCGGCGTCTGGAAAAAACGGCTACTGTAACGTTTTTTGTCTCCGGTGAAAAAGCCGGACACGCCGGATCCGGCGCGTCCGGCTTTTTCACACAATGAAAGCCTATGAGCGCCGCAATGCGCCTGATCCGGCGAAAGCCGGATCCGGTGGCCGGATCCGGTTTTTTTGGTCTGAGCATGCTCAGTAGCTCTGCCCACAAGACATATATAAAAGCAAGACAGTGGGACCCACAGCCACACCCAACATGCCACCCAAGAAAGCAACCAAGCGCAGCAGGAGAAGGCAGGAGACCACTGCAGCACCATCAGCACCACCACCACCCCAAATGGAGCAGCAAATGGAACATGCTGAGGAGGGGAGGCCAGCAGCAGATGAGAGACGGTAATTATCAAATCCCCCATTCCTCCAAACTAGGGCTATTGAATATCAAGATATTCATTGGCCCTTTGTTTCTCTTTATTCAACAGCCGCCCAATAGATGCAGCAGCAGCAGCAGCAGCAGCAATGGCAGCAGCTGGAACACCACCCACAGGCATGGAGTGTGGCCACCAGGAAGACAGCACATCATCTTCTGGGAGCCCTCCCTCGCATCGTCAGCGTTTGACGGTAAGTTTTTATTTCCAAAATCCATCATCTCTGTAATATATATGCATGCAAAGAGAAAGATTGAGTAACTAGGTGAATATAATAAAAATACGTCTTTATTGGTTAACATATATATCATCCAGTACAAAGATACAAAGATTAAAATGACACCACAAGATGAAAAAACAGAGTACCCCGGGAAAAACACCCAGCCACAGGATGTCAAGTAATATAACAATGTAT
The DNA here is from genome assembly GCF_039654945.1 of Dendrobates tinctorius. Taxonomy (NCBI): domain Eukaryota; kingdom Metazoa; phylum Chordata; class Amphibia; order Anura; family Dendrobatidae; genus Dendrobates; species Dendrobates tinctorius. The sequence goes on from NW_027361690.1 coordinate 29,101,709, forward strand.
ATAGAGAGTAACCACATCTATATAGATAACAAATATCTGCTAGTTCCCCATCCCCCGAATTGGGGGTCACTGCGCCACATTATCAGTCCATTGTGACCACCTAGTGTGCATAGGTAAATTTAAAGTGGCCAGTTTAAGGAGATATCTTACCAGATATGCATGAAGGCTGAGTGAGCCCAGGACCAGGTAGGACAAACGCCCGACGCGCGTTTCGCGTGACTACAAGCACGCTTTCTCAAGGGCAGTGTACTGGGGAGTGCGCACAGGACCTTCTTAAGCCCATGTGACGAATCACATGGTTTCCAATCGGCCAATCAGAGTGATTTGGCGCGGCGCATGCGCACTATCCACCCAAAGGAGTGCGCACAGGACCTGCTTAGACCCATGTGATAAATCACATGGTTTCCAATCGGCCAATCAGAGTGGTTAGGCGCGGCGCATGCGCACTGTCCACCCGAAGGGCAGACAATGCAGAGAGAGCGTCATGCGTTGCCCCGGGCAACAGGGGAGTAGAAGAAGTCCCCGGAAGCCCGGAGGAAGGCAAGAAGACACTCCCCCACATATCGGCCACAAACAGGAGCAGTGGGCATGCGCACAACCACTGACACCAATGGATGTAAATATATATCATGTGAGACAAGGAACACTGGGCATAGATCAAAAATAAACAGAAGATGAAACAGGCAACTAAAAATAAAGAATACTCAGAAATTCAAAATATGACATCACAATACAAGTTGCTCTCTTCAAATTAAAGCGTCCCAGAATCGTCCATGAACACCGATGTCTGAAATTGATGAGCATCCAATGTAGATATTGAAATTAGGGCCAGTGGGATCGCCACATATAATGGAACAGATAAATCCAATTGATGAGTAGAGAAGAGATCTCACATAGACTAAGAGGGGAAATAAGTGAAACATATATCAAAAATACACATATACAATACAAAATAAGAATTAAAAAGGTTAAATAAAACACACCCCAACTCCCTGGGATATGAGGGAACACGTAAGAAAAAGGGGGCAAAAGGATAAATAACTAAAAAGACCAAAAGAGGCTCAGTATATACTTTTCAGAATATCCTATAGGAAAGATGCAAAGGATAATGATTCATTAAGTCCTTTAGGGGCCATTGTATCAAGTGTAATAATCCATTTAGTCTCAATTTGAGCCAACCTACGTTTATAGTTCCCCCCCCTTACCCCTAGATGTACTTGATCGATCCCTCTAATTTTAAGGGAAGTTGATTCCCCATTGTGATGTTGTCGAAAATGACGGGGCAGGGTTTTCAGGAGGGACATATCGGCCACTGTCTTGGATGCACAAATGTCCCGCACATGTTCACGCACCCTCGTCCTCAGCTCCCTCGATGTTAATCCAATATAGATTTTTGGACAGTCACATGTAGCATAATAGATCACATTCATACTGCCACAAGAAATTCGATGGCGTATATTGATCTGTCTCCTTCCATCTGAGGTCTGAAAGGTGGTGCAGCGCAGGACATTTGTGCATGCAAGGCAGTGGCCGCAAGGTATGGAGCCAGGTGTAGGGCCCCTAGAGCCAAATGGATTAACTTGTACATGTCGATAGTGGCTCTGTACAAGGAAGTCTTTAAGATTTTTCGATCTTCTTGGGGCCATTAACGGATATGAACCCAGAGCAACTCCCAAGGAGGGTTCGGTACCCAAAATATGCCAGTGTTTCATAAGGATCTGTCTCATATCCTCCCATTGATGGTTAAAAGTAGATATAAATCTAATAGGTGCTTCCTTATTTGGATAAGGGGACCTCTTCGAGGATCCCAAAAGACTGCCTCGTGGTGTAGCCCTTGCTCTTAAATAACCTTTTTTGATGCTTCTATTTGAGTATCCACGGTTAAGGAATCGCTCTTTCAAATCGGCCGATTGGATCTCAAATCTAGTATCCGAAGAGCAAATCCGCCTCGCCCGTAGGAACTGTCCGACCGGAACAGCTCCTATGGTGGAAAGATTGTGGGCAGAGGACGCATGGACCAAAGAGTTAACGGATGTCGGTTTGCGATAGACATCCGTCTGGATATAGCCTGAGTGATCAACACTCATGGCAATATCCAGAAAACTGATTTCAGTGGCATCATAAGAATAAGTAAGATGGATGTTAAATTCATTATGGTTCAGCGTCCTCATGAACTCCCCGAGCTGCTGCACCGATCCATCCCACAAAAAGAAAATATCATCTATATATCTATACCAACACAGCACATGGGAGGCGGCCTGTACGCCTGCATCGCCAAAGATCAATCTCTCCCACGAGCCGAGGAAGAGATTAGCATACACAGGCGCACAGGCCGCGCCCATGGCTGTGCCACGCTTCTGTAGAAAAAACTTATCTTTAAAAGTAAAAAAATTGTGGGTAAGGATAAAGCGCAGCAGCTCGAGGATGAGCCCACACAAGGGGCCACCCAGGTCGGAAGCACCCAGGAAGAGGCGGACTGCCTCCAAACCGTGAGAATGTTCAATACACGTATAGAGACTTTCCACATCGGCAGTCACTAATAAAGTCCCTTGGTCCACAAAAACACCATCAACCCTAGCCAGGGCGTCCGTAGTGTCACGTATGTATGATGGTAAAGTTTCCACCAAAGGTTTTAAATAAAAGTCAATAAATTGACAAATAGGATCACAAAGTCCATCAATACCAGACACTATAGGGCGCCCTGGCGGGTCAAGGGCGTTCTTATGGACCTTGGGCAACAGGTAAAAAGTTGGGATCCTCGGATACTTAATCACAAGACCATCGAAGACCTGCCTTGAGATGACATTGTTATCCAGTGCCTCCAGGAGGATGCCCTGGAGGTCGAGAGAGAAGGTCACAAGTGGGTTGGACGGCAGACATGAGTAGGTATTTAGATCTCTTAGTTGACGAAAGGCCTCACGTTCATATTTATCGTGAGGCCAGACAACAATATTCCCCCCCTTGTCCGCCGGTTTAAAGACCACATCAGTAAGCTCTTGTAGCTCTTGTATAGCAATACGCTGAGCATGCGTCAGATTATCATATCGACGCTTAGTCGATAGTTCTTTGAAGTCCTCATAAACCAATTTAGTAAAGATCTCAATAGCTGGACATAACGACAAAGGGGGGAATTTGGTTGACTTTGGAAGAATAGACGTTGGAAACCTACTTGTAGGTAATATACCTTCTCTGTAATATATGTCTATTCATTCCCTTTTATTTCAAAACAGGATTCACAAGATGAAGAGGAGCTCCCAGAAGAAGAAGGAAGGGGTGGACAGACACTTGGAGTGGGCTCACAATTGGTAAGTTTTTTGCATCAAACGCAGAAACACAACATCACACTACACACAACACATAGAAAACAATGTTCTGCAGACCACACACAGCAAACAAATGCCTACATCCAAAGACATAACATTTTTTGTTTTCTTCTCTAGTCTTCCCAATCTGGTGCTCGGCCAAGAGGTCCTCGCAGTGCCTCCCAGGGTCGTCGGCGACAGCAACGCGGCGGTCACCAGCGTGTAAGTATAAATATTTTTGCTTTGTTTTTTTGCACTTTTTATTTCATTTCTTTTGTGGAGGCTAATTATGTTATTTTTATCTTTTTCTTTAACAGCCTTCACAGCGTGCTCCCGACTCTGACGGTGAGGATGGAGGACTCGATGTGGACCACCTCATCGATCTCGTCAGAGAAAGGGAGCCGCTCTGGAATATGGCTGACCGCCGCCACGCTGACCTTATCGTTACCCGACGACTCTGGGAGGAAATCTGTTCGCTCCTTGTGGGCCGCTGGGAGGACCTCGATGTTCGGGCCCAGATTAAAGAGCGTAAGTATATACAGTACCGGTTGCTTGATGTAAACCAGTGTTTCCCGAACTCCAGTCCTCGTGGTCCCCACGGATCATGTGTTCAGGATTTCTATTTACTATGGAAATCCTGAAAACATGACCCCTGGGGACCATGAGGACTGGAGTTTGTGAAACACTGATGTTGTATACTAACCACTCCTTTCTCGTTTCAGGGAACAGAATTGTGAATCGGTGGCGGTCTGTGAGGGATCGTTTCAAGAAGGAGTTCAATAAAGAGATGCGGGCCCCGAGTGGATCTGGAGGACGCAGGAGCAAGTACAAGTACGCACAAGCCCTGTCGTTCCTCCGGGAAACAATGGTCACTAGAAGGTAAATATTACACACCACATGTGAAAAAAAATGTTAGATGTAACTTTTTTTTTTCAGCCAGGGCCATACCATGTCAGTATTTTAATTGTTTTTTTTTTCTCTTTATTCCACAGCACGGTGAGCAGCACTCGGGAGCCTGCACGATTGGACCCTTCTGAGGCGATCCCTGAGGAGACCGGCACCGAGGGACACTTCGACCGCCCCGGTACATCTGCACCTTCCCAGCCTTCCCACACATTCGACCCATCTGTCCCATCCACCAGCACAGGAGCATCGTGGCCGCCTACATTACATGAAGCTGCTGGTGAGGAGATCGCTTTCCCTTTACCCCACCCTTCTGCCCCTGCCACCTCTAGTACACCTGCGGGTACTGGGCGGCAGAGGGGTCAGGAAAAGAGTTATGCGCCAGAGTTCTTGCATCTGAATGCATCTTTCCAGAACTGTCTAAAAGTCTTGTCAGAGCAAATCTCCGCAGGCTTTCAGCAGATCAACTCCAGCATTCTGGAGGTGAAGACACTTCTGCAAACCATGCATTCAGAAGCAAGATCTTCGCCAAACCACACCTTTTTCAGGTCTGTTGTGGAGCGCATGGCAACACTATCTCCTACCCAGCAGATGCATGTAATGCATTCGTGCCACGGTGCTCTACAGCAGGTTACCTCCCAACCTCCACCTCCCACCACTGTAGTTCCTCCACCTGCACCCCCTCCAGCCACTTTCCATCCTCCCCCTCCTATTACATCTGCACCCCCTCCAGCCACTTTCCATCCTCCCCCTCCTATTACATCTGCACCCCCTCCAGCCACTTTCCATCCTCCCCCTCCTATTACATACCAGCAACCTCACCAGTACCTGCAACCTTCCCAGTACCAGCAACCTCCCCAGTACCAGACATCTCCCCACTTCCAGCAACCTGCCCCGTACCAAACTCCTTCCCCGTACCAAACTCCTTCCCCGTACCAAACTCCTTCCCCATACAACTTTCCATCAACATCATCTGCTCCTACAGTCCCTGCCCAACCCTCCACTCCACCGCCCACCACCTCTTCTGCCTCCCACATGTCCACCCATTCTGTAGCTTTTTCCACACCATCACCTCTAACTGTTCCTTCCCCACCACGATCCCAGTCCTCTCTCCACACTCCCATTGTCGAAGTGTCCCGCAGCCCCTCCAGCAGTATTTCCACCCCACACTACACCGAGTTATAATGTTTTTTTTGTAATAAAAATGCCCATTTGGTTGGTTTCAAACCTTTATTAAAAAAGTTTTTTTAACTTTAAAAACAGTTTACACAAAAAAAAATATTTTAAATAAAAGTTAAATTATTGTTTACACTGGTTGTCTGTCATTTCTTTCTGCGGCGAAATATGTTTAAAAAAAAGGTTAAATACAGGGTATTTAAAAGGTAAAAAGGTATTCAAAACCAGGTATATAACTGTGGGTAAATTTTAGCTTTTTGCCACAGTTGTGTTCCTGGTTGTGTTTGAAGCAAAGTATTTCACCTGAAAAGTTGTGTTCATTGTTGGTGATTTCCTAACAATGTACACAACTTTTGTTAAAAGGTGAAATACTTTGCATAAAACACAACCAGGTACACACCTGTGGCCTAAAGCTAAAAATAGTAAGACCATGACAAGATAGCCAACTTTGGTTGGCAAAGGTATATACTGTTGGTCCAGAAGGTACACAAGTTTGGTTAGGGCACAAATCTTTCACACTCTGTCATCCTGCCAGTGTACTCTGCCTTGAGGTGACATAAAGTATAGTGCAAAATTGTCCCTCATTACTGAAACCGTCACAGAACTTCTAGTGGTAATATTTCCAATGACAACATCCATCTTCGCCAGTAACTTGCTCTTCTCTCCAACCTGCACTTTCTCCTCTACAACCTGTCAAAGAAGGGCTGTAGGAACATGCTATATATAGTTTTCCAGTAGCCAATCCCGTTCGGAAGGCCACAAGGGTCAATTTTAAAAACCAGATCCGGCGTAATCCGTCGAAAAACGGATAGAAAAACGGATGAACCGGATGAGACGGATCCGGTTTTGTCTGTCAAGAACAAGACGGATCCGGCAGAAAACCGGATCCGGCACATCAGGTTTTACAAAACATTTGCCGGATCCAGCATTCCGGCACGACGCCGGATCGCGCCTGACGCCGAAAACCTGATGTGTGAAAGTAGCCTAAGTTTGCACAGCCTCACTGTAATAAAATGAAGAAGCCCTGCCCAGAATAGTAGACACAAAGTTGTTCCCTGCAAAGTGAGGACCAACTTCATATTGATGCCTATGGATTTAGACTGGGATGTCATAAAAGCTCCTATATGTGCAACATGTAGGTGTCTCAATACTTTTGTCCATATGTTGTATGCATACTAATAATATTTATACATTAAGTTACTTATATTCCCATAAAGAAAAGTAAAACAATGGTGCAGAGTTTTCCTTGGGTAGTTTTTTTTTTTTTTTTTTTTACAAATCTTGACCTTGTTTAATTGAATGATTTCAAATGCATAAGAAGGCAATTCTAATACCCCTATTTACTAAACTGCCTTTTGGGGGTTGTGAGTTGCTGTAACAAGGCGGCCCAGGTTGGTAGTCCCAGCCGAGTCAACTTAGCTACACAATATAGACATAATGCAGTGTAATACAGCAGTAGTACATAGTATATAACATATTTACATATGACAACACATAGTTAACACAACATGTTTTCATAAAGTGCACAGAGGCCACATGGAAAGGAGAGAGGGAGCGCAGAGGTCCTCCGCCACCTCCATATATTGCTACCACTTTTTCAAAACTGACCAACAGGAAGGGATCATTCTAAAATAAAGAAGTGGTAGTTGACTATACAGTAAATCAGGGAACCCTGCAGTCAGGGGACAGTATAGGCTCCTATACACATTAGACTAAGATGAATCTGCTGCTATCAACATTATCATCTGCTTGTGTAATGTCAATGGGAGGGAATGATCTGCTTTTTGCATTTCAATGGGCAATCATTTTTGTTTGGCGCTGAGAAAGTCTTACACAATGTCAAGATTCTCCGGTGTTGAAGGCGAAAGCAAGTGGTCAAGTATATGATACATGCTGTTATGTGCCATTTAGCTTAATTTGCTTGTATTATTATTATTATTTATTTATATAGCACCATTGGTTCCATGGTGCTGTACATGAGAAGGGGTTACATACAAATTACAGATATCACTTACAGTTAACAAACTAACAATGACAGACTGGTACAGAGGAGAGAGGATCCTGCCCTTGCGGGCTTACATTCTACAGGATGGTGAGAGCGAGGCCGATCACATCTAGACGCCTACTTATGGCCACGTGACCGCCTGCTCTCCCTAGCAATATTGGACAATCTTGACAGCGCATGGTGTGCACACTGTAAGGATTCCGAATTCTGCAGTCATACAGAGTGACTGCAGACTTTCACCAGAACCCCAGACAACCCCTTTAAGGATGTAATCATTGGGATGCCAGCAGAGACCACTGAAGCCACAATGCTGGAGTAGCAGGGTCCAGACTAACAGACAAAACTTCTTTCTTTGTTTTATAACAGTCCCTTCCTAATTACCAATTTTGAAAGGGGAGTAAAACATTCCTTTAAATCTGACTGGTGTGCGAAAACTGTAGATTCCTTGTACTGCTGCTGATATGGCATTGATTGACAAATTCTTTATAGTATAATTTGCTTTGCTGGCTGTGTTGACATACTGAAAGCTCACATCCTGTATAATACAGTTACATTCATTAGACTTAATACAAATGATCACTGTGGTTTGGAATTTGTTGGGGTTGTTGTCCATGCTTAACCATGAAGGAGCTGGTAGGTTTCCAAGAATTACATAGCAAAGTGCTTCAGTACTTACTGTTCCTGATAAAGAAGAAATATGTTGTGCAAAATCTGTTGTGGACGCCCAGTGAAATGCGTTGGGTGTGTAATTGCTGAAAAGTGCACTTGCTAGAAAGTGTAGCTGCTGACACTGTGATAACAGATTAATATTCCGCTATCAAACCAAACACAACATTCACTCCTGGCCTCATTATTTCGTGACGGCCTCTTTCCTGTACTGTGAAGCAGTGCCACAGAGGAAATACTTGAGAAAAAGCCTCAACTCAACTGAACATAAATCTCTTTAACTTGGTCGCAAAAACACAAATAGTGTATTCCCGGACCTGGCTTCATAGGAGACTTTAAGGACAGCAGCTGTGTAAAGCATAAGTTCTCTTTTTTGCTTTTGCGAAATATTAGGAAATGCTATTTCAAAGTCCTGAGAAGCACATAACATGTCTGCACTGACTCTGCTGATTAAACTGGTCTGGAGGAGATAAATCCAAAGTTTGCACAACAGTGTTCTGGTTGTGCCTCTCTGAAATCTATCCGATTCTGTACTCGGTGTGTAAGTGTACATAGGCATACCATAATCATATTCACAAATATACTCTAGTTTGCTTGAAACACTCTTCTAAACATGAGTTGTATGGCTGATAGAAGGACTTTACCTTTAAGCACCATCACATTTTTCATAGGGATGTAATCTACATAAAAAAGATTCTATATTGCTACTATTAGTGTCTGTACTATATCCGTATCAGCTAGAACTGCTTTTTTCTTAGCTTCAGAGATAAAAGCGTACCTATTTCAGGTGGCTGTTCAGAATAGACTGTCATTTGTGTACATAAGGATTGTGTAATGCTCGTGGGTGTGGACCCATTGCGCCATGGGCCAGGCTTACCCGGGAGGGGCATGACTAAGTGACTACCGGTTATTCACAATAGCCTCTGATGGTGAGTAAAGGCTTGGCCACCGGTAGACAACCAGGTACCACTCCAAGTCAGTGCCCCAGTCTGCAGCAGCTGACCGGAGGGTTAGAGACATGGGTACAAGGTACAGATGGTCTAAGGCAAAGTTGTGGTCAGACAACCCGGGGATAGGGCAGGCAGCATGGGTTCATTGTATGTAGCTGAGGTCAGGAGTGGAGAGGTCAGGATAAATAAGTACGCAAGCCAGGTAAGAAAACAGGAGACAATACAAGACACCACCTTACAGGAATCTAGACAGAGACTGAACTAGAACCTTAGATCAGGTAATGAGAATGAGTGGTGGAAGAAGCTGCCTAATTATCCCCTTACTGCTTGCAATAGACCACAGAATCTCCCCCCTGCAGGACACAATAGGGTTAAAGGGAATTTGTCACCTATTTTATCGTATATAAGCTGCCGGCACCACCATTAGGGGCTTATCTACAGCCCCGGCGCCTCCCATCTTTGAGTGATGAAGTCCTCCTCCTTGCTTCTGTTGCGCTCCTGTGCATGTCTACTTTATCTGCCCTGTTGAGGGCAGAGCAGATTCCTGGAGTGCGTAGGGGCTGGGCCTCTCTGACCTTTCCCGGCGCCTGCGCACTGCAGTACTTTGCTCTGCCCTGAACAGGGCAGATAAAGTACACCTGCGCAGGAGCTGCGACAGAATAAAGGAGGAGGACGTCATTGCTAGAAGATGGGAGGCGCCGGACCCGGACCGCGACACCCATCGAACCGGCCCGGGACCCCCGGGTGAGTATAATATAACTCGTTTTTCTAATCTTTCAGGTTACATCGGGGGCTTATCTACAGCATTACAGAATGCTGTAGATAATCCCCTTATGGCGGTGGCTGCAGCTTATATACGAAAAAATAGGTGACAGATTCCCTTTAAATGCCTGCAGAAAGTGGCAGCGCTTCCCTATAGCCAGGTAGAGATTTACCAGCAGGAGGATCCAGCAGTGTTGGAAATGCTACAAGAAGCAGCTCAGTGAGACAGCCCGCAACTGGGGAGAATAAAGCAGTTCCCACAGTATATAGTGCAGGACTTAGCGCCCAAACGAATTGCCGGAGTGACAGATTATATGACTTGCTGCCACCATTTTTTGCCAGTTCTTGCCTCTGTATCTTCCATTTCTAATTATCAGTTGCCTCGAGCTAGTTTGTGCAGTCTAGCCTCTATGAAATCTACCATGCACTTGGCACAAGACAAGAGGGATTAATATGTTCCTGTCTCTGTTTAGCACAACATCTGCAGCAGCAACAGGGTGAAGGACATCACACAGCAGTGCTGAGCAGTGTAGTTTGGAATTTAGCACTAGTGAGAAAAACACTTACTAGAAAGCAGCAGCATTGTCTGTTGGGCATTCTCACCCCTCTCCTTTCTCCTCACCCCTCTCTATAAACTTCAATGGGCAAGTGTAACATGACACTGCAGAAAGGTGGAAGTTCAACCGGTATTGGGCAAGATAGATTGTTGCAGTTTTTCATGATGAATTCTGAAATTAGAGGGTGGGGTAAACTGGCTCATTAATGGAGAAAGAAGCAGATACCTTTGATAAGTTATGTTATACATTTTCTTATAGTCAATTATACTATTAAGTTATGCATAATTTGTTGCAGCGGCAATGGCCATTTAAATCTATTAGAGTTTGCTTTTCAAATGTTTGCAAGGAACTTGTTTTAGTGGATTGCATTCTGGTGAAGCTTGTGAACAAAAGTATTACAGGTCTCCTTTAAGAAGAGAATGACCTCATAGTGCAGTTCAACACATTGCGCCATATGGTAAGTTTGCCTAAACTTCTGTAGCACATGTGCATGTGTGCATAAGGCCTAAACTGTATTAGATATTTGTAATCAGGAGAAGGGCTTAGCTATAGGGAGTGCCAATCTGGTAGGCACACCAAGGCCCAGATGTCCGATGGGACCCTATGACCACAGTTCTGTGTCTGTCACCTGAGGGGTTATGTTTTCAACACATCTCTTTCATGTTAAGAGAATCATGTAAGCAGGGCACCTAAATGGTACCCTGTGTAAAATTGCCATTGGTGCCCCCCACTCCATTGTTTTTCTTATTCAGTTTTCCTGGGACACATGCGTGTCTTTAATACCCTAAGAAAATTGATTGAAGCTAAATTCACACATAAATCCCTACTCATTAGGACTGGCATTTCATATATTAGGCATGCCAGTATTAAGGGGTTTATAAAGTAAAAACATCCTATACTCATTCCAGCAGTGACTGCACTGGGTCTCCCAGGCCCGCGTGACATCGTTAACCCACTTGAGTTCTGCAGCCAGTCAGTGGCCACTTCCCAATCACTCCCTTTGGATGAAACCGCAGCTCTCACTGCTTCTGCCAGCTTCATCCTAAGTAAGTGATAGGAAAGTGTCTGCAGGTCTCATGTGGTTAACCCCAGGAGACTCAGTGCCATCACTACTGGAACAGCGCCAGTATAGCTGCTGTTTTACAAGGGGGAATACACTAATTAAGAAGGGGCTATACGAGTAGTGGAAAATGGAGAAAGCACTTGATGCACCTAATTCATTAAAGGGTTGCTCCACTACTTTTACATTGATAATCTATCTTAATGATATCAGTTCTGACACCTCCACCGATCAGCTGTGTAATAACCACAGCCTAGTACTGCAGATTCACTCCTATTTATAGAGTTAATGGACCTGGCAACTGGCACTGAGAACAGCTCATCGGTGGGGGTACAATTATGTGCAATGCAAGAAACTTGCACGAGTCTTTCACATCGGCATGTGCGGCTGCCTAGTAATACGTCAGTCACACACAACACTCACATACACAACCCTAACACAGTGGGCATACTGTACACAGCACTCTCATACTAGCTGTATACTGCACATGGCACACTCATACAGGCCATATGTTGCACACAGCCCTTACACTCAACATACTGTATAGCGCACATGCACTCACACACTGGCCATATACTGCACATGGCACTCTAATACTGGCTATATTCTCCATATCACACTCTAATATTGGCCATATACTGCACACAGCCTGGACATACTGTATAGCACACACACACTCCCACTGGCCATATACCTAGTACAGCACATATGTGCTGAACATTACACATATAACATATGGTACACACATTGCTCAGACATATTTCACTCATACAATGGACTACACTGAACATTTGCACGTCAAACATCAATGATGCACAGAAGATCTCACACTTATACTTAATAATAATCTCTTTATTTATATAGCGCTAACCTATTCCACAGCGCTTTACAGTTTACACACATTATCATCACTGTCCCCGATGGGGCTCACAATCTAATTTCCGTATTTTCTTTGGAATGTGGAAGGAAACTGGAGAATCCGGAGGGAACCCACACAAACACAGGGAGCACATACAAACGCCTTGCAGATGTTGTCCTTGGTGGGATTTAAACCCAGGACTCCAGCGCTAACCATGGAGCCACTGTGCTGCCCTATACTTATCTGCCTTCTTTCTTAAGGCCCCGTCACACATTGCGTTCTCGCTAGCGAGATCGCTGCTGAGTCACAAGTTTTGTGACGCAACAGCGATCTCACCAGCGAGATCGCTGTGTGTGACAGCGATCAGCGACCGCCCCCCCGCCGGTATCGCTGATCGCTCTGGGAAATCTCTGGACATTTCTTTTGTCGCTGATCTCCCGCTGGCCAGCACGCATCGCTGCGTGTGACAGGCGGGAGACCAGCGATCAGCGATAAAATAATAATAATAAAAAAAAATATATTGTTATTCTCACCTTCCGACGTCCCGCGCAGTATTCTCGCCTCTCTCCACGCTCCGGTCAAAGTAATCCTTTGCAAGAATGACCGCGAGACTTCACGATCCCGCGAGAATGGACGTCATCGCGGTAATTCTCGCAAAGGATTACTGGGACCGGAGCGTGGAGAGAAGGCTGCGCAGGACGTCGGAAGGTGAGAATAACAATATTTTTAATTTTAATTCTATTTTTGACATGAATCAGCGCTGAACACAGCGATGCCGCGCGTGCGGCATCGCTGTGCTAATCACTGGTGAAGCTGTCTGTTTGACAGCTCACCAGCGATCACATAGCGACTCACCAGCGATCCTGACACGTTGATATCGTTGTCGGGATTGCTGGTAAGTCGCTATGTGTGACGGGGCCTTTAAGGGCCCGTTACACTAAGCGATATCGCTAGCAATATCGCTATAACGTCACTGGTTTTGTGACGCAGCAGCGATATTGCTAGCGATATCGCTATGTGTGACACTTACCTCCGACCGGCTCCCCCGCTGGTTATCGCTGATCTCGTGAGAACGTCCTGGGCCGTTTCTCATTGTCTGCTTCCTGCTGGGCTTCCTGCTGTGGCGACGAGCGACACGTGGACGCGGGCGGGAGGACGTCTTCATCGCCTCATCTGACAGGTAAGTAGCGACCCCCGACTGCTGCTATGTCGCTGGTGAGATCTGCCTGTTTGGCAGCTCACTAGCGACCACTTAGCGATGCACCAGCGATCCTGACTGAGTCATATCGTTGTCGGGATCGCTGGTGCAACGCTAAGTGTAACGGTACCCATACTCTCCCTGTTCCAGCTAAGCCACACCCCTTTTGACTATGCTCCCTCATTTTCTCAATCTGAGGTTATCACCAATATAGTGCTGCCTCTGTTCCAAATATATGTAGCACATTCCCTGACTGAAATAAAAAAACATGTTGCTGACTGAGGCTGCCTCGCTGCTGGCAGCCTGAACTAGCAGAGCCCAAGGGCTACAGCAGAAATCAAGGCTAGCACTGGCCAATGTTCTACCAATCAGTGCTAGCTTCATTTAGGTCTCCTGTCTCTGTAGCGCTAGAGTTGAACATCACGGAGACTGAGTGGGAGGAGCAAGAGACTCCATAGTACTGTGCAGGCCCCGCCCCCTCTATCTGGTTTAACTGTGATCTGACAGCAGAGTGTAGAAGCCGAGGGAGGTCACCTCACTACAGACTGACAGCCGGCGCCTGGGCCGGATTCCCATCTGGCAATTCTGGCAAATGCCAGAAGGCCTTGTCTGGTCACGGGATGCCTTGTCTTCTTTGTTAGCAGAATCGGTGTTCTCAAGACACCCATACTGTTAAGAGTTGTGTCAGAGCACAAAGTCACTGACTCCGTCACTTACCTCGGCAGGCCACAGGTATCTTCACAAATAATGATCTTGTAGTAAATCTTACTTTCCTCCAGCCAGGGTAATATTAGTAATATATCCCCATCTGGTGCTTGGGAACAGGGACAACATGGGCCTGTGTGATTTCAAATGCCAGGGCTGAATTTCAGTCCCAGTCCGTAAATGGCCGGCACACTGTGCGATCGCACAGATGGCACATAGCTAAGGCCAGCCATGCATGTAGGTGGAGACTGACTGGTTATATGAGGATACCTGCTGCATCTGTAAGGCAGCCAGGGTGGTAGTCGTGGCAATGAGCTATAGTGTTCCCACACCCTGGCGCCCTACAGATGAAATATAATGTCCCTTCTGCAATGTGTATAATGTGCACAACAGGACACTCACATTAGTTGCTGGAGTCCTCTCGTCACTCCAGTTCCAGCTCTACGGGTCTCACAAATCACTCCAGCAATCACTGCTTCTTCCTGGGCAATCCCTGTTCTATTCCAGCAATCACTGCTTCTTCCTGGAAAATCCCTGTCCCATCCATGCTTTTAGGCCAACCAGCTTCTTACCATTCTCCTGGTCCAGCTTCGAATTAAAGGGTAACAGGCTCGCCATCTCAGCTTCACATAGTCCCTGCCGCAAGCTTCGGATTCTCCTTGGAACAGTCCTGTTTAAGCTGGTGACCACCTGCATGACACTCAGCCTTGGGCCCCTTCTTTCTGAAGCAACCTTATCCCCAGGGCTGTCAGATTGTCTCCACTCACTGCTGCATCTGCTCTACACTTCTTGCCCTGGGCAAGGCTGCCCGGGCTTTGCTCACTAACCAGGAAGTGTTTGCACTATATCCCCACTGTTCTGCACTACACTGTAAACTCCTCCCTGTCTGGAGAACCCCTATGCTGACTAAACCTAAGCTAATACTCTTATTCCCTATCTCTAGTATGCCCCCTCTATTATAATCCCACTATTGTCCAATGCTATTGTCCTACACTGTCCCTAAACTTATAAACAGTACGTACACAATACAGCAACATTACATTAAAATTAGGAAATAACATGGTGCCGCACGTGATACATGTGTACAGTGTCCAAAGAGGGGAAGACACATGACGGACTCCGTCACCTCCTTACACATGCACAGTAGGACATGTCAGGTACTATCAGTATAGACAGACTAGAGGGATCACTGGCCTCCACCACTGTGGTTAACTGAAGTGGTTCAGCTGCTATGGTGCATCCACATTGACAAAAGCAGAAAAACTTCTTTTGGTTGTAAAATCAGTCAATATCAGTATAGCTGTAGATGTAATATATGCCGAAAAAATGCTTTTAATTAAGATTGTCGTCTGGCGATATTCACTCACCTGTGTTTTTTAACTCGCTTTTCCACAATCCATTTATCACAGTCCAGTGGCAGATATCCCACTAGAATAGGGTAGCCTGTCTAGCAGTTTTTCTTTCTCCACCTGACTTATTTGTTCTTCCTCAGGGGTGTTGATCACATGAGATGAGCATGCCATGCGAAAAAATTCTGCTGCTCTTTTTGGAAACAGAGGCCTTGTATTTCACAGCTTTAGAAGTAGGGAGCTATAGATCAAACCACGTGAATATTTAACTCTTACAGTTCTTCAGAAGTTATGGAATGGGTAGGAAAACAATGTATGTAATCATGTCTATCTTGAGATTGCCTTAGGTTTATAATAAAAGATCTATTATTTGACTGTACAGAAAGTTCTATGCAACTTTTGTAAAGTTTTCTGGTAGCAGGACCTTAGGTCACATGATCCATCCATCAAGGTCAGGATTAAAGTAAGGACAAATATTTATTTCTTAAAGCACTTCAAAAAGGAAATAAACATTATTTTGTTTTATATTCTTTATTGAGTAATTTGTGTGTTAAAGTGCATCACGTTCCAGACCAACACTTCTTAGGATTTACCATTGCGGACATTTGTACTTCTTAAAGGGCAACCCAGAGAAAACTACTGTTACTCATGTAAATTGACATGATGTTTGATGTCATTGCAGTTTCATACTAAAAAAAGTTAAGGAAATTCTCCATTGCTCAAACAACCCCTTCTGAATCCCTGTGCTTCCCCGTAGTAAAATAATAACACCTATACTCACCTTCCATGCCAGCGTCGTTTGGCATTGGCTCTCCCAGGGCTTGCATGACATTGTTGTGTGATCCCTGCATCCAATGAGCGCCGGATTCATTCACCCCTCCTTCAGACAAATCAAGACATCTGGAGGAAGTGAGAGGGCAGGCGCAGCTCTTACTTCCTATGGATGTCAATTACGTTTGGAGGAAAAAAAAAAAGTGAAGCCAGTACTGATCGGCCTCAGGGATTGCGTGACATTGTTATGTGAGCCCCAGGAGAAAGAGTGCCAACACCTCTGGAATAGTGCCAGCAGCAGAGGTGTGTATAGAAGTTATTATTTTACTGAAGGGGGAAACAGGGATTCAGAAAGGGTTGTCTGAGTAGCGGACAACACCTTTAACCCCTTTACTCCCAAGGGTGGTTTGCATGTTAATGCCCGGGCCAATTTTTACAATTCTGACCACTGTCCCTTTATGAGGTAATAACTATGGAACGCTTCCTTGGATCCCGGTGATTCTGACATTGTTTTCTCGTGACATATTGTACTTCATGTTAGTGGTAAAAAAATTTTCATATAACTTGCGTTTATTTGTGAAAAAAACAGAAATTTGGTGAAAATTTTGAAAATTTCTCAATTTTCCAAATTTGAATTTTTATGCTCTTAAATCACAGAGATATGGCACTCAAAAAACTTAATAAGTAATATTTCCCACATGTTTACTTTACATCAGCACAATTTTGTTAGGAAGTTATAAGGGTTAAAAGTTGACCAGCGATTTCTCATTTTTACAACACCATTTTATTTTTACGGACCACATCACATTTGAAGTCACTTTGAGGGGTCTATTTGATAGAAAATTCCCAAAAGTGACACCATTCTAAAAGCTGCACCCCTCAAGGTGCTCAAAACCAGATTCAAGAAGTTTATTAACCCTTAACAATGAAGAAATACATCAGGATAAGACTTTGCCAACAAACAGCAACCTTGTACGCCTTCAGAGTCCTCCTGGATGGAGAAAGAAAAATGTTGTGGAGAAGAAACGGAGAGTGGTGGTCATGGGGGATTCCCTGTTGAGAGGAACAGAGGCCGCTATCTGCAGACCGGATATAACTTCAAGAGAAATGTGCTGTCTTCCAGGTGCAAAAATTAAAGATGTGTCTGACAGGATATCAGGACTCTTCAGACCTACAGATGACTACCCATTCCTGCTACTACATGTGGGGACAAATGACACCGCAAGAAACGACCTGGAAACCATCTGCAGAGACTATGAAGACTTAGGCAAGAAAGTGAAAGAACTGGGAGCGCAGGTGGTCTTCTCTTCCATCCTCCCAGTGGATGGCCATGGAACAAGGAGGTGGAATAAGATTCTGCAGGTGAACAACTGGCTACGTCGATGGTGCCGTCAGCAACGATTTGGATTTCTGGATCATGGAGTGAACTACTTATACGATGGACTACTTGCTAGAGATGGGGTGCACCTTACGAAGACTGGAAAGCATGTATTTGGAAGTCGCCTTGCTACACTTGTAAGGAGAGCTTTAAACTAGAACAACATGGGAAGGGAAGCAAAAGACCAGAAAAAGCCATACACCTGACAAATGCTATTGAGAACTCTGCTATTAGAAGTGGAAAGGAAGAACAAAGACGAAAGAATCTAATTAATAAAAATATTGGAGAAAGAGAAACCAATCACAAACTAACATGTTTCTATACTAATGCACAAAGCATGGGCAACAAACAAGGAGAATTGGAACTACTAACACAGGAAAAGAAATATGATGTCATTGGAATCACTGAGACTTGGTGGGACGATACACATGATTGGAATACAAGACTAGAAGGATACAACTTATTTGCAAGAATCAGACTTGATAAACGAGGAGGGGGTGTCGCATTGTATGTTAGAAACGCGTATATCTGCACAGAGATTGAAGCTTCAGAGACTGGGAGTTCTGTGGAAACTGTTTGGGTAAGAATACAAGGACAGAACAATGGAAAGGACACCATTGTAGGCATTCACTACAGGCCACCTGTGCAAGCTGAAGATATGGATGAACTCTTTATGCATCAAATGGCCAAGTTCTCCAAAAAATATGACATAGTTGTCATGGGAGATTTCAACTATCCAGACATTTGTTGGGAATCTCTCTCAGGCAAAACTAACAGGTCAAGGAAATTCTTATCCTCTCTTGCTGACAACTGTCATGTCGGACGCTGTTCACACCACAGCATCCGGCAGTCAGAGGTAGTTCCACCTCCAGCCACTATAGCCTCAGTGGCGCCGGTTTGATCTTCAGGCTCTCGGGGGTTAATCCTGCTGGAGACCAGGTTGGAAGGTTAGTCACGCCCACGGTCTTTAAATAGTCATACTGGCATATGGGCGTCGCCGATTATAGCTTGTGTTTCATACCAAGTGGTTCCGGTCTGGAGTGGAGGTGTTCAAGAGAGAGAGATTCATATCTGGTGTCGTATGATCCGTCGTTATCCTTTCTCCTTCCCATATTTGTGTTTAGTTGTGCCCTGTTCACATTACTGTTTATTCCTGTGTGTGTGCGGCGCAGTGCAGTTTAAGTTCTCCCTGTCTGTCATTATTTGTGTGGGAGCTTTGGTGGTGTGACTCCTCACTGGGTGGAGGGTGGAGGGTTAAGTGCAGGGCTGAGCAGGAGATAAGGAAAGGTCGGAGGCTCAGGCATTTGCACCTTCAGCAAAAACCCTGGGTTGAGGGTCAGACAGGGTTTCCCCTAGTAAAAGGGACACCACAGGGGCCCCGGGTATTTCAGCCTTAGTTGAACTAAGCCCCCGTGACATTATAATCGGCCCACATTTTTTCAGGAGTCCATGGATCCATTAGATTCCATAACCCGCCAGTTGGCGGCGCTGTCCATACAGGTCTCCGAGTTGAAAGGGGCAGTTCAGCAGCAGGGCCTGGTAGTAGCAAAGGTGCAAACGGCATCTGCAGGTATCGGTGCAGAGCCGAAGTTTCCGCTGCCAGAACGATTTTCAGGCGATCGCAGCAAATTTGTCGTATTTCGGGAGGCCTGCAAATTATACTTCCGCATGCGGCCAATATCCTCAGGTAATGAGGCCCAGCGAGTAGGGCTGGTGTTGTCATTACTGAGTGGTGACCCCCAAGCATGGGCATTTTCCTTACCAGCTGAATCTGCTACATTTCATTCGGTCGATAATGTTTTTTCTGCCCTCGGGCTCATTTACGATGACCCTGACTGACTGGCTCTAGCGGAATCTAAAATCCGCGCCCTCCGCCAGGGGGAGCGCTTGGCAGAAGACTATTGTTCGGAATTTCGCCGCTGGGCTGTAGACACACAGTGGAATGACCCAGCACTGCGGAGCCAGTTTATTCATGGGGTTTCAGGAAGAGTTATACAGGCCCTCCTGATGTATGAGACTCCTGCATCATTGGAGTCTGCCATGAGTTTGGTGATACGTATTGATCGCCGTTTTCGTCAGGGGGCACAGGAGACGCTACCTCTGGGGGAAAACAGAGGTGCAGGTGTGGTTGAAGTAGATGAGTCCCCTGAACCTATGCAGATTGCTGGCGTGGCACAGGTTCAGTCTCGCGCTCCGGGATTCCGGAAGCCCGGAGCATGTTTCTACTGTGGTAAAGGAGGTCATTATGTTAACGTTTGCCCGGTACTACCTAAGAGGGTCACACCGGCGGAAAACTGTTAAGCTCAGAGGGTAGGGAGGAGACCCAACTGAGCGTATGCATATCCTCCATGATGGTATCTCAATGTATGCTCCCTGCCAAGGTTATTATCGCCGGCAGAGAGCTACCTATATCAGTGTTTGTGGATAGCGGTTCCGCCACCAATCTCATAGATGAGGAGTTTGCACACACCGCCGGGTTTAAGATCGAAAAACTTCCTCACCCCATACAGGTGGTGACCATTAATGCTGTTCCCCTCCCTCAAGGGGAGATTACTGAGTTTGTGGCAGAGGTGAAACTCCACATTGGGGTCCTACATTCTGAGTCGGTTACATGTAGGGTCCTCCGTAATCTCCCAGCTCAAATGGTCCTGGGTTTTCCATGGCTGTCCAGGCACAACCCGGTAATTGATTGGAAAACTCAGGACATAGTACAATGGAGTGGTTTCTGCCAAGACAATTGCTTGGCCACATGTGTGTCCGCCGTGACGCCCAGCCTGCCGGAGGCTTTGCAGGATTTCGCGGATGTTTTCTCTGAGAAGGGTTGCTCAGAACTGCCTCCACATAGAGCCTATGACTGTGCTATTAGGTTAAAACCCGGGGCCAAATTACCTAAGGCCAGGATGTTTAATATTTCTGGTCCTGAGAGACAAGCTCTGAAAGACTACATCGCGGAGAGTCTGAGCAAAGGTCACATCCGGCCTTCGTCCTCGCCTGTAGCCGCGGGGTTTTTCTTCATTAAGAAGAAAGATGGGGGGTTACGCCCGTGTCTGGATTTCCGAGAGTTAAACCAGATTACTATCCGTGATCCCTACCCAATGCCGTTGATCCCGGATTTGTTCAACCAGGTAGCGGGGGCGAAATGGTTTTCCAAGCTGGACCTCAGGGGGGCGTATAACCTCATAAGGGTCCGTCAGGGGGATGAGTGGAAGACGGCGTTTAACACTCCTGAGGGTCATTTTGAGAGTCTGGTTATGCCGTTTGGGTTGACCACCGCGCCTGCCGTTTTCCAACATTTTATTAATGATGTATTTGCGCATGTCCTGGGGAGATTTGTGATTGTATACCTGGATGATATCCTCATTTATTCTAGCGATCGGGACACTCATTTGGAGCATGTTAGGCAGGTGTTACAGTTGCTCCGGGAGAACCAGCTCTATGCTAAGCTGGAAAAATGTTTATTTTTTGTCCAGGAGTTGCCCTTTTTGGGATATATTGTGTCCGCAGCCGGTTTTAAAATGGACACCGCTAAGGTGCAAGCGGTGTTGCAATGGGAGAGGCCGGAGAGTCTGAAAGCACTCCAGCGGTTCCTTGGGTTTGCGAATTATTATAGGAAATTTATAAAACACTTTTCGACTGTCGCCAAACCGCTCACGGACATGACAAAGAAGGGTGCCGATCTGGCGAACTGGCCTGAGGTGTCTATACGTGCATTTGAGCGTCTGAAGAATAGTTTTGCTTCAGCCCCCATTCTGGTGCAACCAGACGTGTCTAAACCTTTTGTGGTAGAGGTTGATGCGTCGGAGGTGGGAGTGGGGGCAGTACTGTCTCAAGGCTTGTCCTTGAGCGAGATGCATCCATGCGCCTACTTCTCCAAGAAGCTGTCGCCGGCCGAACGGAATTATGATATCGGCAACAGGGAGTTGTTGGCCATCAAACTGGCTTTTGAGGAATGGCGACACTTCTTGGAGGGGGCGGCTCACCAGGTCACAGTTATCACCGACCATAAGAATCTGCTCTACCTGGAGTCGGCCAAGCGTCTGTCTCCTAGGCAGGCTCGCTGGGCATTGTTTTTTACTCGTTTCAATTTTCTTGTGATGTACCGTCCCGGGGCTAAAAACACCAAGGCGGATGCTTTGTCTAGGTGTTTTCCGGGGGGAGAACCTCGGGAAGAGCCGGTACCCATCCTCCAGAAAGGGGTAGTGGTCTCGGCTCTCACGACTGAGGTAGAGGCGGAGATTGCCGAGGCCCAAGAGGAGGTACCACCAGGACTTCCCGCCAACAAATCATTTGTACCCCTGCATCTTCGGCCTAAGGTGTTGAAGGAACACCACGATTCGGTACTGGCTGGTCACCCAGGGGTGAAGGGCACCTTAGAGCTGGTATCGCGTCGTTTCTGGTGGCCCAAAATCCGGCAGGACGTGGTCTCGTACGTGGCAGCTTGCATCACGTGCGCTAGGGCTAAGTCACCCCGAACCCGTCCTGCTGGCACGCTACAGCCTCTGGGGGTACCCAATAGGCCATGGACAGAAATCTCCATGGATTTTATCACTGACTTGCCAGCCTCGGCAGGGAACACGGTCATCCTGGTGGTGGTTGACCGTTTTTCAAAGATGGCGCATTTTGTGGCGTTGTCCTCTTTGCCCAATGCTAAGACGTTGGCTCAGGTATTTGTGAAGGAGGTGGTCAGACTCCACGGAGTACCGTCTGACATAGTATCTGATAGGGGTACGCAATTTGTGGCGAGGTTTTGGAAAGCTTTTTGCTCTAGGTTGGGGATCAAGTTGTCACATTCATCGGCGTTTCATCCACAGTCTAATGGACAAACTGAGCGCATGAACCAAAATCTAGAACAGTATTTACGATGCTTTGTGTCCGACAACCAGGAGGAGTGGTCTACTTTCCTTCCTCTGGCCGAATTCGCATTAAATAATCACCGCCAAGAGTCATCAGGAGAGTCTCCATTCTTTTGTGTGTACGGTCAACATCCTCAGTTTTGTACCTTACGTCAGGGTGACTCCGGGGGGTGTCCCGGAGGAGGATCAGCTAGGAGCCCAATTGTCATCAGTCTGGAGGCGGGTGAAACAGCGTTTGTTGAGCATGAGTGCCAGGTACAAACGGGTGGCTGACAGTAGACGCGTGCCAGGTCCGGACCTGTGTGTGGGTGAATGGGTGTGGTTAGCTACGAAGAACATAAAACTCAAAATCCCATCTTTAAAACTGGGTCCAAGGTTTATTGGGCCTTTTAGGATTTCTGCCATCATTAACCCAGTGGCTTATCGGTTGGTACTTCCTGCGGTGTACAGAATACATAACGTTTTTCACAGGGCTTTATTGAAAAAGGTGGTAGGCTT
Organism: Dendrobates tinctorius; assembly: GCF_039654945.1. Classification (NCBI taxonomy): domain Eukaryota; kingdom Metazoa; phylum Chordata; class Amphibia; order Anura; family Dendrobatidae; genus Dendrobates; species Dendrobates tinctorius. The sequence continues at coordinate 29,124,701 of NW_027361690.1, forward strand.
GCTGGACACGATGCCGATGCCACCTCCAGTCATGGTGGATGGCGAGTTAGAGTTCGAGGTCGCCAAGGTGGTGGACTCTCGAGTAGTACGCCGTACTCTTCAGTATTTGGTGCACTGGCGGGGGTATGGTCCAGAGGAGAGGTCTTGGGTTCCAGCCTCAGACATACATGCGGATCGGCTGGTCAGTTCTTTTCACCGTCGTCATCCGGACAAGCCGGGTCCTATGAGTCTTGAGGGCCCTGGGGTCCCTCGTAGAAGACGGGGTACTGTCATGTCGGACGCTGTTCACACCACAGCATCCGGCAGGCAGAGGTAGTTCCACCTCCAGCCACTATAGCCTCAGTGGCGCCGGTTTGATCTTCAGGCTCTCGGGGGTTAATCCTGCTGGAGACCAGGTTGGAAGGTTAGTCACGCCCACGGTCTTTAAATAGTCATACTGGCATATGGGCGTCGCCGATTATAGCTTGTGTTTCATACCAAGTGGTTCCGGTCTGGAGTGGAGGTGTTCAAGAGAGAGAGATTCATATCTGGTGTCGTATGATCCGTCGTTATCCTTTCTCCTTCCCATATTTGTGTTTAGTTGTGCCCTGTTCACATTACTGTTTATTCCTGTGTGTGTGCGGCGCAGTGCAGTTTAAGTTCTCCCTGTCTGTCATTATTTGTGTGGGAGCTTTGGTGGTGTGACTCCTCACTGGGTGGAGGGTGGAGGGTTAAGTGCAGGGCTGAGCAGGAGATAAGGAAAGGTCGGAGGCTCAGGCATTTGCACCTTCAGCAAAAACCCTGGGTTGAGGGTCAGACAGGGTTTCCCCTAGTAAAAGGGACACCACAGGGGCCCCGGGTATTTCAGCCTTAGTTGAACTAAGCCCCCGTGACAACAACTTTATCTTCCAAAAGGTAAGGGAGAAAACAAGGGGAACTTCTACCTTGGATCTAATCCTTATAAACAGGGAGGAAATGGTTGAGGAGGTAAAAGTGGCTGGGACCCTAGGAGGTAGCGACCATGCTATTTTAGAATTTTGGATAACTAGAGGCGGAAGACCTGTGAAGACTCAGACGTCAAGGTTAGATTTCAGAAAGGCAGATTTTAAGGGATTCAGAAAGAGAATTGGAAGGATCCAATGGCTGGATATCCTTAAAGACAAAAATGTCCAGGAAGGATGGGGAATCTTGAAAAATGAAATTCTCAAAGCACAGTTGTTAACAATTCCGAAAAGAGGGAAGAATAGGAAGCATTTAAGGAAACCAGGATGGATGAACACAGAACTTAAGCACATGCTAAAAAGGAAGAAAAAAATGTTTATAAAATGGAAAGAGGGAGGCATACCTAAAGAAGAATATAATGCTGTCTGCAGAACCTGCAGGGCACAAATCAGATTAGCTAAAGCTGAAAATGAATTGAGGCTTGCAAGAGATGTCAAAAGCAATAATAAAGGATTTTGGGGATATGTCAAAAGTAAAAGAAAAGTCAAAGATGCTATAGGATTTTTACAGGATGAAAATGATGAAATGGTAAGACAGGATGTTGAGAAGGCTGAACTTTTAAATTCCTATTTTGCATCTGTTTTCTCTCAGAAAGGAAATGTAACATCAACTGTTATTCACTGTCCTATTAAGGGAATAGAAGAATCCAGGATATCTATAAACAGAAAGATAGTGAGGAAACACTTAGCTAACCTAAATGAATTCAAGTCTCCAGGTCCAGATGAATTACACCCCAGAGTACTGAAGGAGATAGCAGAAGAAATTTTTGAACCCCTCTCCATAATCTTTGAAAATTCTTGGAGAACAGGAGAAGTGCCAGAAGACTGGAGAAGAGCAAATGTTGTTCCTATCTTCAAAAAGGGGAAGAAGGTGGACCCAGGCAACTATAGGCCGGTGAGTCTGACTTCTATACCAGGAAAGATCTTTGAACAAATTATTAAACAACATGTATGTCAATACCTGGAAAAGAATGAAGTGATTAAACAAAGTCAGCATGGGTTTGTAACTAATAAGTCATGTCAGACTAACTTAATTTCCTTCTATGACGGTATCACTGATTGGGTGGATCAAGGAAATGCTGTAGATATAGTATATCTTGACTTCAGCAAAGCATTTGACAATGTCTCTCATACAATCCTTATTGAAAAAATGACTAAGTATGGAATGGACAAGGCAACTGTTAGGTGGATTCATAACTGGCTTAGTGATCGGACCCAAAGAGTGGTCGTAAATGGCTGCACATCCAGTTGGAAGAATGTCTCAAGTGGGGTACCACAGGGCTCTGTCCTGGGCCCTGTATTGTTCAACATCTTTATCAACGATTTAGATGAAGGAATTGAGGGTAAACTGATTAAATTTGCTGATGACACAAAGCTAGGAGGGATAGCTAATACTAGAGAAGAGAGAGAGAGGATTCAAAAAGATATAAATAAACTGGAGAAGTGGGCAGCAACTAACAAAATGGTTTTTAACAGGAAGAAATGCAAAGTACTACATCTGGGCAATAAAAATGAAAAAAGCATATATAGAATGGGAGGAATAGGGCTAAGTGACAGCACATGTGAAAAAGACTTGGGTATACTAATAGATCACAGACTGAATATGAGTCAACAGTGTGATGCAGCAGCAAAAAAGGCAAATGCAATTCTAGGATGTATTAACAGAAGCATACAGTCTAGATCACGTGAAGTCATTATTTCCCTCTACTCCTCTTTGGTCAGACCTCATCTGGAATATTGTGTCCAGTTTTGGGCACCACATTTTAAAAAAGACATCAACAAACTGGAGCAAGTTCAGAAAAGAGCGACCAGAATGGTGACCGGTCTGCAAACCCTGTCTTATGAGGAAAGGTTGCAGGATTTGGGAATGTTTAGTTTGCAAAAGAGAAGACTGAGAGGAGACTTAATAGCTGTCTACAAATATCTAAAGGGCTGTCACATTGTAGAAGGATCAACTTTATTCTCATTTGCACAAGGAAAGACTAGAAGCAATGGGATGAAACTGAATGGGAGGAGACAGATTAGATATTAGAAAAAACTTTTTGACAGTTAGAGTGATCAATGAGTGGAACAGGCTGCCACGAGAAGTGGTGAGTTCTCCTTCAATGGAAGTCTTCAAACAGAGGCTGGACAGACATCTGACTGGGATGATTTAGCGAATCCTGCTTTGAGCAGGGGGTTGGACCAGATGGCCCAGGAGGTCCCTTCCAACTCTACGATTCTATGATTCTATGATTCAGGTGCTTCACAGGAATTTTTTGAATGTTTAAAAAAAATGAACACAACTTTTTTTCACAAAAAAATTACTTCAGGTTCAATTTTTTTTATTTTACCAAGGGTAACAGGAGAAATTGGACTGGAAAAGTTATTGTGCAATTTGTTCTGAGTACGCCGATACCTGATATGTGGGGGGGGAACCACTGTTTGAGCGCATGGCAGAGCTCGGAAGGGAAAGCCATTTGACTTTTTCACTGCAAAATTAGCTGGAATTCAGATCAGATACCATGTCAAGTTTGGAGAGCTCCTGATGTGCCTAAACAGTGGAAACCCCCCACAAGTGACCCCATTTTGGAAACTAGACCCCCCAAGGAACTTATCTAGATATGTGGTGAGCACTTTGAACCCCCAGGGGTTTCACAGAAGATTATAACGTACAGCCGTACAATTAAAAAAATCATATTTTTTCCACAAAAATGATCTTTTCACCCCCAATTGTTATTTTCCCAAAAGTAACAGGACCCCAAAAGTTATTGTGCAATTTGTCCTGAGTACCCTGATACCCCATATGTGGGGGTAAACCACTATTTGGGCGCATGACAGAGCTCGGAAGGGAAGCAGCGCCATTTGACTTTTTTGGCTGGAATTGAGATCGGACGCCATGTCGCGTTTGGAAAGCCCCTGATGTGCCAAAACATTGGAAACCCCCAATTCTAACTCCAGCCCTAACCCCAACACACCCCTAGCCCTAACCCTAACCCTAGCCCTAATGGGAAAATGGAAATAAAAAAAAAAAAAATTATTTTATTATTTTTCCCTAACTAAGGGGGTGATAAAGGGGGGTTTGATTTACTATTTATAGCGGGTTTTTATTTTTGGCAGCTGTCATACGCTAAAAGACGCTTTTTGTTGTAAAAATAGTTTATGCATCACCACATTTTGAGAGCTATAATTTTTCCATATTTTGACCCACCGAGTCATGTGAGGTCTTATTTTTTGCGGGACGAGTTGACATTTTTATTGGTACAATTTTCGGGCATGTGACATTTTTTGATCGCTTTTTATTCTGATTTTTGGGACGCAGAATGAACAAAAACCAGCGTTTCATGAATTTCTTTTGGGGGGTGTGTTTACACCATTCCGCGTGCGGTAAAATTGATAAAGCGGTTTTATTCTTCGGGTCAGTATGGTTACAGTGATACCTCATTTATGTCTTTTTTTATGTTTTGGCGCTTTTACGCAATGAAAACAATTTTATATAAAAAAATAATTATTTTTGCATCGCTTTATTCTGCAAGCTATAACTTTTTTATTTTTTCGCTGATGATGCTGTGCAGTGGCTCGTTTTTTGCGGGACAAGATGACGTTTTCAGCGGTACCATGGTTACTCATATCCGTATTTTTGATCGCGCGATATTGCACTTTTTGTTTGGCGGTATCATGATAAAACTTTATTTTTTGCTTCGTTTTTTATTTTTATTTTTTAAGGGGTTCAATTAAGGGGTTAACTAGTAGGACAGTTTTATAGGGCGGGTCCTTACGGACGCGGCGATACTACTTTTATTGTTTTTTTTTATTTTCAAAAAATGAATTTATTAGGGAATTTTTTTTTTTTTTAATTTATTTAATGATTTTTTTTATAAATTTTTACACTTTGTTTTTTTTCTTAACTTCAGTACATTGTCCCAGGGGGGACATCACTATCATGGGACAGATCTCTGATCTGTCACATCACAGATCAGCGATCTGTCACAGGCAGTGCTGCAGGCTTCCTCATGCCGGCGCTTTGCAGGCATGAGAAAGCCGCCTCCCTGCAGGCCCCGAAGGTCCCGCCGCCATTTTGGATTCAGGGACCTGCAGGGAATGAGACCCTGCAGCAGCGCTGCACATCACGCTGCTGTGGGGGTCTCAGGGAAGCACGGAGGGAGCCCCCTCCCTGCCGATGCTTCCCTAAATCCCCGGTACACTGCGATCGTGTTTGATCGCAGTGTGCCAGGGGTTAACGTGTCAGGGGCGGTCCGTGACCGTCCCTGACACATAGTGCCGGGTGTCAGCTGTGATAATCAGCTGACACCCGGCCGTGATCAGCTGCGCTCCCCCCGTAAGCGCAGCTGATCGTGCTAGACGTACTATTCCGTCCTTGGGACTTAGGTCCCAGGTCACATGGACGGAATAGTACGTCTAATGTAGGAAAGGGGTTAAGCAAAATGTATCAATGCTGTATGTAAAAGGGGGTGGCTTTTCAATCGTTTAACCAGTTACTTTTCAGCTACTGAAATAGCTATAGAATACTATGCAACCTTGAATGCTAAAATATAAAATGGTATTCTGCAAATTAGAAAGTTCAACTCAATAATATTCATGCATGCAATTCTGAGATTTGTAGTTTTTGCTTTGGTCTATACTTTTAAGCTATTGGTGGTGCTTTGATTCTATGTGCATTTTTATAGTCCTTTAGAAGAAAATTCTTATTACTCCATGGCTCCAGTATATAATCTGTGTGTGATCGTGTGAAACTAAGAATTCAGATTTTCTCAGCATCTGCTATTATTTCTATGTCATAAAAGCATTTTATCAGGTGCACCAGTCATCTGTTTTAGGTCCATATATATTTGGACAAAGACAACATTTTTCTAATTTTGGTTCTAGACATTACCACAATTAATTTTAAACAAAACAATTCAGATGCAGTTGAAGTTAAGACTTTCAGCTTTCATTTGACGGTATCCACATTAAAATTGGATGAAGGGTTTAGGAGTTTCAGCTCCTTAACATGTGCCACCCTGTTTTTAAAGGGACCAAAACTAATTGGACAGATTAAATAATTGTAAATAAAATGTTCATTTCTAGTACTTGGTTGAAAACCCTTTGTTGGCAATGACTGCCTGAAGTCTTGAACTCATGGACATCACCAGACGCTGTTTCCTCCTTTTTGATGCTCTGCCAGGCCTTCACTGCGGTGGTTTTCAGTTGCTGTTTGTTTGTGGGCCTTTCTGTCTGAAGTTTAGTCTTTAACATGTGAAATGCATGCTCAATTGGGTTGAGATCAGGTGACTGACTTGGCCATTCAAGAATATTCCACTTCTTTGCTTTAATAAACTCCTGGGTTGCTTTGGCTTTATGTTTTGGGTCATTGTCCATCTGTAGTATGAACCGACGACCAATCAGTTTGGCTGCATTTGGCTCAATCTGAGCACACAGTATGGCTCTGAATACCTCAGAATTCATTCGGCTGCTTCTGTCCTGTGTCACATCATCAATAAACACTAGTGACCCAGTGCCACTGGCAGCCATGCATGCCCAAGCCATCACACTGCCTCCGCCGTGTTTCACAGATGATGTAGTATGCTTTGGATCATGAGCTGTACCATGCCTTCTCCATACTTTTCTCTTTCCATCATTCTGGTAGAGGTTGCTCTTGGTTTCATCTGTCCAAAGAATGTTCTTCCAGAACTGTGCTGGCTTTTTTAGATGTTTTTTAGCAAAGTCCAGTCTAGCCTTTTGATTCTTGATGCTTATGAGTGGCTTGCACCGTGCAGTGAACCCTCTGTATTTACTTTCATGCAGTCTTCTCTTTATGGTAGATTTGGATATTGATACGCCTACCTCCTGGATAGTGTTGCTCACTTGGTTGGCTGTTGTGAAGGGGTTTTTCTTCACCATGGAGATTATTCTGCGATCATCCACCACTATTGTCTAACATGGGCGCCCAGGTCTTTTGGCATTGATGAGTTCACCAGTGCTTTCTCTCTTTCTCAGGATGTACCAAACTGTAGATTTTGCCACTTCTAAAGTTGTAGCAATTTCTCGGATGGGTTTTTTCTGTTTTTGCAGCTTAAGGATGGCTTGTTTCATCTGCATGGAGAGCTCCTTCACAGGAAAACCTTCCAAATGCAAGCACCACACCTCAAATCAACTCCAGGCCTTTTATCTGCTTAATTGAGAATGACATAACGAAGGGATTGCCCACACCTGTCCATGAAATAGCCTTGGAGTCAATTGTCCAATTACTTTTGGTCCCTTTAAAAACAGGGTGCCACATGTTAAGGATCTGAAACTCCTAAACCCTTCATCCAATTTTAATGTGGATACCCTCAAATGAAAGCTGAAAGTCTGAACTTCAACTGCACCTGAATTGTTTTGTTTAAAATTCATTGTGGTAATGTCTAGAACCAGAATTAGGAAAATGTTGTCTCTGACCAAATATATATGGACCTAACTGTGTATATATATATATATCCCATTGAAAAGTAAGATTTTAATCAATATCTCATTGAACACAAGAACAATTTCCAAAATTTTGACAAGACTCAGTGTCATAGAATATTTTTTAGTAAATGACCACGGTCAAACGGAGCGCTCAGGACACAGGTTAGATGTAGTTTTCTTTAATCCACAACGCGTTTCGACGGTTAGACACCGTCTTCATCAGGTGGCAATATAATAATGACAAACAGGAAGGGGTATTTAAAAGCAGAGCAACCAATGGGAAACTGGGTGCAATCAACAAATCACATGATGAAATTAAATGAAGTTGCAATCAAAGAGACAAATGTAACTAATTGGTCATTTACTAAATGTTGCACTTTTTCCTCCATTGGAGGTACTCAACTGGCGCTGCAGTGGACTCTTTCCCCACATCAAACCTTGTGTGGCCGCATTCCGAGCGCTCCCTGGTGACCACAAGTCCTTTGTCTCTCTATAGAATATTTTTTAACCCATAAAATGAAGGTAAAGTTAATAATATAAATTTCATTTTCACGTTGCTCATCTTGCTCTGTAACATCCTGCCTACACATGAAATACCATTTTTAACATGACAGGTTTCCTTAAATGACATTGGTTGTATGTTTGGGGTCATTGTCCTGCTGCAGAATATATTTGGAGTCAATCAGGTGCCTCTGTGATGGCACTACATGATGAAAAGTATTTGCTTGTATTTATCCACCCTAAGAGAACCAATAATTCTTACCAAATCCCTAACTCCATTAGATGAAATGTGCCCCAAACTTGCAAGAAAACTCCACAATGCTTCATTATTGCTTGCAGACACTTATTATTGTAACACTTTCCAGCCCTTTGGTGAACAAACTGCCTTTTGTTACAGAAGATTTTTCAAATTGTGCCCCATCATTAGAGTACTTGCTGACATTTCTCAGCACCTAAGTTCCTATTTCTGTGCATAGTTGAGTTGCTTTGTATTGTCTCCATTTCAAAGGTATGTTTTTTTTTGGAGGCAATTCTTCCCTAAAGACCACGTTTGTCCAGATGTCTTTGAACAGTAGATGGGTATAGTTGGATTCCACTGGATGTTGTCACTTCTGAGCTGATAGTACTACTGGACATCTTCAAATTTCGAAGGGAAGAAAGTATGATGTATTTCTTTCATCTGTTGTACTACATTTTCTTGACCAACTACTGTGTCTATTGCCCTCAACGTTAGTCAAATATTGGTGCTTCTTCAAAAGAATTTAAGCAGCACATCTTGAAAAGCCAGTCTATTTTGAAATCTTAGCCTAGGAAAGACCTTGTTGATGCAGTATAACTACCTTGTGTCTTCCTGCTGTGTTCAGTCTTGCCACTGTATATGTTCTTTGACATTAAACTGTCTTTATTAATCTTACCTTTGTAGCAGAGTTTATCTGTTCCTCACTCAGTTTTAAGCCTTCTACAGAGCAATTTCAATTAATTACATTTTTTCAATCTACATATGACAATGGTGATTATTATCACCAGTTTGGTATAAATGATTACTTTAACTATAACCCTACAAAATCCCTGATTTTTTGCAAGTGTATCTAGAAGAATTAATGCTGTTTTAAAGGCAAAGGGTGGCCATACCATTGTTGAATATTGTTAGATTTCTCTTTTGTTCACTTTCTTTGTGGTTTATTTTGTTAATTGGTAAAAATAAACTATTAACAATTCTATTTATGTAATATTCTTACCTTGCAGCATTTTTTTCCACACCTGCCTACACACCTGTGTATACAGTGCCTTTTAATGTATTCATACCCATGAACTTTTTCATGCTGCATCCACAAACTTAAATGTATTTTATTGGGATTTTATGTGATATACCAACACAAAGTAGCAAGTATTTGTGAAGTGTAAAAGAACTGATACATAGTTTTCTAATTATTATAAAAATATGCAACTGAAGATTATGACGTGCCTTTGTATTATGTTCCTTCACTCTGATACCTTTAAAAATAATCCTGAGTGACCAATTGCCTCCAGAAATCACATAATTAGTACATTGAGTCCACCTGTGTGTAATTTGTTCCTAGTATTAATTACAGCGTTTCTGTGAAGACCTCGGAGGTTCTTTTGAGAACATTAGGGATCAAACAGCACAATGAAAACCAAATATCACACCAGGTAGGTCTGAGATAAAGTTATGGAGAAGAGTAATGCAGGGTTCCAAAAATGGAAGCAGTATGGCAGAACTGCAAACTTACCAAGACATGGTGTCCACCTAAACTGACATCTCAAGAAAGAAGAGCACTAATTAGAGAAGTAGCATATATGCCTGTGGTCACGCTAGAGGAGTTGCAGAGATCCACAGCTTAGGTGGGAGAATCTGTCACAGAACAACTATTAGTTGCATACTTCACAAATCTGGCTTTTATGAGTGGCAAGAAGAGAGCCGTTTTTGAAAGCAAGCCATGAGAAGTCCCATTTGCAGTTTGCAAAAAGCCATCTGTCGGACCCAGCTAGCATTTGAAAGAATGTATTCTGGTCAGATTAGACAAAAGTAGACCTATTTAGGCTAAATTCAAAATACTACATGTGATGGAAAACCAGCACTGCAGAATGCAGATCACCCTGAAAACACCATCCCCACTGTCAAGTATGGTGGTGGCAGCATTATGCTGTGAGGATGCTTTTCTTCAGCAGGGACAGGGAAACTGGTTAGAGTTGGTTGGAGCTAAAAACAGGGCAATACTGGAGAAAAAATGCTGTTCAGAGGCCCTCCATTCAATCTCACTGAGCTAGAGCTAGTTTATAAAAAGAACAATGGGCAAAAATGTCAGCCTTTAGATGTACAAAGTTGGTTGAGACATACCTAAAAAAGACTAGCAGCAGTAATTGCAGCGAAAGGTGGTCCTACAAAGTATTGATTCAGGGAGGGTGAATTCAAATGCATGCAACAATTTTCACATTTATATTTTTATAATATAAAGAAAACCATGTATTATTTTCTTATCACTTCACAAATAATTTCTACTTTTTGGTGGTATATTAACCCCTCTCTGACAATAGACATACTATTTTGACCACGTACCCTGGGACTTAATTCCCATGGACGGAATTGTACTTCATAGGCGATCAGCCGCGCTCACGGGGGGAGTGCGTCTGATCACGGCCGGGTGTCAGCTGATTCTCACAGCTGACACCTGGCACTAACTGCCAGGAGCGGTCACGGACTGCTCCGGGCACTTTAACCCTTTAACACTGCGATCAAACATCATTGCAGCGTTCTGGAGCCGGCAGAGGGGCTGATAGCCGCTTTGCCTTTGGATCGGAAACCCTGCGGCATGACGCGGGGTCCTGATCATTGCCATGGAGACCCAATGTCGTCAAGAGGACATTCAGGTCTCCAGACCTGAGAGACTTCCTGTCATGCGCAGTGATGACCAGCAAGTCTCTCAGGTTAGTGTATAGAAGCTGCAGCGCTGACAGCTTCTATAGCATGCAGATCTGCATGCTATAGAAGCGATCAGCCTGCACAAAATGAGTGTCCCATAGTGGGACAAAGTGTAAAAGTAAGAATTAAATTCATTTTTTTTAAAAACAATTGTAAAAATATTTTAAAAAATAATAAAAAAATCTACAGTCATATGTAAAAGTTTGGGCACCCCTATTAATGTTAACCTTTTTTCTTTATAACAATTTTGGTTTTTGCAACAGCTATTTTAGTTTCATATATCTAATAACTGATGGACTCAGTTATATTTCTGGATTCAAATGAGGTTTATTGTACTAACAGAAAATGGGCAATCTGCATTTTAATAAAATTTGACCGGTGCAAAAGTATGTGGGCACCTCAACATAAAAGTGACATTAATATTTCGTAGATCCTCCTTTTGCAAATATAACAGCCTCTAGTCGCTTCCTGTAGCTATTAATGAGTTCCTGGATCCTGGATGAAGGTATTTGTGACCATTCCTGTTTACAAAACAATTCCAGTTCAGTTAAGTTTGATGGTCCCCGAGCATGGACAGCCCGCTTCAAATCATCCCACAGATGTTCAATGATATTCAGGTCTGGGGACTGGGATGGCCATTCCAGAACATTGTAATTGTTCCTCTGCATGAATGCCTGAGTAGATTTGGAGTGGTGTTTTGGATCATTGTCTTGCTGAATTATCCATTCCCTGCGTAACTTCAACTTCGTCACTGATTCTTGCACATTATTGTCAAGAATCTGCCGATACTGAGTTGAATCCATGCGACCCTTAACTTTAACAAGATTCCCGGTGCCGGCATTGGCCACACAGCCCCAAAGCATGATGGAACCTCTACCAAATTTTACTGTGGATAGCAAGTGTTTTTCTTGGAATGCTGTGTTTTTTAGCCTCCATGCATAACGCCTTTTTATATGACCAAACAACTCAATCTTTGTTCCATCAGTCCACAGGACCTTCTTCCAAAATGTAACTGGCTTGTCCAAATGTGCTTTTGCATACCTCAGGCGACTCTGTTTGTGGCGTGCTTGCAGAAACGGCTTCTTTCGCATCACTCTCCCATACAGCTTCTCCTTGTGCAAAGTGCACTGTATTGTTGACCGATGCACAGTGACACCATCTGCAGCAAGATGATGCTGCAGCTCTTTGGAGGTGGTCTGTGGATTGTCCTTGACTGTTCTCACCATTCTTCTTCTCTGCCTTTCTGATATTTTTCTTGGCCTGCCACTTCTGGGCTTAACAAGAACTGTACCTGTGTTCTTCCATTTCCTTACTATGTTCCTCACAGTGGAAACTGACAGGTTAAATCTCTGAGACAACTTTTTGTATCCTTCCCCTGAAAAGCTATGTTGAATAATCTTTGTTTTCAGATCATTTGAGAGTTGTTTTGAGGATCCCATGATGCCACTCTTCATAGGAGAATCAACTAGGAGAACTACTTGCAAGTGGCCACCTTAAATACCTTTTCTCATGATTTGATACACCTGGCTATGAAGTTCAAAGCTCAATGAGGTTACAAAACCAATTTAGTGCTTCAGGAAGTCAGTAAAAAGTAGTTAGGAGTGTTCAAATCAAGAAAATGATAGGGGTGCCCATACTTTTGCACCGGTCAAATTTTGTTTAAATGCAGATTGCACATTTTCTGTTAGTACAATAAACCTCATTTGAATCCAGAAATATAACTGAGTCCATCGGTTATTAGATATATGAAACTGAAATAGCTGTTGCAAAAACCAAAATTGTTATAAAGAAAAAAGGTTAACATTAATAGGGGTGCCCAAACTTTTACATATGACTGTATATGTATTCCATCAGTAAATAAATATTTGAATAAAAAAAATCTAAACACTAAAAGTAAACATATTTAGTATCGCCGCGTCCGTCACGACCCGACCTATAAAACTGTCCCACTAGTTAACTCCTTAAGTTAATGCCATTAAAAAAAAGGAAAAAACAATGCTTTATCATACCTCCGAACTAAAAGTGGAATAACACACGATCAAAACAACAGATATAAATAAGCGTGGTACCGCTGAAAACATCATCTTGTCCCGCAAAAAGCAAGCCACCATACAGCATCATCAGCCAAAAAATAAAAAAGTTATAGTTCTCAGAATAAAGCGATGCAAAAATAATTATTTTTTTATATAAAATATTTTTTTATTGTATAAAAGTTCCAAAACATAAAAAGATATAAATTAGGTATCGCTGTCATCATACTGACCTGAAGGGTAAAACTGCTTTATCAATTTTACCACACGCGGAACGGTATAAACGCCCCCCCCCAAAAAAAAAAGAAATTCATGAATTGCTGGATTTTGTTCATTCTGCCTCCCAAAAATCAGAATAAAAGCAATCAAAAAATGTCATGTGGCTGAAAATGGTACCAATAAAAATGACAAATCGTCCTGCAAAAAACAAGACCTCACATGACTCTGTGGGCCAAACTATGAAAAAATTATAGCTCTCAAAATGTGGTGATGCAAAAACTATTTTTTTGCAATAAAAAGCATCTTTTAGTGTGTGACAGCTTCGAAACATAGAAACCCAGTATAAAAACCCTCTATAAATAGTAAATCAAACCCCCCTTTATCACACCCTTAGTTAGGGAAAAATAATAAAATAAAAAAATGTATTAATTTCCATTTTCCCATTAGGGTTGGGGTTGGGGTTAGGGTTGGGGCTAAACTTAGGGTTAGGTTTGGGGCTAAAGTTAGGGTTAGGGTTGGGGCTAAAGTTAGGATTAGGGTTGGGAGTAGGGTTAGGGGTGTGTTAGGGTTAGGTTTGTGGTTAGGGTTATGGTTAGGGTTGGGATTAGGGTTAGGGGTGTGTTGGAGTTAGGGTGTGAGTTAGAATTGGGGAGTTTCCAGTGTTTAGGCACATCAGGGGCTCTCCAAACGCGACATGCATCTGATCTCAATTCCAGCCAATTCTGCATTGAAAAAGTCAAACAGTGCTCCTTCCCTTTCAAACAGTGGAGGACAAATTGCACAACAACTTTTGGGATTCAGTTTCTCCTGTTACCCTTGGGGAAAATGAATAATAATTTTTGTGAAAAAAATATGATTTTTTTATTTTTACGGCTCTACATTATAAACTTCTGTGAAGCACTTGGGATTTCAAAGTGTTCACCACACGTCTAGATAAGTTCCTTAGGGAGTCTACTTTTCAAAATGGTGTCACTTGTGGGGGGTTTCCACTGTTTATGCACATCAGGGGCTCTCCAAACGCAACATGTCGTCCAAGCTCAATTCCAGCCAATTTTGCATTGAAATGTCAAATGGTGCTTCTTCCCTTCCGAGCTCTTCCATGCACCCAAACAGTGATTTACCTGCATATATGGGGTATCGGCATACTCAGGACAAATTGTACAACAGCTTTTGGGGTCCAATTTCTCCTGCTACCCTTGGTAAAATAAAACAAATTGGATCTGAAGTAATTTTTTTGTGAAAAAAAGTAAAATTTTCATTTTTTTAAACATTCCAAAAATTGCCAATCCTGGTGTTCTGTGGAAAATGCCAAGCATCCTGCACGGTGTTGGGCTGTGAGCACAACCCCTATCTGTGGACCTCGGGTCCTCAGACCCTCCTTCTGGAGTCTGTTTCTAACCATACAGACACATGCACATTTGTGGCCTGCTGGAGGTCATTTTGCAGGTCTCTAGCAGTGCTCCTCCTGTTCCTCCTTGTATAAAGGCAGAGATAGCAGTCCTGTTGCTGGGTTGTTGCCCTCCTACGGCCCCCTCCACATCTCCTGGTGTACTGGCCTGTCTCCTGGTAGCACCTCCAGCCTCTGGACACTACGCTGACAGACACAGCAAACCTTCTTGCCACAGCTCGCATTGATGTGCCATCCTGGATGAGCTGCACTACCTGAGCCACTTGTGTGGGTTGTAGAGTCCGTCTCATGCTACCACTAGTGTGAAAGCACAACCAACATTCAAAAGTGACTAAAACATCAGCCAGAAAGCATTGGTACAGAGATGTGGTCTGTGGTCCCCACCTGCAGAACCACTCCTTTATTGAGGGTGTCTTGATAATTGTCAACAATTTCCATCTGTTGTGTATTCTATTTGCATAACAGCATGTGAAATTGATTGTCAATCAGTGTTGCTTTCTAAGTGAACAGTTTGATTTCACAGAAGTTTGATTTACTTGGAGTTATATTCTGTTGTTTAAGTGTTCCCTTTATTTTTTTGAGCAGTGTATATATATTTATATATAGTAGCGATAATAATGGCCATATAGTTAATGGGAGGTATGTATCACAGGGGTGGCAGCTCCCTGTGATGTAGCCCGGAGTGTTTTTCTTAAGTGTACGCAAGTTCTAAGTAGTTTTTATTCATATCTGAGTCCGGGCTACGGGTAGCTCTGAGAGTTGGGAGGGTCGTGCTACCTATTTACCTCGCTCCATGGTGAGTGGGGCTCACTGTACCCCCTTTTGCCTGAAGGTACATAACAGACCAAAAGTTTGGACACACCTTCTCATTCAAAGAGTTTTCTTTATTTTCATGACTATGAAAATTGTAGATTCACTCTGAAGGCATCAAAACTATGAATTAACACATGTGGAATTATATAATTAACAAAAAAGTGTGAAACAACTGAAAATATGTATTATATTCTAGGTTCTTCAAAGTAGCCACCTTTTGCTTTGATTACTGCTTTGCACACTCTTGGCATTCTCTTGATGAGCTTCAAGAGGTAGTCAACGGAAATGGTCTTCCAACAGTCTTGAAGGAGTTCCCAGAGATGCTTAGCACTTGTTGGCCCTTTTGCCTTCACTCTGCGGTCCATCTCACCCCAAACCATCTCGATTGGGTTCAGGTCTGGTGACTGTGGAGGCCAGGTCATCTGGCGTAGCACCCCATCACTCTCCTTCTTAGTCAAATAGCCCTTACACAGCCTGGAGGTGTGTTTGGGGTCATTGTCCTGTTGAAAAATATATGATGGTCCAACTAAACATTAACCGGATGGAATAGCATGCCACTACAAAATGCTGTGGTAGACATGCTGGTTTAGTATGGCTTCAATTTTGAATAAATCCCCAACAGTGTCACCAGCAAAGCACCCCCACACCATCACACCTCCTCCTCCATGCTTCAAGGTGGGAACCAGGCATGTAGAGTCCATTCGTTCACCTTTTCTGCGTCGCACACGGTGGTTGGAACCAAAGATCTCAAATTTGGACTCATCAGACCAAAGCACAGATTTCCACTGGTCTAATGTCCATTTCTTGTGTTCTTTAGCCCAAACAAGTATCTTCTGCTTGTTGCCTGTCCTTAGCAGTGGTTTCCTAGCAGCTATTTTACCATGAAGGCCTGCTGCACAAAGTCTCCTCTTAACAGTTGTTGTAGAGATGTGTCTGCTGCTAGAACTCTGTGTGGCATTGACCTGGTCTCTAATCTGAGCTGCTGTTAACCGGTGATTTCTGAGGCTGGTGACTCTGATGAACATATCCTCCGCAGCAGAGGTGACTCTTGTTTCCTGGGGCGGTCCTCATGTGAGCCAGTTTCTTTGTAGCGCTTGATGGTTTTTGCCACTACACTTGGGGACACTTCAAAGTTTTCCCAGTTTTTCGTAATGACTGACCTTCATTTCTTAAAGTAATGATGGCCACTCATTTTTCTTTACTTAGCTGCTTTTTTCTTGCCATAACACAAATTCTAACAGTCTATTCAGTAGGACTATCAGCTGTGTATCCACCAGACTTCTGCACAACAGAACTGATGGTCCCAACCCCATTTATAAGGCAAGAAATCCCACTTATTAAACCTGACAGGGCACACCTGTGAAATGAAAACCATTTCTGGTGACTACCACTTGAAGCTCATCAAGAGAATGCCAAGAGTGTGCAAAGCAGTAATCAAAGCAAAAGGTGGCTGCTTTGAAGAACCTAGAATATAAGACACAGTATTTTCAGTTGTTTCACACTTAAAATAATAATAATAATAATAATAATAATCTTTATATAGTGCCAACATATTCCGCTATATACTCCAAATTGTGTTACACTGCACCCGTATCAGAGCCCATGGAGATTGAGGCTATCTTGGGAAAGGAAAGAGCGAGAAGACACCGTAAAGACAACCATTTATTCTTTTACTGCGGAGCCTCTGGACATTGAAAAAGGGTCTGTCCTTCCTGCCCTTCATCTGTAAAGTCATCGGGAAAATGACTGAGTCTGGGCAACAATCGAGGAGGTTGCCCAGACTCCCAGGTACATTTTTTCTCGCTTACTAAAAAGGTGCTCCAGGTTGAATTGGAACTTCCTGGCGGTCCTGTTATGACCATCGCCTTTGTTGACTGTGGTTCCTCCATTAATCTGATTGATGCCCTAGTTGTGACTCTTAATAAGATAGGGACAGTCAGGTTGAAAGACCCTGTTAAAATTGTGGCTGTGGATTCATCCCCTCTTACCCGGGATTGAATTTGTTTTATGTCTGAAGTTTTTTCTATGAAAGTGGGTTCCACTCACGTGGAAAAATTAAGTTGTTTCATTCTGAATAATCTGCCTGCAGGACTGGTATTGGGGATGCCCTGGCTGCAATGCCACAATCCTCTCATTGATTGGGTGGAGGGGGAGATCACCCGATAGGGATGTATTGATAATGGTCTGTGTTGTAACCCGGTTCCTTTTGTCAATCCGATAAAATCTGTATCGTGTGTCGGTCTGGAGGGTATTCCGGAGTACCTGAGAGACTTTGAAGACGTGTTTTCCGAAAGCGAGGCTGAGGCTCTCCTATCGCATAGACCTTATGATTGTGCCATTGATTTAGTACCTAGAGCCAAATTAGCCAAGGCTTGTTTATTTAATTTGTCCAACCCGGAGTGCCAAGCTATGAAAGAGTACATCAAAAAGAGCCTTCGCAAGGGGCATATTTGGCACTCGGTCTCACCGTGGCTGCTGTGTTTTTACTTTGTAAAGAAAAAAGATGGTTGGTTGCGACCGTGCCTCGACTTTCGGGAACTGAACAAAATTACCGTTAAGATCATGTACCCTCTCCCGTTGTTTCCCGATTTATGTAACCAACTCACGGGGGCCAAATAGTTTTCTAAGCTCGATCTACGAGGGGCTTATAACCTTATAAGGCTCCGGGAGGGGGACGAATGGAAAACAGAGTTCCTGATGACTGAGGGGCTGTTTGAAAACCTGGTTATGCCCTTCGGCCTCACTAACGCCCCTGCTGTTTTTCAGAACTTCATTAATGTTGTGTTTTCTGACCTGATTGGGTGTTATGTAGTCATTTACCTAGATGACATCTTGGTATACTTTGAGGACAGTCAGTCACACTTACACCATCTGCGTATGGTTCTTATGAGACTCCAGGAGAACCAATTGTACTCTAAGCTGGAGAAGTGCTAATTTTTTATGCAAGAACTGTCTTTTCTGGGTGTAATTGTATCCGGGGAGGGATTCCGCATGGATCCAGGGAAGGTTCAGGCCATTACAGATTGGGTTGCAAACACAAAAAAGGGACCACAAGGAATAAAAAACACCTTCAAATATAAAATATATTAAATTTATTAAATATATTCATTAATATTATTACATCATAAAAAATTATATTATATAGACAAAATAACAATGTAAAAGACATAGGACATAAGATATGACACAGTTACATAAATATCTGGATCAGGGATATTGAGATAATATAATTCAATAGTTTTTATAAGTAATCCAAGTAATTAGATACAATTAGAGAATTTCATCATCAGAGACCATATTTGGTAAATTAAAAACACTCACAACATGTTGCCACTTTAACCTATACTCATATACCCACAAATGGACCTGAACTAATAATCTAGTGCTAAGGAAAAAAATCTCACCCAAATAGATCACACCATGCAGCCCCAACGCACGTTTCGCTTTGGCTTCAGGTCCATTTGTGGGTATATAGGTTATAGTGGCAACATGTTGTGAGTTTTTTTAATCTACCCCATATGGTCTCTGATGATGAATTTCTCTAATTGTATGTAATTACTTGGATTACTTATGAAAACTATTGAATTATATTATCTCAATATCCCTGATCCAGATATCTGATCCAGATATTTATGTAACTGTGTCATATCTTATGTCCTATGTCCTTTTATATTGTTATTTTGTCTATATAATATAAATTTTTTGTGATGTAATAATATTCATGAATATATTTAATAAATTTAATATATTTTATATTTGAAGGTGTTTTTTACTCCTTGTTGTCCCTTTTTTGTGTTTGCAATGCATTATTGGAGTATACCTTTTTATTGATTTTATTTTTAGTATTAATTTTAACCCCTTTTTTTTCTGGAATTTTTATTTGCAATACAGATTGGGTGCAGCCTCATCATCTGAAGGGGTTGCAGTGATTTCTGGGCTTCGCTAACTGTTATAGGAAGTTCATTAAAGGGTTCTCACAGGTGGTGAAACCCTTGACGGACCTCACTATTAACCCCTTCCTGACATCCGACGTACTATCCCGTCCATGGGACACGGGCCCCTATGCCCATGGACGGGATAGTACGTCTACCGCGATCAGCGGCGCCCACGTGGTGAGCGCCGCTGATCGCGGCCGGGTGTCAGCTGATTATCACAGCTGACACTCGGCACAATGTGTCAGGGGCGGTCACGGACCGCCCCCGACACGTTAACCCCTTGCACACCGCAATCAAACATGATTGCGGTGTACCGAGGGTTAAAGGGAAGCATCGGAAGGGAGGGGGCTCCCTCCGTGCTTCCCTGAGCCCCCCACGGCAGCGCAATGTGCAGCGCTGCTGCCGGGGGCTCCTTTCCTGCAAGCCCCCGAATCCAAGATGGCGACGGGGCCTTCGGGGGCCTGCAAGAAGCTGGCTTCCTCAGTGCCTGCAAAGCGCAGGCATGAGGAAGCCTTGTGCACTGCCTGTGACAGATCGCTGATCTGTCACAGTGATCTGTGATGTGACAGATCAGCGATCTGTCACAGAACAGTGATGTCCCACCTGGGACTATTTAATAAAGTAAAAAAAAAATAAAAATAAAGTGTTACAATAATTTAAAAAAAATCGCCAAATAAATTACAAAAAAAAAAAAAATATTCCCCCAAATAAATCCATTTTTTGAAAATAAAAAAAAAACAATAAAAGTACACATATTAGGTATCGCCGCGTCCGTAACGACCCGCCCTATAAAACTGTCCCATTAGTTAACCCCTTTAGTGAACCCCTTAAAAAATAAAAATAAAAAACGAAGCAAAAAAGTCTTAGTTACTCACCGGTTAACGGTATTTTTCGGAGTCCATGACAGCACCACCTGAGAGAGGGGATCCGCCCTTTAGGAACAGGAAACCTACAGATACAAAAGGGTGGCACCTCTCCCACGCATCAGTTGGATTACAGAGCACAAGAGGACTTCCAAGGTTAATGCATGATTTATGTACAGTATTCTTTACAATTATAACTTTTATCACCAGTGGGTATATACAAGAAAAAAGACGTGCACACCCCAATTAAACTATAAGGGAGGGAATATACGGGTGCTGTCATGGACTCCGAAAAATACCGTTAACCGGTGAGTAACTAAGACTTTATTCGGTCGTCCATGACAGCACCACCTGAGAGATTTACAGAGAGTAATATCAGTTTTAGGGAGGGACTACAGCCTGCAGCACCCTTATACCAAAAGAGAGGTCTGTGGAAGCACCTAGGTCTAGCCTATAATGACTATAAAAGGTGCTCGGAGAGGACCAAGTAGCCGCCTTACATATCTTGTTGATGGAGACTTCTGATCTTTCGGCCCAGGAGGTTGCCATTGCCCTGGTGGAATGCGCCCTCAGCTTTCCGGGTGGCGACCTGCCCTTTGATGTGTATGCTATTGCAATCGCCTCTCTAATCCATCTGGCTAGTGTATTTTTTGATGCTCTACAACCTTTTCTGGGGCCTTGATGAGAGATAAATAGGGCATTATCTTTCTTCCAGGGATCAGTGACTGACAGATATTCTATGAGGCCTCTCCTGACATCCAGGGTGTGTAGTTTCCTTTCCTTCTCATTAGTTGGATTAGGGAGGAAGGATGGCAGAACTATCTCCTGTGTCCTATGGAAACTAGAAACTACCTTTGGCAAGTACGCTGGATCAGGTCTGAGTATTACCCTATCCTCTTTAAACTGTAAATAAGGAGGACACCTAGATAAGGCCTGAATATCGCTTATTCTGCGAGCTGATGTCAGAGCTACCAGGAAGGCTACCTTGAGGGACAGGATTTTTAGGGAAGCCGACGAGATAGGTTTGAATGGAGTCTCTGTCATAGCAGTGAGGACTAGGTTCAAGTCCCACGGCATAAACCTATCCTTCATTATTGGCCTGGATCTACCTGCTGCCTTAATGAATCTGCTTATCCAATAATTACCAGCAATGTTGCAGCTAAACAGAGCCCCCAAGGCTGACACTTGTACTTTAAGGGTACTGGTAGAGAGTCCCATGTCTAGACCTTTTTGTAGGAACTCTAATATCTGCATTATAGGTGCTGAATCCCCAGCGATTACTTCTGAGTTTTGAAGGAATTTTTTCCAAATCCTGACATAAATTTTTGTGGTAATGATTTTCCTACTTTTAAGAAGGGTGTTAATTAGGTCTGTGGAGAAACCCTTTTCTTCTAATAATGACCGTTCAAACTCCACGCCGTCAGATGAAGGCCAGCCACCTGAGGATGGAAGACTGGGCCCTGGGACAGGAGATCCGGGATGTCCGGCAGAACCCAAGGATCGGACACCGACATGGTCCTGAGGCATGAGAACCATGCTCTCCTGGGCCAAAACGGAGCGATAACTATCACCCTTGCTCTGTCTTTCCTGATTTTCCTCATCACTAGGGGTAGAAGAGATAGGGGAGGGAAGGCGTAGGCTAGTTTGAAGTCCCAGTTTATCAGGAAGGCATCTACCGCCAGAGGATTTTCTCTGGGATTCAGGGAGCAGAATTGTTCCAATTGAGTGTTGTCTCTGGTGGCGAATAGGTCTACCTCTGGATATCCCCACTTTTGAACAATCAGTTTGAATATGGAGGTGTTTAAAGACCATTCCCCTTGCTTTAGCCGATTGCGGCTTAAAAAGTCTGCCGTGATGTTGTCTTTTCCTTTTATATGCAATGCTGTTAAAGATAGGAAGTATTGTTCTGCTAGATGGAACAACCGTTCTGCTACCAACATCAGGGGTCTGGAACGAGTCCCGCCTTGGTGATTGATGTATGCCACGGTGACCTGATTGTCGGAGAACACTCGTACATAATGGCCCTGTAGATACACAAGGAGCTTTTTAGCCGCCTGTTCTACTGCCGTTAATTCTTTTAGGTTAGATGACATTCCTAACTGATGATGTTGCCATCGGTCCTGGACTAAAATTTCACCCATATGAGCTCCCCAACCGTAAGGACTAGCATCCGTGGTGACTATGCGGGTTACGTTATACTCCCAGGGCACCCCTTTTAATAAGTTATCCTTGTGTAACCACCACTCTAGGGACTCCCTTGTGTTACGGGATAAGGTTAGCTGACCCTCCAAGTAACCTCCAAGGACTTTTTGATGTAATAAGACCTCGCTCTGTAGTTTCCTTGCATGAAACTGGGCCCACTGGACTGCCGGGATACAGGCCGAGAGAGAGCCTAGAAGGGACATGGCTTTTCTGAGAGACATGGTGGGGTTATTGGAGGCGTTCAGGATCTGATAATGGAGGCGAACGAGCTTGTCCGGAGGCAGACGGCATTCCTGTTTTTCAGAATCCAGGGTTAGGCCCAAAAATTGTTGGACTTTCATTGGCTGCAACCGGGACTTTTTGACGTTCAGCAACCATCCTAAACGTTCTAGGGCAGACATTGCCTTTTGTAGCTGTTGTAAACAATGGTTTGCCGTTTTACCTACAATGAGAAAATCGTCCAGGTAGGGGATCACCAGAATGTTTGATTCACGTAGATGGGCCATGACCTCCGCTATCACCTTAGTAAACACTCGGGGAGCGACTGCCACTCCAAAAGGGAGGGCCGCATATTGGAAATGTCGAATTGACCCATCCAAATGAACCGCCACTCTGAGGAACCGCTGATGGCCTGCATGGATGGGTATATGGTAGTATGCGTCTTTTAAATCTAACACCACCATGAAGCAATTTTTGAACAGCAATTTTATTGCAGATTTAATCGTTTCCATCTTAAAGGGACGTATGACCAAAAATTTGTTGAGGGCTTTAAGGTTAATTATTGTCCTAAAGGAGCTGTCCGGTTTGCGGACCAGGAACAGAGGGGAGTAGAATCCCTTCCCCCATTCTTCCTCCGGAACCTCTATCAGGACTTTCTTAGCGCACAGGATATGAACCTCGGCTTCCAGGGCAGCTTGTTCTGCCGCAGATGACCTGAGAGGGGTGATTTTAAATTGATCAAGGGGAACCCTAGAAAACTCTAGTCGTAGTCCCACGGCTATTATCCCCAATATCCAGCTGCTATTGGAGATCAGAGACCAGGATGGGTAGAAGGCAGCTAGTCTCCCTCCTACCGGGGCAACTAGTCATTGGGGCGGCTTTTTCGTATCCCGAGCTGGACCTTCCTGGCGCCCTCCCCCAAACATGAATCCTGTACCTTTCCTTTTTTTATCATCCCATCTGCCCTGATCTCTGGACGGCCTTCTCCGGAAAACCCCTTTCCTGGCGAAGGGACGTTTGTACGAGGGGTTCGGGAGACTGGGAAATTTCTTTTTGTCATCTCCAGCTTTCTCCAACAATTCGTCCAAGACGGGACCGAATAGGTACTCCCCTTCGCAGGGAATGGAACAGAGACGGGACCGGGTTTGAATATCTCCTGGCCAGCATTTTAACCAGAGCGCTCTTCGCGCTGCATTAGACAGACCTGCGGCTTTTGCCGCCATTCTTGCAGAGTCTGCAGAAGCATCGGCTAAAAACGCTGCGGCATTCTGAATGATGGGTAAATTTTTCCGAATAGATGATCTTGATGCTCCATCTCTTAGTTCGGAATCTAGCTGATCTAGCCAGACCATCATGGATCTGGCTGTACAGGTGGCAGCTACCGCTGGTCTTAACGCGCCTGCTGACATCTCCCATGTCCCTTTAAGGAAAGAATCCACTTTCTTATCTAACGGATCTTTCAGGGAGGCCATATCGTCAAATGGTATGGCGGATTTTTTAGATGCTTTGGCTACTGCAGCATCTAGTTTCGGGGCTTTATCCCATCTATTTACTACCGGGTCCTCGAAGGGGTATCTCCGCTTAAAGGCTGGTGGCATGGAGCCCCTTTTTTCCGGTCTCTTCCATTCTCTATCAATTAGGCTCTGAACCTTTTCGTTTAATGGAAAGGCTTTACGTTTTTTGGGGTCCAACCCCCCGAACATAATGTCCTGTGCTGAGAGTTCCTGTTTTTTGTCCGCTACCCCCATGGTGGACCGTATAGCTTTCACTAATTTGTCCATCTGGTCTAAGGGGAAGCAGAACCGGCTAGAGTCTTCATCCGAGGAAGACGACGAGGAGGCCGAGGAGTCCGAGGAATTGTCCCCCTTCCCAGGGGCGACTGAGGCCTCCGAGCCTGAACCACTAGCCTCTCTTCTCCTAGAAGGTTCTCTTTGAGGTAAAGCTTTCATTTCTGCCCTGATCATGTCTCTCAGGTTTGAAGTGAAGTCAGGTGTCTCTTCCGCTACCTGCATAAACGGGGGAGAGTATAAGGGCCTGACAATCTACCCCTGGACTCCCTGTCCTTAATAACTCCTACCGTCTGCCGTATGCATGGCTGGCATAATTTTTTAGGGTGGCCATCTGGAAGGGGGGAACTACAGAGGGCACATTCCCTGTGTTTCTGTTTTCCCGTAACCTTCTTCCCCTGAAAAAAAGCATAAAGGAACACTGCATCAGGGTACATTCACGGAGATCTCTTACCCATGCAGATGAGGCAGGTACCGGATCACGGAGGGAGGCAGGGGGGTCCTTTCTGGAGGAACTTTCGCGGCTCTGGTCGCTGGTTCGTTTCTGTCTCTTCTGCTGGCCACTCGCCTGTTTCTGCGGGTGTTCCTGCGTCTCGTCCTGCTGGACTAAGGGGGCTTCCGACGTCTCCATTGCTGGGGCCTTCAGAAGCACCCCAGCGGCGTCCCCATCTGCCTTATATGGCCTCCTGTCCGGGTTAGCAGGCATACTGTCCTAGCACCACCCCCCGGCATTTGCGTTCCCTCCCCCATGCTCCGGCCCCCTTCGCCTTCGCCGGGTCGCCGCGCGACCCCCGGACCGGCATGCACCCGCGGCGCTCGCCGGAGGCCGCCGGCACCCGACTTCCGGTATCGGCGCCATCGCTCCGCCCCTTCCGCCGCGTCACTTCCGCCGCTCACAGAGCCCTGCGGGAGCGCGCGCGAAGGAGCTGCGCAGGCCCGCCCGGAGTGCC
Source organism: Dendrobates tinctorius (assembly GCF_039654945.1). Lineage (NCBI taxonomy): Eukaryota > Metazoa > Chordata > Amphibia > Anura > Dendrobatidae > Dendrobates > Dendrobates tinctorius. The sequence continues at coordinate 29,149,975 of NW_027361690.1, forward strand.
AGCACCCCCCGCGCCCGCCGCCATGAGCCCGGCCAGGAGACAGCACTGACCCGGAGGACCGGGCCTGGGGAAGCGCACCGGGGCATACCTACCAGGTGCTGGCTCTGGAGACGGCATCCACCGGACCCTTGCTCCACCTGCTTCGTCCACTGCCGTGGTGACCTACCCGGCCCCACCGTGGCGCTTCCAGGGACCCCGCACTGACCGAGGTAGGAGACCTCCTCGCTACCTGGGTCGGTCAGCCGGCCTGGGTATTCCATGATGATTCTGACGGACGATCTGTAGAGAGTCCTGTCCTCTAGGAACAGGAAACCAACTGATGCGTGGGAGAGGTGCCACCCTTTTGTATCTGTAGGTTTCCTGTTCCTAAAGGGCGGATCCCCTCTCTCAGGTGGTGCTGTCATGGACGACCGAATAAATAATGATTTATTATCATACCGCCAAACAAAAAGTGTAATAACGCGCGATCAAAAAGACGCATATTAATATCCATGGTACCGCTGAAAACATCATCTTGTCCCGCAAAAAGTGAGCCGCCACACAGCATCATCAGCGAAAAAATAAAAAAGTTATAGCTCGCAGAATAAAGCGATGCAAAAATAATTATTTTTTATATAAAATAGTTTTCATTGCATAAAACCGACAAAACATAAAAAAACTACCTAAATGAGGTATCGCTGTAACCGTACTGACCCGAAGAATAAAACTGCTTTATCAATTTTACCGCATGCGGAACGGTGTAAACGCACCCCCCCAAAAGAAATTCCTGAAAAGCTGGATTTTGTTCATTCTGCGTCCCAAAAATCGGAATAAAAAGCGATAAAAAAAAGTCACGTGCCCGAAAATGGTACCAATAAAAACGTCAACTCATCCCGCAAAAAATAAGACCTCACATGACTCGGTGGATCAAAATACGGAAAAATTATAGCTCTAAATATGTGGTGATGCAAAAACTATTTTTACAATAAAAAGCGTCTTTTAGCGTGCGACAGCCGACAAACATAAAAACCGCCATAAATAGTAAATCAAACCCCCCGTTATCACCCCCTTAGTTAGGGAAAAATAATAAAATTAAAAAATGTATTTATTTCCATTTTTCCATTACGGTTAGGGCTAGGGTTAGGGCTAGGGTTAGGGCTAGGGTTAGGGTTAGGGCTGAGATTAGGGTTAGGGGTGTGTTGGGGTTCGGGTTGGAGTTAGAATTGGGGGTTTCCACTGTTTGGGCACATCAGGGGCTCTCCAAATGCAACATGGCGTCTGATTTCAATTCCAGCCAATTCTGAGTTGAAAAAGTCAAATGATGCTCCTTCCCTTCCAAGCTCTGACATGCGCCCAAACAGTGTTTTACCCCCACATGTAGGGTATCAGCCTACTCAGGACAAATTGCAAAACAATTTTTGGGGTCCAATTTCTCCTGTTACCCTTAGGAAAATAAAAAATTGGGGGCAAAAATATATTTTTTGTGGAATAAAATGATGTTTTTATTTTCACGTCCGAGCGTTATAAAATTCTGTGAAGCACTTGGGGGTTCAAAGTGCTCACCATACATCTAGATAAGTTCCGTGGGGGGTCTAGTGTCCAAAATGGGGTCACTTGTGGGGAGTTTCAATAGTTTAGGTACATCAGGGGCTCTCCAAACGCACATGACACCCGCAGACCATTCCATCAAAGTCTGCATTCCAAAACGTCACTACTTCCCTTCCGAGCCCCGACGTGTGTCCATACAGTAGTTTTCTCCCACATATGGGGTGTCAGCGTACTCATGACAAATTGGACAACAACTTTTGGGGTCTAATTTCTCCTGTTACCCTTGGGAAAATGAAAAAATTGGGGACTAATTGATCATGTTTGTGGAAAAAATATACGATTTTTTTATTTTCATGCCCGGGCATTATAAACTTCTGTGAAGCCCCTGGGGGTTCAAAGTGCTCACCACACATCTAGATAAGTTCCTTAGGGGGTCTCGTTTCCAAAATGGGGTCATTTGTGGGGGGTTTCCACTGTTTAGGTACATTAGGGGCTCTCCAAAGGCAACATGACACCCGCAGACCATTCCATCAAAGTCTGCATTCCAAAACGTCACTACTTCCCTTCCGAGCCCCGACGTGTGCCCATACAGTAGTTTTCTCCCACATATGGGGTATCAGCATACTCAGGACAAATTGGACAACAACTTTTGGGGTCCAATTTCTCCTGGTACCCTTGGGAAAATAAAAAAATGGTGACTAAAAGATCATGTTTGTAGAAAAAATACAAATTTTTTATTTTCACGCCCGGGCGTTATAAACTTCTGTGAAGCACTGGGGGGGTTCAAAGTTCTCACCACACATCTAGATAAGTTCCTTGGGGGGTCTAGTTTACAAAATGGTGTCATTTGTGGGGGGTTTCCACTGTTTAGGTACATCAGGGGATTTCCAATCGCGACATGGTGTCCGATCTCAATTCCAGCCAAAAACGTCAAATGGCGCTGCTTCCCTTCCGAGCTCTGCCATGCGCCCAAATAGTGGTTTACCCCCACATGTGGGGTATCAGCGTACTCAGGACAAATTGCACAATAACTTTTAGGGTCCTGTTACCCTTGGAAAAATAAGAATTGAGGGTGAAAAGATTATTTTTGTGGAAAAAATATGATTTTTTAATTGTACGGCTTTATGTTATAAACTTCTGTGAAGCCCTTGGGGGTTCAAAGTTCTCACCACACATCTAGATAAGTTCCTTAGTGGGTCTAGTTTCCAAAATGGTGTCATTTGTGGGGGGTTTCCACTGTTTTGGTACATCAGGGGTTTTCCAATCGCGGCATTATGTCCAATCTCAATTCCAGCCAAAAACGTCAAATGGCGCTGCTTCCCTTCCGAGCTCTGCCATGCGCCCAAATAGTGGTTTACCCCCACATGTGGGGTATCAGCGTACTCAGGACAAATTGCACAATAACTTTTAGGGTCCTGTTACCCTTGGAAAAATAAGAATTGAGGGTGAAAAGAACATTTTTGTGGAAAAAATATGATTTTTTAATTGTACGGCTTTATGTTATAAACTTCTGTGAAGCCCTTGGGGGTTCAAAGTTCTCACCACACATCTAGATAAGTTCCTTTGGGGGTCTAGTTTCCAAAATGGACTCTCCAAACGTGACATGGTGTCCCATCTGAATTCCAGACAATTTTGCATTGAAAAAGTCAAACGGCGCTCCTTCCATTCTGAGCTCTGCCATGCGCCAAAACAGTTGTTCCCCCCCACATATCAGGTATCAGCGTACTCAGGACAAATTGCACAATAACTTTTGCAGTCCAATTTCTCCTGTTACCCTTGATAAAATAAAAAAAATTGAACCTGAAGTACTTTTTTTGTGAAAAAGTTAGATGTTCATTTTTTTTTAAATATTCAAAAAAATTCCTGTGACGCACCTAAAGGGTTAATAAACTTCTTGAATGTGGTTTTGAGCACCTTAAGGGGTGAAGTTTTTAGAATGGTGTCACTTTTGGGTATTTTCTATCATATAGACCCCTCAAAGTGGCTTCAAATGTGATGTGGTCCATAAAAATAAAATGGTGTTGTAAAAATGAGAAATCGCTGGTCAACTTTTAACCCTTATAACTTCCTAACAAAAAAAATTTTGTTTCCAAAATTGTGCTGATGTAAAGTAAACATGTGGGAAATGTTAGTTATGAAGTTTTTTGGGTGCCATATCTCTGTGATTTAAGGGCATAAAAATTCAAAGTTGGAAAATTGCGACATTTTCAAAATTTTTGCCAAATTTCCGTTTTTCTCACAAATAAACGCAAGTTATTTGAATGAAATTTTACCACTAACATGAAGTACAATATGTCACGAGAAAACAATGTCAGAATCACCGGGATCCATGGAAGCGTTATGACCTCATAAAGGTACAGTGGTCAGAATTGTAAAAATTGGCCCGGTCATGAACGTGCAAACCACCCTTGGGGGTGAAGGGGTTAAAGGGGCAGATGTAACAAATTTGTCCGTGGCCGCAAAAAATTCCTTCCTTACATTAAAGAAATGCTTTACTTCAGCGCCTGTGTTGGTACAACCCGATTCGTCAAGACCTTTTATCGTGGAGGTCGACGCTTCGGAGGTGGGGGTGGGGGCTGTGTTGTCCCAAGGCCCCTCTACCCTGACTAACCTCAAACCCTGTGCATTTTTCTCTAAAAAGTTCTCTTCGGCCGAGAGAAAATATGATGTCGGCAACAGGGAATTGTTAGCGGTTAAATTGGCCTTCGAAGAATGGAGGCATTTTTTGGAGGGGGAGGCTCATCCCATAACGGTCATCACTGATCATAAAAACCTGGCCTATATCCAGTCTGCTAAGAGACTGACCCCCAGACAGGCTCGGTGGGCACTTTTTTTTTCCTCTATTTCATTTTACCATTACGTTTCGACAAGGGTCTAAAAATGTAAAGGCAGATGCCTTATCCCGAAGTTTTGATTCTGTTTCCCCTCTAGAACCTCCTTCCTCCATTCTTCAACCAGGAGTGGTTGTAGCCGAAGTCTCCTCTGAGTTACAGAGAGATGTTCTGGAAGCACAAGCACAGGCTCCCAGGAATAAACCCCAGGTAAATTGCTTGTACCTGAACATTTCCGTCTCACACTCCTGCAAGAATTTCATGATTCAGTGTTAAGTGCACACCCTGGTATTGCGGCTACCCCAGGGGGCAGTGGCTAGGGGTTTTTGGTGGCCCTCTATGGGTACTGATATCAAAAGGTTTGTAAATACTTGTGGGGGTGTGCGCTCGCTCTAAAAGCTCTCAGGTCCGTCCAGCCAGGGAATTAGTGCCTTTGCCAATTCCGGATAAACCATGGACACACCTGTCCATGGACTTTATCACTAATCTTCCCTGTTGTGAGTTCATGTTCCCCTTCACCATTGAGGTCTGATGAACTCCCTCTTCTGGTGAAGGAAGGTAGTGAGGCTGATTACAAAGCACCTGAGCAGAATGATGATGACTGGGTGACTGGGATTGCTGACTGGATATAAGGCAGCCAACGCCCTTCTGCCTTGCGGGTGATTACTTTGAGGGATTCTTGGAGACCAGTCTGATTCCTGCTCCTGAAAATCTAAGTTTTCTTCTCTACTTTTTGCATTTGTGTTTTGGTTTTGTTTTGCCTTGTTTTTCTGGATTTCTGCCTTTCCCTGCTGGGTGAGCTGAATTCCTTTTTGCTCTGTCTTCAGATAATACCTGAGTACTGATATAGTCTTTTTGAAGCCTAGCGTCTTCAGGGCTTTTTTCCATATCAGTCTGTTGGCTCTTGTTTTTGAGATGGTTTTGGCGGATTGCAGACAGCAGCTTTTCTATTCTGTCCTATTTAGTTAGCTTTGGCCCCATCATTTGCTCAGCCTATCTTTCTATCTGTGTGAGTGTTTTTCATCTTGCTTCACCGTCATTATATGTTGGGGGCTGCCTATTGCTTTGGGGTCTGCTCTGGGGCAGTTTAGATTTCCCTTTCTGTCTTTAGGCTATGTAGTTCTCCGGCTGTGATCGAGGGGTCTAGGGCACCGTAGGAACCCCCCACGGCTACTGCTAGTTGTTGTTGTTAGGTTCAGTGGTCTGCAATCCGATAGCTGCCAACTTCTCTGGTTTTCTGGACTTAGCTAGTATTTCTGTTTTTGCCTCCTACGGTGACTCATTCATAACAGAATCACCCGCCATACCGCAGATCCTAGGGTACTCAATAGCAGGAAAGAATTGAAAAAAAAAAAAAAAAAGTGTGTATATTTTTTCCTCTATATCTCTGAGGCCGTAGGAGGAATTTTTTTTTCTCTCAATGGAGATAAAGCAATTGTCTGATCGTGTGGAGCAGCTCGCTGCAGAAGTGCGGGGAATTTCCGCCTACCTTGCTCATTCACATGCTGCTGAACCAAAGATCCCTACTCCTGATATGTTTTTTGGGGATCGGTCTAAATTTTTAAATTTCAAAAATAATTGTAAATTATTTTTTGCCTTGAAGCCTAACTCGTCAGGGAGCTCTGCGCAGCAGGTTAAAATTGTCATCTCTTTGCTGCGTGGAGATCCCCAGGATTGGCCGTTTTCTTTGACACCAGATGATCCTATTCTGACTAATTTGAACGCATTTTTTCAAGCCTTGGGGTTGTTGTATGATGAACCTAATGCTATTGAACAGGCTGAAAAGACCCTGTTGGCATTGAGCCAGGGTCGAGATTCTGCAGAATTGTACTGTCAAAAATTCCGAAAGTGGGTGGTCCTTACTACCTGGAATGATAATGCCTTGGCAGCTCTCTTTCGGAAGGGTTTGTCAGAAGCCATAAAAGATACTATGGTGGGATTTCCTGTTCCCTCTGGTCTTGACGATTCTATGTCATTAGCCATTCAGGTTGATCGACGTTTACGTGAACGCAGGACTGCACGAGAGGTGTTGCCACCTGTTGAACAAGTGTCTGAACCTATGCAATGTGATAGAGTTTTGTCCAGGGAGCAACGTCAGGAGTTCAGAAGGCGTAATAAGCTGTGTTTTTTTTGTGGAGATGCCTCGCATATTATTTCTGTCTGTCCTAAACGAGAGAAACGTTTTGCACACACGTTTTCTGTGGGTGGTGTTCAACCTAAGTTTCTTCTGGCAATTACTCTGATCTGCTCCCTGTCCACATTTTCCGCCAAGGCTTTTGTGGATTCGGGAGCAGCCCTGAATCTAATGGACTTGGATTTTGCTAAACGTTGTGCATTTCCGATGACACCTCTACAGACGCCTATCCCTTTGAGGGGGATTGATGCTACTCCTTTGGCGAATAATAAACCTCAGTTTTTGACCCATGTGGTAATGTGGGTCGCCCCAGACCATCAAGAAAATTGCAGATTTTTGGTGTTGCATAATTTGCATGATACCATTGTTCTGGGTTTTCCCTGGTTGCAAATTCATAATCCAGTTTTGGATTGGAAATCTGTGTCTGTGGTGAGTTGGGGTTGTCGGTGTGCCCTTAGTGAGGCTCCGGTTTTTTCCACCTCTCCTCAGTCGCATGATGTTCCTGACTATTTGGCAGACTTTTATGATGTATTTAGTGAGAATGAGTCTGCGTCTTTGCCTCCTCATAGGAGTTATGACTGTGCAATTGAACTGAGCCCGGGGTGTAAATTTCCTAAGGGTCGGCTCTTCAATTTATCTGTACCCGAGCACGAGGCTATGCGATCCTATATTAAGGAGGCATTGGAGAAGGGTCATATTAGACCATCCTCTTCACCCTTAGGTGCCATTTTTTTTTCGTGGATAAAAAGGATGGTTCATTAAGGCCTTGTATTGATTATCGTGCCCTCAACAAAATTACTATTATATATCAGTATCCATTACCCCTGATTTCGGATCTATTCTCCATAGTTAAAGGTGCTTGCTGGTTTACGAAGCTTGACCTCAGGGGGGCGTATAATCTTATCCGCATTAAGCATGGGGATGAATGGAAGACGGCGTTTACTACTCCAGAGGGACATTTTGAGTACCTGGTGATGCCTTTTGGGCTCACTAATGCCCCTTCTGTCTTCCAGTGCCTCATGAACGACATTTTCCGAGACCTTGTGGATAAATTTTTGATTATCTATCTGGATGATATTTTGATCTTCTCCAAGGATTGGGATTCTCATGTGGAACATGTTCGGACTGTGTTCCGGATCTTGAGGGAGAATTCCCTGTATGTCAAGGGATCGAAATGCCTTTTTGGGGTACAGAGGATTTAATTTTTGGGATTTATTTTGTCTCCGTCAACTATTGAAATGGACCCGGCCAAGGTACAGGCCATTTATGATTGGGTTCAGCCCACTTCTTTGAAGGCCCTCCAGAAGTTTTTGGGTTTTGCTAATTTTTATCGGAAATTTATAGCAAAATTTTCTAGTATTGCCAAGCCATTGACTGATATGACTAAAAAGGGTGCTGATGTTTTGAATTGGTCTCCGGAGGCTGTTTCTTCCTTTCAGGAGCTGAAGCGAAGATTCACTTTTGCCCCGGTTTTGCGGCAACCTGATGTCTCACTCCCGTTCCAGGTAGAGGTGAACGCTTCTGAGATTGGTGCAGGAGCTGTTTTGTCCCAAAAGGATCCTGTAACATCTAAAATGAATCCCTGTGCTTTCTTTTCCCGAAAGTTCTCTCCATCTGAACGTAACTATGATGTGGGGAGTCGGGAACTGTTAGCCATGAAATGGGCATTTGAGGAGTGGAGACATTGGTTGGAGGGAGCTAAACACCAAGTCGTGGTCCTCACTGACCACAAGAATTTGATTTACCTGGAGTCGGCCAAACGCTTGAACTCTAGACAGGCTAGGTGGGCCTTGTTTTTTTACACTTTTTGATTTTGTGGTCTCTTTTCTTCCTGGCACTAAGAATGTCAAGGCAGACGCCCTCTCTAGGAGCTTCTTTGCTGATTCTCCTGTGGTGACCAAGCCTGCTACCATCTTAGGCGAAGGGGTAGTTCTTTCTGCCATCTCGCCCGATTTGAGACGTGCTATGGAAGAGTTCCAGGAGGACAAACCTGAGCGTTGTCCCAGTGGAAAGTTGTATGTTCCTGACCAGTGGAGGAAGAGAGTGATGTCTGAAGTTCATTGCTCTGCATTGGCTGGTCATCCAGGTATTTTTGGTACTAGAGATCTGGTGAGTCGGTCTTTTTGGTGGCCCGCCTTGTCTCGTGATGTCAGGAATTTTGTGCAGTCCTGTGGGACTTGCTCCCGGTCTAAACCTTGTTCTCGCTCTAGTGGGTTGTTGATGCCTTTGCCGGTCCGCAGGAGGCCATGGACCCATATTTCAATGGATTTCATCTCTGATATGCCTGTCTCTCAGAGAATGACTGTTATTTGGGTGATTTGTGATAGGTTCTCTAAGATGGTTCATCTTGTACCACTCCCTAAGTTGCCATCTTCCTCTGAGTTGGTGCCCCTGTTTTTGCAACAGGTGGTTCGCTTGCACGGGATTCCTGAGAACATTGTGTCTGACAGAGGAGTTCAATTTGTGTCTAGATTTTGGAGGAATTTCTGTTCCAAGCTGGGAATTCAGTTGTCCTTCTCCTCTGCTTTTCACCCTCAGACCAATGGGCAGACGGAGAGAACAAACCAGACCTTGGAGTCGTATTTGAGATGTTTTATTTCCGCTGATCAGGATGATTGGGTTTCATTTTTGCCCTTGGCTGAATTTGCTTTAAATAATATAGCTAGTTCTGCCACTTTGAAGTCACCTTTCTTTTGTAACTTTGAGTTTCATCCTCGATTTTCTTCAGGGCAGGTGGAGCCTTCTGCCTGCCCAGGTGTTTACACTGTGGTGGAGAGAATGCACCAGATCTGGGACCAAGTGGTGGATAAGTTATCTCTCTCCCAGGAAAAGGCCCAGCGGTTTTCTAACCGACATAGGACCATTGGTCCCCAGTTTAAGGTTGGTGATATGGTTTGGTTATCATCAAAAAATATCGCTATGAAGGTGGCTTCCCCTAAGTTTAAGCCTAGATTTATTGGACCTTACAAGATTTTGGAGATTATTAATCCGGTCTCTTTTCGTTTGGCTCTTCCTGTCACATTTAAAATTCATGATGTGTTTCATAAGTCCTTGTTGAAGAGGTTTGTTGAACCAGTTGTTCCTGGGGTGGCACCTCCGGACCCTGTATTAGTTGAAGGTAACATGGAATATGAGGTAGACGTCTGGCTAGACGGAGACTCCAGTATTTGGTTAAGTGGAAGGGTTATGGTCAGGAGGATAATTCCTGGGTCTCTGCCTCTGATATTCATGCCAAAAGATTGGTGCCTGCCTTTCATCGGGCTCACCCTGATCGCCCTGGTGGCGTGGATGAGGGTTCGGTGACCCCTCCTCAAGGGGGAGGTACTGTTGTGAGTTAATTTTCCCCTTCACCATTGAGGTCTGATGAACTCCCTCTTCTGGTGAAGGAAGGTAGTGAGGCTGATTACAAAGCACCTGAGCAGAATGATGATGACTGGGTGACTGGAATTGCTGACTGGATATAAGGCAGCCGATGCCCTTCTGCCTTGCGGGTGATTGCTTTGAGGGATTCTTGGAGACCAGTCTGATTCCTGCTCCTGAAAATCTAAGTTTTCTTCTCTACTTTTTGCATTTGTGTTTTGGTTTTGTTTTGCCTTGTTTTTCTGGATTTCTGCCTTTCCCTGCTGGGTGAGCTGAATTCCTTTTTGCTCTGTCTTCAGATAATACCTGAGTACTGATATAGTCTTTTTGAAGCCTAGCGTCTTCAGGGCATTTTTCCCTATCAGTCTGTTGGCTCTTGTTTTTGAGAGGGTTTTGGTGGATTGCAGACAGCAGCTTTTCTATTCTGTCCTATTTAGTTAGCTTTGGCCCCATCATTTGCTCAGCCTATCTTTCTATCTGTGTGAGTGTTTTTTCATCTTGCTTCACCGTCATTATATGTTGGGGGCTGCCTATTGCTTTGGGGTCTGCTCTGGGGCAGTTTAGATTTCCCTTTCTGTCTTTAGGCTATGTAGTTCTCCGGCTGTGATCGAGGGGTCTAGGGCACCGTATGCACAACATAAAGAAGGATTTTTCCAGCGTCTCCAGGAGATAAAATAATAATTGCTTTATTGAGAATATAAAATCTTCATACCATCAGGTAAAAACGACATAAAGAGGCATATGGAGGGGAGCAATTCCCTACGCGTTTCACCCTAAGAGGGCTTAATCATGGAAGGCTATTTAGTTCTCCGGCTGGGATCGAGGGGTCTAGGGCACCGTAGGAACCCCCCACGGCTACTGCTAGTTGTTGTTGTTAGGTTCAGGGGTCTGCAATCCGATAGCTGCCAACTTCTCTGGTTTTCTGGACTTAGCTATTATTTCTGTTTTTGCCTCCTACAGTGACTCATTCATAACACTTCCCCTTCCAAGGGCAACTCAGCGTTATGGGTAGTGGGTGATAGATTTTCTAGGCAAGCCCGCTTTGTGCTGAAACCTTGGCCCGCTTGTTTATACAGCACATAGTTCGGTTGCATGGAGTGCCTGTGAACGTGGTGTCGGACAGGGGTGTGCAATTTGTGGCCAGGTTTTGGAGAGCGTTTTGTAGGAAGTTGAGGGTCAAGTTATCATTCTCCTCTGCCTATTACCCGAAATCCAATGGACTGACTGAACGCACCAACCAGTCATTGGAGCAGATTCTGATATGCCTGGCCTCCTCCAGACAGGAAGACTGGTGTAAGGTATTACCCATGGCAGAATTTGCGTTCAACTGTCGTTCAATCAGTCTACCAGAAAGTCTCCCTTTCAGGTCAATTATGGGTTTGTTTCGCAGCTTGGGGAATTTTCCCGTATGAATTCGGGTTGCCCTGGTGCCGAAGGGATGGTGCAACAGTTAAAAACCCTCTGGAGGGAGGTGCAGGGGAACATCTCCAAAGCCCAGAAGAAGTACAAACATTTTGTGGACAGGAGGAGGGGGGCGGTTCCTGTGTTGGCAGTGGGGGAAAAAAGTCTGGTTGTCCACCCGTAACATCAAACTTAAGATACCCTCTGTGAAGTTGGACCCCAAATTTATTTGTCCATAAAAGATTGTGGAAGTGATCAACCCGGTGGCCTACAGATTACAGTTGCCCACCTCCTTCAAAATATTTTATGTCTTCCACAGGTCCCTATTAAAACCCGTGGGGACAGTTAGAGAAGATCCTTCATCCGTGGTTCCACCAGTATTGGTAGAGGGTCAACTGGAGTACAAGGTATGGCGCATCATTGATTCACAGTGTGCGCGCCGGAGACTTCAGTACCTTATTCATTGAAAGGGATATTCCACTGAGGATCGGTCATGGGTTCTGGCCAGTTTGGTGCACGCTGATCGACTTGTGCGGGCTTTTCATGCCAGATACCCTAAGAAGCCTGAGGGTCCAGTGGCCCCCCGTTAAGGGGGGTACTGTCATGGTATAGGACATGGTTAATGTCCTGCTCTCTCAAGGTTAACTTTTGCTGGCCTCCCTTTGGATCTGGGAGGGGTATTTATACTCACTCCAGACTAGGATTCCCTGTCAGCTATACTGTTGTTCTTACTGTGTGCTTGTATCAGTATATACATTGCTTGATTGCCTCCCATGTATGACCTGGTCTGTCCGCACATTCTGTTCACTGTCTCACGTTTTGGTACTATTGTCTTCTCCGGTTCTGACCTCCTGGCTTGGCTATTGTTACTCCGCTGCAGACATCCATTCCCTCCAGGGAGTCATCAGGCACGTGCAGCCATTCAACTCAGCGTTCTTTGCTGTCAGGAAGACAGCCCCCATCTCTCCCAGACGGGGCCTTCCAAAATGGACCAACCAGGTCCCAGCATTTTTCCCATGTGACCTTATATGGTCCACAGCCACGCCCACCGGGTCACATGGCAAGTGACCTCATCAGAATATATATATATATATATATATATATATATATATATATATATATATATATATATATATATATATATATATATATATATATATATTACAATAAAAGATATATAGGAAAGTGACCTGGGTTATATGAAAATATAAAGCAAACATTGCAGTTCAAGTGTTACCAGCAAGTGACTTTCACGACATTTCATCTTACATATCATATGCCAAGTGAAATTACTGCCTAGAATTCAAGATGAAAAGTGCCAAAAACAGGCCACAGCTTTCCGAGGCTGTGAAGACGCAACATGGAAATATACTTTAGGTCGCTATCCAATAATATGGTGCAATATATGTTTATAGAGGTAAATAAATGAAGACAGGGCTCGGTATAAGGTGGTGCGGCTGTGAGGGGAGAGGTCTAGGATTTTTGGCCAAGGGAATGAGAATTTATTAGTCTGGAATGCTGGCAAAATTTTACTGTTTTACTAACTTTTTCATGAAAAGGCGTTTTCTTTTTTTAAACACATTATGGTCGACGCAGCATTATTTTTATGTTGTGGTATTACTAAATGGAAATATACTGGCAATAAGCAAGGGCTAGCAGGCTAATGTAGAAGTAAATAGCCAGTTTTCCCTTGCGTTAGACATGAGTATTAATTCTGTTTTTACTGTTTTGCTTTAACATATTCTAGAAGAGTCAATTACTACAGCAATTGCTAATTACTGTTTCTTTTGTTGAAGGAGAGATGCCACTCTAGCCATTGGGCTTGCATATAAATTGTTACCACACCATAGTTATGTACCTTCAAATGATAACATTTCTAAAACAGTTCTTGTGATAAATAATTATTTTAAGGCAGTATTTTTGTATCTACCTTATATGAGTTATAAAGAACTATTTCACTGACTGAATACTAATTTGCATTATTCTTAATTGGTTCAACTTTTTGAACCTCGCATTGTTCCTGAGATAGAAGGGGCCACAGTGGTATTTTAGTGCTGCATCTTTTTCACTGCCATTTCTTGCATGTTAGCTTCCTTGGCAAAAAATGTGGTAAAGTATGCAAATTATATTCACATCTTCTTTAAAAAAAATAATTACTGAACGTGTCAGCATACCTCCCAACCATCCCAGGTCCAGCAGCACAGTGTTGGACTTAGAAAGTTGTACCACTGACCCAGCAGTTTGGGAGTATGTCCCAACTTAAACTGCATCTGTCACAGTTGAATATAATAGAGCAGGAGTCACGATTATGTTGTCGGGTAACCCGGGACCAGGGGCTCCTTCCCTGTCCCTAACGCTAGGGGGCGCCCTAGCTCGCCCTGTTCCCCTGGTTACTTCTGAAGGTGAAGATGCCGGGGCCACGTACCTTGCCTTATCTCCTGAATCCGCCCTCCATTTGAAGCCTTCCCCCACCAAGGGAAGAGAGGAGTAGTTATGTACCATAGTACACCAACCAGACAAACAAGGTAACACAAACAGGGGAAACTGATAATGCCAGGCATACAAATATTCACTCACATATAACAGAGGAATGCACCATAGAGTAAAGGATGGAGTAAAACCAAAGTAGGAGAAGGAAAGTAAATCACACTTTCTTAACCAAGCAACAGTCACAGATAAACCCACCAAATGCCTTCTCATGTAACCACCGACTATTATCCTCCCAGCCATGCAGCAAAAGCTACTCTGACGATGTTTGTCAATCAGGACCCAGATTACATAGGGAATAGGAGTGGCTAACCGTGCTCAGCTGAGAGCCCTAGCTCCCAGATCTCTCAACATGGCCGATTAACCCGTGTACTGCCAAAACAAATTTACACTGTTTAAAAAGAAGGAGAAGTGCTTTTTTTCAGCGCAGAAGTAGGAGCAATCAGATGCTGCGGTCTTCTGGCTCCTCTCTGTCGTGGTAGCCCCGTGACAGCAGGAGTCTCAAACATGTGGCCCTTGAGGCTACCTCATGCAGCCCACAGGCACTGCAGTCCTCTTCCCGATCCCGCCTGCTCTAGGGACTGCCGAGGCTGCGCTTTATTTCAGTTCAATCCGGGTCCTTGCAATCTCTGCATAGCAATACCACTGCCAGCCGTTGGCTAATCTGACGCCAGCAGCTGACATAGGCGTGCCAGCTGCTGGCCTCTGATTGGTCAGCGGCTGGCATTGGTATTGCTCTGTAGAGAGATTCTCTCTATTCGGCAATAAATTTCAATTGTATGTGCATTCAAGGACACATATTCAATTGAAATAAAGCACTGCTGTTGGTGGCTCTTGGACTGGGCTGGGATTGTCAAGGGGTCTACAGTGCCTTCAGGTCTCATGTGAAGAAAGTACGATGAGGGAATGGAGGACAGGTGAGAAGAATTTTTTTTCTCTTGTATGTGAAGAATGGCACAATATCGGGGCATATCTACAATATGGGGACCTGGATGGGGACATAAGTACTTTATCGGGACCTGGATGGGGACATAACTACAATATGGTGACATAACTTCAATATTGGGACCTGGATGGGGTCAAAACTACACTATGATGGCCAGAATGGGTCATAATTACAAGATGAAGACGAGGTCACATTACTACAAGAGGACCAGGATGGGGCATAAGTACAAGAAGGGGACCAGGATGGGGCATTACTACAAGATGGGGACCAGGATGGGGACATTACTCCATTGATGAGGACCAGGATGGGGCATTACTACAAGATGGGGACCAGGATGGGGCATTATAAAAAGATGGGTCCAGGAAGGGGCATTACTACAAGATGAGGACATTGCTACTAGACGGGGACCAGGACATGGACATGATTACAAGATGGTGACAAGGATGGGGCATTAATAAAAGAAGGGGACCAGGGTGGGGCATTACTACAAGATGAGGTCCAGGAAGGGGGATATTACAACAAGATGAGGACATTACTACAAAATAAGAACCGGGATGAGGACATTACTACAATATGAGAACCAGGATGGGGACATTAATACAAGAAGAGATCTAGGATGAGGGCCAGGATTGCGCATTACTACAAGATGGGGACTGGGATTGGACCATTGTTACAAGGAGACCAGGATTGGTGACATTGCTACAAAAAGGGGACCAAGATGGGGGACATTGCTACAAGATATGGACCAGAATGGGGGACATTGTGACAAGATGAGGACCAGGATGGGGAATATTACTACACGATGGAGACCAGGATGGGGCACATTACTACAAGATGGTTGCCAGAATTACTATATGGTACTAATTGTAAGACAATATTACTGTATGTGGCCAATTGGGAGAAACAAAAGTGTAAAAAATTAAAAAAAAGAATTCAAAATAAAACATGAAAAAATATGTTGCCACTAAAAATGCTGTTTTATATATAAACTAAAGTAAACAAAAAATGCACATTTTGTTATCGCCACATCCATAATGACACAAGCTATAAAAAATAAAATAAGCAAAAATGTTCAAAAGGTGTATAGAAAAAAAATGGTTTCACTAAAATGTCACTTTGTCCTGCAAAGAATGTGCCCCTCCAAAATTATAATTTTTTTCTATTGTATATGTGGCCCATATATACAGCCGAGTTTGAGTCACTAGAGCTGCAAGCAGTGATATCAAAGGCAAACGTGTGTGTGTGTGTGTGTGTGTGTGTGTGTGAACCATACTGTGTGGGGGGATGTGAGTGCATAATAATGTGTATGTGTGGGAACTCTGAGGGAACCATATTGTGTGGAAAGGACCATGAGAACATCATACTGTGTGAGGACAGCTGAGGGAGTTATTCTATGTGTGATGGACTTTTGGGGCATCATACTGTGTGCTGGAGACTGTAAGGGCATTATACTGTTTGTGGGTGACTTTGGAGGTATCAGACAGCTTGAGGGGCTGTGGGGGGGATTATACTTTGCAGGGGGAGAGAGGTTCTGGATACACTGGATACATATTGTGTGGAGGAGTATAGTGGGCATCATATTGCATAGGAGGCTGTGCAATATTCATACTGTGCTGGGGGGATAGTAGGACCCATTATACTGTGTGTGGGGTGCACTGGTCATTATACTGTGTGTGGTCTGTGGGGGCATCATACTATGTGGCAGGCTGTGTGAGCATCATATTGTGTGGAAGGTTTCTTTGGGGGCATCATATAGGGGTGTTATACTGTGTGATGGGCTGTGTAGGCATCATACTTTTGGGGAGGGACAGTGGTGGCATATTACTGTGTCTGGAACTTTGAGGGGCATCATACTGTGTATGGAGCAACTATGACTAACATAAGCTACAGTATATGAATTAATCATCCTTTCATCCTATTATTGAGAGACTTTGCTAAAGCTGAACTGAAAGCTATATATGTGGAAGCAAAGGGCATACTGTTAACATGATGATAGAATGAAATAGTGTTTTGCAGATTGATCTTCCCTTTTCTATTTGGAATCCAGGAAGATACCGCTTTATGTCTTGGCATGTTTGAACAGCTGTCAGAAATGAGTTGAGAAGAAAGCAGTTGTATGCTTCAGGCAAACCACAATAGGTAGCTGGAAGATTTGTTATGTTGTCATTCTCTTGCATAATTCTATCCCTAAAACTAATAGATGGGACACCTCATCTTGTAATATGGAGTTTTTGCTAATCAGCTGTCTCCAATATTTTCATGTAGTTGTTTGTATATTAGCCATTTTTTGTGTTAATCTCTCCTAATAACTGTATGTATGTGACCTCAAATCAGACCATTTGTCTCATTGAGTTAGGGCTGCTGCAGACACTTGTGCAAATCAGTCCCAAGTGTTACAGCCTCATAGACATACAGTATATGTCTGTCATACTTGGGTCAGTAGACTTGGGGCCAGTCTATGCATTGCTGTTCGTGTTTGGACCAATTTGCACAGATTTCTAAAGCAGCTCTTATACTGTGAGATCAGCACCACCCGACACCACAGTAGACACTGTGTGAGCCTGCAGAGCTGCCATGGAGCCAGAGAAGGACCAGAGCTGCAGTTCAAACCAGGGAAATGGGTGGTTGGTAAGTATTTTAACCCCTTCCAACATCCTCCGTACATGTACGGCACATGTCGGTAGAATGTGTATGGTGCAGGCTGAAAGGGTGATTTCACTCTATAACAGCCACAGGTGGAGCAAATGCCTGCAAATGTTAACCTGTTAAATGCCGCTGTCAAGGCACCACTATAGTGACATGTCATTTTATGCACACATCATCGCTCCCATGAGGTGACAGAGGGGCGCCGATCAGTTGCTATTTGTAATGGTGCTGCAGTGCAGTACAGTGCAACCTCCACCAGGGGGTCCTGGTGAGGGAAGAGAGGTTGCACACACAGTGCAGCACCACTGAGAAGCAGCACAAGTGCCACCTCGTGGCGAAAGGGAGGTCAGACGAGCCAAGTCAGAAACCGAGAGGGAACGAAATACCAGAGGTCACAGCAATACACGTAGTCAGATTCAAGCCAGAAGTCAGAACCAGACGGGAACAGAAACGTGAGACAGTCAAACAGTTCAGAAGTCAAGCTGGGTCACATACCAAGAGGTTCAAGCACAGGGAGCGAACACTAAGACAAGCGGGGTGTCAGGAAAGGGAAGACACGGGATCAGAGTAAACGTGCAGAGGACAACACACGGTATCAACGGGTCACCTGCTCTAGCCTGGGAGCATGAACTATCACTGACATTGGTCTTCAGGCCACAGCAAACTGGAATAGCCCCACAGAACCCAAAACGAGGCCAAGAAGGTTAACTCCCGCATAACCAGAAATGGATCATGACCCAATTACTGCCGATGGTCTGTTGAAGACCTCCATGCCTGTCATTATGGAGCTTCCTTGAAACCCAGCCTATGGCTGGTCTTCAAAGGAGACCATGATTTTTACTTTATGCAGCAATACTGTGATATTGCTGTATACAGCACAAGTGATCAGACAGTCGCAGGTTCTAGTCCCCATAAAGGACTAATTAATATAGTGAAAGGTAAAAGAAAGTTTTTAAAAATATGAAAAAATAAAAAAATAGGTTCAAGTCCCCTGCTTTTTCCTTCCGTTAAAAATAATTACCGTATACTAAAAAAAATTTAAAAATACATATGTGGTAGTACTTGCACCAAATTCATTAAGCAACATTAATGAATTTGGTGCATCTTTCAGCTACAGTGTACCACCAAAATAAATATTCTTCAGTCAGGGATTGGAATACATTTCTGTTGTAATTGTGGTAACAAAAGAGATAATTCTTTGACCATGTCCTCTGTCCATTAAGCTCCTGTTTTCAGCAAGAGCTGGCCAGAGATGGCATAAAAATGACAAAAGTTGCAAAATGTTTGTGCAATTGTATGCTGTCAAAAATGGTGTGAAATGTCAAATATTTTTGCAACAGAATTCTGGGGAAAACTGTTTGATGAATTGGGCCCCAGTATCCAAAGCAGTCCCCAAGGGTGATGGTAGATGGGTGCTTGTAAGCCAGTAGCATAGTTACAGATGATCCTCATAGTGCTAAAAATTTATTTTATCTGGTAATAGGACACTTCAGTTCAGCTAAAAAACACCTAATGGGAGTGAGTAATGCTGCTGCTTGTGAGCAGAATTGTGTTGTTGTAGTCTTTTACACATGCCGTTTTTTTGCGGCCTGTTTTTACAGGCCGTATTGCTGTGATTTTTACAGTCTCCCACAAAAACGGGCCACAAAAAACCTTCTCGGATCGCAAATACGGTGTACCGCAAAAACAAGCTACCGTTGTTTTAAATGGAGGCCGTGTCCGTGAGCTGTGAAAAATATTGAGCAAGCTCGATATTTTTTCACGGCCGTATATACGGTCCTCACGGCCATACACGGCGCTCTGATGTATTTTTGCGGGCCATTTTTGCGGCCCCATAGAAATCTATTGAGGCCACAAAAGCGGCCCTCAAAAACACAGCAAGTGTAAAAGCAGCCTTACAAACATGAACATTTTTCCGCTCCGCCCTGACACTGTGGCCAAACAATAGCAAGTTACTCTAGATCTGTAATCATTGAAAATATTGGGCCTCATTTATCAAAACTGTCCGCTAAAACCCATCTTTGTTACCCATAGAATCAATCAGGCTCCACTTTGTCTCTTTATGTGCTGAGGTAAAATGAAAGCTGAACTCTGATTGGTTGCCGTGCAGCAACAATGAGTCTTCTTTAAATCTGCCCCATTTTGTTTTTGGCTGATAAGTTGGCTGTAAAATACTATAACTTTCTCATGCAGGAGATGCCGCTCTGTGATATGATGGATCAGTGAGTTTATATAGAAAAAAATCTAAGGTTATATCAGTCAGAACAACTAATAAGAAGCAGCCTACCAATGCAGATTAAATTGGGAGCCAGGATCCAACTGGTTGCATGGGCATCAAAATTATTTTTTTATAAAGTTCTCCAATTTTTTAGCACATTATTAGTGACTACCAGCTTTTAAGCCACTTTCAGACTTTTACTATGTAAGCTGTTAGCAGATGCCAAAGCCAACGATCTTTGTGCTAGGTTTACTGTAAAAATGTAATATAAGATTTATTAGGATTAAGTGTTTAATAATATTATATGCAGCACATGTTACAAACACGACTGAATAAATTGCCGAAAATAAGCATTTGAGGTTTAGATTGGATTTCATGGGATGTAGCAATGCTTAGTGATGAGGTTATAATACAAAAGTAGAGACGTTTCAGTCTGAAAAATATAATTTTAGTTGAGCTGTATTTGAAAGAGCAATATACTGAGTATTAGTAGAGAACTACCCAGAGCATTATATAAAAACCCCTTTACTACAAATTACACATGTGAAAAATTATTTTTAAAGGGAACCTGTCACCCCCCCAGGGCGTTTTTAAGCAAAAGAGCCACCTTCAGCAGCACTAAGGCTGCACTCTGTGAAGGTGGCTGTTTTGTTTCTGACCCCTAGTAAGGCCGACTTATTGATTTTAATAAATAGGTCCCCATACCTGTATTGCGTCCCAGAGGTATGTTGTGTCCCCCTGTATCAGGCGCCTCCCAGCCATCCATCATGCCCCTGTCTTGTGTCTGGGTGCCGCCTTCCAACCGTCCATCATGCCCCTGTCTTGCATCAGGGCGCCGCCTCCCATCCGTCCATCATGCCCCTGTGCGCCACCGCCTCTTCCTGTGTTGTATGCACAGGTCCCAAACAAAACAGAAGGGGAAAAAAAACAAGAGAAAATTTTCCCTGCTTCAAAATATGATCATATTTCTGACTGAAAAAGATTTTGTGAATGTAATGTGAAATGGAAGTAATACACCAGTTAAAGAAGGAGAGTCACAAAACAAAACTTATGGCCCTGGTTAGTATGATGTGGTTAATATCGTATGCATTATCATAAATGTATATCCCCTAAAATTGGTACTTTATTAATAAAAAACCACTAGTGTGGTTATACACCAAAAAACCGTGACAAATTCAAAAGAAAAACGTGTTCAAACAAAAAACTCATAATTGGGACACCTAGGAATCCCTGATGAATAACCTGAGCTTACACCTGCCTGGCCGCGGAGGTTGGCACCCTAGGGGGGGAACGTTGTGGCGCCCCGCTCAGCGATGGCTATCCCTAGGGGCCCTGATGTACACTGCAGCCACTAGTGATACCCTCTACCCGATAGCGGAGGGAACCCCTAGTTCTAGACAAAGATAAACCTGCTCTATAGAGGGCCCTGTGTCCCATAGAAGTTAAAAACAGTAGAACACATATGGCATCAGGTGGTATATATGGGTAATAAATTGCATTTATAATATCCCACATAAGGTTTCAGTCCTAAGACATAATGCATAGAGAAAAATGGGATTCATCACCGGACACATAAAATTCATTCGGCAACGTCACAGCCTCGCACATAAAAGATATATTAGTGCAGATAAGAAAAGTCAGTATCACTAGCGGCTTACTTCACTAGTATCTCAATAGTTTATATCCCATTTGTACCCCGTTGTTAACAAGCATGACTAAATAAGCATCCAATTAATGAGCAATAAACACAGAGCTGCAACAGCGATACTCATCTGTGTCACCCGCCACCTGCCATCAACTAGTTAACGCCTCAACGCGTTTCGCCTGTTTAGGCTCATCAGGAGGCCAGATAATTCGATATCTTGTGTCCTGTAAAAGGTGCAGTAGCCAAATGATGCTTAACTCAACTCTTTTAAAACCGCCGCAAAAAGCGTGCATGTTACGCCCACTCACGTGACATGGCATCCCTGCGGTCTCAGGACGCCTATTCAGACGTCACTACTGAATCACCAATCCGGTACCTTCAGACAGACGGTCTCACCGCGCTCACCAATCACTGAGGCCGAACCTAACTTCCGGGTCTGTCATGTAGCGCACACACAAATGTTCTATCGCGCATGCTCCCCTCTCACCCACTAAATCAATACGTCCCATATTACATACCAGGTGTGTATGTTCGAGACGCTGATGTCATATCCACTATCTCGACGTGCCTAATAGCACCCGGGACCATCGCATAGAGGTCTCCCAGTAAATGACCAAATCGCCCACTCCAGTCACATTGCGTATGATCCGGGCTCCAGCAAAATGCCCGACACGATACCTTTACCTATGCTCATATGTAATTGAGAGTCACAGTGTATAATCGCATCAAGAAGTCAAAGTTACACTGGCAGTGTGAACATGCAGCAAAATGTGACTATAATTAAATATACATATAAAGAGATATGACAATAGGTAAGTCTCAAAAACCAGCAAAGATTGCTCAGAATCATATGGGGAGTGCATGAAGGCATGCGGTAGAAGGGAGGATCATGTATACAATATTCCATGATGATACATGGGAATCCCACAATAAATAGGGAAACAAAAACGAAAATCTAAAAGGCCAATATACTCAAAAAAGGTCACATTGTTCAGTTGTGGCTCATAAGAAACAGGCAAATGAAAGTTGTTCATTTAACCCCCTCGGCTCCATGGACTCCATCCTGAATATCCACTCACATTCTCTCCTGAGAATCGTTTTGTCCACATTCCCTCCTCTCTGGTTCACATTAACAACCTCTATTACACTAAATTTGATGTCACCGGGATCACCCTTATGACACAGCCACATATGTTTTGCAAGTGGGGTCTCTCTTTTGTTTCTGATATCCTTCAAATGCTCCCCCACTCTCCTTCTAAACTCTCTCCTGGTTTTCCCTATGTAGTCCATAGGGCACGAGCAGGTGGCCATATAGATAACCCCTGTGGTCTTACAGTTCGAGAAGTCTCGTTGATAAAAGGACTTGCCCATACTCGAGCTGCGAAAGGACTTCTCAGGTCTTATGAATTTACAAAAATTGCAATCCCCGCATTTGAAGAAGCCACACGGTCTCCTATCCAGCCATGTGCCACTAACCGCTGGTCTCCTATACTGGCTGTGAACCAACATGTCTCTAATGGATTTACCCTTTCTGAACGTGATATTGGGACGCTCACCAACCACATCCTTAAGATCTGGATCTAGCCTGAGAACATCCCAATGCTTGGACAGGACCCTTCTGACCTCCTGATGTCTCACATCAAATGTCCCGATGACCCTTAACTGTTCCGTCGAGTCCTCAACCTCACGTTTCTGCAGCAGTTTGTTGTGAGTTCATTTTCCCCTTCACCATTGAGGTCTGATGAACTCCCTCTTCTGGTGAAGGAAGGTAGTGAGGCTGATTACCAAGCATCTGGGCAGGATGATGATGACTGGGTGACGGGAATTGCTGACTGGATATAAGGCAGCCGACGCCCTTCTGCCTTGCTGGTGATCTCTCTGAGGGATTCTAGGAGACCAGTCTGATTCCTGCTCCTCAAAAGCAAAGTTTTCTGCTCTGTTTTTTGCATTTGTGTTTTGGTTTTGTTTTTCCTTGTTTTTCTGGATTTCTGCCATTCCCTGCTGGGGTGTGCTGAATTCCTTTTTGCTCTGTCTTCAGAAAATACCTGAGTACTGATATAGTCTTTTTGAAGCCTAGCGTCTTCAGGGCTTTTTTTCCCTATCAGCGGTTGGCTCTTGTTTTGATAGGGTTTTGGCAGATTACAGACAGCAGCTTTTCTATCCTGTCCTATGTAGTTAGCTTGGGCCCCATCGTTTGCTCAGCCTATCTTTCTATCTGTGTGAGTGTTTTTTCATCTTGCTTCACTGTCATTATATGTTGGGGGCTGCCTATTGCTTTGGGGTCTGCTCTGGGGCAGTTTAGATTTCCCTTTCTGTCTTTAGGCTATGTAGTTCTCCGGCTGTGATCGGGGGGTCTAGGGCACCGTAGGAACCCCCCACGGCTACTGCTAGTTGTTGTTGATAGGTTCAGGTGTCTGTAATCCGATAGCTGCCAACTTCTCTGGTTTTCTGGACTTAGCTAGTATTTCTGTTTTTGCCTCCTACGGTGACTCATTCATAACAGCAATTGCTGTCTGTTTGCTTTGCTCGCAAAATCATATGCTGTGTCCAAAATGTGTTTAGGGTACCCCTTATCTTTAAAGCGGCCAAACCTATCCCCAGCTTGTTTCTGAAAGAGATCATTCCTAGAGCAGTTCCTCCTGAGTCGGAGGAATTGTCCCTTCGGGATGCCTCTCTTAAGAGGGACTGGGTGGTGGCTCTGCCAGTGCAGCAGACTGTTTGTACTCGTCGGTTTGCGATATATACTTGTGGACACACCTCCCATTAGATCTTTTTTGATTCTTATATCTAAAAATGGTATTTCAGTTTCGTGAATTTCTGAGGTAAATCTAAGATTTACATCATTCTGGTTCAATTCCCTCACGAATTCTTCAAATTGATCCTTTGCCCCTGTCCATATCACAAAGACATCGTCTATGAACCTATACCACATAGATATCAAACTGTGCCACCACTTTTCTTTGTAAACTGCAAATACAGTTGCGTCCAGTTGTCGTTGGAAAGTGACACAATTAATATAATTTAGACTGTATTTACCAATAGAATAAATGTGAAACAAGCTTTCAAGATGTAATTGAAGCATTGACAGTTTTTGTAAAAATATTATCTGCTTAGGAATTAGGCCCGGTTCAGACTGTGATTCTGCGATGCATCTGCAGGTTCTGCCTAAATCTCCACTTAAAACAAAATTAAGATGACACCCAGGCAGGGCCATAGACATCAATTAAACAAATGGCGATCAGAATGATCTCGAATTGTACTTTTTTCTGAGAGTGTGCCTGTTTTCAGATAGGGACAGAAGCACAGCAGGCCATTTGAAAGAACGGACACTTGCTGAAAACAAACAGAGTTCATTTGAACTCCAGTAGTGTGATTGCAGTCTGTGGCCCCTTTGGGAGTTGGTCTGAATTCCATTTATAGGGGTATTTCGGCGGACCACCCAAACACACTGCAAAAAGACAGTGTGAACAGGGCTACAGGCATTTTTTTATACCCAGTCACCCCTATTTTTACACGCTCAAAAGAAATTGTACATTTGACTAAAATCTAAAGAACCTCCCTCACTCCCTGTAATCTAGCACAGATCTGCTAGACTCATTTGACAAGAGTCAGGGGAAAGCTAGATAAGGACCTCAATTTTAGACTAATATCGTCCAATTCTTCAGATATTAGAGAGAGAGTGTGATAGCCTATTGTCTTTGGGGGTCTCCAGACAGTTCCCTGAAAGATGATAAGGGAGAGGATTTGGCATGTCCAATTTTGAACTGCCAATTCTTTTGTTCTCCATCAAATAAGCCACTGCCAGAAGAGTCTGCCAGCTGCTTTTTCATAGGGAACACAGGACCGTTCAGCTGAGCTGAGTGTTTTTGTGTATGAGGGAGTTGAAAGAAATATCTGTTTTCCACGGTTGGTGGATCAATGTTTAGGCTGAGTTCACACGTGGCGTTTTTTTCGCGTTTCCGTGGCGGTTTTAACTTCGAAAAACATGAAAAATAAGCATCCCATGCACAACTATGGGATTCCGCAATGCTGTGCTATTGCTGCGGCTTTTACCGCGGTGGAATTGCTTTGCGGTAAAAAACGCAGCATCCTCATTAATTTTGCGGAATCGCGGCGATCCCGCACCCATAGGAATGCATTGTTCTGCTTACTTTCCGCACGTGGCTGTGCACACCATGCGAGAAGTAAGCAGAACATTTGCGGATGGTACCCACGGTCCGGAGGAGAGGAGACTGTCCTCCGGGCTTTGGGTACCATATCCCTGTAAAAAATAGAATTTAAAATAAAAAATATTGTTATTCTCACCTTCCGACGTCCCGCGCAGCCTTCCCGCCTCTCTCCACGCTCCCGGTCCCAGTAAGCCTTTGCGAGCGATGACGTCCGTTCTCACGGGATCGCGAAGTCTCGCGGTCATTCGTGCGACGTCATCGCGAATGACTGCGAGACGTCGCGATCCCGCGAGATCAGACGTCATTGCGGTAATTGTCATAAAGGATTACTGGGACCGGGAGCGTGGAGAGAGGCAGAAAGGCTGCGCGGGACGTCAGAAGGTGAGAATAACAATATTTTTTTTTTCATTATTATTATTTACATTCTATCTTTTACTATTGATGCCGCATAGGTGGCCTCAATAGTAAAAGGTCAGTCACACTCGTCAAACACTATGTTTGACGAGTGTGACCAACCTGTCAATCAGGTTGGTATGCTTGCAAAATGCTAGTTTTTCAGCGGGAATTTAAAATGCGATTTTTCCACGGAATGGAATTCCGGAATTCTCGCGGTAATTTCCGCAAGAGTTCCGCTACGTGTGAACCCAGCCTTAGACTAATAGCTGTCTATTGTGTATGTGCTTTAGACCGATGGAAGACAGCTAGTAACCAGCACTTTGGAGAAATTTTTCAGTGGTAAAACCATTATGAAATTAATTCAGACTAGCTTGGTCCGTGCAAAATTTTCACACATTGTTCGTCGGGGGCGCAGGCAATTTCAGAAAAAGCAAGCTGGTCAAATGTAAATGTATTTCATGAGCTGATGAACACAGACATGTATTTATATATGTAGATTGGTAATACAATAAATTGGTTTGATAAGTAGAGGCCAAAAATGTTTTCAAGTTGAGATGCCACCTGCAGGTCATTGTGTCTTTCTGCAGGTTTATGAAAATGAATGTTTAAACTGTATTTAGTGATAAAATCATGAACGTGTGGTTTGTTTGGCTATTTTCTTGCTGAAGGGAGCAAGTTTACCTTTCAAATGGTGTATCATGTGTGTGTGGGCGGCAAAGTAATCAGCGAAAAAACAGTGGATGTTTACAAATGTGTTGGTAGTGTGCTTTGGGGTACTGTGGTGCTACCGGCAGGTCATTTTTCCTTACTGCACTTTTATGAAAATTAATGTTTAAACTGTATTTTGTGATCAAATCGTAGATGTATGGTTTATTTGGCTATTTTCTTGCTGAAGGGGGCAAGTTTACCTTTCAAATAGTGGATCATTTGTGTGTGTGGGTGCGGTATGAACGGGGATACAAAGGAATCACCGAAAAACAGTGTTTAGAAATAATAGAATAGATTGTCTGAAAGTATCCATAGTCTATAATCGATAAGTCCACAAGTATCCATAATCCAAAATCCATAGTGAATTTATATTTCTGTTATCCCTTGTGCAAAATTCAGCATGATCTCATGGTAACTGCATGTCACATTAGTGGTACGCAATGCCAATTTGTCTAGGCAAGGATATTTTCTAGAACTTATAATACCATTAGTGTACTAAGAAGCCAAGTAACTGTTTACCCCATCTTCTTATTACCTAGAGGCCATCAAGTTTAGGCACTCAATTACAAATAAAAACCTACATACACTGCAAAAAGGATGTGAATGCAAAACATTTTGGTTTATGGTTACCTTTTATTGATGATTATGCATTGTGAATCTATAACATAGTAGATCATTTTAAGATACTTTCATCATGCATCCATTCCAGTTTGACCAGTGTAAGTTGTGCCATATTTATATAAAATCAAGAAAAACTTTAAATGGATTGTTTTCTCTTACATAAAGTGTTTGAAAAGTCATAATATATTCTTCCTTTTTCTGCTGAATTCATTATGGGTTTTTTTATTTATTAACATTATTTATATTTTGTATATATACTGCTCAAAAAAATAAAGGGAACACTATAGCATAGGATGTGGTATTTTAGTATTCCCCTTATTTTTTTGAGCAGTATATATTAGTGTACAATCACACAGCAGGTTGAACTTCCGCCACCCTGGGCTGTATTAAGTAAAACATCCTGCTGTTCGCCGTTGGATACGTTTCTTCATATCTATCATGTGCTGTTTTAATAGTTCAGGATACACAATTAATAATCCCCTTGCCTGTTTTATGTCATCACAGTTGTAAGCTGTGTATCTCACTTGCCAAAGGTTAACTGGAAGTCTGACTCACTTTCCCAATATTTTAAACTCCTGCTTAACTCTTGGAGTATAGCCGTATGACTTAAAACTTTTGTCTGTCCGTGGCCAATAATTTGTTGGCTTGTAGTTTTCCTCTGGAAGTTAGTTGAAGATACTAGAACTATTTCCATTCTTTGAAATGTTTGGACGAATGTGCTCGTAAGAAGATTGTATGTTATTGCTTAATAAACATTAGTCATGGGGGGGTTTAGGAATTTAGGAAGATCCTGTGCCCTCTATATAAACTGTTCTCTGGGCAAAACTAAGAACAGATCACTTAGTGCTTTACTCAGGTATCAATCTAAGCAAAAGATAGTGGAACATGAGCAATGAACGCATGGCTGTCTTTAACACAGCAAGTGAAGCCATTGTGTCATAATAATGTGTATATTTGGTGTCACGGAGTGACTGACCAGTGTGACATGACCCAACGCTTGGTCAGTGACCAAACGGCACAGCAAACAAGGGAACACCAGGGAAACAATAATAATAATAGTGGGCCCTGTTGATAAGGAAGGGGGAATGGACACCTCCTGCACTCACCTGAGGATGTGCCCTGATCTCCCTATCATCCCTATACGGGTTCTTTCACCCCATCGCCAAGCTGGATACCTAATCCCTCACTCGCCCTGCTCTTATCCCTAAGTAGGGAGCTGGCAGGTGAGAGCACTGGTCCCATAGCTGCACTAATACAAGCAAAGGAATGGGAAGACAGACACCAAAAGGGACAACGTAACAAAAAATGCAACATTTAGCATTCTCTGCTGCAAAACACCGTGCAGAATAATAAATACACCAGATATAACGTTTAAAACTGAAGCACCACTGCACCCAGGAGTCTCCTGTCTCCAGCTCAGTCACTGCAGATTTCTCTAACACCGACAGTCAGCTGATGCATCAGGTGACCTCTTGAAGGATGGTGGAAGTGGTCACCACCCACATCAGCTGACCCAACAGCAATGCAATTACACCAGTAGGGAAAAAACTGACATTAACCCCCGATGGCCTGAAAGGAAAAAAGTTTTAATCTGAGAAGCCAGTCCTGCCACAGATCCAAAAATGGATTGTGACAGTTGGGTTATACTGCCCCTTACAAAACATCAACTTTGATGGAGTTAAATGCCCTGAATTGACCCTAACTGTTGAGCAGTATGGCCACAGCAGTGATTTATTGAATGAGGTTGACACAAGGAGATGACAGTATAAGAAAAAGGTGGTGACAGGCTGAAAAGGAGTGCTACCATAACATTGTACCAGATTTATTCTGTCAGATGAAAACAGTCCCATGGGATATAATTAAACTTAAAAGGAACCTGTCAGGTCCCCTGTGCCCCCAGAACCACCAGTTTGCCTACCAATTTCTATATTACATTAATCACATACGGTAAACAGAACTTTAGAAAAAGTATTTCTAAAGTCTGTTTATGATATGTAAATGATGTCTTTGACTATTGGATGGGGTGTTATCGTCCCCCAACCAGTCGGCCCAATTAGTATGTTATCACGCCCGTGGGGGTATGATAAGATGACTTACAAGCATGTGTCATTACTAACGCTATACATACGTTGCACATCCAAGCGGCTTCTTTCGCTCACTGCATTGATCCAATGAAGCCGGATGCACTCATTCCAGCTTCAGAGAGGAGCACTGCATATGATCAAAAGTGAAGAAGACTTACGATCATGCGTAGAGCGCCTCTCTGAAATTGGCATGCATACACCTGACTTCAGAGGATCAATACAGTGAGGGAAAGAAGCCGAGTGCATGCACGAGATATGGATAGTGCTGGCGATGACATTGGCGCTTGTAAGGAAAGTGATAACATACTGTTGACTAGACTGGGGACAATAACTCCCCATCAAATAGCCAAAGGTCTCATTTACATATCATAAACTAACGTCAGAAATACTTTTTCTAAAGATCTATTTGTGTGTGATGTAATAAAGACTGGGTATTTAGCTATGTAGACACAAGTGCTGGTGGTTCAGGGGGCATGGGGGACCTGACGGGTTCCCTTTAAGTAGATTTTCCGAAAGTGGGACATTTGTTTAGTAGGAGAGAATAACATAATATACTGTTTCGGTTCTTGCAGTGACTGCCTGGCTCCCTCCTCCTAGCTCTAGTCTTTTCTTCAGACATTCATCCACTCAATGCTGACTTTTATTTCCCATTGACTTACATTGGGGTCGGGTTTCGGACGAAACTCCGCCTTTTCTTGCCCTAGTCGGACCAGTTTCATCCGACTCAAATTTTGTTTCATTCGGGTTTCACGAAACCCGATCCGACCAAAGTCGCTCAACTCTATTTCAAGTCATCTTTCAAGGGGTTAACCTCAATATCTGTTTTCTTTCTCAACTAAGGTTAGTGGCCAGTTCTCCTCATGCTTCCCTTCTAAGTCACTGCATCCCTGCAAAACTGATTTAAGAAATATATTGCTTTGCATTAACTAAGTGAAAACAGATGGAAGGAAGCTTGATTTTTCAGTTATGATATGAAAATAAAAAAAAGAAAATATTAAGTGGTATGGGAAATGGGAAATTGTGTTTCACTTTCTTGTGGTTGCGCAGAATGAAAACAGATTGGATTCCACAGGTGTAGAGAATTCCCACCATCCTTATAAATGTACTGTATTTTGCTGAATTCACATTATCTGGGTAATAGTAACCTTGTTGTACTTCCTTTGAATAGGCTGTCAACCACTTCATGATGACTGACAAAATACTGTCAGATTAACAAAATGATCCTACAAGATATAGAACCCTATCCCCATAGTGGCCCCATTTACTTCAGTCATCAAAATCGTAACAATAATTGGCCAGTGTTTATTAATCTTCATTTGTTGGCACAATCTGTAAATGTAGATGCCCTTCATGGAAAGGTTTGCAAATACACAAGCCACTGTAATCTAGTTTACAGACTTCACAAGGGATATCTGGCCTGGAAGCAGTATAAAGGCCCCGTCACACTAAGCGAGATCGCTAGCGATATCGCTTAAGCGTCACCGATTTTGTGACACAGTAGCGATATTGCTAGCGGTATCGCTATATGTGACCCTTACCTTCGACCGGCTCCCCCGCTGTCTATCGCTGATCGCGCAAGAACGTCCTGGGCCATTTCTCGTCGGCGGCTTCCTGCTGGCGCAGACGAGCGACGCGTGGACGCGGACGGGAGGACGTCTTCATCGCCGCGACTGACAGGTAAATAACGACCGCCGACCGCTGCTATGTCGCTGGTGAGATCTGCCTGTTTGGCAGCTCACTAGCGACCATTTAGCGATGCACCAGCGATCCTGACCGGGTCGTATCGTTGTCGGGATCACTGGTGCATCGCTAAATGTGACTGGACCTTAACGCTTATGGCTATCACAGTATCTGAATAAGACACACAATAATCCACTACAGAGATAATGAACACTGCAAAGTCATAGTGCAGGTATAACAAG
Organism: Dendrobates tinctorius; assembly: GCF_039654945.1. NCBI lineage: Eukaryota > Metazoa > Chordata > Amphibia > Anura > Dendrobatidae > Dendrobates > Dendrobates tinctorius. The sequence continues at coordinate 29,181,070 of NW_027361690.1, forward strand.
CAAAGTCATAATACAGGCAAAATAAATTCAGTGATATTGAAATACAAAGATATTCTGTATCTGCACAGCGACAATAAAAATAGTGATGTCACATCACATGGGTAATGACGAAGTAGCAACACAGGAAGACTAGTGAAAATTATGTTTCAGGATAATCTTGATGACTTAACAGGCTGCCAGTCACCGTTGAAAGTCAGATAAAATGATCTTTTGGTCTGCACAAAAAAAATTATGTTCTCAGCAGCACATCATCCTGTGTAAACAACAAGGCCCGTGCTGCAGAGAACAATGACATCCTACGCGCACTGAATGAACTATTATAGATGAATCAGTGTGCATCTGACGTGCGGTCTCCCTGCCTAAACAGATTACTAAACATCCGCCAATCAGCTAACAAGTAGCTGAATGGCAGTCGTTTAGTGCCACCGGTCATCAAGCCCTCTTTAACAAGAAAGTTGCCCTGGTTTCTAGTCTGGTTCATTGTGACTCCCCTCTCCTTCATAGTTCATCTCGTGACGTCCTACTCAGAAGGCTATTGAAGTTACATTATATGACACATTATATGACACAGTCCTTGATTTTGTCTGTATTCTGATATTTCTTGGAGCCATGTAATGTATACAGTAATGTCACGAACAACAACAATTAACAGTGTCACTTCATAGAAAAGAATGCAGAAATTAAGAATGAAAGAATGTCGCAAAACATTAATAATGATTTCACAATAGATGGACAGTAGTGCACATTGTAAAATCATAGACAGTGTTTGCATTCATAGTATGGATTATTGATCGGTGACTCCTCTGCGGTGATAGTAATTAGGAATACTGGTACTATATATCGGTATAGGCACCCCTAGTCCCTTTTATTTTCTTTGCCTGTTCTATACTAAGCAATACGTATCTTAATTACTGTGACATTTTGCTTCCTTGTCTTCTTTCACAATGCCATATTTGAGTTCTGTGTTTTTTTTGTATATGTCGGAGTTCACATACAGAGGTGGATTTCTGAGGAGTCTTCATTTTATTTTGAATTCAATCCATTTTTGTTCATCAGTGTTATATCGCTTCGCTACCAGCTGATTCCTTGGAATTGAGCTTCTACTGTTTTTGTTGTAACCACATCCTTTGTACAGTAACAAATGCAGAGATGTTGGAAGCAATCCAAATGCTTATCTCAAGGGACTAAATTACTGGAGCTCATTTCGTATGATCACCAAAAGAATAGCAAAATGGAAAAATAACTCTAATGGTTGAAACTGAAATAGGTTACAAGTTAGTGTTAAGTCATGAATTGATGTATTAGGATTTATTGATTCAGTAAAATCTTCAAATATTTTTTAGTTCAAGACTTAATGTTACAACTTTTAGCCTATATGTCACGTTCAATTGCTTCTTGAATGTAACAGTGCAGGATACTGTTATGTGAAGCCAGTGATGGACACTATGAAAGTATGTACACATACTCGGAACAGGGTATCGGCTTTAAACAACCATCATTTATCCACTTGCTGCCAGAAACCACTTGGGCATACTCACAAATCTCTAAGTATGATGGGCCAGACATATTCATGGCAGCAACCCAAACAATTCAACAGTGTATCTGTATCTGGAGCCATTAGAGCTTGTGTTGCCTAATTGCTGCATGTACCATGTATAGCCTTCTGTTACTTACAGCCAAACAATCTGGAGTCATTATGGGGTATAGGACAGTCTTTTTTTTTTTTTTATTCTGGATCCCTGTTACTGGTTGTTCGATCGCTTTCATATAAATTATGTTCCCTTAATGCTGAGTTTTGTTTATGAAGGATTAGTAATGTAAAGTCAGGACACCAGAAAACCTTGACTCATTTTGACATCAGCATTAGTAGACATCCGTTTTGTCTACACTTGGTCATGGCTGAAAGGATGTTAAGAAACCAATGCTTTTATCTACAAAATGTATGTGTAACGTCCGGAGCACTCCCTGTTCTTTCACTTAATCCCCTATCCACTGTGGGACTATGAGGGAAGACTAGAATGCTCTGGTGACCTGTCCTATTACCTCCACTCATATATTTTTCCTGAAATCTTAGTTTCCTATGAGTGAATTGCTATCAGGCATAACCTCAGGGGCATATGGAAGAAATTATGGAATGTCTAATTTTACTGTTATTGCACACATAATTTCTATATTTTTACTATATGTCTACATTTTAAGGAGAAACTGATTTCATTGCTCCCAAGTTTCAAGTTGAAGCAAAGATTTCCCCTCTGGATGCTCCATTAGTGCATATATGCATATAGGAAGATTCAGAAGTGATATTTTAATGATCGGTTCACTTGTATGTAAAGATTGCTTGTATTTAGTAAAAAAATCCAAAAGGGATATACCGCACTAATCAGTGTACACAGAAACCTCTTGTAACACTCCATATAGTTCATAGGACTATGATGGTGGGCAGCTTCTAAAACAGAATAAGGTGCCAAAAAAAGCAAGGAAATAAAAGCAACAAACATGCAAAAATGATGTGCAACATATAATGTTTATATTAGACAACCCATTTTGTAAGTTGCGTTAAAGTTCAAATATTTTTCCCACTATAGTACGTAATAATATATTAGTAGAATATGCTATGATGGTCTTATTGATAAGGGTCTGACTGTTGTGTAGGCACTTCGTAGAATGAAGATGTTGTAGTGCTACTTAGAGGGTTATACCTATCTCAGCTTTTCATGGCCGAGAAAGGAATAACTGCCTCTAAGTCCCACAACACTGTTTGTGTAACTACCATAGAAATGAATGGGAGTTATGGCAACAGCATAGTAAAGCTTCCTTTGATGTAGGTGTAACTTCCGAGTTGACACCTAGAAGCGGTTATTCTCAGCCATGGAAGAATGAGATGGAAAGAACCCTTTAAGAACTGTAGCTCCGTCTTTTTTGTTTCAATGCTGAGCTAACTACTCCCATCCTTTGACTCTCCCGGAACTACAAATTATACTGAGTCATGTAAATTGAGTTAGTTGTAGTTCTCCACACAGAGGGTTAACTTGGAGCGGCAATTTGCAGGAAAAATGGCAAAGACATTGGTGTGTTTTCATTGTTCAGATCAGGAGGCCAAAAGTTGGATCCTACATTGATCACATTAGTATGGCAAATCTGAGAGATATGCCATAACAGGGATACTCAGCTGAAAATGGAAATCAGAGCATAATATGCCCAGTTTAAAAACCAATCAGGATGGACTTTCTTCTTTCCATCCCTTTTTTGTTTTTCCTTCCATTGCATGTATCCTGGATCTGCAGCAGCTGTTCTACTGAGCTTTCTTTGTATTGGTGTTGTGGCACACAACCCGATCAGGTGAGCACATCCCTTCTCCTATCGTTCTCATATCCTATATCCGGGTTAGACCCTATTTTGCACTATTATCTTCCAGTTTTCGCCGATCAGTTTGAAAACCAATCAGAAAAGTGCAAGAGTGCATTGTATAGCATTGCTGAGCTTTTCTTAGTCCGTTCTCTTGTGGCTCGACATCTAGAAGCAGTTCTATGGGACTAAACCTTCAAAAGCTGTAGCCCCTATTCTTATTCTCCCTTCACAGCTATGCTCGGCTGGGAACTACGACAAATCTCCATTCTATATATTGATTTAAGGCTAATATGAAAATCTGCACTCATAGCCAAGAGGTGGTTTTCACAGGTGATTTGAATCAAAAAGAAATTTATTTAGAATACATCTTACAATTAAAAAGGGATGGCTACAGATAAGAGAAACAATGTATACAGAGATCTCTGTGAATAGGAGAGACAGATCGGACCTGCTGCAGAAAGATGCAGTATTAAAGTCAAAATTCTGGCTCTGGAGTATTTCTGCTCCTGTCCAAATCAATAATATTGCATATCAGTAATACTGTAACAATGGTATAATCAAAATACGAACAATCATTAGTTTTCAAAATACGTCAATATCCCCAATTTTTGGGAACGATATTTACAGGCCTAACTGGTTCCTTTAGATTAAATTAATAAAACATGATAATGTTGGTATATATAGCTGTAATATAACATATTGGCAAATTCTAGATTATAATTGCTGTATTGATTATTTTCCTTATCAAGGAAAATTTAGACAAGCTGATAATCTGGAATGAGCAGTTATTAGAAATTAGAATTAGTTTGTCGATTACCAGCCTGTGTAAACATGTTGGCAATCACCCGTCTAATGTTTGCTGTTAATAAAATCATCATTATTGTCAGTGCAGGAGATCTACTGCCGATATTGGTGTTATTCTATTCAAACATTAACAATTATGTGCAGTCAACCATTAACCCCTTAGTGACGGAGCCAAATTTTTTAAATCTGACCAATGTCACTTTATGTGGTAATAACTCTGGAACGCTTCAACAAATCCCAGTACTTTTGAGACTGTTTTTTCGTGACACATTATACTTTATGATAATCCGCACTTGCCTTTTCTGGCATCATGGGAGCGATCCAGAGATGCTCAGGTACGGATTGCATTCAAAGTGGTCTTGCTTTTAATGTATCTAGGAGGCCGTAATGGCACAGTGTTTATTAAAAACGTAGAGTAGGACCCCCCACATGAGATTGCCTTGGCGCGGCGGGGTGGCTCAATTGAATTGATCAATTTTTTTTGCTAAATATCTCATTTTGAATACAGTTAGATGTTATGTGCAAATGCACTTTATGTTATGCGTTCTGACCTTGGCAACGCTGGCTTCTCTTTTCTTTTTTTGTACATTGGTATGTGGTTGACCACCACTGTTGCCGTGTGCGCTGGGTTGTGTTCGCCATTTTTTCTGTGTTCACTGTGATGGATCTAGGCTGCTGTGCACACATACACAGCAGCCCCACCCTGCCCCAAGCTTTATTTAATTGTGCACCTGTATCTGAACCTGCATTGCCCTTCATCTATGCTTGCTGGTCAGGCAATGTGTGGAGGCTAAAACCTGACACGTCTGTATTCAGACCTGGTTGGCCTTCATCCGCACTTGCCTTTTCTGGCATCATGGGAGCGATCCAGAGATGCTCAGGTACGGATTGCACTCAAAGTGGTCTTGCTTTTAATGTATCTAGGAGGCCGTAATGGCACAGTGTTTATTAAAAATGTAGAGTAGGACCCCCCACATGAGATTGCCTTGGCGCAGCGGGGTGGCTCAATTGAATTGATCAATTTTTTTTGCTAAATATCTCATTTTGAATACAGTTAGATGTTATGTGCAAATGCACTTTATGTTATGCGTTCTGACCTTGGCAACGCTGGCTTCTCTTTTCTTTTTTTGTACATTGGTATGTGGTTGACCACCACTGTTGCCGTGCGCGCTGGGTTGTGTTCGCCATTTTTTCTGTGTTCACTGTGATGGATCTAGGCTGCTGTGCACACATACACAGCAGCCCCACCCTGCCCCAAGCTTTATTTAATTGTGCACCTGTATCTGAACCTGCATTGCCCTTCATCTATGCTTGCTGGTCAGGCAATGTGTGGAGGCTAAAATCTGACACGTCTGTATTCAGACCTGGTTGGCCTTCATCCGCACTTGCCTTTTCTGGCATCATGGGAGCGATCCAGAGATGCTCAGGTACGGATTGCATTCAAAGTGGTCTTGCTTTTAATGTATCTAGGAGGCCGTAATGGCACAGTGTTTATTAAAAATGTAGAGTAGGACCCCCCACATGAGATTGCCTTGGCGCGGCGGGGTGGCTCAATTGAATTGATCAATTTTTTTTGCTAAATATCTCATTTTGAATACAGTTAGATGTTATGTGCAAATGCACTTTATGTTATGCGTTCTGACCTTGGCAACGCTGGCTTCTCTTTTCTTTTTTTGTACATTGGTATGTGGTTGACCACCACTGTTGCTGTGCGCGCTGGGTTGTGTTCGCCATTTTTTCTGTGTTCACTGTGATGGATCTAGGCTGCTGTGCACACATACACAGCAGCCCCACCCTGCCCCAAGCTTTATTTAATTGTGCACCTGTATCTGAACCTGCATTGCCCTTCATCTACGCTTGCTGGTCAGGCAATGTGTGGAGGCTAAAACCTGACACGTCTGTATTCAGACCTGGTTGGCCTTCATCCGCACTTGCCTTTTCTGGCATCATGGGAGCGATCCAGAGATGCTCAGGTACGGATTGCATTCAAAGTGGTCTTGCTTTTAATGTATCTAGGAGGCCGTAATGGCACAGTGTTTATTAAAAACGTAGAGTAGGACCCCCCACATGAGATTGCCTTGGCGCGGCGGGGTAGCTCAATTGAATTGATCAATTTTTTTTTGCTAAATATCTCATTTTGAATACAGTTAGATGTTATGTGCAAATGCACTTTATGTTATGCGTTCTGACCTTGGCAACGCTGGCTTCTCTTTTCTTTTTTTGTTTATGATAATGGTAAATTTAGGTTGATATGTTTTGTGCTTATTTAAAAAAATATCAGAAATTTGAGAAAAATGTAAAAAAATTATCCATTTTCAAACTTTGAATGATTATCCCTCTAATTCAGATAGTCATGCCACAGAAAAACATTAATAAATAACATTCCCCACATGTCAGCTTTACATCAGCACCAGTTGTAAAATGTTCTTTACTTACTTTTCTTTTTTTACTTTTCTTTTCTTAGCATTTTAGGAGGTTTAAAATTTGTAGTAGTAATTTTTCAGTTTTTCAAGGAAATTTACAAAATTTATTTTTTAGGAACCTATCCATGTTTGAAGTGCCTTTGGGGGTCCCATATATTGGGAGACCTCCAAAAGTTATACCATTTTAAAAATGGCACCCCCTGACAAATTGAAAACTGCAGTCAGGTGGTTTATTAACCCTTCAGGTGATTTTCATGAATTAATGCAAAGTGGCAGGTCAGGAATGAAAATGTGCCTTTTTACCTCCTAAATGCCGCAAACTTCTTAACAGGTTACAACAGCTGTCAGACTCTAAGGTCGCTATTTGGTCGTGAATTGCCATGGCAAACATCAGGACCACACAGTCATGACCTGAGGCACCAATGAGGATAAAGAGGCAGCCCCCACACTCTGTTAACCATTTATATGATGTAGTCACTATTGACAGCAGCATCTATGGGGTTAAACAGATTTGGACGGTGCCAACACTGATCACGGCTAAGGCTGGTTTCACACTTGCGTTTTTTTTCCGCGGTATTTTAGCGCTAAATAGCGCATGCGTTTTTTTTTCCTATACTTTGCATGGGATGCGCTTATGTGCACATACACATGCGTTTGTATGCGTTTTTCCGCGCATGCGTTTTTTTGCGGTATGCGCTCGGGCGCACAAAATGCATCCTGTTGCATTTTTTGGGCGTCCGACTTGCCTCAAAAAAACGCATGCGCGCGCAATGCATTTTTTTACAGCAAGACACCCATTATAAGTCTATGGGTGCGCATATGTGCGCATTGGCATGCTTATGTATGCGTTTTTTTGCACATGCGTTTTTTTTGTTAACCATGGAATTTAGGGGTTTGGGTTAGAGTTAGGGTTAGTTAAGGGGGTTTAGGGTTAGGGTTAGGGTCAGGGTTAGGGTTAGGGTCAGGGTCAGGGTTAGTTAGGGTTTAGGGTTTGGGTTAGGGTTAAGTATGGTTTGGTTAAGGGTTAGGGTCAGGGTTAGGGTTAGGGTTAGGGTCAGGGTTAGGGTTAGGGTTAGGGTTATGGTCAGGGTTAGGGTTAGGGTTAGGGTCAGGGTTAGGGTTAGGGTCAGGGTTAGGGTTAGGGTTAGGTTTAGGGTCAGGGTTAGGGTTAGTTAGGGTTTAGGGTTTGGGTTAGGGTTAAGTATGGTTTGGTTAAGGGTTAGGGTCAGGGTTAGGGTTAGGGTTAGGGTCAGGGTTAGGGTTATGTTTAGGGTCATGGTTAGGGTTAGTTAGGGTTTAGGGTTTGGGTTAGGGTTAAGTATGGTTTGGTTAAGGGTTAGGGTCAGGGTTAGGGTTAGGGTTAGGATCAGGGTTAGGGTTAGGGTTAGGGTTAGGGTCAGGGTTAGGGTTAGTAAAGTCATGGTTTGGGTTAGTGTGAGGGGCCACCTAATGTTTGGAAAAAGCGCAAACGTGGTAAAAACGCACTAAAAACGCATACAAACGCATAAAAACGCTGCGTTTTTTTCATGCATGCTCATAAAAATGCTTGAAAAAAACGCAGCAGTTGTATGCTTTTGTATGCGTTTTTTCAATGCGTTTTTTTGCGGGAAAAACGCGCTGCAAAAAAAGCAAGTGTGAAATTAGCCTAAGGCAGGCAGGAAGTTATCAGCTATAGTGTACAGCCGACAGCTGCTGGATTGTCACCTGTATGGGGATGCTATTCCCTTATATCTCAGGTCAGTAAAAAGACGTATTGGCGGTCATTAAGGGGTAATGACCCCCTTGTGTATAGTCGATCAGTGGCCGTTTAGCAGTTGGCAGTTATATATGCACCGTTAATTATAGTTCTTTGTACAGAAGGTGGATTCACAGTGGCAGTGTGCAGAAGAAATGCCAAAAAGATTGATGTATTTTCTTTTTTCAGATTAGGGGGCAAAGAGGTTGGACCTCCGCTGATCATACTGTTCCTGATCATGTATAATTGGGAATACCCCAAAGACAGAAATAAAGTAGAAATCTCTATAATACAGATCAGTGTATAGCATAGCCCACTTATAAACCAATTGTAACAGTATAACAGTGGAGTGCATAATTATGGTGCCGAGTATCCAAGGGTTAATGTTGTTTTGTCTGCCACTGTCAAATAAGAGATGTGAAAAATACTTCACTGTGTTTCTGGAAGGGGTTAGCCTTGTTTAAGTTTCGTGATTGGCATGGGAATGTCAGGGTCAAGCAAGTCAGTTTCATGGTATGAAGGAACTGCTCAGATCCACTAACTGGACTTTGGAACATATGATTGTAGAGATGTCTTCAAAACAATGAAGAAATCATTCCACACATTTTCCAGGTTTCCACTGTGCAGGAGGAACCCTTCATTTGGAATTAATGAGACATCCAAAGTCATTTCTTAAAATACTAATTTTTCTCTTCGAAGCACTAGATAAAAAAGACTGGAAATTCTCTGCCTATGGAATTATTTGTCTATGGTTGATAGCAGGTACAGTACATTATGCTTATGGTGATGATCTACGTGTTGACATATGGTGACAGTGATAAAGTATCCATAGACTCACTGCAGTGCTAGCTGCTGCTCATTTGAGCATTGTACCGGCCTCAGATGTCTTTCTGGCGTCTGTCGCTATCTATGATATTTGCTACATTTTATGAGCATCAGAGCTGCTCTGATTTCTGCTCCTGTTCAGCAGCACTAGCCATCATGTAATGTTTAGATTAAACCACTTCTCCAGGAGGAAAACATTCAACAAATTATCAGAATGTATTGTTTTTATCTTTCCAGCGCACGCCAGTTTGTCTTGATTCAGATTGTTCCAATAACTGCAAACAGTATATAATATTTTTTATATTTTTCCTAGTTAATGCAAATGTTAAAATATAATTTTCCAAGTGAAAATTAAGTTAAAATTTCCTTTGTTTTTTTCTATTGCTAATGCTGATGTGACAGCAGAATGCACAATTTCATCTATATGCATTATTAAATAGATCCCACAGACCAGATGGAGCTGGTGTGCTTTTTTTCAAAGCTGAGGCATATGCATAGCAAATATGCATGATCCAGTCTGCACCAAATGTAAATAAAAAAGGGGGTTTACACCCCTGCCTAGATTTTCACAAACTCAATCAGATCACAGTCTGGGATCCTTATACTCTCCCTGTCATCCCGGCCCTCTTTAACCAGACCATAACCTCATTCGTATTAAGGAGGGGTGATTAGTGGGGAAACAGCCTTCAATACACCTGAGGAACATTATGAAAACCTTGCGATGCCTTTTGGCCTGTCTTTCAGCACTTTGCAAATGACGTTTTCAGTCACCTGGCAGGTAGATTTGTTGTGAATAGAAATGGGCGACTCCAAACAGTAAAGTTAAGTGTCCGTACCAAACATCTACTGTTCGGGCATAGACTTCATCAGGAAGTTTGTGTCACTGTTCGGGTTCGGCTGCCCGAACACAGAGTGTTTGTCATGCTGTCATGTGCATGACAGCACGGCAAACACTGTTGCTGATCTCATAACAGCATGGCAAACACTGGATGTTCGGGCCCCCCATTCAAGTGAATGAGGTCTGGGTTCGGGTCCAGGTACTTTTCTGGCACCCGAACCTGAACTTTTTGTAACTGGCTGAACAGGTGTAACATAGAGGTGTCCGCCCATCTCTAGTTGTGACCTATCTTGATGATATCTAAACTTATTCACCTGATCTCGAGTCACATCAGGTACATGTCAGGCAGGTCTAACAGAAATTCAGAGACAAATTATTTGTCAGACCTGAGAAATGTATGTTCTTGATTCAGGAGATCCCTTTTCTGGGTTATTTCTTATCCTCCACCAGTTTTCTCATGGATCCGGTGAAAGTCCGGGCGATACTGGATTGAGATCATCCTGAGAAATTTAAGGCGTTACAAACGTTTTTTGTTTTGCCAACTACTACTGTAATTTTGTCAAAAACTTTTCAGTAGTGGCCAAACCTCTGACTGATATGACCAAGAAAGGGACGGACTTTTCCAAATGGTCCAGTCCGACCAGGGAAGCATTTGATACCTTGAAAAAATGTTTTGCATCTGTGCCGCTTCTTAAGCAGCCTGACATCACTTAGCCATTTATTGTAGAGGTTGACAAGTCTGAAGTGGGTATGGGGGCTATATTGTTGCAGGATGCATCTCCTGGTAATTTTGTATGTGTGCATGTATAAGAAACTGTTGTTCGCTGAGAAAAACTATGACTTTAGTAACATTGAATTCTGGCAATTAAGTGGGCTTCTAAAGAGCGGCATCATTTTCTTGAGGGGTAGTTCTTCTGGTAATGGTGATCAGGGATCATAAAAATCTTTTATATTTAGAATCTCCGAAACGTGTAATCAGGCAAGATGGTCGTTGTTCTTCACCAGATTTAACTTTTTTGTGACATATATGCTTGGGAATAAGAACATTAAGGCAGATGCCTTATCTCAATTTTTTCCTGGGGGTGGATATAATTGTTAACTGGTTTCTATGCTATCAAAAGGGGTGGTTAATGCACCTATATGCTTTGATCTTGATAAGGAGGTTGTAGAGGCTCTGGGGGATGCTTCTGCTCCTGTCCATTAGGTAAACTGTTTGTAGTTGTGAATCTCCATCTTAAAGTTTTAATTTGAACATCATGATTTCGTCTTGGCCGAACATCCTGGTGGTAAAGCAACCACAGATTTCTTTACTTTTTGGTGGTCTGGGGTATACCAGGATGTTTGGGAGTATGTAGCTGCCTGCAGTGTTTGTATACATTCTAAGACTTCTTATACTTGTATGTTTGGGTCTCTTCAACCATTGGTGATTCCAGTAGACCTTGGACTCATCTATCGGTAGATTTCATCGTGATCTACTCATGTCAGCAGGTAATAACAATAATTTTGGTGGTGGTGGAAAGATTCAGCAAGATGTCACAAGACCTTGCAAATTTTTATCAGAGAGATTGTAAAATTACATGGGATTCCTACCAATATTGTTTTTGATCGGAGTGAAACTTATTTCCAAATTTTGGAAAGCGTTCTGCTCTCGTTTTCTCCTGCCTTTCTTCCACAGTATAATGGGCAAACTGAATGTGTTAACCATAACCTTGAGACATATCTTAGGTTTTTTGTTTCTGAGAATCAAGAGGATTTGGTTACTTAATTACCTGTAGTTTTGTTTTTTTTATTTTTGTTTTATTACTGGAGACGAAGGATTCATTGAAATTAGGCGTTAGGTGAGTATAACTGTGTTTGTTATTTTTAACTAAAAAAGTAAAAGTGTTTTGTTTTATTTCAAATAAAAGACTTTATTCTGGCTGTGTCTTTATTTATTAAATAACTATTAGATTAGTAATGGATTGGTGTCTTATAGACACCTCTCCATTAGTAATGTGTGAGCTCGATGTCACCTGACAATACAAAGGTGACATCAACCCCAAAAATATGAACCCCACTTGCCACCAATACAGGGCAAGTGGAAAGATCTAATAGATACGCCTTTTCTGGGCAGCTGCGGGCTGCTATTTTTAGGCTGAAGGGCCAATATCCAGGGTCCCTTACCAGCCTGAGAATACCAGCCCACAGCTGTCTGTTTTAGCTTGGCTGGTTGTTCAAAATGGGGGCGACCCCACGTCATTTTTTAAATTATTTATTTAAATATGGTGTTGGGCAGAGGCGTATCTAGGCTTTCTGGCACCCGGGGCAAGAATTTGGTTCGGCGCCGCCCCCCCCGCCCAAGTACATATGCGACTTGAACACTTAGCCATGTACCTGCGAGCTGCTCCTCCTAATGCTCTCAATGTTCAGTAAAAAACTGAGAGAAGCAGGAAGAGAAGCTCGTTGTCACAGGACCATACCTTTGAAAATCGCATATGAGTGAAGTGTCCATGTGATGACCACTGGAACCTGCAGAGCTGAATCCTGACATTGCAGCTTCTGAATTCTCACAACGAATGCACTGCACACTTTTAGGATTCTACCTTGCCGATGTACAGTCATGTCAGCACAAGTATGTGGTTTATATACTTCTGGCCACATTCCGACTAGACGTGCCCGGCCTCGCTCAGTTCATTTTCATTGAGTGAGGCCACACATGTCTAGTCAGCATGTGACCACATGTATGTAAATTACCAGCATGAGAGAATCCTAACAGCGTTCAGTGGGCACTGTGAGAATTCAGAAGTCTGCAGTCACATAGAATGACTGCAGACTCAGCACAAACCTGGACAACCCCTATAATGTTCATAACAAATAAAAACATGAGAATTAGTCAGAATCACAAATAACATTTACATCCAAGTACCTTATAGATGACGTCGTCTCTGCAGTCAGTCACCTTTTCTTCTAGACCCCATGATGAGTTTTTTCATCCACAGCCGTCTCTGTAGACATCCATCTTCTCCGGTCTTCTCCAGCAAATCTCCACACGACGCCCTTAAAGATAGAAGTGTCATTATAATGCTCCTAAATAAAAATATCTGCAATATACTGTCGCCTCACACTATTCCCCTCTAGCATCCCACCTGTTCACTATACTGTCTCCTCATATATTTACCCCCTCACTCTCTATACTGTCTGCTCACACATATCCCTGACTCCCCATACTGTGTCCATCCACATACATTAACCCATTCGCTCCCCATACTGTCTGCACCAATCCCCCATACTGTTTCCTCATACATACTCTTTATTTTGTGTCCTCAAATCTCCCCACACATTAAATCCCCCCATCCCCAATCCCCCACACACATTAAGTACCCCCATCCCCATTCCAAATCCCTCCACACATTAACCCAATCCCCACTCATTAACCCCCATCAGCACTCCAAATCCCCCCACCCCCACTCCAAATACCCCCACACATTAACCCCAACCCCACTCATTAACGCCCCCATACATTAACCCCATCCCCATTCATTAACCCCCACACACATTAACCCAATCCCCACTCATTAACCCCATCACCACTCCAAATCCCCCCACACATTAAATAACCATCTCCACTCCAAATACCCCCACACATTAACCCCATACCCATTCATTAACCCCCACACACATTAACCCCCATCCCCACTCATTAATGCCCCCCACACATTAACCCCCATCCCCATTCATTAACCCCCGCACACATTAACCCCCATCACATTAAATAACCCCCATCTCCACTCCAAATCCCCCCACACATTAACCCCATGGCATCCCCACTCATTAACCCCCACACACATTAACCCCCATCCCCACTCTAAATACCCCCACACATTAACCGCCATCCCCTCTACAAATCCCCCCATCTCCACTCATTAACTCCCCCTCATCTCCCATCTTCAGTGGTTCTTCAGCTCCACAGAGGAGCACACTTACCACCAGCGTTTGCTTTGGGCGCCGGGGAGTGACGTCAGCAGCGTGATCACATGACCTGATCACGCCGCTGATGTCGCTCTGGCCCGGTGGTCAGAGCTTCAATTGTACTGGCGTCTGTATAGACACCAGTACAATTGTTCCCTGGGAGCCGGCACGCGCTCCTTCTCTGCGCCGGCTGTCAGCTTGACAGCTGACACAGAGAACCGCCGACTCTCAGGCCGGGGGGGCTGCAGAACGCAGCCGCCAAGGAGGACACTGCGGACCGCTGCATTAGGCGGCCCGACTGCTCCCCCCTGCTGGCTGCACCCGGGGCAAATGCCCCGGCTGCCCCCCCTAGATACGCCCCTGGTGTTGGGAACCCTCTATTCTTGATAAGCAGCCTTGTTGACAGCTGAGGGTTGCAGCCCCCAGCTGTGAGTTTTGCCTGGCTGGTTATAGAAAATACAGGGGAACCCATACCTGTTTTAGTTTTTAAATATTTATTTACAGCCAGGAGCCGGAGTACTCCCGTCAGCCGCTCCTGCTCTCACTGTTATTATCGGCAGCAGACGTCGGCTTATGGGAGCAGTAGTCTCATCAGCTGACACCAGTGACTGGAGGTAAACTTTACATGTCCAATCACAGCTGCATGCTCATGCTGTCTTTTGGCAGCGTGGGAACCGCAGCTGTCTGACCGGCGGTGATGATTTTATCACCAAATCAGAAGTGGTGTTTGCAGCGCTATCATGCACATTATAGAGCAACAAACACCTGGTGTTTGGGGGCCAAACCCAAACAGTAATATGGACTTCCTGGTGAGGTCCATGTTCTGTGTCCGTGACCGAACAGTAGGTGTTCGGTACGGGCGCCGAACTATACTGATCGGGTTCGCCCAACTCTAGTTCTCAATGTCCTGGGCTAGAGGTTGCCGTGCAGAGACTTGGTGATGTCTGGAGGGAGGTTCAAAAGAATATTGGGACCATTCATAATTGTCAAAAACGGAAGGCCGATAAATGACATTCGGTGGGTCCTGTGTTTAAGATTGGGGATAAAGTTTGGTTGTCATCTAGGAACATTAAACTTAAAGTGCTGTCGGTGAAGTTGGGTCCAAAGTGTATTAGTTCATGTGAGATCCTAGAGGTGGTCAATATGGTGACATTCAGATTGAAGCTTCCTCCATCCCTTTGCATGACTATCGTGTGCCATAAGCCCCTATATAAGCAGATTGTCCCATCGGCAGTGTCTCTTTCATGCCTGCCTTCTCTAGTTTCTGTCAGTGGTGGCTTGGTGTATGAGGTTCAAAGGGTTGTGAGTCTTGCAGGGTCCAAAATCATTTCCAGTACTTAATCTACTGGAGAGTATACAGATCAGAGGAGAGATCTTGGGTCCCATCTCGAGATGTGAAAGCCAAGCAGTTAGTCAGGGCCTTCCATCTAAAATTTGCTTGGAAGCCTGGGGGTCCAGTACCCCCCCCCCCCCGAAGAGGGGGTGCTGTCACTATTCCATCCCTCCATGTGTCTTGGATCCAGTTGCTGATGGCTCAGCCATCCAATCTGGTACAAGGGTGTGCTGAAGCTGTCAGTACTTTGATTGACAGATCAGTGTCCAATCTGGTGCAGGGGCTTGC
This sequence comes from Dendrobates tinctorius, assembly GCF_039654945.1. Taxonomy (NCBI): domain Eukaryota; kingdom Metazoa; phylum Chordata; class Amphibia; order Anura; family Dendrobatidae; genus Dendrobates; species Dendrobates tinctorius. Next base: position 29,196,612 of record NW_027361690.1, read on the forward strand.
TGAGCTGTGTTTTTATTGACAGCTTGGCTGTCCATTCTGAGACTGGGAGGTAATGGCTGTCTCCGGGTGTTCATTGTCCCAGATGATTGCCCAGCTACTTAACTGGGCTATTAGTCCCAGACCTCTGCAGACATACGGTATATTCAGCTTTTGTGTGGCTTGTCTCTCCTTGCCTTGTGGTCTTTTTATTGATCTTTCGACCTTGGTTTTCATTCTGACCTTCCCATCTGTTTAACCCATTTGTTCTGATCCGCTATGTTTCTGTTAATTCTGACCTTGGACCATTACTTGACTGTGCCTTTGTCTCTTCCTTCTGTATACAACATACCCTCCTGGCTTTTTGACTTTGGACTCCTTGACTATCCCAACTTACAGCTTATCTGTGTGAAGTGATCAGTGTTACACAGTGTATAATAGTTATTAAAATCATTTTAGTTCCTAATTCAACAAATATAATAAAATGCATTTTATAGTGTCTGCTTATTATAAACTAATGTCTCCAAGTAGGCAAAAGTAAAGTTTCACCAGAAACTTCATACACCCTCTAACCTCTTGTTACCATTGCTGGAGAAGTGGTTTGTGGTTTAAGCAATTGGGCTTCCTGTGTGGTTACATAGGCACTTTCTGTGTAATGGCAAAATGTTTATTAGATAATAAAAAGTGTGTGAGAAAGCAAAGCCGGGTCCCTTCTTCAGTATGGGAAGTGTGTAGAGATTTATGGTTTTTGAAAGACGTGTGGTAATTTATAATTAATTGGATAATAATATGTTATATTTTTACTAGGTAATTTCAGTTCTTACTTTTTTCTTAGAGTTTGTGGCATTTATGCAGACACCTCTGGAATGAAACTCTGATTTTTCATTTACTATGCTTATTTGGGAAATAGCAAACAGAAGCAAAGTAAGGCATTTGTGCAATACAGTAGCTGTTAAATATGTGGCCTTTTTATTTTGCCAGATGCAGGAGGAAATATCTGTCTGTCCTGCCTTTCCGCTTATAAGTATAAAAACTAGGCATAATGGAATAAACAATGTTAACGTGTTCTGTTCACAACGGCAACTCACAGTACTTGACTTCAGTTTTCAAGTAGGTCATGAGAGTCAGTGAAATGATTATTAACAAGGCATTTTCATCAGCAAATGTTATGGCTTATTGATCGGACAGGGCTGTGTTGTAGTTTCCTTTAACAATCCATATTAATGGTATCTCCTTTTTATATGCTAAAATGTATCATCTTTAATGGGACAATCCCTTTATTTATATAGCATCAATATATTAGATAGCACTGTACATGAGATTGTAGTAGAAATATGGACACCTACACGAAAGAGTCCTACACAAGATAAACTTCTGAGGGACATGGTAAACACTGACTTCAGAATGAGGCACAACTAGGGTATAGGTATATAAAATAGGAGTCAGCGGATATAAAAGGTCTGCACACGCCTGTTCAAAAGCCAGTTTGCTCTTTTTCAGGTAAAAAAAAATCATACGAAGAATCATTTCAGAATTTTCCCACCTTTAAGCTTTGTTCCCACGATGAGCTTTTGGTTTTTGATTTGGTGTTCGGCACCATTTCTGCTCCTATTATTTAAATTAGGTTACTTCTGTTTTTTTTATTGCGTTTTTGTGTGCATTTTTTTACCATGCGTTTTTATCGTGTTTTTTACATTGCGGTTTTGTCTCTTTTTGGTATGTTACGCTGTAAATAAAGCTGCTTTGTTTTCGATACTTCCTGGTATTTGGCTTTGACAAAACTTGGAATACTTAGGTGCAGACTTTTACTTGTGAATTTTACTTTTAGGCTGTGTGCCCACGATGCGATTTTTAAGCGTTTTTGCTGCTATTTTCGGTGCGAAAACGCTGCGAAAACGTTTAAAAATCGTGTACAGAATGCCCCCCATGCATTCCTATGGCATTCCGCACATGCTGTGCTAATGCTGCGCTTTTTTCCGCGGCAGAATCGCATTGTGGAAAAAATTGCAGCATGATCATTCTTTTGTGCGGAATCGCAAAGAATTGCCGCGATTCCGCACCCATAGGAATGCATGAGAACCGCTTACTTCCCGCATGTGGCTATGCCCACCATGCGGGAAGTTAAGCGTCTCATGTGCGGTTGGTACCCACGGTGTGGAGGAGAGGAGACTGTCCTCCAGGCCCTGGGTACCATAACCCTGTAAAAAAAAAATAAATAAAAAATCAGGGTATATTTACCTTCCGACGTCTCGCGCTGCATTCCCGGGCCACAGCGTTCCCAGTAATGCCTTGCGGCAAGGTCCTGTGATGACGTAGTCTCGCGTTACTCTAGTGGTCTCGTGAGATCGCTATAGTAACGTGAGACCAACGTCATCACAGGTCTCGCAAGGCATCGCTGGGAATGCTGAGGCCCGGGATGGCAGCGCGGGACGTCGAAGGTAAATATACCCCGATTTTTTATTTTTTTTATTCTTTTTTAACATTTTATCTTTTGCTATTGAGGCCGCATAGGCAGCCTCAATAGTAAAAAGCTGCTCACACTTGTCAAACACTATGTTTGACGAGTGTGACCAACCTGTCAATCACTTTCCAAGCGATGCTTCAAATCGCTTGGAAAGTGCTAGAGAAAATCGCGGCAAAATCGCGAACACAATCGCGGTAAAATCGAGGTGAAATCGCGTGGAAAAAAACGCGCGATTTTTGGGAAGGAGTCCGGTTTTCACTGTGCGTTTTAAAACGCTACGTGGGCCCATAGCCTTACGCTTGTGTGTTTTTTTTTACTTGTGTGATTTCCAAACCTAATGCAAGTCTATGGGGAAAATCCTCACAGAAAACTCAGCGTTCCCACAAGAGAAATTCACATGCTGCGAATATGAAACGCGCGCCGCAGGTCAGTTCACTCTGAATAAAAAAAAGCACAGTGGGCATGAGATTTCTATAAAACCCATGCACTTTGCTAGAACTATAAGACACCAAAAATCTTTTAGTGGGAATGTAGCCTTAATGTCACCCATAATTTGCACAATTCAGTTAAAGAAACTGAAATTTTTCGAGTGAACACATAGGGTTGTGCAGACTTTTTAGATTCACTATAGATATCCATTTAGGAATTAGGTATGTTTTGTGTTCTAGACCAGATTTTTATTAAACTAAAGGAAGCCATTTTTTATTGGTTTGTAAAAAAAGATGTGATTTGTATGCTCTTTTTAGTAGCTTTATTTGCTTTTTATACATTTTTTAACATGCCTTTGTTTAAATTAAAGAGACTAATAGAAAACATTTATAAAAAATGAGTACTTAGAGCAAACTTTGTTTTGAAACAGGTTCTTAAGATACTTATGTCTAACACAGGAGTTGTGAGCTAAGTTGACATGCTTTCTAATTTTCTATTAGGGTGAGCTGTGTCGTCTTGAGCCACTTGTACAGGTCATTTGCCTATCCTTCTTGGTTGCTGCCTCTAGTCTCTTAATGATAATGAGATCACTTCCTTTCAGAGCTATTCGACTTTGGATTTGATACCACATGTGCTTGGAAGTAATTGCAGATACGTGTTGTGAGTACATTTTCCCCTTCATTACTGAGGCCCGAGGAACTCCCTCTTCTGGTAAAGAAAGGTAGTGAGCCTGACTATCAAACACCTGAGGCTGATGATGATGACTGGCTGAGTGGAGTGACTGACTGGATATAAGGCTGCCGACGCCCTTCTGCCCTGCGGGTGATTTCTCTGTGGGATCCTTGGAGACCAGTCTGAATTCCTGCTCCTCTAAAGCTAAGTTTGCTGCTCGGCCTTTTGCATTTGTGCTTTGACTTTGTTTTGCTTTGTTTTTCTGGATTTCTGCCATTCCCTGCTGGGGTGTGCTGAATTCCTTTAGCTCTGTCTTCTGAAAATACCTGAGTGCTGATTTAGTTTTTGAAACCTAGCTGCTTCAGGGCCTTTTTCATATCAGCTTGTTGGCTTATGTCTTTGATAGGGTTTTGGCAGATTGCAGACAGCAGCCTTCCTGTCCTTTCCTATCTAGGTAGTTTTGGGCCCCGTCTTTGCTCAGTCTATCTTTCTGTCTGTGTTGGTGTTTTCATCTTGCTTCACCGTCATTATATGTTGGGGGCTGCCTATTGCTTTGGGGTCTGCTCTGGGGCAGTTTAGATTTCCCCTTTCTTTCTTTAGGCCTAGTTAATTCTCCGGCTGTGATCGAGGGGTCTAGGGCATCGTAGGAACCCCCCACGGCTACTGCTAGTTGTGTTGATAGGTTCAGGGGTCTGCAATCTGATAGTTGCCAACTTCTCTGGTTTTCTGGACTTAGCTTGTATTTCTGCTTTTGCCTCCTACGGTGACTCATTCATAACAGAATCACCCGCCATACCGCAGATCCTAGGGTACTCAATAGCAGGAAAGAATTGTAAAAAAAAAAAAAAAGTGTGTATATTTTTTCCTCTATATCTCTGAGGCCGTAGGGGGAATTTTTTTTTTTCTCTCAGTGGAGATAAAGCAATTGTCTGATCGTGTGGAGCAGCTCGCTGCGGAAGTGCGGGGAATTTCCGCCTACCTTGCTCATTCACATGCTGCTGAACCAAAGATTCGTACACCTGATGTATTTTTTGGGGATCGGTCTAAATTTTTGAATTTCAAAAATAATTGTAAATTATTTTTTGCCTTGAAGCCTAACTCGTCAGGGAGCTCCGCGCAGCAGGTTAAAATTGTCATCTCTTTGCTGCGTGGCGATCCCCAGGATTGGGCGTTTTCTTTGAAACCAGATGATCCTATTCTGACTAATGTGAACGCATTTTTTCAGGCCTTGGGGTTGTTGTATGACGAACCTAATGCCATTGATCAGGCTGAAAAGACCCTGCTGGCATTGAACCAGGGTCGTGATTCTGCAGAATTGTACTGTCAAAAATTCCGAAAGTGGGCAGTACTTACTACCTGGAATGATAATGCCTTGGCTGCTCTCTTTCGGAAGGGGTTGTCAGAAGCTGTAAAAGATACTATGGTGGGATTTCCTGTTCCCTCTGGTCTTGACGATTCTATGTCATTAGCCATTCAGGTTGATCGGCGTTTGCGCGAACGCAAAGCTGCACGAGAGGTGTTGCCACCTGTTGATCAAATGTCAACCTATGCAATGTGATAGAGTTTTTTCCAGAGAGCAGCGTCAGGAGTTCAGAAGGCATAATAAGTTGTTTTTTTTCTGTGGAGATGCCTTGCATATTATTTCTGTCTGTCCTAAACGAGAGAAACGCTTTGCACACATGTTTTCTGTTGGGGGTGTTCAACCTAAGTTTCTTCTGGCTATTACTCTGATCTGCTCCCTGTCCACATTTTCCGCCAAGGCTTTTGTGGATTCGGGAGCAGCCCTAAACCTAATGGACTAGGATTTTGCTAAACGTTGTGGATTTCCGATGACACCTCTGCAGACACCTATCCCTTTGAGGGGGATTGATGCTACTCCTTTGGCTATAAATAAACCTCAGTTTTGGACCCAGGCGGTAATGCGGGTCGCCCCAGACCATCAAGAAAATTGCAGATTTTTGGTGTTGCATAATCTGCATGATACTATTGTTCTGGGGTTTCCCTGGTTACAAATTCATAATCCAGTTTTGGATTGGAAATCTGTGTCTGTGGTGAGTTGGGGTTGTCGGTGTGCCTTTAGTGAGGCTCCGGTGTTTTCCACCTCTCCTCAGTCGCATGATGTTCCTGATTATTTGGCGGACTTTTATGATGTATTTAGTGAGAATGAGTCTGCGTCTCTGCCTCCTCATAGGAGTTATGACTGTGCAATTGAACTGAGCCCGGGGTGTAAATTTCCCAAGGGTCGGCTCTTCAATTTATATGTACCCGAGCACGAGGCTATGCGATCCTATATTAAGGAGGCGTTGGAGAAGGGTCATATTAGACCATCCTCGTCACTCTTAGGTGCCGGTTCTTTTTTTGTAGCCAAAAAGGATGGATCATTAAGACCTTGTATTGATTATCGTGCCCTCAACAAAATTACTGTTAAATATCAGTATCCGTTACCCCTGATTTCTGATCTATTCTCCAGAGTTAAAGGTGCTTGCTGGTTTACCAAGCTTGACTTCAGGGGGGCGTATAACCTTATTCGCATTAAGCATGGGGACGAATGGAAGACGGCGTTTAATACTCCGGAGGGACATTTTGAGTACCTGGTGATGCCTTTTGGGCTCACTAATGCCCCTTCTGTCTTCCAGTGCTTCATGAACGATATTTTCCGAGATTTTGTCGATACATTTTTGATTATCTATCTGGATGATATTTTGATCTTCTCCAAGGATTGGGATTCTCATGTGGAACATATTCGGACTGTGTTCTGGATCTTGAGGGAGAATTCCCTGTATGTCAAAGGATCTAAATGCCTTTTTGGAGTACAGAGGATTTCTTTTTTGGGATTTATTTTGTCCCCGTCAACTATTGAAATGGACCCGGCCAAGGTACAGGCCATTTACGATTGGGTTCAGCCCACTTCTTTGAAGGCCCTCCAGAAGTTTTTGGGTTTTGCTAATTTTTATCTGAAATTTATAGCAAAATTTTCTAGTATTGCCAAGCCATTGACTGATTTGACTAAGAAGGGTGCTGATGTGTTAAATTGGACTCCGGAGGCTGTTTCTTCCTTTCAAGAGCTGAAGCGAAGATTCACCTCCGCCCCGGTTTTGCGGCAACCTGATGTCTCACTTCCATTCCAGGTAGAGGTGGATGCTTCTGAGATTGGTGCAGGAGCTGTTTTGTCCCAAAAGGATCCTGTAACATCTAAAATGAATCCCTGTGCTTTCTTTTCCCGAAAGTTCTCTCCATCTGAACATAACTATGATGTGGGGAATAGGGAACTGTTGGCCATGAAATGGGCATTTGAGGAGAGGAGACATTGGTTGGAGGGAGCTAAGCATCAAGTCGTGGTCCTCACTGACCACAAGAATTTGATTTACCTAGAGTCGGCTAAGCGCTTGAACCCTAGACAGGCTAGGTGGGCCTTGTTTTTTACACGTTTTGATTTTGTGGTTTCTTTTCTTCCTGGAACGAAGAATGTCAAGGCAGACGCCCTCTCTAGGAGCTTCTTTGCTGATTCTCCTGTGGTGACCAAGCCTGCTACCATCTTAGGCGAAGGGGTAGTTCTTTCTGCCATCTCGCCCGATTTGAGACGTGCTCTGGAAGAGTTCCAGGAGGACAAACCTGAGCGTTGTCCCAGTGGAAAGTTGTATGTTCCTGACCAGTGGAAGAAGAGAGTGATGTCTGAAGTTCATTGCTCTGCTTTGGCTGGTCATCCAGGTATTTTTGGTACTAGAGATCTGGTGAGTCGTTTTTTTTTGGTGGCCCTCCTTGTCTCGTGATGTCAGGAATTTTGTGCAGTCCTGTGGGACGTGCTCCCGGTCTAAATCGTGTTCCCGCTCTAGTGGGTTGTTGATGCCTTTGCCTGTCCCCAAAGAGGCCATGGACCCATATTTCAATGGATTTCATCTCTGATATGCCTGTCTCTCAGAGAATGACTGTTATTTGGGTGATTTGTGATAGGTTCTCTAAGATGGTTCGTCTTCCTCTGAGTTGGTGCCCCTGTTTTTACAACAGGTGGTTCGTTTGCACGGGATTCCTGAGAACATTGTATCTGACAGAGGAGTCCAGTTTGTGTCTAGATTTTGGAGAACTTTCTGTTCCAGGCTGGGAATTCAGTTGTCCTTCTCCTCTGCTTTTCACCCTCAGACCAATGGGCAGACAGAGAGAACAAACCAGACCTTGGAGTCATATTTGAGATGTTTTATTTCTGCTGATCAGGATGATTGGGTTTCATTTTTGCCTTTGGCCGAATTTGCTTTAAATAATAGAGCTAGTTCTGCCACTTTGATGTCACCTTTTTTTTGTAACTTTGGGTTTCATCCTCGATTTTCTTCAGGGCAGGTGGAGCCCTCTGCTTGCCCAGGTGTTGACACTATGGTGGAGAGAATGCACCAGATCTGGGACCAAGTGGTGGATAAGTTATCTCTCTCCCAGGAAAAGGCCCAGCGGTTTTCCAACCGACATAGGACCATTGGTCCCCAGTTTAAGGTTGGTGATATGGTGTGGTTATCATCAAAAAATATTGCTATGAAGGTGGCTTCTCCTAAGTTTAAGCCTAGATTTATTGGACCTTACAAGATTGTGGAGATTATTAATCCGGTCTCTTTTCGTTTGGCTCTTCCTGTCACATTTAAAATCCATAATGTGTTCCATAAATCTTTGTTGAAGAGGTTTGTTGAACCTGTTGTTCCGGGGGTGGCACCTCCAGACCCTGTATTGGTTGAAGGTAACATGGAATATGAGGTAGAGAAAGTACTGGATTCCCATCTGGCTAGATGGAGACTCCAGTATTTGGTTAAGTGGAAGGGTTATGGTCAGGAGGATAATTCCTGGGTCTCTGCCTCTGATATTCATGCCAAAAGATTGGTGCGTGCCTTTCATCGGGCTCACCCTGATCGCTCTGGTGGCGTAGTTGAGGGTTCGGAGACCCCTCCTCAAGGGGGAGGTACTGTTGTGAGTTCATTTTCCCCTTCATTACTGAGGCCCGAGGAACTCCCTCTTCTGGTAAAGAAAGGTAGTGAGCCTGATTATCAAACACCTGAGGCTGATGATGATGACTGGCTGAGTGGAGTTACTGACTGGATATAAGGCTGCCAACGCCCTTCTGCCCTGCGGGTGATTTCTCTGTGGGATCCTTGGAGACCAGTCTGAATTCCTGCTCCTCTAAAGCTAAGTTTGCTGCTCGGCCTTTTGCATTTGTGCTTTGACTTTGTTTTGCTTTGTTTTTCTGGATTTCTGCCATTCCCTGCTGGGGTGTGCTGAATTCCTTTAGCTCTGTCTTCTGAAAATACCTGAGTGCTGATTTAGTTTTTGAAACCTAGCTGCTTCAGGGCCTTTTTCATATCAGCTTGTTGGCTTATGTCTTTGATAGGGTTTTGGCAGATTGCAGACAGCAGCCTTCCTGTCCTTTCCTATCTAGGTAGTTTTGGGCCCCATCTTTGCTCAGTCTATCTTTCTGTCTGTGTTGGTGTTTTCATCTTGCTTCACCGTCATTATATGTTGGGGGCTGCCTATTGCTTTGGGGTCTGCTCTGGGGCAGTTTAGATTTCCCCTTTCTTTCTTTAGGCCTAGTTAATTCTCCGGCTGTGATCGAGGGGTCTAGGGCATCGTAGGAACCCCCCACGGCTACTGCTAGTTGTGTTGATAGATTCAGGGGTCTGCAATCTGATAGTTGCCAACTTCTCTGGTTTTCTGGACTTAGCTTGTATTTCTGCTTTTGCCTCCTACGGTGACTCATTCATAACAGATACGTTTCTGAAGTCCTATGTTTTCTCCCAGCAAAATAATCCAGTCCCTTCACTGTTCCAGCGTTGTCAGCACTGGCTTTCCCGGGGTTCATGTGACATTGCTATGTCACGCGATCCCTGTGGCCAATCATCACTGGCTTCATTCTCCCCTCCTTCAAACAAATCAATACATGAGGAGGGAGTACTGCGGCTGCTCTCTCACTTCCTCCAGATGTTTATTATGTCCTTAGGAGAGTAAAGACAGCATTGATTGGCCTTAAGGCTTGCATGACATAACAATGTCACATGAGCCCTGGGAGAGCCAGTGCCAACACCACTGGAATGGCACCAGCACCAGAGTTGATTATAAGTGTTTTCTTTTTACTGGGGGAAGCATAGGTATTCGGAAGGGGTTGTCCGAGTAGTGGACAACCCCTTTATGAACCAAGATAATAATGATTTTTTCAGCTTATGGACTGTCATTTTCTGGTATTTAAAAAAAAAAATAAAATTATGACAGTGAGAATAAGTGAAATATTTTGCCTAATACTACAATTTATGACCTTAAAGTCAAATTTTCCTATGATTATCCTAGCATTTCATATTCCATTTTTTAATTAGAAAAAAAAAAATGGTTCAACTTGAATAATTTAAAGAAAATGCTCCTGTATCCAGATATTTCTGTTACATGGTGCCTGCTCATGTTTATACCCTCCCCATTGACTGAATTTTTCCAGTGCCTGTGGTCACACGTGCTAAGTATTTCAGAGCCCCAGCAGGATCTTCTATATGGACAGTAGATTCTTACTATTGTTCCGGCCATTCAGTAAGAATTTATGTAAGAATTGGGAGATAAAAGGATACAGTGGGCTCGATAACAAGTGCACCCATTGTGACATGCTGTATGAGCCCAGTGTGATGGTTATTGATGTCATAGATATACTAAAGTAGTTGTCTATAAAATCATATTGTGTAGAGCTATGTATCTGTATAGTCAGAGATAGTTTTATATGAGGAGGTTCCACACAACCCGGAAATTATTATTTAAAACCTTGCTAGTTCACTGCTTTATTTTCCTACCCGCTTTCTACTATTTCCTATTTCCTTTCTTTTTGCTGCACATCGTTTTTATAGTAACTTTATATGCAAGTGTAAATACGTCCCTCACAAGACAGGCGACTACTTTATTACAACCAAGACATTGTTCACTCTACGATCCAGGGTAAAATCATTTTGTGTTATGAGTTCTGTGATATGTGCAACTTTGTTATCAAGTGTATGGACTGTTAGGACTGAATCTAAGCAATTTAGATTTCAAGAGCAGCCCGATATTTACACCTAAGGGGGATATCCCAAAAATACTTATACTGTCAAAATCAAGAATGTCATAAAAGTCACACAACTAGTGATTATTGATTCCATTAATGATCCATGGAGGGAGCCAGTGCTTAGTCATTAGCCATTGTAATAAATGAATGTTACATATGGCTACCCATTTAATTTGGTTGAGGACTGAGTATTCTTAGGATTGGAGAAAATTTTAAATGCTGAATCATCACTTACTTGTAAAGAGATTGACAACATTTAAACATGCACATTGTAGCTCAACAGATTGGAATCCTCGAATAAATTCAATTTTAGTTTGTGAAGTAATGTCTGTATTTAGTATTTATTTATAGAGTAAAATATTTCTTATTTATCCTTAAACTACAATTCCTTGAAGCAATAAATATGCGCACCTCCTGGCAAATTATTCGTAAAGTTAATCTGAATAAAGATTCATCGGATATATTTTGTAAAATCATGAATATCATTAAACATGGAACGGACTCTTCCTCAATGATGGATCTTCTGCTGTGAGCTGATACAGCAGTGTCACAAAACGTCATACAAATAAAATTTGAAGTTTTCTCCAAAACATTTCTTTCTTTTTTTAAACATATGAAAATTTGTCTTTGTGCATTGATATATGTAAAAAATAATTTTCCTGAACTGTAGTCATTTTATGTCACTTCCTATGCAGCTGACTTACATGTACTTTAAGGCTGTGTTCACACGTAGCGTTTTTTTTTGCGTTTTCACGGCGTTTTTAAACCCGCGATTTTGCCGCGAAAACGCAAAAAAAAAGCACCCCATGCAATCCTATGGCATTCCGCACATGCTGTGCTAATGCTGCGTATTTTTCTGCGGCGGAATTGCATCGCGGAAAAATACGCAGCATGTTCATTCTTTGTTCGGAATCGCGGGAAAATCCACACACATAGGAATGCATTGTTCTGCTTACTTTGCATGTGGATATGCCCACCATGCACAAAGTAAGAAGAACATTTGCAGATTGGTCTGGAGAAGAGGAGATTCTCCTTTGGGCTGTGGGTACCATATCCCTGTTAAAAATAACCTTCTGGCATCCCCCCCGCAGCGTTCCCAGGCCTCAGTGATGCTCCCGGCAAGTCCCGTTCCCAGGGATGCCTTGCTACAATGACCTTTGATGACATCGCAGTCTCGCAACACTGTAGCTGTCTCGCAAGACCGCAATGTCATCAAAGGTCATTGTCGCAAGGCAACCCTGGGAACGGGACTTGCCGGGAGCATCACGAGGATCGGGAACGCTGCGTGGGACAACGGAAGGTGAGAGGAACACGATTTTTAATTTTTAAATTTTTTTTTTAACATTAGATCTTTTTACTACTGATGCCGCATAGGCAGCCTCAATAGTAAAAAGCTTGTCATACTCGTCAAACACTATGTTTGACGAGTGTGACCAACCTGTCAATCAGTTTTCCAAGCGATGCTACTGATCGCTTGGAAAACGCTAGCATTCTGCAAGCTAATAACGCTTGCAAATCGCAAGTTTTTCCGCGGGAAATAGGCGGGAATTTAAAATGCGGATTTCTCGCAAATTTCCAACAGAATGGAATTCCACACGTGTGCGCATAGCCTAAGGGTATGTTTCCACGTTCAGGAAATGCAGCCGCAGCTTCCGATCTGCAGCATCCAGATGTTACAGCATAGTGGAGGGGATTTTAAGAAATCCCATTTCCACTATGCGTGCACAGCCACATCCGGTGGCCCTGCGTAACTGGACATGTGTTGCGTCTTTCTAGACTCCAGCATGTCTATTTATCTTGCGGAGATGCACGGTCTCCGCAAGATAAATAATACAGTCTATGTATAGGATAAAAAACTGGAGTCTGAACTGAGAAAGTAAGTTAATGTGTATGCACAATGTTAGTGCATATTCACACATGACCATTAACCAGAGAAAACAAAAAGCAAAACACACAAATATCCTGAACTAAAAAGTAAAAAATAAACTGCAAATAATGCATAAAGGTAATAATAATAATAATTATAAGGGTTTTTAGTAAACATAATTTTGATCAAAATAATGTACATGCCATCCCGCGACGTCACGGCAACCCTTGTGGGACAGTCCCTACTCTAGTATTTAAAACCTTTTCACTTGCCAAGTGACGTGAATGTGAACAAGGATCAAGTGGCTGAACCACTGGTAAAATCTTAGGCCAGACAGGATGGTTTTCCCAGCTTATTATTATTATTACCTTTATGCATTATTTGCAGTTTATTTTTTACTTTTTAGTTCAGGATATTTGTGTTTTTTGCTTTTTGTTTTCTCCAGTCTATGTATAGGATGTGGTGATTCCGCATGGTTCAATGAACACACGCGGAATCACCGTGCGTACAAAAGGGGGTGGCGCTTTGGGCAAAGCTGCGTCCTCTCTGCAGCGTTTCCTTAACATGGAAACATAGCTTTTGGTATGCCACTGTTTAAAGGAACCTGTCTTCCTGTTATCAGAAATAAAGCTGTTACCTGCAGATATGGGGTTAATCTGATGGTTAACAGCGTTATTATGCTGTCCGATGTCTGCACATAGCTTTATGCAGCGGGGAGAAAATGAAGTTTATTCTTCCTGCCAGCACTCAGTATTCAGTAATAGAGGTGGACGCGCCTTGGGTTCCTCATAGCTCTGAGTATACAGAGCGTCCGCTGTAACCGCGCCCCCGGCCCAGATTGACCGCCGGCCACAATGTAGAGCCAGTGTCAGTCAGGGGCGCGGTTACAGCGGCCGCTCTGTATACTCAGAGCTATGAGTGAACCCGAGGTGCCTCCACCTCCATTACTGAATACCGAGTGCTGGTGGGGAGAAGAAACTTCATATTCTCCCTGCTGCATTCGCCTACATGCAGGCGCCGAGCAGCATAATGCCATTAACCTGCAGATTAACCACATATCAGCAGGTTAGCAGCGTTATTCCTGGAGACAGGTTCCCTTTAAGTACAAATCAAGAACTGATCTTGGAGAATTCAGCTGGAGGGGACAGAAGGGTGGAGGGCATTCATTTTAAGAATTTGACCATAGATGTGAGATATATGCACTAATAATAGGCAGACATCTGTTAAACTGTGTGCCCTCATTCTAAACCTGCAGCATTAGTTCATTTTAACTTTAGGTATATAAAAATGTACAGTATGATACAGAAAACAAGGGGAAGTGTCTCCTGGGCAAATCTCTCCGGCTTTCCTTAGTCCAGTTCTGTCTAAATTATGGGTCTCATTCTAAGGTTGCGGTCACATGGCCTTCGGTTTCTCATGTGAGAGAATTGGGCTGATTATACTGATGTCACTCAGATCAAACTCTGTCAAACTCGAAGTGTCACCTTATTGTGATCCAATTCTCTCACATGAGAAAATCGCAGCACAGGTGTGGAGAAGACGGGTAAATTAATTTCTCCATCTTCTCCATTGTATGTGTCTGGGCATGTCAGACTGCACTCGGATGACATCCGAGTGCAGTCCATATTTCACACACATACCTATAGATTTGTATGGGTGCGTGTTATCTCTTCATTACTGCAATTGCTTTCTCATGACGAATTGGCGTAAGAAAAAAATCGCAGATCTGCACTGCCCCATAGTATAACATAGGGCCAAGTGCTATCTGATAAAACATCGGGTGGTACTCAGTCATGTTATACACTTGTGTGAGCGAGCCCAAACCGTGGGATTGGAGTGACCTATGAATTGGGCAGAGTGGGCAGGGAGAAGCCGCTGGGTGCTGCCCAGTTGACTCTTCTTGATGTGACCAGTCTTATTTCTCAGTGTTCAGGTTGTTTTTTTGCAAGCTATGATTTCTCTGAAGTATTGCATTATTTTAAAAGTAATGCTAGATTTCTGTAATGAGGCATTGTCTGTCTTTCCTGCTGTGTTTTGTTAATGAAATGTGAAATGCTTGACAGGTTGCCTTTTTTTCTACTATTCTGAATAAACCATTTATTTTTCTTCAGGTTTGTAAGTACAAGAATGCTGCAGTTCATTGCATATAGTTGCACTCATGGAGCCATTTTCTGGCCAGGTTTTGCCACTCTAAGCAGGATGGCCTAGAACTTGTTTCCCCTTTAATTTCCATTTATTGACCCGTTTTCCTAATTCATCGTCTGCTTGCTTGGCATTCATGAAGTCCACTCTTAGACAGGCTCTTGCCACCTCTCATAAAATGCCCCATTGTCTGCCTCTGTGATATACACTCTTCACTGGAAAATTATAGCTGCTCTAGTGAAACTCATCCTCCATATCTTTGTACAGGCTGCAGCCGATCAGGAGCAAGGAGCATACTTCCTTCCTGAGTTTGCCCTTTCGCCACAAGGAAGTTTCCTGGAAGATACAACTGGAGAGCAGTTTTTAACTTACCGCTATGATGACCAGGTAAGTCAATGTTTTTTTCTCTTCATGAGATATCCATTCCGATTGCATTTTTACATCATGAATTCATGTAGTGATAACAATTACTTAGCAAACATCATAACATTCTAATTACTATCAGATTCTATTTGTATATAAGCAGCTGTACATATTTATCTTGTGTTACTTCTTCTGAATTATAAGCAGCATGGTGGCTTCATGGTTAGCACTGTTCCTGGTTCCTATCTGTCCAAGGGTAGCATCTGCATGGAGCTTGCAAGTTTTCCATGTTTGCGTAAGTTTCTTTTAGATACTTTGGTTTTGTCGCACATGCCAAAAACATACAGTACTAATGGGTAAATTGGTCCCATTGTGTGCATTGAAATAGGTAATTAGATATTGATCTTATTTTGTACAGAAACTGATGTAATTGATCATAATATTGATAACGCAAACAAATACCCATTTAACGAAAATGTTAGTGCAGTAGGCAGAAACTCAAAACCACTCATGTAAATCAAGCGACAATTGAGTATATTTAGCCCATAAAAATACTATATTAAAACAAAACACAATCAGAATCAATTTAATAGGGCAACTAAAGCAGAGACTGCTGTCCTTAAAGCAGACACATTAAACACATATACACATGTTGGTATCACTTCAAAAACAATACAGACATTGGTGTCACGTGCCCCGTCCTGAGTGACACGGCCAGCAGGCCGGTAACTGATACAACAAGACAAAGGGAATGGGGAAAACCTGGGTAACAATAACAATGGTGGCCCTGCGATAGGGAAAAGGGGAAGTGGAGACCTCCTGCACTCCCCTGAGTCAGTGTCTCTACACTCCTAACGTTCCCTAGGCCAGTTCCACACCGGGCGCCGATCAGGAACCTAAAAACCCTGACTCGCCCTGCACCTAAACCCTCACTAGGGAATTGGTCGGTGCGGAAACTAATCCCACCACTGCACTAAACACACATAAGGAAAAGTGACAAAACAGGGGAACACCACTTAGCTTTGCTCTGTTGCTTACGCTCCCAGCAACAGAGCCCACCACCTGCGTGCATCTTTTCCTCCACCATGTCTGACATCTGGGTGCGCTGTCCAGAAACGGACCTTCGCAGCATCATAGTGCAGCCTTGGAGCAAACAGAGTCCACACCTGCGTGCAGCTGTCCAGAAACAGAGTCCTGCCAATGAGTCTAGCTTTTCTGCCAAAAAGTCCAGCATGCTTGAGTCCAGCTCTCCGCAACAACGTCCAGCTTTTTGAGTGCAGCTCTACACCATAGCTGCCACTCCACCAATTCATGCAAGAACTCCTTGCTGACACCATAGCTGCGACTCCACCACGCCATGCCAGAACTCCTTGCAGACACCATAGCTGACACTCCAGGAAGCTCACTGAGCTGCCCGTGACTCTCCTTTAGCTCCATCCTTCACCCCGGCTTGCTTGCAAATGAATACCTTATCACCAACAGTGATTAACACACCTGATACTCTCTTATAGAGCTATCACACCTGTTACATAATTACGCGCACAAACTAAGTTAACCAAAGTGCAATGACCCTAATGGCCACCGGGGAGAAAACTACAACTGAAATCACCACAGTGCAATGACCCTAATGGCCACCAGGGGCAAAACCACCTTTGGCACACAGTCAAGGGGAAAAAAAAAGGTTACTTTGTGCATTTAAACTGTCAGATCAAACCTGGATCGTGACAATTGGTCTAGGTATCGTAGCCTAACCTGATGTGTGCAGACTGTAAAGCGCTGTGGAATATGTTAGCGCTATATAAATAAAAATATTTTTATTATTATCACCTATTTTATTAGGGTTGTATAACCCACAACAATTTCAGAGCTTTGGTAAATCTGCGCTGCTGATGAAATTTCACAGGAAGGATCCAGGACGCACGAGAGATGAAGCAATGTGGTTTTATTATTAACGTGTTTCGAAGTTATCAAATTTCTTACTCCAGATACATAGAAGCTTATTGAGAAAAAAAAACGCACCAGCACAGCTCAACAGCATCTTTAGACACACAGTAGGCAGTAATCTCCATGAAATCACATACAGTTTGCTTGGGTAGTTTAAACAAACAGATTTTCATTGCGGAAAAAATGCAGCAAAAAAATGCAGCATTTAAGCCATGTGTGAACAAAGGCTTATAGATGTGTTTGGCACTTAAGAAAAAAAACTGCGGCTTAGCTTTTAAAAAAAAAAACAACACAAGACTTCATGTAGTAAATCTTAATTAAACATGAAAGAGTTATGGATGTCACAATTACTGTATAAATGAATGAACTAAAAAGTATAAATATAGGTCCCAACCGTCCCAGATTTGGTTCTATGCCCTACTATCCAAAGCGTTCTGAACGTCCATCACTGCCCCCTCTGACATCTGCTCCTGTCAAGATAGAAAGAAATGGTGAATGGTTTTGGCTGTGGGTGTGTTTAAGTACGTGTCCAACATTTTTTTTCCTCGGCGCACTAAATGCACCATGTAGTTTGTCCTTTCACATGTAAGAAAGTTTGGATAGAATTTCTTTAAAAATAAAAAGTCAACTAATGTTTGCAATATGAGCTTTTTATTGGGTATTTTAGTAAATGCTATTTCTTTCAAACTGAGCTTACCAAACCAGTAGACCGATTCATCTGATTAATAAAGTGCTCTATAACTCTACACTCTAGAAAGTTTTATATTGGAAAGTTTAATAACCTTTATATACAGGCCCATGACAGGTAAATACAGGGTAACACTAACACAGATTAAAAGATTAAATGCACTTTTCTCTGCCACTGTGGAAGCCCTGTATATCGGCAGGTTTATCTGACCACAAAAACGTACTCTGCTACGAGAGACCCCATGAACAAGCTGCTTACATAAGGCTTCTGACAGCTCTCTGCATGGTGGTCTAAGGCATGGAACAGTTTAAAGCTTGGAAGCGACACCTTAAGTGTCAGAGAAATACGAATTGTTAATTTCTATAGGAAAACCAATCCTTTGTAGCGTGATTTTGGAAAGAAAATTATTGCGGTAGGTAAGAAAAAAGGCGAACCACCAACAAAGTGGGAAATAAAAACATGGAATAAAAACCCTTTTCACTATATTCCATTACAATGTTCAAAAGCTGAAAGTGCACAGCTGCTCAGCGCAGCCTCCGTTCTATTATTCTGGGAACTTTCTAGAAAACGTGGCTGTTATAAGACATTTTTGTATTGTAGAATGTAACACTGCAGTTCATAAAACAAGTAAGATTAACCATTAGACTACAAAAGTCCAAGACGGCCTATCACAAAGAGCAAGAGAGTATGGCAGTATATGAAATAATATTACAGATACTGAATGAAAATAGCAACATTATAAAATAAATACAAAACATCATAACGATTGGGGTTAAATATTCTTATTTAAGGACTTTAAGGGAAACCTATTCGGACCAGAAAAAAACCTGTTTAACTAGTAGTATGGCCAAATTCGTCTTAAAACAATAAGAAAATTATACCTTATTTGTAGTAATTCAACACGCCATTGGTGAGAAATCGAGTTTTGAAACTATATGAAATTTAGCCAGGAAGTGCATAGGGGATGTACCAATGCATCCAAAAGTGCATAGATCCTCCTCCAATGCACTCTCAAGCTAATTTACATGTATCTCCATAACTCGATTTCTCAGCGTTGGTACCTCAGACACGAATCATATTTATTTTTGTAAAAGGATTTATACCGCCATACTTGTTTCAGTAGTAAAATCATCCTTACAGATTCTTCAAGGGTAAGTTCCCACTAGGTGTTTTTCAGCGTTTAGCGTTCAGCATTTTTTTCAGCATGTTGTCCTAGTTTTTTCTTGCTTTTTTTTGTGACAGTTTGGGCATATTATAGATTTGTCTCTTGTGCATGCTGATAAAGTTTAGTGTTTAAAATAAGTCCTTTTCCATAGAATCAGGTTTTGGCACAATAAACAAAGCAAAACATGATACCTGCATTTTTGGTGTGTTTTTTCACGACCCATTCAAGTCAATAGCTGAAAAATGCTTATAAAACACTGAAAGAAGTGACATGTTCTATTTCCAACAAAACAAGAAAAGCACAAAATACTGTTGACAAAGAAAAACATGTGTGCATGGGATTTCTGAAATCTCATAGGTTTTACTGGTACTGTAAAAAGCAGATGAAAATTAGCATAAGAAAGCATAACAAAAATGCCCAGTGTGAACTTAGCCTTAGTCTTTTTCAAGTTGCATAGTTTGTGTAAGAATTCCTTTATATACTGTGAAGATGAAAAATTATTCCACATAAACTATTGCAAACATGATGAAATGTCATTGAGACCTCATCCATACAGATATTAATAAGACAGTCTTATGACAACTTATAGTCTAAATAGAGCAGCTCAGTCATCAACAGTAATCAGCAACATGTACAGTATGCCAGCTCCTGGAATGAATGGCTGACTAAGTAGCATATGATTAGACCATGTCCATCGACACATGAGCAGTTCTTACTTAATGTCACACACTTAGTGTCACTTAGTGTCACACTAAGAGATATCGCTAGCAATATCGCTATAACTAGTGACGTTATAGCGATATTGCTAGCGATATCGCTGTGTGTGATACTTACCTACGACCCGCTCCCCCGCTGGTTATCGCTGATCGCGCGAGAACGTTCAGGACTGTTTCTCGTCGTCAGCTTCCTGCGGTGCTTCCTGCTGTGAAGACGAGCGACGCGTGGAGCCGGGCGCGAGGACGCAGGATCGCCTGGTGTGACAGGTAAGTAGCGACCCCCGTCCCCAGCGATGTCGCTGGTGAGATCTGCCTATGTGGCAGCTCACTAGCGACTACTTAGCGATGTACCAGCGATCCTGACCGCGTCATATCGCTGGTCGGGATCGCTGGTACATCGCTAAGTGTGACAGTACCTATAGTCACTACAGATGAACGAATCTGCCAAAAATTCAAATTCAGGAGATTTGCTAAAATTTGGACAGAAGATTCGATTAGCATCAAAATTATTCTATATGAATTGAATGAGCCATGACTGCCATAAAAAAAGGCAATAAGGTCTCCTTACCCAAAGCATGAAAAACGAATGGGCCATGAAGAGATTAAAAAAAGAATTTGTCATGATCTCAGTGCGGGTTTGACTCCCACATGTGAGGTTAATATCTGGAACCAGTGCTGATGACTGGCATTTCTGGGGTTAAAGGTTGTGATCCCAGTGCAGGCTTACCTGAACACCTGGGGCTCTGACTGTGGCCTCTCCCTGGTTCTGGGAGAGGCTTCTTATCGCCTCAGGACGCTCCCATCCCTGTCAGTTATACTTTCACCCTTGGCATTGTGTGGTACCCCTGAGTGTGTTTGTGCTGTGTTCTGGTTGCTTGATTCTCTGTTTACGACTCGGTCTGTTCTCTGGATATTGCTTTGGATTCTGCTTGGTACCCTCTATGTCTGTTAGGTTTTGACTTTTGCTTGGCCCTGACTATCCGTCCTGTCTCATCCCTGGTGCTTTACTTATTTCTCTGTGTATGACCTCCGTTTTGCCTGACTCTGAGTATTTATGTATAGTGTCCTGCCATCTCTGAAAGCAGGATGCTAAGCCCCGCCCCCTTGCAGTTACATGACCGTAGGTCCTGTGACTGCTTGCTAAACTTCAGCGTCCACAGGTCCTGTGTATCTGTACTTTCCGGCTGTTTCTGACCCCGGGCCCCCCTACAGTGCGGGTGAGTCCCTGCTCAGCGGAGGCTGCACGCCGGCGCTGACAGGATCCTGACAGAATTATCATATTTGTCTATCCCCTCATCTGTCCCTGCTGTCACAGCTCCATGATGGTCTTTTCCTGGCTTCCTAGGACACCTGTTCAGCTCATGCGTCAGTCTCCACGTCACTCTTCGCCATAGCTTCTGGCATCAGCTAGGCCTTGTTACAAATTCTGAACTCATGATGATATGACATGTGTAACTCCATGTGACTGTGCGGAGTGATGCACCTTCAAGAAGAACCTGAAGACCCACCTGTTTCGACAAGCCTACAGCCTGCAATGATCCTTAGTCTACTAAACCACCGCACAACCAGCTCTACCCTCTCCTAGTGTATCCTCACCCATCCCTGTAGACTGTGAGCCCTTGCGGGCAGGGTCCTCTCTCCTTCTGTACTTGTGTGTCCCTTGTCTTACACATGTTTATTGTACTTATCTATATTTACCCTTTTCACATGTAAAGCGCCATGGAATAAATGGCGCTATATAAATGTATAATAATAATAATAATGTCATGACATCAGAAGTTACTTAAGGCCTAGCTGATACCAGAAACATAGGTGAAGAGTGAAGAGAATATTGGTGGCAGAGTGAATTGGGTGCCATAATAAGTTAGCAGGTGACTGGTGAGGAGCTAGGGTGGCAAGAAGAGGTAAGGTAAACCTGAGAACACCCGTTTCAGTCACTAATATTTGTATATAACATGTATATAACTATTGGCCAAGTCTTTTTTTATCATAAGTCATAACCTTGGTACCTCACTTTACTATTATACCTATTACTGCTTCTATTAGAAACATCTGGTTGTAATTTATAATTTTATGTACATTTTACATGACGGAGTCCATCAAACTTGACTTGGGACTTAAGGATTCAAACTCTTCTTGTTTTCATCACTTTGTATATATCTTCTCAAATTCATACTTATTGCTAGACATAATAATATGCTTTTTAAATTAAACTTGTGCTTCATGGAGCCCTTGTCATATGGATTTAACATGTCTTGTTAAAATAGCTGCCCAATTTAATTCTCATCTATTAGCTACTCACTCCAACAGGCCTGTACAGTTACATCTCTATCAGTCTCTCTCAGTCTCAGTAACTAAGACTGTCTGCAAGATTAAATCCAAAAATTCACCATAACGCCCAAATGTCACTAAAGAAGCTTCCAGCAACTTATTAGCGATCTACTCATTTTGCTTAGTTCCATTTTTCTTAATACATGTTAATATTTCTAGGTTTCAAGTCCAAGTTTATCTTCGTCACACACCACCTGATGTAGATAACATTGAAACGTGCGTCGGGGCGGTGGAGACAACACACACACAGCAGTGGTCACTTTATGCAAGTCCTTTCTTTTATTATGTGCCTACTATGCATTTATATGGGTAATGTATCCTGGAAAGATTTAATTTTCAGGTTAGGCTACGATACCTAGACCAATTGTCACGATCCAGGTTTGATCCGACAGTTTAAATGCACAAAGTAACCTTTTTTTTTCCCCTTGACTGTGTGCCAAAGGTGGTTCTTTAGAGTCTCATTCTCTGACTCTAAAGAAGGGGCCCGCATTTGTCTGTGCTCTGTACATACTTTCATTCAGTTAATTAACTTTTGAAGTTAGATCTTCTCCAAGATTAAAGAACACAACCACTTGCACGGCAGTCAGTAGAATTAGCAATAAGTCACAGATCGCAATTTAGAAATTAGAAAATTTCCTCTACTTGACTGGTATTCTTCTTTACAGGCACATTGTACTAGTACATAGAACTACATCTCTGTATACCAGAGCATTTCTGTGTACTTGTATTCCACAAGTAAAATTAAAATCATATTTCTTCTTTCTATAAAATTACTAAAAATATATTGAAAAAATTACAATAATTAAATTTTATAGCCTTTTTTTAAGATAAATTTCATAAATCAGCAAATAACATAGAAATATTTGGAATCCATGTAATTGTACCAACCTGTTCAAATCAGTGGATAGATTATTTATGTTGTTCAGTAAATGGAATTTTAAAAAAATGTCGTGGTTATTTTTTTCCCCCATTAAACCCATAAAAAAGGTAATTAAAGACATAATGCTGTGGCTATATTCATGAGTGATTCAACAAGAGCTACGGAGAAGAAAAGTGCAATAGGGGCTTAACTGATAATAACAGGTATATAAGAAAAGAGTGTTTGATCAGGCAGCATTGTGGCTCAGTGGTTAGCACTGCAAGCAGTGCTGGTGTCCTGGGTTCAAATCCCACCAAGGAAACATCTGTAAGGAGTTTAAAAAAGACGGAGGAAATAGAGTCTATGCTAATTTACAAAAATATCAAATTTTATTAGTCATATAAAAATGACACATGTAAATACGTGCAACAATAATAACACTAATTAAATTAACAGACTGTGTACAAAGAGGGTACATACACAATAAGAGTGACCAAAATATCCTAAGATGTAGCTAAAGTGGACTGCTATCACAATGGGCACATGTGGGACAAAGTAATAATGCCTCTGTGCTCAAAAGATCTCACATGAACTTGGATAGTCCCAGAAATAACAATCATGATGTTAAGTCTAAGTGTTCAGGGCTCTCCAGATGACAGTAATGAAAGTACATAAGCCAAAAATTTATCACATGTATTAAGAGGAAGGTTAACACATCGAAACGTACGTCGGGGTTTGTTTCTCCTGCGCTCACATTTGGAAGCATGACGGGTAATTATTCACTCATGATGTACTATTGCTGATTGAATTGTTCCTGCTGTGCTGTCAATCTTTTTCACATTCCATTGTGATGTCCCAGTTTCATGAGGTGTCTCGGAGTCCGGTGCTCTCTTAATACATGTGATAAATTTTTGGCTTATGTACTTTCATTACTGTCATCTGGAGAGCCCTGAACACTTAGACTTAACATCATGATTGTTATTTCTGGGACTATCCAAGTTCATGTGAGATCTTTTGAGCACAGAGGCATTATTACTTTGTCCCACATGTGCCCATTGTGATAGCAGTCCACTTTAGCTACATCTTAGGATATTTTGGTCACTCTTATTGTGTATGTACCCTCTTTGTACACAGTCTGTTCATTTAATTAGTGTTATTATTGTTGCACGTATTTACATGTGTCATTTTTATATGACTAATAAAATTTGATATTTTTGTAAATTAGCATAGACTCTATTTCCTCCGTCTTTTTTAGCATCTATTAGGGAGTCGCTGCTGTTATGCAATTTTGCTCTTTTTATGAAGCATGGTAATTATCCATTAGTAAGTTATTTATTATGTTTTGGAGATTTGTTATATTATCTGTAAGGAGTTTGTATGACCTGCCTGAGTTCCCTCTGGGTACTCCAGTTTCCTCCCACATTCCAAAGATAAGAAATTTAGATTTTTTATCACAATAAGGCTGCTTTCACATGTTCAGTATTTGGTCAGTATTTGTAAGTCGAAACCAGGAGAGGAACAATCAGAGGAAAAGTATAATAGAAACCCGTCACCACTTCTGGATTTATCACCATCTCCTGGTCTTGGCTGAGGTAGAAAAAGCTCACCAAAAACTGAACTTGCGAACATGGTCTAAGAGGCCTCATTCAGATATCCATTGTTTTCACGTACTAGAAAAATGGACAAAGTTTCATCAGAGCTTCATCAGATTTTCATCAGAGTGTCATCAGAGTCTGGTTCAAGCTCTATCAGTTTTTTACATGGAGAAAAAAAAAGTTTCCCCACCTTCTCCTATCAGTCAGGGAAAACCACACAGCACGAAGATGGCATCTGAATGGTGTCCGATTTTTTTCATAGTCCCATAAACTTCCACTGGCGAGTTTGATCCGACAGTTGGATCAATATCAGATATATCTCAGTAATTTTGCACTTGGTCCACATTAAAATCACTGACATATGAACACACCCATATACTATCATAGGTACAAGTGAAAAATACGGGTAGCACTTGTACGCAAAAAACTGACGTGTAAATGAGTCTTAAGCATTCCCATTAAATAGCTGCTAGCTGAGATCTTGAAGGCTGTGCAAAATTACTACAGAAACATACAGCACGTATATAAAAAAAGTGTGCAGTTATTGAACATATAAGTTACTTTGCTTAACCCTAATACCTTTTAAAATAAAAAAAATGGCCGAACACCTTAACACTGAAAATCTGATCTAGATATCCAAAATCGTGCTCACTCTGAAGTAGTCTACCAGGCAATTCCAGACCCAGCAATGTGTCATGGTTGTATGACATGGCAGAGCTCAGTGTCCTGTGCTGGTTTGTTACCTGCAGGTCATTTAGCTGTAACCCTCTCACTCCCTTCCATTATAACAATGTAATGTCACAGAGATACATACAGTGAGGTTTTTGAAAACCCTTTATGCGTTCACAGATGCTGTAAATTATAGGTATCATTATTGCATGAGTGCCTTAAATTTGCCAGTGAATGTGCGTCACTACTTCAGAGCGATCAATCAGCAAGCAAAAAGATTTTATAGCCTGTTGATTCCTTTCTGTCTTTTATGTGGCTGCAACCTCCTGAATGCAGACTACAGAAGCTTAACTATTGTTTTTACATGGGAGGCCACTGTTACAAAGATTGCAGCTTGTTGTAGTTCCTTGGGCTTACATATGCCTTAATTTATGTAACTATTTTACCCCCTTATATAGCGCCATTAATTCCACAGCGCTTTACATACATTATCAGAACTGTCTCCATTGGGGCTCACAATCTAGATTCTCTATCAGTATGTCTTTGGAGTGTGGGAGGAAACCGGAGTACCCGTGGAAACCCACACAAACATGGGGAGAATATACAAACTCCTTGCAGATGTTATCCTTGGTGGGATTTGACCCAGGAACCCAGATATGCAAAGCTACAGTGCTAACCACTGAGCCATTGTGTGAATCACACAAATACCCTCTACATTGTTACTTCCATAATTCAGCTGCTAGATATATTCTCTTCATGACCTGTAAGAGTGAACTTGGAGCCCATTTCTGACATCATAGGTAGATCACAAATATGAGAGTCAAAATGAGAAAAAAAATTCCAGAAAATCACCTTGTCTGATTTGGCAAGATTTATTTAGCAAATTATGGTGGAAAATAAGTATTTGGTCATTAACAAAAGTTCATCTCAATATTTTGTTATATATCCTTTGTTGGCAATGACAGAGATCAAACGTTTTCTGTAAGTCTTCACAAAGTTGGCACACACTGTTGGTGGTATGTTCACCCATTCCTCCATGCAGATCTCCTCTAGAGCAGTGATGTTTAGGGTCTGTCGCTGGGCAACACGGACTTTCAAATCCCTCCAAAGGTTTTCTATGGGGTTGAGATCTGGAGACTGGCTAGGCAACTCCAGGACCTTCATATGCTTCTTACAAAGCCACTCCTTCGTTGCTCTGGTGGTGTGCTTGGGATCATTATCATGCTGAAAGACCCATCCATGTTTCATCTTCAATGCCCTTGCTGATTGGAGGAGGTTTGCACTCAAAATCTCACGATACATGAACCCATTTATCCTTTCATGTACACAGATCAGTTGTCCTGGTCCCTTTGCAGAGAAACAGCCTCAAAACATGATGTTGCCACCCCCATACTTCACAGTAGGTGTTCTTTGGATGCAACTCAGCATTCAGTCTCCTCCAAACACGACGAGTTTTGTTTATACCAAACAGTTCTACTTTTGTTTCATCAGATCATATGACATTCTACCAATACTCTTCTGGATAATCCTAATGCTCTCTAGCAAACTTCAAACGGGCCTGGACATGTACTGACTTAAACATGGGGTCACGTCTGGCACTGCAGGATCTGAGTCCCTGGTGGCGTAATGTGTTACTGATGGTAGCCTTTGTTACTGTGATCCCGGCTCTATGCAGGTCATTTACTAGGTCCCCCCCGTGTGGTTCTGGGAGTTTTGCTCACCATTCTTGTAATCATTTTGACCCCATGTGGTGAGATCTTAAGAGGAGCACCCGATTGAAGGAGATTATCTGTGGTCTTGTATGTCTTACATTTTCTTATTATTGCTTCCACAGATGATTTCATCACACAAAGCTGCTTGCCTATTGCAGATTCAGTCTTTCCAGCCTGGTGCAGGGCTACAATTTTGTTTCTGGTGTCCAGCTCTTTGGTCTTCACCATAGTGGAGTTTGGAGTGTGACTATTTGAGTTGTAGACAGGTTTCTTTTATAGTGATAACAAGTTCAAAAAGGCGCCATTACTACAGTTAATGAGTGGACAACAGAGGAGCCTCTTAAAGAAGGAGTTACAGGTCTGTGAGAGACAGAAATCTTGCATGTTTTTAGGTGACCAAATGCTTATTTTCCACCATGATTTGCAAAATAAATCAGACAAGGTGATTTTTTTGGGATTTGTTTTCTCATTTTGACTCTCATAGTTGTGGTCTATCTATGATGTCAATTACAGGCCTTTCTCATCTTTTTAAGTGGGAGAACTTGCACAATTGGTGGCTGACTATATACTCTTTTCCCCACTGTACAAGCTAACATACTAGAGAGTCTTTATTAGGGGCAGGCCTGTATCAGCCCAATGGCTGCTATAGGATCCACTATACAGGGGAGCCAGGACAACCAAAACAAGAGCCCTTCTTTGCCAAAGTATGCCACAGTGTCAACAGCTCATCACATACTTTTCTCATTTTAGTCCTAATTTCCAAAATTATATTAGTACACTTTTCTTCCATGTTTAATATGAATTATGCAATCTATAATTAAGACTTATACATGACTCTTGTGGAGCCCCTGGGGGTTCAGTCACCACAGAGGTACTACACCTCCTCCTGAGGTGTGGCATCCCACTACCCAGGTAAGATGGGGACACCTGACCAGACTCCAGCACCTGCACCCAGCACGGAAACCTTAGAACAGCAGGGCACCCTCTATGACCCCAGCTGCCTGGGGGTGGGTGGAGTTAGTTTGCACTAGAGATCGGGAGAACTGATAGGAAGCAGGAGAGTTCCCCAGAGGGAGAAGCAGTGAGAGGACATTTATGCAGCAGTCTCCTGTGAGCTGGAGCTGCTGGGAAGGAGAGGAACAGGATCAGTTCTTCAGAAGGATAAAAAGGAAAGGACGGGACGTGTGGAGAAAAACTGGGGACTGGGGCAAGAGCAGAGCCCTTCCCTAAGTTTAAGCGCCAAAGGCCGGACGCCAGTATCCAAGGTTGTGTGGATGCTAATGATCCTACAGCACAAATTGGAGGAATAGAAGCTGTAACCTCTTTATACACAACTAAGACTCGAAGACACAGTAGCAACGTGTGTGAGCCGGGACATGATTGTAAGGAGTCCCTGAAGTAGAGTACAGCTACCTGTCATAAGAGTAGAGTTCTAAGTAACAGCAAGAAAGAGGAACTTGAGTGTAATTCATAACTGCAAGTACTTCAGATTAGCGCTAGTAAGGAGACGTCCAGTAAAGGCACATACGGAAGGGAGTGCTGGAAGGATGTGCGCCATCTGCCTGGGAGTTGGCTGAGCCCCTCACCTGGAGGACACGGCACTGAAGCAGGCACTTGTGTATGCCTGAAACTTGAGTAAAGTTTTGGAACTGCATTCAGCTGTGTCTCTGCCTTCTTCCTGCATCAACTTTTCAGCACTGCTACATCCCCTGCCTGAACACTACACAATCTACCACAACATCTACTACCACTGCCCTGGGACTACAGCTCTGCCTGTGGAGAGCTATTACACCTCTGCTGCATCACACAATTTGTCCCAGAGGATCTGCACTGCAGCGCTGGTCCCCCTTCTGACCAGATACCACAGGTGGCATCACAAACTTATCTACATATAAACTCTATTCAGCATTAATCCTCTTATTTTACATGGACACTCAAGGCCACGGACCGGGTCATTGCCACTGCGACACATCCATTTAAACACCGGACCGGTACCGAGTAAACCCACAGCCTTGGGGGTGATCCACTGTCACAAATCAGAGGATGCTCAAGTAGGGTTCCAACCTATGATTTAATATAGGAAACGGAAGTTGACAATGTGTTTTAATGTTAGGCAATCCAAAGTAGTGTGTGTGTATATATATGTATATATATATATAATGTTTTGGTCTTGATAAAGAAAAAACATTCCTCAGACTCCCTCTTTGCAGATTAGAAAGTTGAGGAAACATTAAGAGACAAATGCTGACGGGAACACAACAACAGTCATATATGTACTACTTTGTGTTTCTTAAAGGTCTGGTTTAAACAAGTTATCACCTATCCATAAGGTAGGTGATACGTTATTGATCAATAGGCGTTGCACTACTTGGACTCACACTAAAGTTTTATCCCCATTACAAAATGGTGTTGTAAGTCAGATGCCTGATTGCCCCTCTATTCATTCTCCATGGGGCTGCCATATGTATCCTAGGACTACAGTATCACTACAGGAAATGAATGGAGGGCAGGTCACACATGCGCTCTGCTGTTCCATTCTAATGAGGATAAAAAGTTCTCCATTCTGCTGATCAGTATAGGTTCCAGTGTTATGACCGATCAACAAGTTATCAGCGTTCCCATGGATAGCTGATAATTTGTTTTTACTCTACAACCCCTTTAAGATTAAAACACATTATTTAGCATCTATAAGGGCATGCCAAGTTCTTTATCCTATTATGAATTAGAGTCATTGATGCGTATTCATCAAAGCCCAGAAAAATGGAGTAAAAGCTTTGAAAAGTAGCAAAATTTGCACAAAAATGTTGTGACTTCTGGGAGTTTTTTGCCGGTTTGATTCAGCTATGTCAAAATAGGAAAAGCTGGGGTGGGACGTGGTCATGCCCACCCATCAGGTTAATAAAAAATGCAGACACTTTGTACGCCAGAAATGCTACTCCAATCCCAAATAGTGTAGCATTTCTGGTGTAGCGCATAGAGGCGCATGCAACTTACTAGAGGCACAACATTCATTAAGTGGCGTGTGCATCTTAATGAATTTGGTTCCTTCTATTTCAGCAAGACTGGGGTAGTGGGGGGTGGATTGTGCTCTCTATAAGCTTATATCGTATATATGTTGTGTCACTTATTTTGTACTGATCCGGAGCTCCTGAGACCAGCTTGTATCATGCGGAGCTGAATTCACAATTCTGCATGCTGGATCAGAACAATATGTGTAATGCAAACTATTTCTAAAAATACTTTCTTTGTACAGTAGACTTGTTCATGTAAATTGATGTTCACATGTTTTCATACAGAAATTCACTAGTATTGGAACCATCCAAAATGTGTAAACTGCATATAGTACCTAATCCTACAAAGAGCGATTGATGGGAAATTGAAGTCAGCGCTTCCATGGTTTAGTTGTAGATTGGAATATTTAGAATTCTCGAAAAAGGTCAAAGGACAAAACAAAAGACTAAAACTTTAGGAACAACGGGATAGCTTTATCATGGCAACACCATCCCAGGAACAAATATCCAAATTATAGTTTTTTGGAGTCAGTGTCATAAATTGCACTTCATTTTCTTTACTCACTTTTCACAGTGATGTAATTGAAAGTCGTTAGATCCTAAATTCTCACATATCGCTAATAGCAACTGAAATAGACCCATAAATGTTGCCTGATTTGTTGCCATGGAGCTTTCAATCTTTGTCTTATGCCAAAGGGGCTTATTTTCCAACATAATTGTTGGGGACAATTAGACCAAATCTTTGCACACAGTTGCATATTTTATTTGGCTTATTGTATAATTTGCAGTTAAATTTAATTTCTAATTTGTCACGTCACCACAATTCCCTGAATTACCAGTAATCTCAGACAGGCCATAGGTACAGTAGTAACAAATATAAACCTAGCACTCAACTTAAAGGTATTTGCAAGGCAGTTTATTGTAGTACACGAAAAAAAACATTTCGGTCAATGTGACCTTCTTCAGTTACGTGTGGTATATAGATTGTGTAGAGCTTATAGGCATCTATCAGAAAGGATGATGATACTTTAAGCGTTGAGGAGAATGATCTCTCTAAGATAATGAGCTTGTCAGTATATAGGAGAGGGGCAAACGTGCCTCCAGATGCGGTGTTCTTTCTATAGGTACAGTAGTGTCTGCTTTTATTTTTACTGTTGGAAAGGAATTGTTGTTTCCAATGATATTTAGTTTAAATCTGAACTACAAAAAGTAGATGTATCACAATTGAATTCTACTGTTTATTCTGTTTTTTTATTGGCCACTCCTCAGGATGATTGCTGTATCAGTTTTCTTCTTCCGCTTGATCTTGGCTTTATCTTTCTCTGTTTTCTACAAGTTCTTTTGCTGCAATGAACTGAAATAGAGTTACAGACCAAGGGCATAGATAGAATACTCACGGCCCAAACTTTGGAATGGACATCATTTCAAACTTTACTAGAGCTGAGCAGAATATTTGTTTTTCTTGATTTGAGTCCCTTCAGTTGGCATCTCACTATCTACTTAGGTAATAGTCAGGGAAGATTGGAGCAGTGCCCCAGGCACCTCTCCTGTCCTGTCATTGTGCAACCAGTAGTGACATGCTGCTGTAGCATGCTTTGCCAGAGGACTTTTGTATTGGTTTTACAATGTCCCTGTGACGACTCCTGGAGTGGACCCTCTGGGTCGTGACACCAACCCTCCCAGGGCGAGCTGACCTAGTGAAGACCACCCCCTATACAGGGAGTGTCAGGGGCAAGCCCCAGGGGGTGAGGCACCACGACTGCTGGCACCAGGCGGCCGGCTCACAGGAGACACGAGTGGGTGAGAGTGTCTGCAGGAACGTGTAAAGTGTGGACACGGGAACACGTGGTATACAGAGACTTCGTTCGTCCTGGTGTGAGTGAAGCAGGAAGCGTGCAAGGAGCACATCAGAGCACTGAGTCAGGCAGCAGGTGTGCCAGGAGGTGTAACAGAGTAAGAGACTGAGTACAGGATCAGAGTGTGTGCCCTGAGGCACAACTGAGTATAAGACAGAGCACGGAATCAGAGTGTGTGCCAGGAGGCACGACTGAGTATAAGACAGAGTACAGGGTAAGAGCGTGTGCCAGGAGGCACAACCGAGTATGAGACAGAGTACAGTGTCAGAGCATGTGCCAGGAGGCACAACCGAGTACGAGACAGAACACAGGGTCAGAGCGTGTGCCAGGAGGCACAACCTAGTACAAAGCAGAGTGCAGATTCAGAGTGTGTGCCAAGAGGCACAACAGAGTGCAAGGCAGAGGACCTGAGTACAGCGCACAGCCAGGCAGGGACACGGCAGACCAAGCCAGGAAGCACAACAATAATCAGGCACCTCCCCTAGGGGGAGGTCATCTGATATAGCACATGACTACTACTGGTTCCGGGTCAGGACCTAGCCAGAAAGCACATGACCACTACAGGTTCCGGGTCAGGTCCTCCATTACCATAGAGAGGACTGAGCCCTATACAGCACTGACAGGAGCGCGCAAGCGCAAACGTGACATGTAGGAGGAGGCCCGGGGATGAGAGCTGCGCGTGCGCACCCTACGGAACCCCCGGAGTGACCGCAGCTCCGGAAGAGATGACGTCGGGACCAAGGTCCCGCCCCCAGGTGAGCACGGCGTGACAGTACCCCCCCCTTTACGCCCCCTCTTTCTAAACCTGGAGAGGAACTTAGACAAAATCTGGGGTGCGTGGATATTCTCCCTGGGTTCCCATGACCTCTCCTCGGGGCCAAAACCCTTCCAATCGACCAGGAACATGGTTCTCCCTCTTACCTTCTTCATGGCCAAAATGTCATTCACCTCAAACTCATCCCCCAAGCCAACAGGCTGGGGTGTGTGGCCTGGAGAAGGATGAAATCGGTTAAGAACCAAAGGTTTTAGGAGAGACACATGGAAGGAATTGGGAATACGGAGTGAAGGAGGCAGCTTCAATTTGTAAGCAACATCATTAATCCGCCTGAGGACCTCAAAAGGACCAATGTAACGGAGACCCAGTTTGTAAGACGGTACCTTAAGGCGGACGTATTTGGTGGAGAGCCACACCTTGTCACCAGGGAGAAATGGAGGAACGTCCAGGCGCCTCTTGTCAGCGTGTAATTTCATTCTGTCCCGTGCTTTCTCGAGAGCGGTTTTGGTCTCCTGCCATACCCTGGAGAACTCCACAGACTGAGAATCGGCAGCAGGTACCCCCGAGACAGGAAGTACCGGTAGAGGCACAAGGGGATGCTGTCCAAAGACGATGAAGAAAGGAGACTTGGTAGACGATTCACTGGAGTGATTATTGTAGGCGAACTCAGACCAAGGAAGTAGACCGACCCAGTCATTCTGATGAGCATTAGAAAAATGCCGGAGATAGGATGTAAGGATCTGGTTGGTACGTTCCACCTGCCCATTGGTTTGGGGGTGATAGGCGGAAGAGAAATCCAATGACACTTTCATGAGTCCGCATAGAGCTCTCCAGAACCGGGAGGTGAATTGGACCCCTCTATCCGACACGATGTGCTGGGGGAAGCCGTGAATCCTGAAGATATGGGAAATGAAGATCTTCGCCAAGTCAGGAGCAGAGGGTAGTCCGGGAAGAGGAATGAAGTGAGCCATCTTTGAAAATCGGTCTACAACCACCAAGACCACAGTACAACCGGAAGAACAAGGCAGATCAGTAATGAAATCCATGGCTATGTGCTGCCATGGAGCCGACGGAATGGGAAGCGGGAACAGAAGACCGGAGGGTGGTTGTCTGGGTATCTTGTTCTGGGCACAGGACGGGCAAGATGCTACAAAGTCTTTAACATCCTGGGAGAGTGAAGGCCACCAATAATGGCGAGAGATTAAGTCCAAAGTCTTTTTGACACCAACGTGGCCGGCAATCTTGGACGAATGTCCCCAATTTAGCACTCGTTTTCGGTTATTCTCAGCCACAAAGGTTCTTCCCGGAGGTAACGTGGTTAACTTGACAGGAGCCACAGTAATTACTTTGGATAAATCAATGATATGAGAGGGTTCTTCCTCTGCATCAGACGACAGGAATGATCTTGACAACGCATCCGCTCTAACGTTCTTATCGCCGGGCCGAAAATGTAGCTCAAAGTCAAAGCGGGCGAAGAATAGGGACCACCTGGCTTGCCAAGGATTGAGCCTCTGTGCGGACTGGATGTACGCCAGGTTCTTATGGTCTGTGAAGATCTTGAATGGATGTATGGCACCCTCCAGTAAGTACCTCCACTCCTCCAAGGCCAACTTAATGGCCAATAGCTCTTTGTCGCCAATGGAGTAGTTCTGCTCAGTGGAGGAAAATACTTTAGAAAAGAAGCCACAGGTGACAAAACGTCCAGAAGAGGATTTCTGCAGAAGGACTGCACCAGCCCCAGTAGAGGATGCGTCTACCTCGAGAGTGAAAGGTCTACTAACCTCAGGTCGGTGAAGCGCCGGAGTAGCGGCGAAGGCTTGTTTCAACGACTGGAAGGCCTCTTCAGCCTCAGAGGGCCAAGCCTTTGGGTTAGCTCCCTTGCAGATAAGGGACGAGATGGGGCGAACCAACGAGGAAAAATGAGGAACGAACTGTCGGTAGTAGTTCGCAAAACCAAGGAAGCGTTGGATTGCCTTCACCCCATGGGGCTGTGGCCAATCGAGGACGGCGGACACTTTTGCCGGATCCATGCATAGACCTGATTCTGAGATAATGTACCCCAAGAAAGGCAGGGACGTTTGCTCGAAGGCACATTTCTCGAGCTTGGCATAAAGGCGGTTCTCCCTCAGGCGCTGGAGGACTTGACGCACGTTCTTTCTGTGGGCAGAGAGGTCTGGAGAAAAAACGAGGATGTCATCCAGATAGACTACCATGCAGGAGTACAGTATATCCCGGAAGACGTCATTCACAAACTCCTGGAAAACCGCTGGGGCATTGCAGAGGCCGAAGGGCATGACCAAGTACTCGTAGTGACCGTCTCTGGTGTTAAAGGCGGTCTTCCACTCATCCCCGGAACGAATGCGGATCAAGTTGTAGGCCCCACGAAGATCCAGTTTGGTGAAAATTCGAGCTCCTCTAAGTCGGTCAAAGAGCTCCGGGATCAATGGCAATGGGTACTTGTTCTTGACCGTGATATTGTTCAGGCCTCGGTAGTCTATGCAAGGACGGAGGGAGCCGTCCTTCTTTTTTACAAAGAAAAATCCCGCTCCTGCGGGCGAGGAGGACTTACGGATGAAACCTCTAGCAAGGTTCTCCTGGATATAGTCAGACATAGCTTGGGTCTCAGCAGGGGATAGCGGGTATATCCTACCCCTGGGTGGCATAGAACCAGGAATGAGGTCAATCGGACAGTCATATGGCCGATGGGGGGGCAGAGTCTCGGCCTCCTTCTTGTCGAAGACATCTGCAAAGGACCAGTAAGCCGACAGCAGACCTGTAGGTTCCGGGGATGGACCGGCAGAGTTCATCAGACGGACGGGCAACAGGCACTTCTACTGACAGAACGGTCCCCACCGGAGTATCTCGCCCGACCGCCAGTCCAGGGTTGGCTCATGAGTCCGTAGCCAAGGGAGGCCTAGAAGAAGTGCGTGAGACATGGTGGACAAGACGAGGAAGGAGATCTTCTCCAGGTGCAGGGCTCCGATCTGCAGCTCGATCTCTTCGGTGGCCTGGGTAACGGACTCCAGCACGGACGTACCATTGACCGAAACAATCGACCGAGGAGTCTCCAGGGATCTGACAGGAATCCAGTATTTTTTAACCGCCTCGAGTGTGATAAAATTCCCCTCCGCGCCAGAATCCAGGAAAGCCTCCTCAGAATAACGCTTGGCACCGAGATTCAATAATACGGACACGAGCAGGGGAGGAGAGGAATCACGTACACCTAGGGAGGCCTCTCCAATCAACCCTAGGCGGAGAAGTTTCCCGGCTTCTTGGAGCAGGAACGGAGGAGGTGAGAGGAGCTCCTCTCTCTGGCTAATTCACGGGCACGTTCCTGAAACCGCAGGTCGATGCGTGTCGCCAGTGAGATCAGATCCTCTAAAGAGGTGGGAGTATCCCGACCTGCCAGTACGTCTTTGATCCGACTGGACAGGCCACGCCAAAAGATCCCTACGAGAGCCTCGTTGTTCCAACAGAGTTCGGAGGCCAAGGTACGAAAACGGATGGCATACTGTCCTACCGGTAGCGTACCCTGATGGAGGTTAAAGAGGGACTCGGTGATAGAGGCCAGCCGACCCGGCTCGTCGAACACCTTGCGGAAGGTGTCCAAAAAGGTGGAAAGCCGAGAGACGAGTGGGTCATTGCGCTCCCAGAGGGGGTTCACCCATGCTAATGCCTCCCCCTCTAAGTGTGAAACAATAAAGGCAATTTGGGCGCGCTCAGTGGGATAGTGCTGCGGCAAAAGCTCAAAATGTAACCGGCATTGGTTCAGAAATCCTCGACAAAACTTAGGGTCCCCGCTATATCGGGGTGGCTTGCCGAGGCGCGGCATCGGGTACGGGGCTGAGGACTGGGCAGAAACGGATTGTATGGCCGACAAACGAGACTCCATGGATTTCAAAAAGACCATAATCCTGGTCTGACTCTCCCGTAGGAACACCAGTTCCTTTTGGATGGAGGTGGTGGCACCAGCGGGGTCCATGGCCTGATTATACTGTGACGACTCCTGGAGTGGACCCTCTGGATCGTGACACCAACCCTCCCAGGGCGAGCTGACCTAGTGAAGACCACCCCCTATACAGGGAGTGTCAGGGGCAAGCCCCAGGGGGTGAGGCACCACGACTGCTGGCACCAGGCGGCCGGCTCACAGGAGACACGAGTGGGTGAGAGTGTCTGCAGGAACGTGTAAAGTGTGGACACGGGAACACGTGGTATACAGAGACTTCGTTTGTCCGGGTGTGAGTGAAGCAGGAAGCGTGCAAGGAGCACGTCAGAGCACTGAGTCAGGCAGCAGGTGTGCCAGGAGGTGTAACAGAGTAAGAGACTGAGTACAGGATCAGAGTGTGTGCCCGGAGGCACAACTGAGTATAAGACAGTGCACGGAATCAGAGTGTGTGCCAGGAGGCACGACTGAGTATAAGACAGAGTACAGGGTAAGAGCGTGTGCCAGGAGGCACAACCGAGTATGAGACAGAGTACAGTGTCAGAGCATGTGCCAGGAGGCACAACCGAGTACGAGACAGAACACAGGGTCAGAGCGTGTGCCAGGAGGCACAACCAAGTACAAAGCAGAGTGCAGATTCAGAGCGTGTGCCAAGAGGCACAACAGAGTGCAAGGCAGAGGACCTGAGTACAGCGCACAGCCAGGCAGGGACACGGCAGACCAAGCCAGGAAGCACAACAATAATCAGGCACCTCCCCTAGGGGGAGGTCATCTGATATAGCACA
Organism: Dendrobates tinctorius; assembly: GCF_039654945.1. NCBI lineage: Eukaryota > Metazoa > Chordata > Amphibia > Anura > Dendrobatidae > Dendrobates > Dendrobates tinctorius. The sequence goes on from NW_027361690.1 coordinate 29,233,619, forward strand.
TGACTACTACTGGTTCCGGGTCAGGACCTAGCCAGAAAGCACATGACCACTACAGGTTCTGGGTCAGGTCCTCCATTACCATAGAGAGGACCGAGCCCTATACAACACTGACAGGAGCGCGCAAGCGCAAACGTGACATGTAGGAGGAGGCCCGGGGACGAGAGCTGCGCGTGCGCACCCTACGGGACCCCCGGAGTGACCGCAGCTCCGGAAGAGATGACGTCGGGACCAAGGTCCCGCCCCCAGGTGAGCACGGCGTGACAGTCCCTGGTTCCTTTAGAGTTGTGGACCCTGTAGAAGCCACTATGGCTGCTACAATTATAATTCTACTCCTAATAGTGACTCTGTCATGTCCGCCATGTCTGTCATGTCCGCCATGTCTGTCGTGCCGCAAGATGCCTGGAGCAGTGTGCACGCGTGCCTTACCTCATGGCTGCATGCTGTTGCTGGGTAACCATCCGTCTCTGTCTGACTCTGCAATCTGCTGTATTCCTGGAAACCCCTGATCATGTGACCTTTCCTATGTTCCAGCCCTGCTCTGATTATGCAATCCGCTGTATTCCTGGAAACCCCTGATCATGTGACCTCCTCTGTGGTTCTACCCAGGCTGTTCTAACGATGCTCTCTATGATCCTGGAGGATCTGAACCCAAAGTCCCTCCCTGGTCCTGACCCGGAAGTACTGGTGCTATGGTGCTATATCAGACCGCCCCTCCCTATGGTCAGGGCCTGAGTATCGTGTTGCTTCCATGCATGGCTGCTTGGCTTGCTGGGTCGATCCTGTATTCTGTGCCCCTGCACTTTGCTCTGTCGTGCGTCTCTGCACACGCTCTGTGCTTGTACTTCGTCTCTTGTCCCGTGCCTTGTCTTATGTTTGTCCGTTGTGCTATGTTCATCCTTGTCCTGCTTGGACTTGTCCTTCTGGTGTTCTCTGCCTTGCCCGTTTCTGCCTTGTCTTGCCTTCGCTTTGCTCAGTCTTGTGTTCTCTCCTCTGTTCTCTGTTCTTGCCCGTTCTCCCTTGCTCTGACCTATGGTGCCCTGTTGTGCCACCTGGCTCACGCACCATTCCTGCTCTCTGATCTATGGTGCTCTCTAGCACGTTCTCTGACTAGTCCCAATGCTCTGCCTTGGACCGGCTCTGGGCTTTGGCCTACGCTCCGCTGATAGCTCTGTTCTAGCTCTGATCTGACTCTGTGTTTCTGCCTAAATTTCCGCTCCGTGTTCTGTACCTGCCTAGCTCTGTCTTGTTTCTTGTCTTGCTTTGTTGCTTCGTGTGCCCTTTGCATGCGCCTGGCCTTCCTAGCCTCCTGCTTGTGCCTCAGCCGTGCCCGCCCTAGCCGTGCCTGCCTGCTTGTGCCTCAGCCGTGCTTGTCGGTCAGTGACAGCTGTGTCGCCTGCTATGCCTCAGCCGGGTTCGCTGGAGTCTTGCCCGCCTGTCAGTGCTGCAGACCAATCAGCTAGCCAGTGCCCCAGCCGTGCTCTCTGTGCTTCCTTGCACTTCACGCTGTTCCTGCACTGTGCTCCACGTGCTCTCCATAGCACACGCAGGTCCTTGCCTGCCCCTTGGCATACCTCCCCATGCTTCTGTAAAACTACGCGCAGGTTTTGCCATGTAACCTGTCGTGCCCTCTTGCACGCACAGGCCCTATCCTTTACCCTGGCGTGTCCCATGCGCAGGACTCTGCCTTGAACCTGACCCTGGCATGCCCCTTGGCATGTCCAGGACTCTGCCTTGAACTCTGACCTTGGCGTGTCCCTCTACATGCGCAGGCCTCCGTCTTTGAACCTGTCCCTGGCAGGCCCTCTACACGCGCCGGCCTCCATCCTTGAACCTGTCCCTGGTGTGCCGTTTGCACGCGCAGGCCTCCGTCCTTGAATGAACCCTTGTGTGTCTCCAAGCACGCACCCTGCCTTGAACCCTGGCTTGCCTGCCGGATTCCCGAAACCTGCCGACCGCTGCCAGAGGTCCAGAACCAGATGACTGCGGCCTGATGTCCGGAGCTGATTTCCGCAGCCTGATGCCTGGATCCTGTCGGTCGTTGCCAGTAGTCCGGAGTCCGATGCCATCGCACCCTGTCTTGGATCCTGGCGTGTCTTCTAGCACACACCTTGCCTTGGACTCTGGCGTGTCCTAGCACACATCCTTCCTAGGAACTCTGGTGTGATCCCTAACACGTACTCTGCCCTGGACTCTGGTATGTTTTCTAGCACGTGTTATGTCTGGAACATTTGGCGTGCCCTTGCACGCATCTTGCCGTGTTTCACTGTTTGTGCTCAGCACCTGATTTCCTGTTTATGCCTTGCACCTGATTAAAGTGTGAAACCACGTTTGTTGAAGAAATCCTGTGACTTCGCTTTATGTTTCGTATCCTGTTCGTCCTGTTGCCTGACACTCAATAGTGTCTCCCTGAGCCGGCCGTCTTGTCCAGCTGCCGTGGTGGCTCACCCCCTTGGTCTTGCCCTTGACACTCCCTGTACAGGGGGTGGGTTCTCACTAGGTTCGCCCGCCCTAGGTGGGTGGGTGCCACGGCCCAGAGGGTCCACTCTAAAAGGAAAAACGACTTAGCATAAGCTGACGCTCGTCACAGACTCTAAACAGTACCTTCGTTTGTATGTATATGCCTAACCTTATTTAGTCCAAGTCCTACTGTAATAACTATGATGCATGTAGATTTTAAATGAGAGAGAAAAGAGAAAAAGCCAGCTCACCGAAAAAGGATCACAGGTGCGTGGAAGTCCATCCTGGCCAAACGAGTTGATTAGATGAAAAATTTTTGAAAATCTTCCAGCGCCTTTGAAAATCATTAAAATTACTTTACCTATTCTTGGTGAGGATCAAACTCTAAACACAATTTTGTAATCTGGCTGTAATATAGTTGCCAGGAGGGCGCCTACTGTTGGCAACATTATATCTCTGAGTTTATATACTTCTGATACTGATACTGATATTTCTGATACTAGGAATGAGACACGGCTTAACTGCAGGGTTTTGTTAGGTGTGGAAAAAAATGGGTTGTACAACATGCAACCAAACCACCAACACTAAAACATTTAGCAATCATAATAATTCAAAAAGTTTTTTTTATAAAAAATGTTATTAATTGCAAATCTATCAGTGTGGTTTACAAAATTTATTGCGCTTTATGTTCAAAAGCATATATAGGTTGTATTACCAGAAAATTGAAACAACGAATTTCAGAACATTTGCATGATATATCGGATGTATCTAATAATAATCGAAATATTTAATCCGTGGCCAAACATTTCATAGAATGTCATTTCAGAAGCATTGTGTCCTTTTGGGTATATGGCATTGAAAGTATTACTCCCTTGCCCCGTGGTGGGGACATGCAACATCGGCTTTTAACACGGGAGGCATTTTGGTTGTATTACCTAGGGACTAGGTTTCCTGACTGTCTTAATAGGCGCAATGAAATAATGTTCCATTATTAGATCCTTATATTTTTGTAGAAGAAAATGAATTTTGTTTAGTTTAGTTTTGTTTTGTTTAGTTTTCAGGGATATACAAATATGCAAAAATTTTTGTCATCTTTAATCATTGTGGTTTTATTATTTTGATGTTTATTTGTCTTTGTTTGTATATGTATATCGTCCTAGGACCTTTTCTTCACATCATGTGATTTCATTGTCTATCATGATTGGTGCTTGATCACTTAAAAATCTTGTTTGAGTTGGTTTTGTATGAGCTTTGACAAAGATCACTTTGGTGATTGAAGCGCGTCGCTCTGTTAGCCTGTCTTTCATGCATCCCGGAACAATTATGTATTTTTAAAATGATTTTTCAATAAAAAGTAATTTTAATGATTTTCAAAGGAGTTGGAAGATTTTCAAATTTTTTGCATGTAGATTTTGCCTTTAAGGACTCAGAATTTCATCCCCAAAACGATATGCACAAGGTAACTTTTTCAAATACAAGTATGGCAATAACTTTACATGGTCATTCTGTTCATCCATTTATGAGAAATCAGTGTTTAAATTAACCCCTTTGCGAAATGTGCCATAATAGGACGCACATGTTGGATTCCCCCTGATCTATACACCTTACATGTGCCTTCAACGGCTGCGGGTGGAATCACGATTTACACAAGGCTGTTAACTAGTTAAATGCCGCTGTCAATCTCTGACAGTGGCATTAGCTTGCACCTAAAGGAAGCACGTCACTAATCCTGCCCATCGGTGTCCCTGTCACATGATCACGGGTCACAGATGGATCGGCATGACAACCAGAGGTCTGCAGCAGACCTCTGTGGTTGTCATTTCCAGATTGCTATGAGCGCCACCCCGTGGTCGGCGCTCAAAGCAAGTGAGCATTTCTGCTACACACACACATGTTAATGAGCTGTTAAGATCTATTGTCCGGACGTAGATCTTCCTGAGTATCTGCGTCTAGAGACTATTTAAAATGAACGGGGGCATTACCAGTGTGAGGTGTGTAGATTAAGAGAGCAGACTGTCAGTCATTATATGTGTCATACTGGTAATGCCCTCTTTCATGTAAAATAATCTCTGGAGGCAGGTTCTCATACAGAACAGTGTTCGGCCCGTAGATCTTAACAGCTCATTTACATATTAAGAAAAACATGGATTTCTCTGGAATAAGACACCGGATCACAGATATCAAGATATCAATTTATTTAACTTTCTTTGACATGCATCATCAAGACTTAGGAGGGTTGTTCCTACTGATTCCCTTTAAGATTTGAGTATACTAAATATATCATGACTCCATGTAATGGGTTGAATCGGCATTGTGATTCAAAAAAGGTGAGTGTTGGGACCACTAATATTGGGCCTATCAGGATTTGAAGAAAATGAAAAATTTGAGTCTGATGGAAAATGTTACGAGACTCTGAAATGAAGCTATGCAATCTGGTCAGGTTGTGAATATACCACCAGTGAAACCCCACTTCACCCATATATGTCATCAATTATATTTGCTTATAGTTAGGCTTTGAATTTGGTATCTATAGTGATTGATTATTTGGGGGGCATTGATTACCCAAGACTAATTACATAAGCATACCCCTGTGGGGGTAAATAAACTACGTGATTTGCAAGAGCGACGTACCGCAGCAAATCTTGTGGCTAGCCAAAATTTTTATCATTTGCTTCCATTTAAAGGGATTGTCTTATTTCATCAAAAGATCATGACATATACAATAATTATGACCTGAATATCATCTTATTGTGTAGTTCTAGAGTGAATTGTGGTGAGAAATATTCTGTAATGGGGTGCTGAATTAAAATGGTTTTACTAGCTAGATTGTACATAGGCTACATAGAAATTGTTTTTATATTAGCAGGTATCAAGTCATCAAAGGCTTTTTCATGGAATATTTCCCTCAAGAGACGATTCAGTAAAGTCATAAAAAGGCATAGTAAGAAACTGATCTAATGACTACCTAACCTAGACATTGTTTCATATTTATGTAAGAGCCGATCTCAAGTGTTGCTTGTGCAATATGACAGTGTTCTCCATGTAGTGCCATACCAGAAGGTGTGCTTCAGTTTATCTTGGCACACAAAGGGCCCTAAACACAATGAACACTTTATAGGATGCTGAGAACATAAAAGGAACTTCATCTTAGGGTAATCTCAGCTGGCTGATTAATGGAACTGAAATGGAAGAAATACCTTTTTAATGTTAGGGAAGCATGATGTGCTCATTTGGAAAAAATTCCTTGCATTCAGTTGAAATCACTGGTTATCTTCTCCGTGCTCCGGTGACGTGAGCGGTGTGGCCTTCCCACTGAGAATTCTTATGGGCTCTCCATAAAAATAAACACATCGGAGTCCACTGCATGCTAGCTGAGGGATCCACCGAAAGCTTTTGTGAATGTCGACTTCCTAGATTCCTCCTTCTATAGTGACAGGAGGCGACATATCCATCTCTCCATAATCTCCATAAACCTGCGGACATTTGGGAATCTTTCTCCACTCTAAGCCTTACGCCCCATAATTAGATGGCAAGCCTCTGGACAGGGATTAATTGTTCCCTTTTCGCAAAGGAAGGAAGTATTATTAGTTTGTTACAAGTCTAGAACTTTGCCAATTTAAGAAACAGTTTCCATATCTGTCAGCATTGGATGTGGAAGATTCCAGAGCAGTGCCCAATTTCAGTCCTCAGCCGGATTGCTGTGACATTTACTTTCTTCCCATGCTGCTTATTTTCTGTATTTCTCAGAGCAAGGAATATTTATCACCACATAAAATGAATTTATTGTTTTTGGCCCCGGTTGTGTAAAAGTTATTTTACCCACAAGAAGGAAGGATTACACACTTATTACATACTATTGGCTGAACAGAATGAATACCTTTCAGATATTTTATTTATTACATTATTATTATTCGATGAAAAGTAACTTCATTTTCTTATTACCAAGTCATCTTGGTTACTGTGTTCTATTACTCGTTAGTAACTTGGCTTATTATCTTATCAGCAGAAAAAAAAAAAAAACACAAAATATATGTTATGCTCAAAGCGCTGTTTTATGACACATTCAAATGCACCTTTTATTTTAAACTACAATAATTTTCAGAGGGTTTTTTTAGCACTTTTTACCACATTTGTGTGTGTTTTTTTGTGGAATTTTAACACTTTATTTTTTGAGTCCTTGGCTGATTTTTCTTTATCAAAATGAAGGAAAACTCCACAGCATGTGTTTTTTCATAGTTTTACACAAAGCCTTTTTTAAGTAGCAAAGGGGAAAAAAATATAATTATGCATAAAATTGACTCTTTGACCTCTACTTTGTTCCATACCCCTGATGACTCTTCTGATGAAGTGAAACACATTAGGGGCATTTAATAGAGCATTGTTTATTTTATTAGTTTGTAGATAGCGATCTCAAGCCTGCATAAGAAAAGTGCAAACAAATTATTAAATGTAAATTATAAATGTAATTGAAAAGCTAGGTAAAGTCCTCATAACATGTTTCAGTGGAGATCCAGCTTCATCAGTGGCTATTGAAATATTAACAGGTGGGATACCAAGTTAAATGATTTTTAAATCTTTTTAGGCTACATTTCCATGATGTGTATTTCATGAGTTTTTGATGTTGCAGAACTTGTGCAGCATTTATGCACCTATTAACCCCTTAAGCCCCAAGGGTGGTTTGCACGTTAATGACCGGGCCATTTTTTACAATTCTGACCATTGTCCCTTTATGAGGTAATAACTCTGAAATGCTTCCATGGATCCTGGTGATTCTGACATTGTTTTCTCGTGACATATTGTACTTCATGTTAGTGGTAAAATTTCATTCAAATAACTTGCGTTTATTTGTGAAAAAAACAGAAATTTGGCGAAAATTTTAAAAATTTCGCAATTTTCCAACTTTGAATTTTTATGCCCTTAAATCACAGAGATATGGCACACAAAAAACTTAATAAGTAACATTTCCCACATGTGTACTTTACATCAGCACAATTTTGGAACCAAAATTTTTTTTGCTATCAAGTTAAATATTTACCAGCGATTTCTCATTTTTGCAACACCATTTTAACTTTACGGACCACATCACATTTGAAGCCACTTTGAGGGGTCTATATGATAGAAAATACCCAAAAGTGACACCATTCTAAAAACTGTACCCCTTAAGGTGCTCAAAACCACATTCAAAAAGTTTATTACCCTTCAGGTGCTTCACAGGAATTTTTTGAATATTTAAAAAAAAATGAACATTTAACTTTTTTTCACAAAAAAAATACTTCAGGTTCAATTTTTTTTATTTTACCAAGGGTAACATGAGAAATTGGACTGCAAAATTTATTATGCAATTTGTCCTGAGTACGCTGACACCTGATATGTGGAGGGAAACCACTGTTTCTGCGCATGGCTGAGCTCAGAAGGGAAGGAGCGCCGATTGACTTTTTCAATGCAAAATTGGCTGGAATTCTGATCGGATGCCATGTCACGTTTGGAGAGCCCCTGATGTACCTAAACAGTGGAAATCCCCCAGAAGTGACCCCATTTTGGAAACTAGACCCCCCAAGGAACTTATCTAGATATGTGATGAGAACTTTGAATCCACAAGGGCTTCACAGAAGTTTAGAACGTACAGCGATACAATTAAAAAATCATATTTTTTCCACAAAAATGATCTTTTCACCCCCAATTTTTATTTTTCCAAGGGTAACAGGATGCTAAAAGTTATTGTGCAATTTGTCCTGAGTATGCTGTTACCCCACATGGAGGGGTAAACCACTATTTGGGCGCATGGCAGAGCTCGGAAGGGAAGCAGCGCCATTTGACGTTTTTGGCTGGAATTGAGATCGGACACCATGTCGCGTTTGGAGAGCCCCTGATGTATCAAAACAGTGGAAACCCCCCACAAATGACACCATTTTGGAAACTAGACCCCCTAAGGAACTTATCTAGATGTGTGGTGAGCACTTTGACCCCTCCAGTGCTTCACAGAAGTTTATAACGCCAGGGCATGAAAGTAAAAAAATCGTATTTTTTCCACAAACATGATCTTTTAGTCCCCATTTTTTTTTTATTTTCCCAAGGGTAGCAGGAGAAATTGGACCCCAAAAGTTGTTGTCCAATTTGTCCTGAGTACGCTGACACCCCATACGTGGGAGAAAGCTACTGTATGTGCACACGTTGGGGCTCGAAATGGAAGTAGTGACGTCTTGGAATGCAGACATTGATGGAATGTTCTGCGGGTGTCATGTTGCCTTTGGAGAGCCCCTAATGTACCTAAACAGTGGAAACCCCCCACAAATGACCCCATTTTGGAAACTAGACCCCCTAAGGATCTTATCTAGATGTGTGGTGAGCACTTTGAACCCCCAAGTGCTTCACAGAAGTTTATAACGCCCGGGCGTGAATATAAAAAGATCATTTTTTTCCACAAAAATGATATTTTTGCCCACAATTTTTTATTTTCCTAAGGGTAACAGGAGAAATTGGACCCCAAAAGTTGTTTTGCAATTTGTTCTGAGTAGGCTGATACCCCATATGTGGGGGTAAAACACTGGGCGCATGGCAGAGCTTGGAAGGGAAGGAGCACCATTTTACTTTTTCAACTCAGAATTGGCTGGAATTGAGATCAGATGCTATGTTGCATTTGGAGAGCACCTGAAGTGCCCAAACAGTGGAAACCCCCAATTCTAACTCCAACCCTAACCCCAACACACCCATAACCCTAATCTCAGCCCTAACCCTAGCCCTGGCCCTAACCCTAGCCCTAGCCCTAACCCTAACCCTAATGGGAAAATAGAAATAAATACTTTTTCTTTTAATTTTATCATTTTTCCCTAACTAAGGGGGTGATAACAGGGGGTTTGATTTACTATTTATGGCGGTTTTTATGTTTGGCAGCTGTCACATGCTAAAAGATGCTTTTTATTGTAAAAATAGTTTTTGCATCACCACATATTGAGAGCTATAATTTTTCCGTATTTTGACCCACCGAGTCATGTGAGGTCTTATTTTTTGCAGGACGAGTTGACATTTTTATTGTTACCATTTTCGGGCACGTGACATTTTTTGATCGCTTTTTATTCCGATTTTGGGACGCAGAATGAACAAAAACCAGCGTTTCATGAATTTCTTTTGGGGGGGGTGCGTTTACACTGTTCCGCGTGCGGTAAACTTGATAAAGCGGTTTTATTTTTCGAGTCATTACGGTTACAGCGATACCTCATTTAGGTCTTTTTTTATGTTTTGTCGGTTTTATGCAATGAAAACTATTTTATATAAAAAATAATTATTTTTGCATCGCTTTATTTTGCGAGCTAAAACTTTTTATTTTTTTGCTGATAATGCTGTATGTTGGATCGTTTTTTGCGGGACAAGATGACGTTGTCATCGGTACCATGGATATTTATATGTGTCTTTTTGATCGCGCGTTATTGCACTTTTTGTTCTGCGATATGATAATAAATCATTATTTTTTGCTTTGTTTTTTATTTTTATTTTTTAAGGGGTTCGTTAAAGGGGTTAACTAATGGGACAGTTTTATAGGGCAGGTCGTTACGGACGCGGCGATACCAAATATGTGAACTTTTATTTTATTTTTTTTTTTATTTCCAAAAATTGAATTTATTGGGGGAATATTTTTTTTTTTCTAATTTATTTGGCAATTTTTTAAAAATTATTTTAACATTTTTTTTTTTTTACTTTATTACATAGTCCCCGGTGGGACATCACTGTCCTGTGACAGATCGCTGATCTGTCACATCACAGATCACTGTGACAGATCAGCGATATGTCACAGGCACTGCTGCAGACTTCCTCATGCCTGCGCTTTGCAGGCACTGAGGAAGCCGACTCCCTGCAGGCCCCCGAAGGCCCCCGTCGCCATCTTGGATTCGGGGACCTGCAGGGAAGGAGCCCCCCGCAGCAGCGCTGCACATTGCGATGCCGTGGGGGGCTCAGGGAAGCACGGAGGGAGCCCCCTCCCTGCCGATGCTTCCCTTTAACACCCGGTACACCCCGATCATGTTTGATCTATGACGTACTATCCCGTCCCTGGGAATTAAGTCCCAGGGCACATGGACGGGATAGTACGTCTCGTGGCAGAAAGGGGTTAAGTAAATTAGGTTACTTGCATTTTATTATCTGCATTTTTGATGCTGCCATTTTTGTCTCTTTTTGGTATGTCATGTTTTAAACAAAGCTGCCTTGTTTTTGATGCTTCATTGTATTTGACATTGATAAAAGTTTATTGATACAGTCATGTGTAGATTACATGTGTTTTTTATGCGTTTTCGCTGCCCTAAAAATGCATGCAAGTTTTTTACCTGCTGATTTTTTACATTTAATGTTAGTCTATGAGCAAGATCTGCATAGAAACTCCGTTTACCCACAAGAGAAATTAGCATGTTGCGTGGGTGGCACCACAATAACACCCCGGCAGCAGGCGCACTGTCTGGGTGTTATGTTTGACACCAATCTCTCCTTCACATCCCATATACAATCCCTTGCCCGCTTTTGCCACTTACACCTAAAGAACATCTCTAAAATCTGCCCTTTTCTCACCATGGAAACAACAAAAACCCTCACTCACTGTAGCATTGATCCACTCCCGCCTGGATTACTGCAATGCTCTATTAATTGGCCTCCCCGTTACTCGACTATCCCCTCTCCAGTCCTAACTTAATGCAGCGGCCAGGATCATCCATCTGGCTAATCAGCACTCGGATGCATCGGCTCTTCGCCAATCATTACAATGGCTGCCCATTCATTATAGGATCCAATTCAAAGTACTTGTTCTCTCCCACAAAGCTCTTCACAGTGCAGCACCCCCCTACATCTCCTCCCTCATTTCTGTCTATCGGCCTAACTGACCACTGCGCTCTGCAAACGACTTTTGACTAACCTCTGCACTAATCCGTACCTCCCACCCCCGACTCCAAGACTTCTCCCGCGCTGCGCCAATCATCTGGAATGCTCTACCCCAAGAAATTAGGACTATCCACAATTTACATAGTCTAAGGCGCTCCCTCAAAACACATTTGTTCAGAGCGACTGATCACGTTCACTAATCAAAGTCATTCTATGTGTAGGTGTGCATGTGTAGCCCATTCACTATCTCCATCCATCCCTCACTCCCTCAAGATGCCTGGACCATCATTGTAAATACACACCTGTACTCTGTATCTCCCCCACCTCATTGTAGATTGTAAGCTCTCACGAACAGGGTCGTCTTATTTTGCTTTAATTGTTGCATTGTTAACATTGTTACTTATCACTTGTGTTTTGAAACTGTTAAACTGTAAAGTGCTGTGGTATAATATGTTGGCTCTATATAAATAAAGATTATTATTATTATGCGCCGCAGGTGACTTTACACTGAGCAAAAAAAAGCACAGTGGGCAGGAGATTCTATAAATCCCATCCACCTTGCTGGTACTATAAGACACTGCATTTATTCATGCAGAGAAAATGCGCAGCTTCAGTAATTCACCAAAAACTCATCATAGGAATTTAACCTAAAGCCTCGAAATGATGCAAAAGTAGAGAATATTCATCAGACCAGGTCACCTTCATTCATTGCTCCATGGTGCACATCTGATGCTCACCTGCCCAAGGTAGACACGTCTGAACTTAGGACCACATAATAGGACTCACAGTTATTATTAACTAATTTTGTTACATTTCTCAACATACAATTGTTCTTGGCTTTCTGAGTAGTTGTCACAAATGTAATTCATTAGCTTAGTCTCTGAAAATAACTAGGGGAGTGTGATACATATTTCAGTTTGGTCTAGCGTGATAGATCAATGCCACTAAGTGCTCTTTTAATTAAGTCTATGTTGCTACATTTTGATAGGTCCGTTTTAAGTCTTCCCTAATGGTAAACCTGAGCCATAAATATTGTGCTAAATGAAGCTCAAGAATTCAGCACAACTTTCCTATAGAGTCCAGCAATACGTAGCAGGGCAGAGGCCTTGTGCCTGAACCAGAAAAGATATATTTATCTGACTCCCACTTCTATTTCAATTCACACCTTTTTTTTAGATCACGTTGTAGCTGTCAACAAATAGAAGTGTTGACATGTTTTTTTCCCCCTGGAAGGAATGTGCTGTAAGCGCAGTGTAGTGTATTCCTTCCTACAAATCCACCATGACCTCCATTAGGTTTCGAGGCTTCGCTCCAGTAAATGATGACAGCTGAACCCAGATAATGACAGCTGAAAGGCGATTGCATCAAATCTATAACGTTCATTTCTTATACATTAACCAATTAATGACCCAGCAGTTTTTCATTTTTTGCCCTTTCATTTTTTCCACCCCTTCTTCCAAAAGCCATAACTTTTTTTTTTCCTGTCGACACAGGCATAACAGGCCGGCAGGGGGGCCGGTCGCTGATAGGTGTCACACACAGCGATATCGCTGGTGAGATCGCTGTTGCGTCACAAAACTTGTGACTCAGCAGTGATCTCACTAGCGATCTCGCTGTGTGTGACGGGGGCTTTAGATTGGGAAAACAAGCTGTTCTGCCGTAGTTTTTGAGTTTTGTTTTTACATTGTTCATTTTGCTGTTAAAATTACCTGTCACATTAAACTTGTCTAGTTTTTTTTATTTTAGTGGGGAAAAAGAAATTCTGAAATTTGTGAAAAAAAAATTCTTTTGGTCACCATGTTTTTAGACCCCTATTTTTTTATTTTTTCCTGTATAGTGCTGTATGAGGGCTTGCTTTTGATGCTCTGACTTTTTCATTGGTTCCACTTTGGGGTACATTTGATATCTTGATTTATTTTTATTGTATTTTTTTGCAAAATTGCAGTGACTGAAAAAAACACAATTCTGTCATTTATCCTTTTACAGGGCCATAGGCCATACTCAGATTCACTGATACTCTTTAACAAATGATTGTAGAGGAGGACTGCATGGCTGGGGGCTGGAATTTATGCACCTGCGGTAGTGGGACTGAATAATAAACTAGAATTCAATTATTAAGACGTGTCCCAGCTAGAGATGAGCGAAACGAACACCTAGAGTCTGGTGCTGATCTCCCGGAAGTCCGTTTTAGTGTTCAGAGTTTGGATACTGAGGAGAGAGAGCATTTTGCAGCTTCCTAGCCCTTACCATTTTCCAGCACCAAAGTTCGAGCTCCCATACACTTCTATAGGGTTTGGGTTTTGGAAGAGTTCTGGTACCCGAACCAAAGTTTGAACTAAAGTTCACTCGAACCTGACGAACTCAAACATCCACGGGTCCGCTCATCCCTAGTCCCAACGTGTCAGTAAAGTGTATCTATCTTCTCTTTATCTCTATATGTGCTGTGCAATCTATCTGTTTATCCATCTGCTATATATTATCTATCTGACATCTACTGTCTATGTAATCTATCTACCTATCTCAACTTTCATGTGGTTGCAAGGAAACTGAGCTCAAAAGAAGGAAAACTGAGTTTAAATAGCAAAAATGAGTTTTAGCTATTTAATTTAAAAAATGCCCCAGATGGCGACTATATCCTTTAATTTGTTGCCTATGAAATTATCCTTAGCCTGTACAATATACAGAATATTACTTACAGACTAAACAGACAATCTGTTTCACTGGGGATGAGAACTAATATAAATGAATGTATTCTCAAAATAATCCTGTGAAATATGTCCCCACTATGTAAAGAGTAGTAAATAAGTAAAATGCACATCATTATAAAGGTCTCTTTATGCGTAATTGAATGCTCACAAGCTCATAGGTAACAATAGATGAGTTCATTCCTCGTGTGTGATAAAGATTGTATATGTCATTTAATTCATGTCTGTAGCCAAATGGTAACAAGTCCCTAGAGATACCAGCGTTCCATGAGGCTATGTCATTTACTTGTGAATATTCCAAATTTGCTAGAGCACATACAATAGTGCTGGCGTTGGTCACTGAAAAGCATGAGAAATAGGGCATTTGGGGTCTATATTTTGTAAAGAACGGGTTCCTGGCACAAATTTAATTTTTATTTCTCATTGTGCCATTTTAAGCTGGATTTATATGCTGGAAATCTTTAGGTTGCACTTTGCAGAAGCATTTGTATTGTGTTTCTTACAAAGCACAAGTGCGCAAAAGCACTAATGACTACTAATGGGGGGACTTTCAATCTTGTAAATTGATAGGTTTAGTCCTTGTATATATAAGAAGTTTAATTCCCACCAATTCTGAGAATGGATGAGATGCATCATCACAGTTCCTTCAATATTGTTGCCCCCGCACCACCACCCTCAGCATTACTGCTATATTATTCAAGTAGAGTAGTACTTGCTTAGCACTGACAGTCAAAAATGTGACTCTACTTGGACACCATAATGCTAGTATCCCTGCTTAAGGCCAGGGTCACACGAGCGGAAATTCTCTCATGCATGAGAATCAGATCGATTATGTAAAAGACATTTGGGTCAATTTCTGATTAGACTTTGATTAGAGTGTCACCAAAGTTTAATCAAGTTCTTTTGGATGAGAGAGTCATAGCACAGGTGAGGAGAAGATGGAGAACAAGATTTCTCCTTCTTCTCCATTGTGTGTCATGATGTCGTCTGAGTGCACGCTGATGTTTTCCACACACCCATAGACTTAAATAGGTGAGTGCGATCCGATTTGCGCAGCAACTCACAACATACTGCGATTTTTTTTTTCTCGTGACGAGTAGGCATGACAAAAAAAACATTGAGAATAATATTAGTTAGAGTGATCAATGATTGGAACAGGCTGGCTGCCACGAGAGGTGGTGAGTTCTCCTTCAATAGAAGTCTTCAAACAGAGGCTGGACAGACATCTGTCTGGGATGATTTAGCGAATCCTGCTTTGAGCAGGGGGTTGGACCAGATGGCCCAGGAGGTCCCTTCCAACTCTACGATTCTATGGTCCGAGTGCTATCCAATAAAACATCGGATAGCACTCATTCTAAAAAAGTGACGAAGGTCTCAGGACCAAATAAGTTCACTACTCATGGATTATCCCATAGTGTGAATAAAAATAACTACAATTTATTTGTAGGGCCTGGAAGTTTTTTGTTTCTTAGTAGTATTATTAATATTAGGGCTTGCATCATCCAGACTATCTTTTTACTAAACCAAATTTATAACTCTATGGCAGGCCTGCACAGCATGCAGCCCGCCAAAGGATTGAAGGATGTTGTGTCTGCATGTACTGACGGTGTTTCTAGTGCTGCATTCATGCACTGAAAGTTGTTCTGGCACTGAATTCATGTACTGAGGTACTGCATTAATATGAAAATAGGGGGGGAAGCCAGCACTGCTTAAGGTTAGAACGCATAAATTGGAGTGCATATGCACATAATGTCTAGCTGTATTCAAAAATGAGATATTTAGCAAAAAAATTGATCAATTCAATTGAGCCACCCCGCCGCGCCAAGGCAATCTCATATGGGGGGTCCTACTCTATATATTTTTAATAAATGCTGTGCCATTACGGCCTCCTAAATACATTTAGAGCATGACCACATCAAGTGCAATCTGTACCTGAACATTACTGCACATTGTGCACCTGTGTCTGGACCAACATCGCCCTTCATCTATGTTTGCTGGTCAGGCAATGTGTGGAGGCCATTCCTGATATGTCTGTGTTCAGACCTGGTTGGCCTTCATCTGCACTTGCTTCATCTGGCTTCATGGGAGCGATCCAGCAATGTTCAGGTACAGATTGCACTTGATGTGGTCATGCTCTAAATGTATTTAGGAGGCTGTAATGGCACAGCATTTATTAAAAATATATAGAGTAGGACCCCCCATATGAGATTGCCTTGGCGCGGCGGGGTGGCTCAATTGAATTGATCAATTTTTTTGCTAAATATCTCATTTTTGAATACAGCTAGACATTATGTGCATATGCACTCCAATTTATGCGTTCTAACCTTAAGCAGTGCTGGCTTCCCCCTCTATTTTCTTTTTGTTGGTTTGTGGCTCACCACCACTGTTGCCGTGCACGCTTGGTTATGTCCGCCATAACTTTTCTGTGTTCATTGTGATGGATTAGGCTGCTGTGCACACACACGGCAGCCCCACCCTGCCCCAAGCATTATTTAATTGTGCACCTGTGTCTGGACCAACATCGCCCTTCATCTATGTTTGCTGGTCAGGCAATGTGTGGAGGCCATTCCTGATATGTCTGTGTTCAGACCTGGTTGGCCTTCATCTGCACTTGCTTCATCTGGCTTCATGGGAGCGATCCAGTAATGTTCAGGTACAGATTGCACTTGATGTGGTCATGCTCTAAATGTATTTAGGAGGCCGTAATGGCACAGCATTTATTAAAAATATATAGAGTAGGACCCCCCATATGAGGTTGCCTTGGCGCGGCGGGGTGGCTCAATTGAATTGATCAATTTTTTTGCTAAATATCTCATTTTTGAATACAGCTAGACATTATGTGCATATGCACTCCAATTTATGCGTTCTAACCTTAAGCAGTGCTGGCTTCCCCCTCTATTTTCTCACTGCATTAATATACTGACAATGGTCCTGTCAATGCATTCATGTACTGAAAGTTGTTCTGGCACTGCATTCATGTACTGATAGTGGCTCTAGCACTGCATTCATGTACTGACAGTGGTTCTGGCGCTGCTCCCATGTACTGACAGTGGCTCTGGCGCTTAACTCAAGTACTGACGGTGTTCTGGTGCTGCATTCATGTGTTGACAGTGGTTCTGGTGCTGCAGTTATGTGCTGATAGTGGCTTTAGCACTGCATTCATGTACTGACAGTGGTTCTGGCGCTGCTCCCATGTACTGACAGTGGCTCTGGCACTTAACTCAAGTACTGACGGTGTTCTGGTGCTGCATTCATGTGTTGACAGTGGTTCTGGTGCTGCAGTTATGTGCTGATCGTAGTTCTGATCTTGTACACATGTAGAAATCTATAATTTAATGGCTATGCTAAACTTTAAAGTGTGTTGTGTTGAGATTATGAGGAGGACTTGATGAGTTTATGCTCCAAAAAAATTAAGTTTAAGTTAGCATGTGTTCACACTGATTTTTGAGTAGCATAAACTCTCCAAATCCTTCTCAAATACTCAAAATTTGGTCACTGTGATGTATTAATGTACTGATCGCAGTTCTCGTGATGTATTCATGTAACTGACCCTTTAAAACATTTTTTGCAGCACTTCAGTATGACAGTGTGGCCCTAGGGCCAAAAAATGTATTGCACCCTTGCTGTATGATAATCCAAATTTGTGTTGTAGAGGTGGGTGAAGTCTTGATCTTGAGGTATAGTACTGACCCTAGAAAGAGGCAGTATTTCAACTATATGACATAGGCCTAAGTACAACAGGATAAAACTGTGCGTCTCAGAACTGGACAGATGGAGGCTAAGTAAAGATCCCACACACTAGAGTAGGAGACCTACTATGACTGTACAAAACAGTGCAGCGTATATCTATGAACATGGGGTATAATGCTGAGTTGTTACAAAATTATGTAAAATTGCATAGTACAGAACCCAATGCAAATTAGAAGTTAAATCTCTTTGCAAATACGATGCAATACAGTCAGTAGACAGAGTGGCAGAAAACTGAGTTTTGTAAGTTGCTACAGTGTGAATATACAGTACAAGATCAGAAAACGTACAAATTATTTATGCAGCTTTACAGGAATTGTCACCTTTAAGAATATTTTATGTTATTTGCTGAGTTAGTTATAGAAAATGAATATTACTTACCCTCCCTGTGTTCATCAGCTCTCTGCCGCTGACTGGGTCTTTGAAGTTTGGCTGCAGGGGCTTTTGCCATATACACTGGCAGAGTCGCTGCGATCAGTGATTGGTTGCAGATCTGTTGATTTGATGGCACTGCTGCACGCAAACAACTTTCTTTACAAAGGAGTTTGATACTTGACCACACAACAGCCTTGTACTGAAGCTCCAGAAGCAGTGACTTAGCGAAACTATATGCACTTGGATAAAAAACTGGCTATGGGACAGAAAGCAAAGAGTCCTCGTGTATGTTACAATCTCTAAACTGGCTAAAGTCAGCATTGTGTACTGCAAGGATCTGTGCTAGGACCAATTCTTGTTAATCTTTTTATTAATGACTTTGTGAATGAGATTGTGACTTGCTGATGACACAAAACTATGTAGGACAATAAAAACAGTATATTATATAAAAGATCTGGATAACATTGTCTCCATGGTCAGACACATGGCAGATGGGTGTTAATCATGATATACACGGCCCCCCCTTCCATGTATATATAAACACCCATCAAGCCGCACACAATAAATGATTCTACTCACCTTCCCTCTGCTCTCTCCCAGCGTTGCTGTCATGTTATGATGCTAGCAGCTGATTTCAGAGTGTATATAGTGCATGATGACTCTGCCATGTGCCCCCACATGCTGAGGTCAGCTCCCGGAATATTCACTGCTCCCCACGCCCACGGCTATTGGAGTGGAGAGAGTGAATATTAATTTTCTTTAATAGCGGGCACACTGTTAGCCACAGCTGTTGATTGATCACGTGTGTCTGCTATTAAAGAGAATGAATATTCACTGCTCTCCACTCCCATAGTCTCTCCCACCCTAGGCACCAACTTCAGTGCAGATAGGTGGGCCGGACTATGGGCATGAGGAGCAGTGAATATTAATTTCCTTTAACAGTGGGCAGACGTATTAGCTGCAACTGCCGGATCCTGCCTCCTGTGACTCCCTCCTCTGCCACTGGCGCTCACACCCCCCCCATTCCACAGCCACAGCTGGACTATAAGACGCACCTCCCACTTTCCTCCAAAATTTTGGAGGAAAAAGTGTGTCTTATAATCCGAAAAAAGTCTCATCATAGGAAAAAAGGAAATTGAAGTTTTAGACTCTCCCACTTAATAAACTATACCAGTGATGGTTGAGAACCCATTTACGTATTATTGGTCTGCAGTCAGTAAAAGATCACGAGCTTGAAGTTGATTTTGATTGTTAAAGTTTCTAATGAAGTTCAGTCTGTTCCTTATGTTGCACACTTAATAGCCTGCGGCCTGTCCTGCTATCTTAAACTTGTCAACTTGACTGGTTGTAAGTTTTATGATCTTTGCAATTCCTGCTTCATGTTCTGTCATGAAATATATTTAATCAACTTAGGTTAACTTCCCATTGGTATTTTCATTAAGCTAAATGTGATGTTATCAGTGTTTCCTGGTAGACAGGTAATAGGTATTTTCTATATCAGGACTTCTCCATTTCACCTGTCACACAATGGATGTTTCATTGCACCTTTTCCCCCAGCCTTGATTTCCTTATGTATTCTCAGATACAATATTTGTATGTGAATGTCAGAGGTGATGGAAACTCCCTGATGATGTAAATCACAGAGTGGATCTAAAATGCACATATTGCCTAATTTTGTAAATTGGTGAAGTGAATCTCTGTATTAGAGCAGCCTGAAGGGGTGAGGAATAGAAAGTCAGCTAAGATACTTTGGCGTCATCAAATGTTGTTTTTTCATGAATAGGACATGTATCAGGCCAGTGTGAAATATTTCAGCAACAGTAGCAGGAGCAAATCAGATTTCAGCGAAAACTAGTTTTTTTTTCATTATTGTCAAGTTAGATGTATGTGCAATAACAATAAACAAATGCAACTAAACTGGAGAAGTGTTGAACTTGATGGACCCAGGTCTTTATTTCAACCTATGCAACTATGTAACTATGTAAAAACCATGTATATTATTGCATGTGTCCAAGGTCGGGGAGAGACGAGTTTGTGAAAAATCATCACCCTGACGATTTTCATCCATGTTCCATCCGTATGTTTTTTACATCCGTCTGACATCCGTGTGTGATCCATTTTCATATATCTAGATTAAAAAATGTACATGATCAAATACAACTTCATAAGTAACGGATGCTTTGTTTGGGATGCCATTTTTTTTCGCACCCATGGTCCTTAATGGGCAGGTTTCAAGAGAATAGTGCATGCTATGATTTTTCTTCTCATGCACAGTCAGGCCAAGACAAATATCAATCATCTGAACAGCCCTATTGAATAACATGGGTCAGTGTGCTGTCTGTGTGCAATGTGATCACAAGATCGGACAACACTCTTAAGGGCATGTCACACTAAGAGATATCGCTAGCAATATCGCTATAACTAGTGACGTTATGGCGATATTGCTAGCGATATCGCTGTGTCTGATACTTACCTACGACCGGCTCCCCCGCTGGTTATCGCTGATCGCGCGAAAACAGGCTGGACTGTTTCTCGTCATCAGCTTCCTGCGGCGCTTCCTGCTGTGACAACGAGAGACGCGTGGAGCCGGGCGGGAGGACGCAGGATCGCCTGGTGTGACAGGTAAGTAGCGACCCCCGTCCCCAGCGATGTCGCTGGTGAGATCTGCCTGTGTGGCAGCTCACTAGCGACCACTTAGCGATGTACCAGCGATCCTGACAGCGTCATATCGCTGGTCGGGATCGCTGGTACATCGCTAAGTGTGACAGTACCCTTAAGGGTACTTCACACATAGTGAGATTGTTAGCCAGATCGTTGAAACGTCACAGGTTTTGTGACGCAACAGCGACCTCACCAGTGATCTCGCTACGTGTGACACATAGCAGCGACAGGCCCCCCTCTGCGATATCGATGATCGTGCTCGAATGTACTAGGCCATTTTTTGATCATTGGTGTCCCGCTGGCCAGCATGCATTGCTGTGTTTGATGCCATAACAACGACGAGCGACCTCAGAACTCAGGGATGAAAGCGTGATTTTTCTTTGTCTTTTCAACGCCCCCTCAGCTCCGATTGGTGGTCTCAAATTAGGATCTTTGTAGCGTTTCCTTTTATAGGTTAGCTATCAATTATATGCAATCATAACATTTAACATGTACAGTTATAATAATCGTGTGTCCCCGTGTCAGTGACTGTGGATCCACGAATAAATAGCGCACTAGCGACTCAGACAGGGACGCTGAAGCAAACCGCGTAGTGATAGTGCAGTTGTGGCCACTAATCGGAGCAGAGGGGCATGGAAAAGGCAATGCTTAAGCACGCCTATCGAGGTCTGAGTTGTCAGAATAGCTGCTGTGTGACAAGGTCCCAACGACCGCCGATGTCGTCATACGGATCGCCGTATCGTTGCTGTGTCGTTGAGGAGATCTGCCTGTTTGACAGCTTACTAGCGACCATGTAGCGACATACCAGCGATCCTTACCAGGTTGTATCGTTGTCGGGATCGCTGGAGCGTCGCTATGTGTAACGGTACCCTTATATTTATACTCTTATCTACCCAAGCCCTTAGGCTACATTCACACATTTGAGTAACATGCCTGAGTACTGACCGATTTTTTTCTGAGACAAAACTCAGACTCGTAGAGTAGAATCATTTTTTCACACATCCTTTAAAATCACCGATCAAGAATGAGATTCCTGTGACAGAGCAGATCCTATTCTGATCTATCTTTGTGGAATCAGGACTATGGGAGACTGTAAGACATAGATGCAAGTCGGAAGGCGATTTGCTTTCATTTTACATTTACGTCTCTCAGATCTGTTGCTTATTAAATTGCAATAAAAACATGTGACTTTTCAAGGATTTTTATTGGCTTGGAAGCAAGCACAGCTCTTCAGAGAAAAACGAAAAGAAAATGAATGCATCTAGAATGCCACTTGGATGACACCAAAGGAAAAAATTGGTCCATTACGGATGTTAACATCAAATCTATGTGTGAATCTAGCCTTATGCCAACATACAAGTAATAATACTTTGCTACATATACTAAATATTTTTAATCTGAAGATTCATAAAGTTTCTTTAGGTAAAGTTTCTTCAGTTGTATCTTGAGCAGATCACAACTTTTCAGTCTCTTTTATTTTCTTACTTCCTGGTTTCTAAGGGGCGGGCCCTCATCCTTGAGTGACAGTTCTGGTGAATAGTAGAACTGTAGTATTAGTAGAACTATAAAGCTCATCACAACATCAGCTAATACACATTGTTAGCACCACGCTGGATCCGTGCTCTGACAGGCCTGGTCTCCGGTGTGTCACTTCACTCACTCGCGCTGCAGTTGGTTCTTCCCTTCCCCATCCTCTACATGCTTCCAACAGAATTTCCAGCCTGGCCTCCAGCCATGTCCTTAGAGCATGCGCGCACTCGCGTCCTCTTAAAGGGCCAGCATGTGCACTTGCTATTTCCTCCCCAGCCAATGACTGTGGGGCATTATGTATATAGTACTTCCTCATCACTAGGGAGGTGCCTGAGCAACCTTCCTGTTCTTCAGTCTTAGTTGTGTAAGGTTCATACCAGTCCTTGCTGCACTCTGGTGCAGAGCCTGCCTGCTGCACTCTGGTGCAGAGCCTGTCTGCCTGCTGCACTCTGGTGCAGATCTTGCCTGCTGCACTCTGGTGCAGATCTTGCCTGCTGGACTCTGATTCGAACTCTGCCTGCTGCACTCTGATACAAACTGCCTGCTGAACTCTGATATGAACTCTGCCTGCTGCACTCTGATACAAACTCTGCTACACTCTGATTCAAACTTTGCCTGTTGCACCATCCAGTCTGTCCTTCTGGGTCCAGCTGCTGAGCATCTGTTGGTCTGTCCTGGAGTGGCACCTGTCATTCATCGGGAGCCAAGTCTAACCTCACCATCAGAGGCTCTAGTGAACAGTCGCTTAGTCACGCCCCTCCAGGCTCTCCACGGTCCAAGGCACAATGGTTCCACAAAGCACGTCTGTGACACACATTCAGCCCTCAATGCTTTGTTTTGGAGTTTACTCTACTATCACTGTATTTACACTTGGGGATAACATTGCATGTGAATAAGCACACAGCTCCGGACAGCAAGAGCAAAGCTGTAATTATGAGACCTACTTTGAAAGTTGCTTGGCTGGTGATTTATAGCTGCATCTCTTCAGAATATGAGAAGGAGGGGGAGAAAGGAAGTGAAGTGAGAAGATAACTGTTGAGCACAAGTCAATGGGCTTGAGAGAGCTGACTGGGATATTAAGAGTTAACCCCTCTTTTGATATGTAACTACTGCTTGTTCTAGGCCAGGGTCTGGAGGTCAAGCTTCATTGAAACCAACTATACCATATAAAAGATAAAATCTCTCATTGCTGGAGAATATGGCAGAAAAAGCAAGTCAGTTGCAAACTTGCTTATTTGCATGATGACTAGCTAATTAGAGAAATTTAAGAACTTGAGATTACCCTTTAAATGTACACTTAAACCATATCAAGATCTGATTGTGTAGGCTCAAAAAAGGGTTAAAAGCAGCTTCTAGCTAGAAATGTAATTACAGTGGTTTTCATTACACCATCCCTACACTCCAGTGATAGTGGCAATAATTCTTCAATCATGGGCCAGAGATATACCTGATGGTAATGAAATGAGACATAACGAAAGATTGGTGATATAAAGAAATGAGGGTGAAAATCAGTTCATGAAAGAGCCATAAAAAAATATTCAGAATTGAGAGTCCTCAGTGGTTGATACCTTTTAATGGCTAACTGAAAAGATGGTAACACATTGCAAGCTTTCGAGACTACTCAGGTCTCTTCATCAGGCATTGACTAACACAACATCTGAAGAATCACATATTTATGCACAACACAGCACAGCACAGAAAAAATGCAATAGATGAGACAAGTGACGTGAAGGAGAATTATGATTATGGGAGAGGGAGAAATATAAACATTGCTCCAGTTCATAGATAAGGAGTCTGGATGTTTTATTGTCCTCTGATTGGGGTCTCCTAATGTGTTGTGATGCCCCCACAAGGTCTTAACAAATTCCTTAATTGATGTAAAAAGACATAAATCCATGCGACACATTCATTCCAGCACTGAGAGTGTCAAAGGTCGTTATAAAAGAGCCATAATCATTCATTCATTGACCCTATACCCTTCTCAGATACAGGGAAATAAAACATCCTTTTACTACAAATCTAGATAAAAAAAACTGTCAGAAGCTCATATTTCCGCGAAAAGTGTTAACCTGAGGAAGGATCACTATATAAATCCTCAGTAAATATTTTTTAACATGCAAATAGCATATCACAGTAATATAATCATCTCCATCATTACATGCACTGGGTTATACACTGGAATGTGATATCAAATGAAAAGACCCCATTGACCGCAATTGGACGTTTCGCACAATATAAGCGTTCTTTTCACTGTAAAGGGAATTGTATGCTCCTATATACACATAAATGAGGTATAAATATTATCCCACTGGGCTTCACCCAATGGTTAAATACACAAAATGAAGAATTCCTGCACCCGACAAAGTCTCCACAAATAGAGTTTAAGCAGTTCTGAAAGTTTTCAGGCGTATCACTTCATCAGATAATAGTGGTAATACTTGAAGCATACCACAAATATCTAATACTAGCATATACCGGCAGATGAAATTACAGAGCTGGATCTTGTGAGTGACATTTTTCAATTTCCTCTGGACGTCCAGTAACTAAACCTTCTTTGCAGATGGTGTGGTGCCTGTATAAAACTTTGTGTTGGATAAACAATCATAAATGAATGCCTTTCCATGTCGGACCAAAGTATATTGGCCTTTTAAGTAGTAAGAGTAGTGGTTATATTTTGCATCCTGAACTAGTGTTAAAACACATGTTCATCATTTGACTATGCAAACATAGAAGAGTGTCCCTGCTTTGCTGAATTATAATGGTAACCTGACCTCTGTGTCTCCAGGCAGTGGGTCACTACATTACTCTGGTCCAGACTCACGGGTTTAGAATACAATTAGGCTACATATTAGTTTAAATTTAAAGAAAGTAGGTTTATTGATAGAGACTGCTTAGTGCCTATATAGTCAATCTGCATCTTATTCTTCTCTATCAAGAGTAAATTACAGTTCCTGATATTAATGGGGATGGTATAGTTAAAAACAACTCCAAATTTTAAAAGATAAGAAACAGGGACACACACACATATTATGATGTCATGGCACTTTTTATTTTATGTCAAACCAGTAGATTATGGCAATAAGGGAGGGATTTTTGCTTTTGGGGCAACAAGGTTTAGTGCCACACTTGGGTACTGCCCTTGTAAGACCATGAGCTACTTCACTGGGCACGATAGCGTTAGTTAGAATTCCCTGTTTACTTCATCTGCTGTCCACAGAGTTCCACAGACTACGAGGTTTTCTCATTTGAATTGGGTGAGATCTTATTACAGCGGTGTGAAAAAGTGTTTGCCCCCTTCCTGATTTCCTATTCTTTTGCATGCTTGTCACACTTAAATGTTCCAGAACAAATTTAAATATTAGACAACTATAACACAAGTAAACACAAAAGGCAGTTTTTAAATGAAGGGCTTTATCATTAAGTTTAAAAAGAAATCCAAACCTACAGGGCCCTGTATAAAAAAGTGATTGCCCCCTTCCTAAAGCATAAATTAACTGTGGTTTATCACATCTTTGGGAAAATGAGTTCAAATTCCCTTGCCACATCCAGGCCTGATTACTGCCACACCTGTTCTCAATCAAGAAATCACTTAAATATAACCTGCCTGACAAATTGAAGTAGACCGAAAGATCCTCAAAAGCTAGACATTATGCCGCTATCCAAAGAAATCCTTGAACAAATGAAAAACAAAGTAATTGAGATGTATCTGGAATAGGTTATAAAGCCATTTTAAAAGCTTTGCGACTCCAGTGACCCACAGAGAGAGCCATTATCCACATATGGAAAAAAACATGGAACAGTGGTGAATCTGCCGGACGACCAAAATTACCCCAAGAGCGCAGAGACGACTCTTCCAAGAGGTCACAAAAGATCCCACATCAACATCCAAAGAACTCTTGCCTCAGTTAAGGTCAGTGTTAATTACTCCACCATAAGAAAGAGACTGGGCAAAAATGGCCTGCATGGCAGAGTTCCAAGATGAAAACCACTGCTGAGTAATAAGAACATAAAGGCTCGACTCTGTTTTGCCAGAAAACATCTTGATGATCACCTAGACTTTTGGGATAATACTCTGTGAACTAACAAGACAAAAGTTGAACTTACTGGAAGTTGTATGTCCCATTACATCTGATGTAGAAGTAGCAGAATTTCAGAAAAGTCACATCATACCAATGGTAAAATATGGTGGTGGTGGTGCTGGGATGGTCAGGGCTCTTTTGCTGCTTCAGGACCTGGAAGATTGCTGTGGTAAGTGTAACCATGAAATCTGCTATCAAAAAATCCTGAAGGAGAATGTCTGGTTATCTGTTCATGACCTCAAGCTGAAGTGCTTTTGGGTTATGCAGCAGGATAATGATCCAAAACACACCATCAAGTCCACTTCTGAATGGGTTAAGAAAAACAAAATTAAGACTTTGGAGTGGCCTAGTCAAAGTCCTGACCTTAATCCATTTGAGATGTTGTGGCATGACCTTAAAAAGGCAGTTAATGCTCGGAAACCCTCCAATGTGGCTGAATTACAACAATTCTGCAAGTATGAGTTTGCCAAAATTCCTCCAGAACATTGTAAAAGACTCATTGCCAATTATCGCAAACACTTGACTGCAGTTGTTGCTGCTGATGGTGGCCCAGCCAGTTATTAGGCAATCACTTTTTTACACAGGGCCCTGTAGGTTTGGATTTCTTTTTCCTTAATAATAAAGACCTTCATTTAAATCTGTAGTTTGTGGTTACTTGTGTTATCTTTGCCTAATATTTAAATTTGTTTAGTGATCAAAAACATTTAAGTGTGACAAACATGCAAAAGAATAGGAAATCAGGAAGGAGGCACACACTTTTTCACACCACTGTATTTACTACTGGCACAGTTAATAAATTACACTTTAGTACCCAGTAACTATGTGATGTTGGTGTAAATCCATACCATCCTCTGTGTCTTATATATAGGTTGTTTTTACCTGGTTCGTCATATGATGTGTCTGGGATTATCCCTATGTTTTTAGAATTATTCATTAAAAGTTATATTTTATTATTATTAGAGTGTCTTCTTCCTGCTTACTTCACTATGCAAAACCAGTACCTTAACTTCACTCAATCCTACATATGTACCTAGTGAGGTCCATTAGTGTCCTTACTAAGTATGATATGCCTTTAATGGCCCCTACAGTATCCTTAACAAACACTATGATGCCTTCACATTCCCCTCACACACAATATTGTACCCCCATACACAGTATTATGTCCACACATTGCATGCCCCCCACACAGTATGATGTCCCTACAACCTTCACACACAAATACACACACACAGTATGATACCCTCCCAGTACATTCCCTCCTCACACATTTTGATGCCTCACAGTACATTCCCCCTAACACAGTATGATGCCTCCACAGTACATGCCTCAACACTCAGTATAATGTTGCCATAGCTCTCCACACATACTATAATATTCCACCCACACACTACACAATAATCCCACAGTACATTCCCCCTGCAAGGTCTGATTCCCCCCACAGAACACCCACACAATATCATGCCCCCACAATGTACATACATTTGCACAGCTCTACTATATCCAAAGTGTCTACTGGGTCTTTACTGGGGCCTCTGATGGTGAGGATAGGCTGGGCTGCCAGTTGACACCAGGCAACCCTCCAGGGCAGTCTGCAAGACTGCAGCAGCTGACCAGATGGTCACCAAGGCACAGGTATAAGGTACAGGAAGGAAAAGTTAAAGATGTGGTCAGACAATCAGAGGTCAGGGCAGGCAGGACAGGTTCGATACACATAACTGAGGTTAGGAGCAGAGACATCATCAGTATGGGTAAACAAGCTGGGTCATGCATAAGCAAAGTGCTGGTAGACTAGGAACCAATGTTTGGGCAAAGAGTGATGGGAGGAGCTGCCTCATATAGAGCTTGCTGGTGAAAAGGTGTGGACTATACTGCGGTGTTCCTACCCCTGAAGACACCAATCGCGTCATGTGTGTTTTATAATGTGAATAGTGTCCTGCATCTTTTAGTATATGTCATGTGATATGTTTGCAATGTGTGCTATGCAATGTGCATAAGTAATGTAAAAGGTTGGTAGTGTACAGTATAGGACAGCATAGGGTAAGACATAGTATAGGGCTTAGGACATAGCATAGACAGGATAAGGTAGTTGACAGTAGTTACTTATAGACATTAGGGTAAAGATAGTGTTACTGTTCAGGACTAGCCCACAGTGAGAGGGGCTATGTAGGCATGCAGAGGAGACTTTCTAATAGTAATATAGGGCCAAGATCAAGTTTGTGCAAGAAGCAAGAGCTGGACAGCAAGGAAAGTACACAGTGTTTTGGGTAGTACTAGGCCTTACAAGAATTCCCTGCGGACATTCCGGCAATGTCCAAAGCTCAAGGCTCGATTCAGGTGCCATGGCGAGCACTTTAACCACATGTGGGATAGGTAATGGATCTCAAATGTACTGTGGATCTGGACTAGGAATCGCAAGGACTGATAGGATCGGTGGATGTAGGGATAGTCCAGGAAGAATAGATATAAATGTAGGAAATGTACTGTACTAAGTAAACAGGAAATGGAGTGTGTTGTGATTGATACTGCATGTTAAAATCTGATGCCCTTGAACTGTTGAGTTCTGTGTGTTGAAACGAACTGAGTTTTGTGCAGTGGCTCCTGAAATTTAAGACCTCGAGAAAGCTGAGACCTGCGGCCTACAAGTGAGTGTAATGCACCCCACACAGGATGGCACATTTGAACTGGGACATGATTTTTCCGTAAAGTGCCAGGACGAAGTGGAGCAGCAACTCGCCCACGACTATCGTACTGCGGCACCTTAAACTGGCATGGGATAGACTGGGCAATCTAATCTCTGTAGGATACAGCAGAGCTAAATTCCTGCACAGACTGGCCATGCCTCCCTAAAGCCAAAAGGAAACACATTCAGATGCAGCAGTGCTGAGGAGTGCCGCAAGAGGTAAAACTCAGCGAGCTGGCCTGACGCATAGGGAAGCCATGTGGTGACCATGCTGAGTAGCATGGTGCTGAGGAGGCATGCGAGTCACTGCTGTGACACCATTTATATATTGTTATTCTTTAAATGTGGGTTTATGTATATGTAGTGCAGTGTGAGTGTATTAATTTACCCAACTATTTCCACTTTCTCTTGTGTATAGCACCATTCTTCTCATCTTCTCACTGGCATCACTAGAGTTGCAACTAGCCAGATTACTCTATGCCCTATGCGTCAACTGGAAGTCTCTTTTACAATAAAGGCCTAGTGAGCTTTGTTCTGACGCTCCATAAACTTACATTTTAACTTACATTTTAAAAGCCACCTCAGAGTCACGCAAAACGCAGTGTGACCCAGAAAGTTTGCAGAGCGGTGATGTTACTGAGGAGGAGGAGAAGAATGACGGACACTGGAGGGAGCAGTGGTTTTGGCTTTGAATTCATGTAATAACGGTGGTTCTGGTGCTGAATTCTTGTACTAACAATGAGTCTGTCAGTGCATTCATGTATTGAAGGTGGTTCTGGTGTTACATTCATGTAGTGACAGTGGTTCTTATCTTGTACACCTGTAGCAATCTATAACATGATCCTTGGCTGTGATAAATCTGAAAATTCCTCAAAACTTACAGTTTTGAGATTATGAGTACGATTTGGCAGGTTTCAGCTCTATTTTTGGTCCAAAAAATCAGTGTAAGTTAGTGTGTGTTTACATTGAGTTTTGAGAGCAGAAACTGAGCAGAAACTCAACAAATCCTTTTCAGACACTCAAAACTTGGTTCTGGTAATGTATTCATGTAAGAACGCCTTAACATTTTTTTGAGGGCCATGGCATTGGATCAGTTTGACCATTTTGCTTTTGGACCCAAAATGAGTACCCCTGCACCAAATGGACATTTCAGCTTCAGTTCTTTCCCTGTGCTCTTGTCTTAATACACCCTGAAGGACATTGCACTAGTGTGAGAATTACCTGGTGGCTGAAGGACTGCCTGATAAAGTATGGAGGTCTACAATTGCAATGGATTTGTTGTGAGATTAAAGTGAGAATTAAAATCTAAGGGAATCCCTGGTTGTTACCCTTTAACCCATAATCAGGGGTCTGGAAGCTGTAAAGGATCCTCAGGGTAGATTCTGTCAGCATCAACAAACTGATTCAAGATTCCAATGCATAGTGGCAGAACAAGAAATGAGAAGCATATTTAGAGAAGCCAAGGTCAAGGAAGATGGAGTTCACATTCAAAAGGCAAAAGATAAGGCCAGTCCACAGAACAGAAATGAGGTCAGAATACAAGTTGGTAGCTAGGGTAATTAACTATTGGCTGAGGAAAATGACTGTGGGTGGAAACTGGCCTTTTAAGAGGCAGAGATTCATAGGTTCCAGTCAGCAGGCAGTAAAGGTGAGCAGGACACCATGCAGATACCAGGAAGACCATAGCCTTAGAGAATAGGAGTACAGCAATGGCAAGAAAGAGAATTGTGACACTTACATAAGTGGCTGTAACTTTTCAAAAATGTTCGGGTCTGACCATGTTTACTGTAAAACTATTATAATACTGCACCCTATAGAGAATGCCAAAGACTAATAAAGATCTACTTATTTAGGAAATGTTACATTTAGTACTGGGTTATCAGTTCACACAGATGTTCTTATATTGTGTGGACAAGTTTAAAGGTTGGTTTTGTTTTATCAGAGGTTTATCTAGAATTATTATTAGAGGGAATATGTCACCAGGTTTTTGCTACCTCATCTGAGAGCAGCATGATGTAGGAAAAGAGAAGCTGCATTCCACAATGTATCATTTAGCTTACACAATCAGAGTTTTTAGATGTAGCATGAAGCAGAGCTCAGAGCTAACCCAGCCCACACCACAGCTTTGTGTGTACTTTGTCTATTGACAGTGAGCTGCTTATCAGAATAGGGGGTGTGGTCAGTCTACCAGGCAGTAATAAAATAATGGTGATAAAACATTTATTATGTGGAAACAGCAGGCAGGCTAGTAAGTGACACATTTCTGAATTCAGTGTTTTAACCCACACCATGCTGTACACAGATTCCCTTTCAGGCCCATAGCAAAATGAGACTTGCCCTTATTACCTGTTAACAGTAAACTGAAAACTTACCAGCCTTTGTTTAGTTTCGGGAGATTTCCTGCTTTCAGTAAACTATTATCCCCAGACACAGTTTTGTGTAAACTAAAACTGGGCTTTACTAATTTTCCCCAGGTCTCGCACTGTGTCTCTGCTGCTGCTCTGATCTTCTTTATTTGGCTCTGTTGTTTCTACTGACATGATGACAGC
This sequence comes from Dendrobates tinctorius, assembly GCF_039654945.1. Taxonomy (NCBI): domain Eukaryota; kingdom Metazoa; phylum Chordata; class Amphibia; order Anura; family Dendrobatidae; genus Dendrobates; species Dendrobates tinctorius. The sequence continues at coordinate 29,265,261 of NW_027361690.1, forward strand.
GCTGCGGTCAATCACTGAGCTGTATGTTGCGCAAAAATTATTCAAAGTGTTTTATGCCAGTTTTTTGTTATAGACACTTTGATTTATCAGCCCTGGTGTATTTGCATCTAAGTAGATGAAGCTTGGCATAAATAAGGGGGATAACTTGAGATTCTCTATTCTTAAAACCTTGTGAGACATTGTCAGTTCCTATAAAAACTTTTCATAAGTCATGCTCCAGTTATGTCAGTCTAATAGTACAGTACATTCCTCTATCTTTACAAGTGTGGTTATGAAAGAAAACAACAGAAGATTACAATGTATCAGAATACATCAAACTGCTAGATCTCATGTTCAAGAAAAGTATCCTAATCTGGAAATTACATATTGTTTTTCTGGGAAAATATGTCCAATTAGAAAATTGAGTATTTACCTAGATTGTGTGGTGAGCTTGGGTATGCAGATATATCCTATGCTGGCTCCATGTACAAGGACTGTATAAACTATACTTAGCTATTTTAATTGCTAAATAGTAATAAACCATGCTTTAGTTAGTTTTCATGTCTGAGTTTGTCAGGTTTAATTCAAATATCCCTAAGGGCTTATTCACTGGTCAGTGTTTTCACATACTCGAACTGAGCAATTGCTAATGCTTGGATGCTTGTGTCGAGTAACAAGTATAACGGGAGTCAATAGGAAATCCAAACATTTTTCCAGCAGACCCCACAAGGAGGTTTGGAGGGCAGTGAAAATGTTGAAACGGATAGAAAAAGTGCTGAATGAAAGGAGAACAGTATGGGAAAGATCCCTGGAAGCATCTCTGACTTTCAGATTGCCGCTGAGAACAATGGTGTCACACTTTTACTCCACTTTAAGGACTGGCAATAAAACATTCAAAATTGAAGAGAAATTGGAATTTACAAGACAAAAATGTTAAGAAACATTCTTTCCTGTATAATGACTTGTATATAAGGCAACATTTAAAAAGGATTAAAAAAATAATAGTTTTAATAGTACTATTAATAGTAAACCAAAATTGAAATTTTTATTAAAAAATTGAAAATTTCAGTGTAATTTATGAAGGTAGAATGTATTGGAAGAGGAAATCGGTTACCCCCCCTGTATTAGGCATAAAGGAGGGCCTCGTATACATTCTGCTCAAATTCTCATGTAGTGGTGTTCCCAGACTTAAAAAGGCTATTCACTAAGTGCAAAGGTTGACAAAAATCACAAGCAGGGTCATCCATACACCTTTGAAGGCACCAATATAGTGTCTCATTCAAATATTGTAAACAAAGTGTAGTCGTGGTACTCCTACACTTATAAAAGCTCTGCACACATTGCAAATGTGATGCAGTGACCCCTGTGACAGCTAGGGGGCGCTGTATGGGCTTCCCAGGACATGCATGCAGGCGTTTCCTTTATTGTGATGGGGAAATGGTGAGCGGCAGGGTTGTGAATGGCCGATATGTATCACAAGGGTGGGTGCCTTGTGATGGAAGCTGGAACAGGTGTTAATCAGCAGAGGTACTGCTGAGGGTTTGCTGCAGTGTAATAGGGAAAGTTTCCAGGTGGCTGTTGAGATGGGTGGACCAGTCACCTACAAACCCACCCAGGGGCATGTCTCTGAATGCTCAAAGTATATGTGTGTGTATGGCTGGGTGTCTGAAAAGGACCTGCAATGAGGTCATAGCCATGTGATCATCTGTGGGTGTGGCTATGGACCATATAATGTGCCTGAGGTAGAGCACAAGGGGAGAGAGTGTGTACCTGGATGGTTCAGGGTGGAAGGTCCTGGAGGGTCTAGGTGTTGGAAGGTGTGCTACCTTCCTGAATAGCACCTGCTGTGACCTTGGACCTGGTGAGGCAGGTCCGGTGTGTTGGGAGACGCAAGGAGTAGGGTTGGATCCCTGAACAGGACCCGGACCGGCCACGGGTGTGAGCAGAGTCTTTGATGGCCTGCGTTTGGGGAAGCCACTGCCCAGCTGTGGTTCTGGAACCATGGGGCGGCCTAGTGAATAAGGCACTGTCCGGATCGGTGAGCCCAGTGCGGCTGCCTCCCCAGAAGAAAGGACTAACAAAGAGTCGGCGTCTGGAGCAGGAGCTCGTCAGAGGTAACCCCCCCAAAAGGGGGAAATAACTTTGTTGAGGCTATAGAGCCTGTTACTGGACATGGCACAGCCTGTGTGGCCTCAGAACTGAGAGAGCGGAGCTCTAATGTGAACACTGATCTATCTGATTGTTTTTTTTTGTGTTGCCTTATATGGTTTATGCCGTTCAATAAACCACATAGACTGTTTAACGGAAAGTGTTCCTGTGTGACTTGAATGCGCTGCCAAGTGAGTGTCCCCCATTACACTCAGTGAGCGCTGCCTTACACAAAGGATACAAAAAATTACAAGCAGGGTCATCCGTACACACTTCAAGGCACCAACTGGAGTGCCTCAGTCAAATATTGTTAACAAAATGTAATAGTGTTATTTCTATACTCATAAAAGCTCTGCACACAGCCTGCCAAAAACTACAAACAGGGCCATTCATACACCCTTGAAGGCACCAAATGGAGTGCCTCATTCAAATATTAAGAAAAGTGTAGTTGTGGTACTTCTACACTGATAAAGGCTGTGCACACAGTGCAAAGCTAGAAATAAATTCTGAGGATCATCCATACAAAGAAAACCCCAAATAAGCAAGAAAAAACCCTTAAATATGACCCTAGGACAGATACCTGTGTGTTTTAGGTTGATTTGCTCCCCACATTCGCGCATTGACCCATTGAGGTTTTTCTCCTAAAATGGTCCCCTGATGAACCCCTAACAAAGGAGGGGATGAAATGCCTTTGGTCAAAGGGACAAAAGGGATCATTCATGACAACTGAGACAAAATGGATTGTCTATGACATCTCTCAGATAAGTTGTTCCTTGGATTCTAATAAATTTTTGTGGCTATTTAAAACTTTTTGATGGGTACTTTATCTGCAGTCTATTGTTGATATATAGGTGCATAAGATTTTTCTATGACTAAATAAGCAGTATGGATGTGTCTATCCATTGTTGTGGCAGGCTGCTTTATAGGGAATATGGAAATATATAAAGTACAAATGTACCATCATGCTTTGTTTGCTGACTATTTGGGACTTACTAATTGGCACTGGGTGTTCCATATGGCACCTCCTATAGCTGTTTAAAGACTGGCATTGTATCAGGAAAGATATTCAGAATCCTAGCAGGAACTTTATTATGTGATTCTATCACTTTTGTGCTGTATACATATGTGTATGTTTATTAGGGGTAGTTAGGGTCTTTGAGGGAAAGCAAACGGTGAGCAAGGGTGCCATATTGAACTCTTACAGTGCCACCCTCAACTGTCAGGCAGGATAACATATTTACAAGGGCCGACAATGGTCAGCCTGCATGCTATACCTCAATATCACCCAAAATTACCCCTATGCTCTTATAAGGGTTTGTCTATATATTAATATCGATACCTATTTAAATATTAGTAATAAAGGTTAATTTTTAAAGTTTTTTTTCTTGCTTATTTGGTTTCTTTTTTGATAAGTGGACCCAACGTATTCTATTTTTCTACACATTTTTTTGAGTCATCCATACACCTTTGAAGGCAAAAACTGGAGGGTCTCATTCAAATACTGAAGATTAAAAACACTTTATGTACTGCTGTCATCTGGTGATTTGGAAAAGTTGTGACTAAGGCCGGGGTCACACTGAGTTATAGGCAGTCCGTTGACGGACTGCGTTACACTGCGGTATAACGCGGTGTAACGCAGTCAGTTAATGCCGCCATTGAGCCCCATTGTCGGGCGCATCGCGACGCACGCCATAAAGCGGCACACGTTCGCGATGTGTCGTCATTCGCTGACGGAGCCTCGGACGCGGCCGGCAGCATCTGAGGCTCCGTCACCGCTAGCTCAGATGAATCATCAGTGCTATCACAGATGATTCATCTGCGCTAGCAGGTATAGCATAACTCGATTGCGTTATGCTATACCGTTAGCAGTCCGTCAACGCTATGCGTTGAACGGGCTGCTAAAACTTGATGTGAACCTGGCCTAATCCAGACTTTGTTCATTTTTATCAGAGTGAGCCTATCAGCATTTTCTGTTGACAGGCGAAAGCTCCCGTCTGCTATGACCCCACCCTAGTGGCGCTAAAAACCCGCTCAGACAATACGCTAGCGGCAGGGCAGCACAACACCTCCAAGTCATAGAGGGAAAGCTCATGCCAGGTGTCCAGCTTTGAGACCCAATAGTTGAAGGTAGTAGAAGAATTAGGGAGTACGCTGGTTGTGTCAGCCAGGTATTACTTGACCATCTTTAAAAACTTTTCCTCCTTGTCAAAAATACACAGTCATCAGGGATTGGATGCTGGAATGGTGTCAAGAAATTGGCAAAGGCCTTTGACAGTGTTCCTCTGCTATACCTGCTGTGTGTCTCACTCGCCTCTCCACCTTGGTTGAGTTAGGAAGCTTGTCACCTGCCTCTAGCGTTGTCTGATGGGAATTTTTTCAACTTATTTTCCTCAATGGCCTTCTGCTATAGCACCATTTTAGTAGACCTCTCCGCCTCAGGAAGGAGAGATGCAATGTTCTCCTTGTAGCTTGTGTCTAGCAGGGAGAACATGCAGTACTTTTTTTGGCAAGACCAATGTAATACAAGGGTCATGGGAAAGGCAGCGGTACATAAAGTTGGCCATATGTGCCAAGGTCTGTACAACCAACACTGTCTCCACCATGATGACAACTCTCGATCTCCTCCTCACACTGTCCCTCCTCATTGTCCTCAGTCCATCCACGTAGAAGAGACAGAATACAGAATGAACCTTGTGTGGGTACTAGCCTCTGTTGCAATAACAATCAGCTCCTGCTCCTCCTCAGCCTCCACGTCCTCATTATTACCCAATCCACTCTGAGCAGGTGAGATCAGGCTGGGCTGGGTAGTATCTCTCTATCTCCTGTCTTCCTCCATCTCCACCTGGTCAGCAGTGACTGTTTAAGTGGGCACAGAAGTGGGATCGTTGCGCTGATTATGGCATCATCGCCGCTCACAAACTTTATCTTCAAAGTCTTGAAGAACCCGCACAAATGTCAAACATCCATGCCCAGTTCTTCAGTTGTTATGTTTGGAGGCTGACCAGAATACCGACATGCTTGTTGGAGCTAGTATTCCACAACTGACCTCTGCTGCTCACAAAGCTTTGTCATCAAGTGCAATGTGGATTTGCAGTGTGTGATGATGTTGCACCAGTCGATGAGCTGGCACTTGCATGCGCTGCTTCACTGCCAGAGAGGCGGCAGCTGTAGCTGACTTGCAGAAATGGACACTGACACAATGTAAATTGACCAGAAGCTCTGGCAAGTCTGGGTAGGTTTTCAGAAACTGCTGAACTACCAAGATGAGCATGTGGGTTAAGAATGGAACATGTGTGAGGTTGGCAAACTTCACAGCTGCCACCAGCTTACAGCCATTATCACACACGACCATGCCTGGTTGTAGGTTCAGCTGCAAGAGCCATATATCTGTCTTTTCTGTTATTCCTTTCAATAACTCAGGCATGGTGTGCAGTTTGTCTCCTAGACATAATAGCTTCAGCAAGAGGGGGTGCAGGAACTGGTGTAGGAGGTGGAGGAAACCCTGATAGAAGTAGGGCCAGCAGTCCTCGACATTGGTAACACATGTGCCGTGCTAGGGTGGGACTTGGCCCCGACCTCCACAATGCTCATTTTGTGTGCTGTCAGGGAAATGTAGCATCCCTGGCCACAAGTGCTTGTCCATGTGTTGATTGTTAAGTGGAAAATCCCAGTAAGCGCATTGGTAAAGGCATGAGTGATGTTCAGTCGAGGAGCAGGGGCACCATCACTCGCATACAGTTAGGTCCATATATATTTGGACAGAGACAACATTTTTCTAATTTTGGTTCTAGACATTCCCACAATGTGTCATGGTCCAGTCCGGAGTTTATTTTCTGCTGTCTTCACTCCGGACTGGTCATGCGGGAGTTAATCTCAGCCTCGTTCTGGAGCTAGCTGGGCTATTTCAGTCTCTCACAGCCTGCTAACCAGTGTTAGTGATAGCTCAAGCTTCCAGTTTAGAGCCTCTGACCATTGTACCTTGGTGATCCTCCTGCCTCTGACTGATATTCACGTGTATGACCCGAACTGATTTCTGACCTCGTCTCTTGGTATTCGTCTCTGCTGTTACGTTCCCTCTCTGGCATCTGACTCCCCGGCTTGTACCCTGACCACGTATTTCGTCTCACGTTTTGGACCCCGTGCTCATGTTCTGGCTTTCTGACTCTCGGCTTGGTATTTTGACTACGTGTATTGCTGCTCCTTCTGGTACGTCTGCTCCTGCTAGTTTCTGACTCGGTTCGTCTGACTATTCTCTCTCGTTACTTGTGGCACCTGTGCTGTTGCTCAGGGTTGCTGCTCTTAGTGTGTAACCTCTCTTCCCTCAACAGCTCCCACTGGTGGAGGTTTCACTACAGTAATAAGGGGTTAATGTCACCTTTGTATTGTAAGGTGACATTAAGCCTGGCTTAGTACTGTAGTGAAACCTCCACCAGGGGGAGCTGGTGAGGGAAGAGAGGTTACACACTAAGAGCAGCAACCCTGCTGAATGACATAACGAAGGGATTGCCCACTGCTGTCCATGAAATAGCCTTGGAGTCAATTGTCCAATTACTTTTGGTCCCTTTAAAAACAAGGTGGCACATGTTAAGGAGCTGAAACTCCTAAACCCTTCATCCAATTTTAATGTGGATACCCTCAAATGAAAGCTGAAAGTCTGAACTTCATCTGCATCTGAATTGTTTTGTTTAAAATTCATTGTGGTAATGTCTAGAACCAAAATTAGAAAAATATTGTCTCTGTCCAAATATATATGGACCTAACTGTATATGTTAAGTGTGCCAACCTCCAATGTTAGGCAGAAAATAATTATAGGGTACATTGTGCAGGGTGAACGTAGCATGCAGGGTGACTTGCACGGTGATTGTTGTTTGTCCTTTTAAGAATATTTATTAAAAGTTATATTTTACCTTTCATATCTGTAATTGTTTTAGGGTTTTTTCCTGTTAGTCTTTCTACGCAGATGCTGGAGAAATCACAGAGGAGAAGAGTCTATTATTACCTGTCTCACACAGTAGAAAACTTGCTCTAAGGCTGGTTTCACATTTGCGTTTCGGTGCGCAGCGTATGATCCGCATAGATCCGCATGTGTCATGCGCACAGATCTTTAACATGGTGTAAACAGGGATACACAGGAACATGTGTTTGCATGAGTTCGCATGCGGATGCGTGCGCATGTCATTTCCCGGTGTGTGGTAGGGCGCTGCGAATGCAACATGTTGCATTTTTTGAGGCATCAAAAATCCATCAAATGTGCACAGGCATGTGCATACATGCATTGCTGTCTACTGGAACGCATTGGTACGCAAGGACATGCGTACGCATGCGTTCGATAAGCATGCGTACTTCAGAATGAGCAGGTCCAGGAAGTGTTAAACATTGTTTTTATTTTTGTTAATAAAAATTGTTTTTTTTCACAATCCTTGTCTCCCTGTGTTTTCTTTATCTCTTTATTTAAATGTGTGTATTGTTGCGTGAAGTATTAACGGGTGTTATAGTAAAGGTGTTTATTATTAAAGTTACAGTCAAGGTGTTAGTATTAAAGTCAGCAAATATTACAGGTATATAACATTACAAGGTACATAACATTATAGGTAGATTTTACTTAGCGGCTTAAACCATTTCGTCTGGCCATGCCATACGTCCAATATCTGAAACAAAGTAGGCAGCAAATTTATCCCTCATTTGGGCAACTTCCACTGTAGTCCTCAGAGGGTGATCTTGGTAATCCTGCAATGTGGTATGATCATGTTCGTCAAGTTCTAAGGGTGAGTGCACACAGTGCGGATTCACCTGCGTATTTTTCCACGCGAATTTATAGGTGAAACCGCAGGTAAAGTGACCAGCGGTTTTCCTGCGCATTTGCCAGCGGTTTTCCACTGTGGATTGACAACTGGACAATGGAACAGGAGTCAAACCACTGCAGAAACCACAGAAAGAATTGACATGCTGTGGATTTAAAACCGCAGCAAATCCGCATGGATTTGAAATCCCATTGGCTAACATTGTGCTGTACAATGTCTGCGGAACTGCGGATCCGCAGGGCCAAATCCGCTGCGAATCCACAGCAGAATCCGCAGCGTGTGCACATACCCAAATTGTTGTTGCTCTTTCACCAGGATGTAATTGTGCAGAACAACACACACTTTCACAGCCTCAACAATTGTCTCAATTTTTAGATTGATTGCTGTTCCCAAAATGCGCCATTTAGATACCAGCAATCCAAAGACACACTCCACAGTTCTTAGTGCCCTTGTCAGTCAGTAGTTGTAAATGCTTTTGGTGTGATTCAAGTCCTGACTTGAGTACGGTTTTATGAGGTTGGCACACATTTGAAAGGCCTCATCCCCAACCAAACGGCATTGACGGTCCTTCAGTGTTCAGAAGAGGTCGTGGCTGTAGAAAATTGAAATCATTACCATACAAACGTTGGCCCATGTCAGAGTTTTTGAACGTGTGTGAGTCATTTCCTCATCCAAATAAGCCAACATCCATGGCGACAAATTGACAGTCAGCATCTGCAATCGCCATGAGAACAATGGAAAAGTATTTTTTGTAATTGAAATACTCGGATCCACTTTCAGCAGGTTTCATAATCCGAATGTGTTTGCCGTCCACAGCCCGCAAGCAGTTAGGAATTGAAAATGTAGAGATGATAAGGTCTCTCTGGTAGCCAGGAAATTTCTGAACAGAAAATGGAAAAAAAAATTAAGTACATGACTTTTATAACAATAATAATAACGACATGTGCTTGTTTTTCAAAATTACATACCTCAGGGTCACTAACAGACGTTCCTCAGCAGGAATTGCTCGACGTAGCTATGTGTCCTGCCTGGTGATGGATCTTCAGACACGTAACAGCAAGTTATGGCAGCTCTGTTCCGACATTCTCAGGTAGTCAAAAAACGTTTCCGGGTTTTCATGCAGCTCTGTGTACGAGTGGTAGGCTCCATGGCTCTCTCGGACTTCTACAATGGGGTGTTGGCAATAACGACGACGACGTCTTCCCAGTCTTTCTCTTCTTCTTTCTTCTTCACAAGCCACAGCAAAGGCAACAGCCAATTTCAATGACAAATCAAGATTAATCATGAAGCTCTCCACGCTAAGATCCATCTTGCAGCTGGATACAGCAGCAAAAGATGAGGATTTCATCGGTGCAATGTGTCTATATATAGAAATTCCATGAGACACGCCCATAGAGTGTCTGATGTCAAGGAAACTCTACTGGAAAAGCATTGTAAATATCGAACGAATGCGCAGAACCAACGCAAACGCATGCACAAACGCATGCGTTTTGCATGCGTTTTTGCATGTGTTTGTGCATGCAGATGATACGCTGCAGACTCAAACGCTAATGTGAACCTAGCCTTAGGGCCCCGTCACACATGGTGAGATCGCTAGCGAGATCGCTGCTTTTGTGACTAATCAGCGATCTCTCCAGCGATATTGCTGTGTGTGACGGGATCAGCGACCGGCCCCCCTGCCGGGTATCGCTGATCGTGCACGATCGTCCTGGGCCATGTTTTGATCATTGGTCTCCCGCTGGCCAGCACGCATCTCTGCGTGTGGCAGCGAGAGACCAGCAATCAGCGACGCTGGACGCTGGTTTCCAACGTAAACATTGGGTAACTAAGAGCTGCGCGGCTCTTGGATACCCGCTGTTTACCCTAGATACCAGTGCACGCTGGACTATAGAGTAAACAGCGGGTATCCAAGAGCCGCGCGGCTCTTAGATACCCGCTGTTTACATTGGAAACCAGCTTGCTCGCTGGTCTTGATCGCTGGAGGGGCTGTCTAACGATGTCCCAACGATCCCATCCATGTCGTATCATAGGTGGGATTGCTGGGACATCGTTATGTGTAACGGGGCCTTTCGTTTAGCTAGGGATGTGTTATCAAATGCATGATACCTCCTGATTGGTCAACATCATGCAGGAAAAACAGTACATGCCTCCAGAGTAGAATCTCAGGTAATGCCTCTTTGGATTTATCCTAAATTATAACCTAAAATCTTACAAGCTAATATCTCCACAATTGAAAGGAGAAATTAAACAAATGAAAATTGTTTTACTCAGCACTGCAGCTACTATTCCATTATATGATACATTTAACATGCTAAGACTGGTGAAATATCATCTTTAACCTAAACCTAACACCACCAGAAATGCTACTTACCTGCAGACATAGTGGTAATCTGAAAGAAAATTGCATTTAAATCATTCCTGGTTGGTTTACTGGAGAAGCGGCTACAGGGAGAAAATGAAGCGTTATTCTCATTGCAACTACTCGCTTCCAGTCATCAGGTCGGTGCAGGGAAAGGTTATAGTCACCACTCATGATAGAGGGAGCACTGTGTTTTCATTTTGATTGACAGCCTTCTCTTCACACACAAGCTGCAAAGCTGGCTGTCGATCTCATGCCGGGGGAGAGATTACAGCAACCTCCTTGGGTAGTGAGCAGTGATGTAACAGCTCCAAGCACTGCCCTGATGAATGGAAGCGATGCAGGAAGTAAGCCGGGCAATCATGTCTAAGTGCTATTTACCTGCAGATTACTACTATATCTGCAGGTAATTCGCGTTTCTGTAGATGACAGGTTCACTTTAAAGGGGATCAGACTAAATTTGCCTTGAGGGACGATTAATTAATAGAATGTCAGGCTGTGTTTGTTTCCTTGACTGCACTGATGAGGATTGTTCCCATAAGTCAAAGCAATAAATATAAAAGCTTGGTGAGACGTAACCTCTGGGATATGTATTTTGGGGTTTTTGAAAGGACTGAATATATTTTGTACTTTCGTGTGCAGAACCGAATAAATTCCATAACATCTGTCTCCTGCCATGATAAAGAGTTTTAGTTCTTTTTCCATTTTGTTTATTGGCTGAAAATATTCACCACTGACAGATTTAATTAGTGATAATTCAGCATTTTAAAGGTTCTATGCACACTCCTCCCATGGAAAAGTAAAGCTGTGTGGAATGAGCTTTCTCTCAAAACATAACTTTTTATACATATAAAGAACCATCACTAATAAATAATTACATTATAATTGGAAGAAGTGTTACCAAAGCACCAGCTCCAGATGATGAGTTAAAAGGGAATCATGTAAGACCATCGCATAAGTGGAATGGCCGTTAGATGAGTATAACTGTGTTTGTTATTTTTAAATAAGAAAGTCAAAGTGTGTTGTATTTTTATTTCAAACAAAGAACTTTGTTCTGGCAGTGTGTTTATTTACAATATAACTATATAGTCTTATAGTCATCTCTCTATTACTAACCCTTGGGTGTCATGTCAATTGATTGATGACAATACCAAGGTAACCTCAGCGCCACAAATAAGAACCCTACTTGGCACAGCCACAGGGCAAGTGGGAAGAGTCGGGAAAAGTGCCAGAATTGATGCATCTAATAGATGCGCCTTTTCTGGGCAGCTGCGAGCTGCTGTTTTTAGGTTGGGGGGCCCAATATCCATCACCCCTTATCAGCCTGAGAATACCAGCCCCCAGCTGTCTGTTTTAGCTTGGCTGGTTGTCAAAATGAAGGGGGGACCCCACACCTTTTTTTCAATAATTTTTTAAAATAATTTAAAAATGCTGCTTAGGGACCCTCTATTTTTGATTCCCAGCCTTGCTAAAGCTGACTGCTGAGGGTTGCAGCCCTTAGCTATCAGTTTTGCCTTTCTGGTTATCAAAAATACAGGGGAACCCCACATTATTTATTTATTTATAGCACAGGCGGCAGCTGATGAATACTCCCATGAGCCATCACCTGCTCTCACTGTTAACACAGTGCGAGCAGGGGACAGTGATGTGAGCTGTCTTCGGGGAACAGCACAAACAATACCGCTGATTCCCAGGTGCCGGTACATATTATTATTATTAATAATTTATATAGCTCCATTGGTTCTATGGTGCTGTACATGAGAAGGGGTTACATACAGATTACAGATATCACTTGCAGCAAACAAACTAACAATCACAGACTGATATAGAGGGGAGAAAGGACCCTGCCCTTTCGGGCTTACATGCTACAGGATGGTGGGGAAGGAGACAGTAGGTTGGGGGGTTACAGCAGTTCCAGTGATGGTGAGGCGGTAGCTCCAGTAGTGGTGAGGAGGCAGCGGGGATCACTGCAGGCTGTAGGCTTTCCTGAAGAGGTGGGTTTTCAGGTTCCGTCTGAAGGATCATAGTGTGTTTGATAGCCAGACGTGTTGGGGCAGGGAATTCCAGAGGATGGGGGCTATTCGGGAGAAGTCTTGGAGGCGGTTGGGTGAGGAGCGAATAAGTGTGGAGGAGAGAAGGAGGTCTTGGGAGGACCGGAGATTCCTTGAGGGAAGGTATCTGGAGATTAGTTCAGAGATGTATGGAGGAGACAGGTTGTAGATGGCCTTGTAGGTCAGTATTAGTAATTTGAACTGGATACGCTGAGGGAATGGGAGCCAGTGAAGAGATTTGCAGAGGGGAGAAGTGGAGGAGTAGCGAGGAGAGAGATGAATTAGTCGGGCAGCAGAGTTGAAAATGGACTGGAGAGGTGCAAGGGTGTTAGCAGGGAGGCCACAGAAAAGGATGTTGCAATAGTCGAGGCGGGAGATGAGGGCATGCACAAGCATTTTAGTAGATTGAGGGTTGAGGAAGGAACGGATTCTGGAAATATTTTTGAGCTGGAGGCAACAGTAGGTGGATAGAGCTTGGATGTGCGGTTTGAAGGACAGGGCAGAGTCAAGGGTTACTCTGAGGCAGCGGAGGGAAAGCGTGATGTTGTCAATTGTTATAGAAAGGTCGGGTAAGGAAGATCTGTGAGATGGGGGAAAGATGATCAGTTCAGATTTGTCTACATTGAGTTTGAGGAAGCGAGAGGAGAAGAAGGAGGATATGGCTGATAGACACTCTGGGATTCTGGAGAGCAGAGAGGTGATGTCTGGGCCAGAGAGATAGATCTGAGTATCATCGACATAAAGGTGGTACTGGAATCCGTGGGACTTTATGAGTTGCCCCAGACCAAGTGTGTAGATTGAGAAGAGTAGGGGTCCTAGAAAAGAGCCTTGGGGGACTCCAACAGAGAGAGGGTGGGATGAGGAGTTAGTGTGGGAGTGGGAGACGCTGAATGTGCAGTTGGAAAGGTATGAGGAGATCCAGGATAGGGCGAGGTCTTTGATGCCAAAGGAGGAGAGTATCTGTAGTAGGAGGCAGTGGTCAACTGTGTCGAAAGCAGAGGACAGGTCTAGAAGCAGGAGTATAGAGTATTGTCTGTTAGCTTTGGCTGTGTGTATGTCGTTGGTAATTTTGGTTAGGGCTGTCTCAGTGGAATTATGGGGGCGGAAGCCAGATTGTAGATTGTCAAAGAGCAAATTAGATGAGAGGTGGGAGGAAAGTTCAGTGTGGACATGCTGCTCCTGGAGTTTAGAAGCGAATGGGAGCAGCGATATTGGGCGATAGCTGGACGTGGCTGTTGGATCAAGGGTTGGCTTTTTAAGGATAGGTGTGATTGTGGCATGTTTGAAAGCAGAAGGGAAGTTACCAGAAGTTAGTGATAAGTTGAAGAGGTGGGTTAGGGATGGGATAAGTGTGGTGGTGAGGTTGGGGAGGAGGTGGGATGGGATGGGGTCAAGTGCACAGGTTGTGAGGTGCGATTTGGAGAAGAGGAGATAAAGCTCCTCTTCAGTGATGTTGGAGAGAGAGGTTATGGGGTTTGGGCATTGGTCTGGTATACAAAGGGGTTGAGGTGGTTGGGCAATAAAGACTTGCCGTGTTTGGTCTATCTTGTTTTTGAAGTGTGCGGCAAAGTCCTCGGCAGATATTAGGGAAGTTGGAGGGGGCAGTGGTGGGCGGAGGAGGGAGTTAAAAGTATTGAACAACTGTTTGGGGTTGTGGGATAAGGAAGATACAAGGGATGTAAAGAAGACCTGTTTAGCACATATGACACTGATTCTGCACACGGTTGCCACACGTATGTCACATGTAATAAACACACGTACACACGGAGAACTCTGGTAGTGTTTTTTCCTGTACTGGAAATATCAGGACGTGTGAAAGAGACCTTAGAAAAAAAGTGGATTTCTCAGGAATAAGGCTAGTTTCACACTAGCTTATTTTCCACGCAGCGCTCAGTGCCGCTAAGCCCCGCCCCCTGCCGACTCCCTGCCCGCCCCATCCGGTCATCGCTGCCTACTATCGCACACGGCTGCATGCGATCTGCGCACCCTATTTTTAGCATAGGGTGCACAGACCGTGCGCTGGCCGTGCGCTAGTAGGATTTTAGCGTGCGCTGCACACTTTTGAAGGTGCGCCGGTGTGCGCCGAACGCACCATGTTGCATTTTGGCACACTCAGCGCACCTTCAAAAGTGCGCAGCACACGCTAATATCCTACTAGCGCACGGTCTGCGTACCCTATGCTAAAGATAGGGTGCACAGATCACATGCAGCCGTGTGCGATAGTAGGCGGCGATGACCGGATGGGGCGGGCAGGGAGCCGACAGGGGGCGGGGCTTAGCGGTGCCGAACGCTGTGTGGAAAATAAGCTAGTGTGAAACTAGCCTAAGAGATCGGATCACAGATATCAAGGTGTTATTGTCATGGACACCACACTGCACTTTAACGAGTAGTCCGGCTATGTCATATTAATGACCCACTGTTAGGATAGATCACCAATATCAGATGGTCCAACACCAGCACCTTCACAGGTCAGCTGTTTTCCCAGGTGTAAACAGTAAACTGTGTTGGGATTGCACAACTTTGTTCCCTGTTCTTGTCACTGTCAAGGATTGCAGCTCAGCTACTTTTCCTTCTGTCACATAACTTCTAAACCTCTGGCATATTTATGCTACAGGGTTTATGCTACAGGTTTAGGAGAGACTTGAGTTTTTCTAGGGCATGTTTTACTTGCAGCATCTTTCTCCTTTTGTTACAGTGAGTTGTTGAATGCTGGCTTTATTTAGATAGCATTTGGATTGTTGCAAGGGAGGAGCTGCTCTGTTCTGTGGACTTTGTTGTTAGACTGTTTTGTATTGGGAGCACTCTTACACATTTGCTCTGTCACATGAGTATTGTTCCAAACTTGTAAGGGGGATATTAAAAGGGGTAATGTGATTTGTGTTTTGTATGAGTAAGGCTGGCCAAACATTAAAATACTCATCTATCTTCCCACCTCATCATGCACATGTGCACTCAGATTAGGTGAGAGTGTGTGAAAATGTGGAGAAAGTCTGTGCCAGACATCTCTGCCAGTGACTTTTCGTCCCAAGTACTAAAAGATCAGGCAGTTGAAATCTAGCAGCTTCACACTTATCTCACCCAGCATCTGCCATTTGGGGAGAGTTGGGAGGTTCCTATACATATACACTGCTCAAAAAATAAAGGGAACACTTAAACAACAGAACATAACTCCAAGTAAATCAAACTTCTGTGAAATCAAACTGTCCACTTAGGAAGCAACACTGATTGACAATCAATTTCACATGCTGTTGTGCAAATGGAATAGACAACAGATGGAAATTTTTGGCAATTATCAAGACACACTCAATATAGGAGCGGGTTCTGCAGTTGGGGACCACCGACCACATCTCAGTACCAATGCTTTCTGACTGATGTTTTGGTCACTTTTGAATGTTGGTTGTGCTTTCACACTCATGGTAGCATGAGACTGACTCTACAACCCACACAAGTGGCTCAGTTAGTGCAGCTCATCCAGGATGGCACATCAATGCGAGCTATGGCAAGAAGGTTTGCTGTGTCAGTCAGCGTAGTGACCAGAGGTTGGAGGCGCTAACAGGAGACAGGCCAGTACACCAGGAGACGTGGAGGGGGCTGTAGGAGGGCAGCAACCCAGCAGCAGGACGGCTACCTCTGCCTTTGTGCAAGGAGGAACAGGAGGAGCACTGCCAGAGCCCTGCAAAATGACCTCCAGCAGGCCACAAATGTGTATGTGTCTGCACAAACGGTTAGAAACCGACTCCATGAGGATGGTCTGAGTGCCCACCATCCACAGATGGGGGTTGTGCTCTCAACCCTCAGCCCAACACCTTGCAGGATGCTTGGCATTTGCCACAGAACACCAGGATTGGCAAATTCGCCACTGGCGCCTTGTGCTCTTCACAGATGAAAGCAGGTTCACACTGAGCACATGTGACATACGTGACAGAGTCTGGAGACACCATGGAGAGTGATCTGCTGCCTTCAACATCCTTCAGCATGACCGGTTTGGCAGTGGGTCAGTAATGATGTGGGGTGGCATTTCTTTGGAGGGCCGCACAGCCCTCCATGTGCTCGCCAGAGGTAGCCTGACTGCCATTAGGTACTGAGATGAGATCCTCAGACCCCTTGAGAGACCATATGCTGGTGCGATTGGCCCTGGGTTCCTCCTTATGCAGGACAATGCCAGACCTCATGTGGCTGAAGTGTGTCAGCAGTTCCTGCAAGATGAATGCATTGAAGCTATGGACTGGCCCGCCCGTTCCCCGGACCTGAATCCGATTGAGCACATCTGAGACATCATGTCTCACTCCATCCACCAATGTCACTGTTAGAATCTGTTTAGTTTGTGACTATCCGCCATTTTCTTGTATCGTTCTTGCTGCTGGTTTTTTCCTCTGGGGCTGGGTTTGTCTTGGGTCAGGTGATTGTATCACCCTTTGTTAACCTGAACCTGTCTCCCAGTCCTTGCTGGACAACAGTGTTAATCCACTTGAGTTCTGCTTGGAGCTTTGCTTTGCCTTCTGTGTGTTTAATTAGTGCAGTGCTGGGACCTCTGGTTCTGCTAGTCTTACTTTCTGTTTTCAGTTTATTTCTGCAGCCTTCTCTTTGTTTTCTATTAGGAGGTTAATGGTTTTTGTACCCAGTCCTTAGACCTTTCAGGGACCACCTTCCCCCTATCTATTTGGTCTTTGCTTTAGATTAACCTAGGATCGTCGGTGGGTCTATTCGCAAGGAATGGATCGCCCACTCCATCATAGGGTATCAGCCTAGTCGTAGTGCAGGGTCAGTTTTCCCCCTTCTTCCCTAGTCCTCTTCTGCAGATCCGTAAGTCACGTTGCACCACAGACTGTCCAAGGAGTTGGCGGATGCTTTAGTCCAGGACTGGAAGGAGATCCCTCAGGAGTCCATCCGCCGCCTCATCAGGAGCATGCCTAGGCGTTGTACAGTAGGGAGGTCATACAGGCACGTGGAAGCTACACACAATACTGAGCATCATTTTGACTTGTTTTAAGGACATTACATTCCACTTTAATTTTGTGTGGGACTCCAAATCCAGGCTTCCATTGGTTAATAAATCTGATTTCCATTAATGATTTTTGTGTGATTTTGTTGTCAGCACATTCATTTTTGTACAGAACAAAATATTCAATGAGAATATTTCATTCATTCAGATCTAGGATGTGTTATTTGAGTGTTCCCTTTTTGAGCAGTGTATGTTAGCCGGTCCTGATGGAATTGCCTGAATTGCCTGGTAATCAAAAATTTTAAAAGAAGCTTGTTTCTGAGGCCCCATTATAGGCCAATCTATGAAAGTTTAAAGGACAGTATAATAAATAAATTTTATTAAATTAGATTGTTCTATAGAGGTGTGTGCTATGAAACTCACTTAAAATGTTCATAACATAACTACAATGCCCATCTATGTACATGAAATAAACATAACATGCAAATTTAGGTCGTAACGGTGGATATTGGAACATTTACGTAGCAGAGAATATGGAAATTCTGCATTAGACTGTATGCAAAAGCTACTTGTGCACTTTAAATGCATTTGACCCCTTCACTACCATTTTTAGATATTATATTTTCCTGTTGTTTGTAGCCCTGACATCTAGATTTGCAGTACAAGGAAACATAAGCCATATGGAATGCATATTAGCATATATTTCTTTTAGCACTCTATAACGTGGCTGAGTTTTCCCTTCCATAAAAATAAGAAAATGTTTTTTTTTTATTCCGGAAGAGATTTCAGTGCTGTCCCACATTATAGCAGAATCTCCTCTTACATTAACATTTACTATACATTTGTGTTATTCACTCAGTGAAATCAGTCAATAAATTCATTGTTCTTAAATCTGAATTTACTGCTTCCTGCTAAAAACATTGGAAAGCCCCAAAGTGTCAAATTTATGAGATAAATGTCAAAGATTCGCTCATTAGTCGACTATTAGCAGGAGAACCATTGTTGAGAAACCTTTTTAGGATGCAAGAAATGTAATACAGTCCTTGTGAAATGACATTAGTCATGAAATAAATCAAATCAACCCTGGCGACTTTCCAGAAGAGTTTTCACAAAATATGTTCAGAAGGCATGCATTTATGAGTTTAAGAGCCTGTCACTTTTTCAGGTGCCTTGTAAATAGATAGACATGTTTGTATAATGCTAGTAGATGCGGAACTACTATAGGAGGAAATGGAGTAAATTAAGACGCACTGTGGGACTTTTGCAGTAAAATAGTAGGCTTGGAAACTTTAAATAACTGTATTTCTACATGAGAAGGAACATTGTTTGTTGTCATTTATATATATTCTAGAACTGGCTCATTCCCAAGATAAAACATGTTTATATTATGCTTTATGTGTAAATTATGATGTTGTGTCTTGTGGTGGAATTTAGGAAACGTGTAACAGAGATCTGGATAAATAAAAAGATTTTAAGGATTTATTTCTCTAATAAATTTAGTCTTGAACTTCAACCAGCACTTAAGCTTCCAGGACACATGGGTGTAGCATCCAGAAGCATCGTCAGACTGCAACAATATAACGGATGGTTCAAAAATGTTCAGTGTTGCACCAAGCAAATACCCCAAAATATAATTATCACTTGGTGCACAGTTATCAAAGAAGCATGCTGAGTTATCAAGCTACTCCAAATTAGTGATAGGCGAACACAAACAGTAAAGTTCTGGATACGTACCAAACACCTAGTGTCTGTGCACGGATCCCAAACATTGACTTCTCCAGGAAGTCCGTGTTACTACTCGGGTTCGGCAACCCAAACATCGGTTGCTTCCCATGCTGTCATCTGTGTGACACCATGACAAACGCTGGCTCTGATTAGCATTAAGTTTGTTACCGCCGCACAGAGCGCTGCAGTTCCCACTCTGTCAGTTCTGACTGGCGGTAAAAGAGTTACCGCAGGTCACAGGCATCAACTGAAGAGAGTAATACTCTCATAAGCATATGCCTACTCTCACTGATAGCAGCAAGAGCAGGCAAGAGTATTCATCAGCCAGCGCCTGTGCAATAAGTAAATAAATGGTGTGCCGTCCCCACTATTTTTGATAAGGTCACTCCCTTTATAGACAACCAGCCAAGCTAAATCAGACAGCTGAAAGCTGATATTCTCAGACTGGGAAGGAGTCATGGATATTGGACCTCCCCAGCCTAAAAATAGCAGCTTGCAGCTGCCTCGGAAAAGGCGCATCTATTAGATGTGCCAATTTTGGCTCTGCCCAGCTCTTCCCACTTGATCTGGTGTGGTGACAATTAAGGAAATATTTGTGAGGTTAATGTCCGCTTTACAATGTCAGCTGACATCAAGCCCACAGGTTAGTAATGGAGAGGTGTCTATAAGACCCCCCCATTACTAACCCTATAGTCAGATTGTAAAAAATACACAGCTAGAATAAAGTCCTTTATTTGAAATAAACACACAGACTCTTTTATTTGAAATAAAAATTCTACACGATTTGCTACTGTAAAATAAAATATAATAAAGCACCATATTCCTGACCTGTCCACCCATAATCCATTAACGGCCATGTCCCACAACCGGCTGGTTGGTTTTGACAGCAGTCACATCAGTGATGTGACCATAAGACGCTCTGCCTGTGACTGACAGTAACCTTAATTACATCACCGCCTGTCACAATCAGGCAGTGCTTCTCACGCTCTGCTCAGAGTGAGCCGGCTGGGCTGGCGTGGAGAGTGGTCGTATCACTAATGTGGCTGGTCTCCAAACCATCCAGATTGTTGTGAGACATGGCTATTATTGGATTATTGTCGGACAGATGAGGAATATGGTGCTTTATTATTTTTTTATTTTACAGTAATACAGTAATAAATTGGTAAAAGAACAACCACACTTCACCACCAATGACTGGACCTCCATGTTGTGTGTGCCATGCTTCTTTGAATATTCCAGCTACATGGCCAGCGCTGATGATACCATCATCAGCGTGACAATACCAATTGTTCGTCTGCTGGAAAAAAACAATACAAGCAATGATGCATGAGGAAGTGGGAGAGCAGGAAGAGGAGCAGGAGGGTCTGCCCCCATTTAACTATTGGGTGTCAAAATTGGACACATAGCATCACAGAATGTTAGAGTTGGAAGATTCCTCCAGGGTCGTCGTGTCCAACCCCCTGCTCATCTCAGACAGATGTCTGTTCTGCCTGTCCACAGACAATGTGGGGAAGATAACATAACTAAAAATGAACAAGGCATGGATCACAAAAGACATGACCATACCTTTGGCTGACTAGGCAATTATACCAGCAGCACCCAGCCATGGTTACACTGTATGTTGCAATTGACTAATTTTGTTGCATGCCAAAATTTAAACAAAAAAATAAATAAAACAGTGTTGGCCCCCTCCCCTTCTTCCACGTACATCACCACCTCCACCTACACCCTCTCCTCCACTTGGACCTCTGCGTTTTGGTCGTTTTTTTTAATTTTGTTTATTTCACTTTTCGTCTCTATTAATTTAAGTAATTTCCCTAAAAAGTAAAAGTCCAATGGATGACGGATGGCTGGGTGAGGGAGGGAGGGATGGATGCGTGGATAGATGAGGGATAGAT
Organism: Dendrobates tinctorius; assembly: GCF_039654945.1. Classification (NCBI taxonomy): domain Eukaryota; kingdom Metazoa; phylum Chordata; class Amphibia; order Anura; family Dendrobatidae; genus Dendrobates; species Dendrobates tinctorius. The sequence goes on from NW_027361690.1 coordinate 29,286,164, forward strand.
GGATGGATGGATGGATGCAGGAGGTAGGGATGGATCCTTTTGTAGCTGTAGTCCTCAGCTGTCTGCTTTTCCTTAGCTGGTTATTAAAAATAGAAACCCACAACATTTTTTTAACTTTATTTATTATTAATATAATAAATAAAAAATGGAAAAAAATAAGGAAACCCAACCTCTGAGTCTCATGTTAATATTCTGGGAACTGGCCAATATCCATAGAAGTTACCAGGCTATTAATATCAGCTCACAGCTGTTTGCTAAGTTTTCACTGGTTATTATAGGGGTAACCCCCCAAAAAATGATCTGGAGTCCCCTCTATATTCAATAACCAGCAAAGGCTAGATAGCTGTGGGTTGATATTAATAGCCTAGGAAAGGGCCATGAATATTCGTCCCCTCCTAGACTAAGAACATCAGCTCTTAGCTGGTCCAGAAATGGCGCATCCATAAAATGATCCAATTCTGTCATTTAGCCTCAGCTCTTCCCACTTGCCCTGGTGCGGAGGCAAGTGGGGTAATATCTGTGGGGTTGATGTCAGCTTTGTAATATCAGCTGACATCAAACCCACAGGTTAGTAATGGAGAGGCATCTGTAAGTCACCCTCATTACTAACCCCATAGTCAGATTACAATAAAGACACAGTCAGAATAAAGTAATAAACTAGGAGTGAGCCCTTTAAGCAATTTTTTTAAAATAGACCACCCCAAAAAAATCCTCAAAAAATTTTGCGTGCACATACCTTTAGGCTATGTTCACACTGAGTTTTCTGAGGTGCTAAAAACCATGAGTTTTTCAAATAGAACCAGCTTCAGGAAACTCTCCTGTTTAGGGAGTTTTTGGAGGAGTTTTCGGTTCCTGAACATTTTTCCAGTTTCTGATTGAACAGTGCCTAGTTTAAATAGGTTTCCTTCAGGATCCTCTTCACTGTAGTGATATGCACTTTTCCAATAGGTGTTATTCAATTTTTTTTTCAGAAAAAAAATTCCATAAAACTCTTTATATGAACAGAAATGCACATTTCCCATAGAAATGAATTCGATGGGTACATTCACATAATGTATTTTTCAGGTGCAATCTGTTTGGGACTGCCCTGAAAAAGTGCAAAAAAATGTCAAAAACAATGGATATATGCACAGCAATGTCAAAATGGCTTGTTGTGCATACAGGAGCTTCTCACAAAGTTAGAATATCATCAAAAAGTTAATTTATTTCAGTTCTTCAATACAACAAGTGAAACTCATATATTATAGTCATTGCAAACAGAGTGATCTATTTCACGTGTTTATTTCTGTTAATGTTGATGATTATGGCTTGCATTCTAATTTACTGAAATATTAACTTTTTGGTTTTCATTGGCTGTAAGCCATAATCATCAATGTTAAAGGAAATAAACACTTTAAATAGATCACTCTGTTTGTAATGACTCTATATAATACAACCCCTGGCAAAAATTATGGAATCACCAGCCTTGGAGGATGTTCATTCAGTTGTTTAATTTTGTAGAAAAAAGCAGATCACAGACATGGCACAAAACTAAAGTTATTTCAAATGGCAACATTCTGACTTTAATAAACACTAAAAGAAATCAAGAACAAAAAATGTCGTAGTAAGTAATGGTTGGTTTTTTAAACCAAGGATAGGGGGAAAATTATGGAATCACTCAATTCTGAGGGAAAAAATTATGGAATCATGAAAAACAAACCAACAAAAAAACACTCCAACACATCACTAGTATTTTGTTGCACCACCTCTGGCTTTTATAACAGCTTGCAGTCTCTGAGGCATGGACTTAATGAGTGTCAAACAGTATTCTTCATCAATCTGGATCCAACTTTCTCTGTTGTTGCCAGATCTTTGCAGGTTGGAGCCTTGACATGGACCATTTTCTTCAACTTCCACCTAAGATTTTCAATTGGATTGAGATCCAGACTATTTGCAGGCCATGACATTGACCTTATGTGTCTTTTTTCAAGGAATGTTTTCACAGTTTTTTCTCTATGGCAGGATGCATTATCATCTTGAAAAATGAATTCATCATCTCCATAATCCTTTCAATTGATGGGATAAGAAAAGTGTCCAAAATATCAACATAAACTTGTGCATTTATTGAAGATGAAACGACAGCCATCTCCAGAGTGCCTTTACCTGACATGCAGCCCCATACCATCAATGACTGTGGAAATTTGCATGTTCTCTTTAGGCAGTCATCTTTATACATCTCATTGGAACGGCACCAAACAAAAGTTCCAGCATCATCACCTTGCCCAATGCAGATTCGCGATTCATCACTGAATATGACTTTCATCCAGTCATCCACAGTCCACGATTGCTTTTCCTTAGCCCATTGTAACCTTGTTTTTTCTGTTTAGGTGTTAATGATGGCTTTCGTTTAGCTTTTCTGTATGGAAATCCCATTTCCTTTAGGCGGTTTCTTACAGTTCGTTCACAGACGTTGACTCCAGTTTCCTCCCATTCGTTCCTCATTTGTTTTGTTGTGGATTTCCTATTTTAGAGACATATTGCTTTAAGTTTCCGGTCTTGATCCTTTGATGTCTTCCTTGGTCTACCAGTATGTTTGCCTTTAACAACCTTCCCTTGTTGTTTGTATTTTGTTCAGATTTTAGACACAGCTGACTGTGAACAACCAACATCTTTTGCAACATTGCGTGATGGTTTACCCTCTTTAAAGAGTTTGATAATCCTCTCCTTTGTTTCAATTGACATCTTTCGTGTTGGAGCCATGATTCATGTCAGTCCACTTGGTGCAACAGCTCTCCAAGGTGTGATCACTCCTTTTTAGATGCAGACTAACGAGCAGATCTAATTTGATGCAGGTGTTAGTTTCGGGAATGAAAATTTACAGGGTGATTCCATCATTTTTTCCCTCAGAATTGAGTGATTCCATAATTTTTCCCCTATGCTTGGTTTAAAACAGTAACCATTACTGACTACCACATTTTTTGTTCTTAATTTCTTTTAGTGTTTCTTAAAGCCAGAAAGTTGCCATTTGAATTGACTTTAGTTTTGTGCCATGTCTGTGATCTGCTTTTTTTCTACAAAATTAAACAACTGAATGAACATCCTCCAATGCCGTAGATTCCATCATTTTTGCCAGGGGTTGTATATATATATGAGTTTAACTTTTTATTTTGAAGAACTGAAATAAATTAACTTTTAATGATATTCTAATTTTGTGAGAAGCACCTGTATATTCAATCTTTTGTAACTTTTTTAACCACTTAAGGCTTCAAAAGCCATGAAGAGGCTAAAAGAAGTGACCAGTCCATTCCTCTGGTGGGTTCTGCTTGGCAGCTTCCACTATTTTGCATTTGGAATTTAAAAAAAAAAAAAACCTGTGACAAAGCTCCTTCAAAATATGTCCAGGATGATGTCAGAAAAAAACATTTCAGGGAAAACATGGCCGGTGTTTGTCTGATGCGTCTTCTGCTTCAAAAATGATGTGGGTATGCCAGTATCTACATGATGCTCTGCGCGTATTCCAAGAGTTTTTGAAGAGGATTTTGGGGTATGTGCAAACAAGGATTTGGGATTGTTTAATTTGCAAAAGAGAAGACTGAGAGGAGACTTAATAGCTGTCTACAAATATCTAAAGGGCTGTCACATTGTAGAAGGATCAACTTTATTCTCATTTGCACAAGGAAAGACTAGAAGCAATGGGATGAAACTGAATGGGAGGAGACACAGATTAGATATTAGAAAAAACTTTTTGACAGTTAGAGTGATCAATGAGTGGAACAGGCTGCCACGAAAAGTGGTGAGTTCTCCTTCAATGGAAGTCTTCAAAAAGAGGCTGGACAGACATCTGACTGGGATGATTTAGCGAATCCTGCTTTGAGCAGGGGGTTGGACCAGATGGCCCAGGAGGTCCCTTCCAACTCTACGATTCTATGATTCTAAAGTCATTTTTAGGAGGAATCCACCTGGAATCCTCCTGAAAAAAGCTAAAAAGTAGAAGAGATAACATAGATGGCAATGTCAAAACCACTTGCTATGCATATGTTTAGTCTTTTTTCATCAATAATTTTTAAAAAGATGACAAAAAAGACATCAATAAAAACATCACTGGGGGTTTCCTGAAGCTTCTTCTGCTTCAGAAACTAAGCAGGTACGACAGTGTCTGTTAAATGCCGTGTGCACATACCCTTAGAGAGGATCCGCCACAAGAAGATCATCAAAAAGCTCAGACTAATCAGACTCCTAGAAGTGTATTTACATTTTTGCATGACTGCATGATATCAGTGCTTTTGCCCTTTCTACGTCTTAACTCCTTACCTCACCTATGATTATGCTTAGGCATGAACATTATCCCAGTGGTTCAGCTAGATCAATGCTGTGGTGTAGCTGACCCAAAATAAGCAATAGCTTCTGATTTTCTAGCCCTGTTTGAAGATAATGGGTCACATCTGCTTCATCACAGTAGTACAGCGATATAATCATTGCTTGTTACCTCCCTGTGGCAACACTCAACAACATATTTAATGCCAGCTTCCTGTTTCAAGTATGAATGCATAGTGCATGATTACATTCTACTTGGATGTCTCGCAAGGTTAAAGCTCTCCTTGATTAGTTCATAGCATAGACCTCTCTACTCTTGAAATTTAGCCTCTGGACTTTTGTGTGCAATATCTGGCTTTTGCCTAGGTAAAGAAGTAGGGATCAGGCATAAATAACATATAAAATACAAAATATAGAATTGGGTCGTAAAGTAAGAATCGTAAAAACAGCCAGGAGAATCTCAACTGGATGAAGTCACAACTACAACATCTGTAAGAGTAGGAGGAGGCATTAACGGCCAGGATCGAAGGACATAAAAGTATTAAGATACAAGGATGGTAGATGCAAATAGAGTCGGACTGGAGTGTCTGGTGCCCACGGGGGAATTAACTCTAGGTGCCCACCCAACCGCTATATGCAAATACCTGTTACCCGTTATCTTTGTTATAGTGGAGCGTCCACTGTAAAACCCGAACGGCTTCTGCACATCTACTGGGCACACACTATAACTGAGATGTACAATTATGGTAGTTTGCATTAAGAAGGTTCTTCGATGAAAACAAGTTATTACCAATCCACAGGATAGGTACAGGTGCTTCTCAGAAAATTAGAATATCCTCAAAAAGTTAATTTATTTCAGTTCTTCATCCACTTCAAATTTATGTTAAGAACCTATAATTCTGCCCTTCACCTTGCCAAACAGAATTACTTCACCACCCTGATCTCCTCACTATCCAACAACCCCAAGAAACTCTTTGACACTCCCTCCTCAGGCCAAAAGCACAAGCCCCTATCACAGACATTTGTTCTGATGTCCTGGCCTCCCCCTTTATAGAGAAAATAGATAATATCCATCAAGAAATCCGCTTCCAGCCAGCAGGTGCCATGACTCTACATTTGATCCCATCACAGAAGAAGTCTCCAAGCTCCTCTCTTCTTCTCGTCCAACTACATGCACTACTGACCCCATTCCCTCACATCTCCTCCATTCTCTCTCTCCATTCATCACAACTCACCTAACTACAATCTTTAATCTCTCCGTCTCCTCGGGCATTTTCCCCTCCTCCTTCAAACATTCTATCATTACTCCATTATTAATTAAACCCATTCTCGACCCCTACTGCACAAACAACTACAGACCAGTTTCCAATCTCCTCTTCATCTCTAAACTCTTGGAGCGACTGGTTTATTCCCGCCTTACCCGTTACCTCTCCACTCACTCCCTCCTAGACCCATCACAGTCCGGTTTCCGCCCCCTGCATTCGACAGAAACTGCACTCATCAAAGTGACCAACGACCTTCTGACAGCTAAATGTAACGGTGACCACTCTCTGCTCATTCTTCTCGATCTTACTGCAGCCTTCGACACTGCTGACCACCATCTCCTACTCTCTAGGCTCCAGTCACTAGGCATTAAGGACACTGACCTCTGCTGGTTCTCTTCCTATCTTTCTGACTGCTCCTTCAGCGTCTTGTTCGGTGGCTCCACTTCATCTCCTATTCCTCTCACTATTGGGTTACCTCAGGGCTCAGTCCTTGGCCCCCTTCTCTTCTCCCTCTACACTGCCCCAATTGGACAGACCATCAGCAAATTTGACTTTCAGTACCATCTTTATGCTGATGACACACAACTATATATGTCATCCTCCGACCTTACCCCCGCTGTACTACAGAACACCAGTGACTGTCTGTCCGGATTCTCCAACATCATGTCCGCTCTCTATCTGAAACTCAACCTTTCCAAAATGGAACTTCTTCTACTCCCGCAGTCTACCAACCTTCCTAAATCTGACATTTCCCTCTCCGTTTGTGGCACCATAATAACACCCGGCAGCAGGCGGGCTGTCTGGTTGGTATGTTTGACACCAATCTCTCCTTCACCTCCCATATACAATCTATTGCCCTCTCTTGCCGCTTGCACCTAAAGAACATCTCTAGAATCCGCCCTCTTCTCACCATCGAAACAACAAAACCCTCACTGTCGCCCTGATCCACTCCCACCTGGACTACTGTAATGCTCTATTAATTGGCCTCCCCATCACTCGACTTTCCCCTCTCCAGTCCTTCCTTAATGCAGCAGCCAGGGTCATCCATCTGGCTAATCGTTACTCGGACGTGTCCGCTCTTCGACAGTCGTTACACTGGCTGCCCATTCATTATAGGATCCAATTCAAAGTACTTGTTCTCATCCACAAAGCTCTCCACGGTGCGGCACCCCATTTCATCTCCTCTCATTTCTGTCTGTTGGCCTAGCCAATCGCTGCGCTCTGCAAATGACTTTCGACTAACCTCTGCACTAATCCGTACATCCCACTCCTGACTCCAAGACTTCTCCCACGTTGCGCCAATCTTCTGGAATGCTCTACCCCAAGAAATTAGGACCAGCCGCAACTTGCACAGTTTTAGGTGCTCCCTCAAAGCACATTTGTTCACAGCAGCCTATTATGTTCCTTTATCGATCATTTTATGTGTAAGTGTGCTCGAGTAGCCCATTCACTATCTCTATCTATCCCCCACAGCCTAAAGATGGCAGGACCATCATTGTAAATACATCACTCTAAATACACGGCTGTACTTTGAATCTCCCCCACCTCATTGTAGATTGTAAGCTCTCACGAGGAGGGTCGTCTTATTTTGCTTTAATCATTGTATCATTGTTAAAGTTGTTATTTGACTGTTGTGTTTGAAAGTGTTAAATTGTAAAGCACTGCGGAATATGTTGGCGCTATATAAATAAAGATTATTATTAATAAAGATTATTATTAGTTATTCAATACAAAAATGGACTCATATATTACATAGCTTCATTACAAACAAAAGTGATCCATTGCCTCCTCCACCATCATTGCCCATCACCTCCATCATTGCCTCCCCCCACTATCATTGCCCATCACCTCCATCATTGCATCCCCCAACATCATTGCCCATCACCTCCATCATTGCATCCCCCCACCATCATTGCCCATCACCTCCATCATTGCTTCCCCCACCGCCATCATTGCCCATCACCTCCATCATTGTTTCCCCTCACCAATATCATTGTCCTTCCCCACCACCCCTCTCTCTCACACACACAAAGCACCACATCACTCTCTCACACTCATTCATTTTACTTTAGCAGTGGGGACAGGATCCTGTCTCCAGCTGCTGCTATGCTGGCCCTATAGCCACTGGATGGACCTTGGAGCAGTGGGGGCCCTTGGAGCAGTGGGGGCCCTAGGCAGCTGCTGGCCAGTATGCCAGCAGGTGTCAGTGCCTGGGCCCAGCGCAGAATCCTCTGGTTCTCTGGTGGGCCAGTCTGAGCCTGATTCCAAGTGTTTATATTTGTTAATGTTGATTATTATGGCTTACAGCCAATGAAAACCCAAAAGTCATTATCTCAGTAAATTAGAATACTTTATAACACCAGCCGGAAGTGCATGTTCAATGCTGCTGTCAGAGTTTGACAGCGGTATTTAATGGGTTAATAGCTATGGGTGGATCGCGATTCCACCCGCAGCTGTTACAGACACTTGTCAGCTGTTCAAAACAGCTTTCAAAAACTGACCGTCACATCCAAGCATAAACATTGTGTGAACAGGTGCTTAACCTAGAGTCACCAACTCATATACATGCAAGCAAAAAAGGAAGCACACTGTAGCGCCATAACATGCAAATATGAAAAATGAATTGCATTACTGCATTAGAAATAAGAAAAATTGAGAAAGTTTAGCGCATAAAATGGCCAAGTTATGTGTACCTGGAAGCCAACGTTAAGGCATTTCTCGTTTTCCAGGTCCCTGCCTATGCCAATCCTCACTAAGACTGAAGTCTCCATCTGAATGGGAACCTATGAAAAATCCTCTGTTTAGACTGAAGTCTATATCTCTGTGGAGGGGAAGTGGCCCTGCTTTGATTAAAAACGCCTGCGTCTAACAGGTGGAGTGCTCAGTCAGAAAGCAAATGAATACAAATTTCAAAAACTGACCGTCACATCCAAGCATAAACATTGTGTGAACACAGTGCTTAACCTAGAGTCACCAACTCATATACATGCAAGCAATAAAGGAAGCACACTGTAGCGCCATAACATGCAAATATGAAAAATGAATTGCATTACTGCATTAGAAATAAGAAAAATTGAGAAAGTTTAGCGCATAAAATGGCCAAGTTATGTGTACCTGGAAGCCAACGTTAAGGCATTTCTCGTTTTCCAGGTCCCTACCTATAATCGGCGGTAACACACTAGGGTCACGCTGTTATTACATGCTCCACTTCCCCTCCATCTGCGGTCCACGCTGGCGTGCGTTCCACACCTCAGCCCCAGGCACTCTATCAAGTCACGGGACAGGCTCCGATCACGTGACCAACGTCACTTCTGGTCTCGGAGATCCTGCACTCCGGTCATATGACCATCATTATTTTTAACATTCATGATTTACAGCATCATAAAAATAGCGATCGTATATCGCAGAGTCTCTCATCCATCTCGGCTCATGGATATAGCTCAGAGTTAAACAATACAAAATAAGCGATGTCTGACACATACATATGAACAGAGGATGATGATAACCCCAGGATATTAATCATATTTAGGTGATTGAGGGGCTACCTATTGGTATTACCATATGTGAATAAGTCTTTTATCAATGAGGGAGATCATTGCTCCTAGGTTAATGGATATGCCGCTATGTGTGTAACATTTTTTGAGGTGGCCTAAATATATGCTAAATTTCAATCATTTGCATTATTGTATATGGCTCTATTTCAAAGGCCTTATGTCCCTATGATTGAGGGGCTGTTACTTTGGTATTATCATATATGAATAAGTCCTTTATTTATGGGGGAAAAATTGTTGCTCCTAGGATGTGAATATGCCGCTGTGTGTTTAACATTTTTTCTGGATTTGGATCATTGTGGCAATTATGGGCCTTAATGTTGTTTGGCCTTTTTTTGTCGCCTGCTAATTCTGGGTTTGAACCTACTAAATGAAATGTTATATATTGTGTAAGGATCTATTCCTTTCATTTCTTTTCTTTGCTATATTGTTTCCCCCCTATATTGATAGGGTGATATTAAGGGAGAGAGGGACAGTCCACGTTGAGTGGGGGCGCCAAAAAATCGTCTCTTAGGGTGCCAACCTCCACGGCAAGGAAGGAGTCAGTGAGGCATATTGCAGGGTTATTGCAGGCAATTTTGTGTGTTAATATTGTGGCTTATATAGGGTTTTTTTTACCCTACACACTGGGATAGGTGTTTTTTACTATAATAAGGAATTAAAATTGTTTTTAAGGGAAATATATGTTCACTACTCAATAGTTGTGACCACAAAGCACACAATGAGGCAACTGATTCACTTCCCTTTGCTGATTTCCAAGCACATTTGAACTTTCATTCTGTAACTGCTTTTATAATATAAATGGGTCTAGTTGCTTATTAACTACAAGTCATGGATTTAAGTCATTTCTGTTTTGGCACACAATTTCTTAATGGCTATAAGAAAAATTATATGTCGTAAACTAGTTTCTGATATATTTTGATGCCTTCAAATACACCTCTGCAAGGACGTCTTAAAATAGGAATACCCATGTACAGCATCGAATGTAGATTGTCACATCCTTCGGTATCCTATTCTGAACTCAGCTCTGTGACTTAACTACATCACACTGTGCTTTGGCAAATTATATATTTCATGTTCTTTTATTACTACACTAGTCCTTTTTCATAATGGCATCTTGATTAGCTCCCCTCATTATTGGCTCCACCCCAGGAGAACTGGCTCCAGCATTCTTGTAATATTACCTGCCCACAAAAATACAATTGCAAATGGACCCCATTTTTCTTCCCCGTGGATTATGTCACTGCATCCTTTCTCTTGAAAACTGGAGCCAAGAAAAGAATATTTACAGAAACCTCAATCATTATGTCACGCCCATAATCTAATATTGGACAGACCACAAAAGAAAAGTAGTCTGACATCACAGACTCCAAGGCACTGTGGGAAAATATCAAACTGCAGCCAAGTGAGGAAACCTCAACAATAAAGGCCCAGAAAAATGCTAAACAATGTTATACAAATTGCTAGATTACCTTACTATGTTCACTACAATCATTACATGCATTTTACTTCTACAGATACTATCTTCTTAAAGGGAATCTGTCTCCTCATTTTTGGCATGTGAGATGCGGCCACTGCCATCAGGGGCTTATCTACAGCATTCTGTAATGCTGTAGATAAGCCCCCAATGTAACCTGAAAGAGAAGAAAAACGATTATACTCACCCCGGGATCCGGTCCGGTCCGATAGGTGTCGCGGTCGAGTACAGCGCCTCCCATCTTCTAGCAATGATGTCCTCCTCCTTACTTCTGCCACGGCTCCTGCACAGGCATACTTTATCTGCCCTGTTGAGGGCAGAGCAGAGTACTGCAGTGCGCAGGTGCCTGGAAAGGTCTCTGTCGCCTGCGCACTGCAGTACTTTACTCTGGCCTCAACAGGGCAGACATAGTACGCCTGCGCAGGAGCCGCGTCAGAAGTAAGAAGGAGGACGTCATTGCTAGAAGATGGAAGGCGCTGGACTGGACAGTGACACCCATCGGACCGGACCAGACCCGGGGATGAGTATAATCTAACTAGTTTTTCAGGTTACATCGGGGGCTTATCTACAGCATTACAGAAAACTGTAGATAAGCCACTGATGGCTGTGGCTGCAGCTTATAGGCCAAAAATGAAGTGACAGATTCCCTTTAAAAGGTTTTATAAAGTAGGAATATCACCTACATATAGCAAAGATCATTGGCAGGATGCCCTCTGATTACCAAAATAGGTATTCTGAAGACTTAGTTTTCCATACCATCTCTGCCGCATTCAAACTCCACCTCACCACATGACTTTGTGACTTGGGAACCTCTTTCGGGTGACTATGGAGGTCATTGTGATCATATGTATTTATATCAAATATCTACCTTCCTACATTTACCTATACTTTTAATGCAAGATAAGCTTTTACCTCAATATTGTAGTGTTATCAGCCACTATCAGTGATGCATAGTGAAACATCACCTGCTTTTAATGAAGCTCCAGACGACCACACTTCCTTCATCAGCACAGCATAGGATCTTAATGTGGTCCTCTGGAACTTCCATTCAACACTGATTGCTGTTACTTTGAATTGAACACTAGGGAGACACCACTGGCCAGAGCGCTCTCTTGGGACATTCTGCCTTCCAAACAAGTAGAATTTGGAAAATAAACTATACACCTTAAAAATCACAGACTGAATTGCACTGGGAACTTCACTTCAATATCAACAACATATCACTCATAGTCAAGGTTGAATATTATTCATTTTGGCAATAACTACTTTGTGGACTGTAGTGTCCTTTGATTATCCCCCAGTTTGTTATTCTCAGCGTTGTATGAGAGTTCCAATACCATTTTAAGTTTTTTTTCATTTAGTAAATATTTCATGTCTTTTATATGATAAGGTTTCATTAGCATTAGGGATATCTATGTTTCAGTTAAGTGGAAAAAAACTTAAGTGAAATGGTTTCTCTTGGTTCCACTGCTGGGATCTTCTCCTGATTTCTTATAGGAAGTACAGATTTCCATTATGATGATGAGAAATAAGAAAGACCTTGATGTGAGCCATGTAGTTGCGGAAGATGTCTCATTAACTGAAGTGATTTCACTTTTTTTTAAGGCTAATAAATGAAGTAAATTACATAAAGGCAACTGTTTTCTTTATCTCAAACCTTGAATGGAATTTGCCATCAAACATTAACCTGTTGCTTAAATCAGGTTCGTATGTTAAATGTATTCTCTCAATGTGATATATTCTACCATGTCTCTATCTATATGTAAAAATATAGGAAATGTAGCAGTTTTCACACCAATAACTAAGTCAGTGTGTAAATTCATGCTAATGCTAAGCACAAACTTCTTATCCTAACTTTTCAGCAGCCTCATTATCATCACAGACAGGATTAAAATAAAAGGTAACACATCTTTTTTGCAATAGAAAACAAAAGATAAAGCATTCACAGTAAAGCCCCCGTTACACACTGCGATATCGCTAGCAATATCGCTGTAAAGTCACCGATTTTGTGACGTTGCAGCGATATTACTAGCGATATCGCTGCATGTGATACTTACCTCCGACCGTCTCCCCCGCTGATTATCGCTGGTTGCGCGAGAAGGTCCTGGATCATTCCTCGTCGTGCGCTTCCTGCGGCGCTTCCTGCTGTGACGACGAGCGACGCGTGCACGTGGGCGGGAGGACGCAGGATCGCCGCGTCTGACAGGTAAGTAGCGATCCCCGTCCCCAGCGATGTCGCTAGTGAGATCTGCCTGAGTGGCAGCTCACTAGCGACCACCTAGCGATTCACCAGCGATCCTGACTGCGTCATATCGCTGGTTGGGATCGCTGGTACATCGCTAAGTGTAACGGTACCCTAAGTGATAGTCACAGTTCATATTCTACTCCATCTATAGCTGCTTCTCTATATGGCTTCTAAAACGTGATCTGTACAGATCAGATATTTGAGCTCAATATTCTGCTAATATAAAAATTGCAAGATTTCAGTTTTTTTTCATAGTGATATTGGAATGGAAAGTAAAAAAAAAATCACCCAAATTTAGAATTTTTAAAACATGTACTTCGCATTAAAACCTTATTTAAAAAATGAATATTTTTCTGATGTCATATTTGCTTGAAGAGAACAGATAGTTCTTGTTTTTTGACACATTCCGTTCTGTCCTATAGTACTGAACCTCAGACATTTCAGGATTATAGCCTTCACTATGAAATGCTTCTATGTGCTATTCAGCTTCTCATCATGACTGTTGACTATGTTCATTAATTCTACTTAGCTGACCCATGACAAATTCCATTTCTTATCATAAAACCTATTAATTTAGTATTATGTTACTATGATCATGACATTGGATAAAGCGAGGCTGCATTTTACTTGATTAATCCGAGCAGTGGAAACCTAAGTAAGTGGTAGTGCTCCTAATCATTGCTCTGTCCTAAGCTGTGTAATTTTATGACTCTGATTTTGGCGTTGGGCAGATGATTATTTTATTTTGGACTCATTATTTCCTTTGAGAGACATCGAACCAATGTCTAAGAAAAAAAGGAAGAAATTACAAGGCTGGAGACAAGCCTTGGGAAATTCTGAAACCACTTTTTGGATTCAGACACTCTTAACTATTTCAATGCTAGAACAAATTATATATAATTAAATAAGGATTCATTGCAAGAAATATAAGAAACGGAATGTGCAAATGTGCGTAATTGTTTTTCAAACGTGTGCATTTTTTTGTATACGTTGTCATTGATGAATGCCTATAATAACATTTACAGATGTACTCAGCACTCCCATATAGAGATTCTCATAGATGTTATATATAAATATCTGCTTTATTGAGGTAATAAAAAAATTACAGGATAACACATTTCGACTCCTACACCCTGGAGTCCTCTTTAGGTCATTAAAAAATAAATAATTATTTATTTATTGGCATGAAGAAGTCTCCAGGGTGTAGAAGTCGAAACACGTTGTCCTGTAATTTTTTATTACCTCAGTAAAGCAGATATTTATACACACGTGGTCAAAATTGTTGGTACAGGAAAACCCACAATGGTCACAGAAATAAATTGAATCTGGCAAAAGAAATAAAAAACTAAAAATCTATGAAACTGAACAAATGAAAGTCAGACATTGCTTTTCAACCATGCTTCCACAGAATTTTCAAAAAAATAAAACTCATGAAATAGGCCTGGACAGAAATGATGACACCCTTAACTTAATATTTTGTTGCACAACTTTTTTAGGCAATTACTACAATCAAATGATTCCTGTAACTGTCAATGAGACTTCTGCATCTCTCCACAGGTATTTTGGCCCACTCCTCAAGAGCAAACTGCTCCAGTTGTCTCGAGTTTGAAGGTTGCCTTTTTCAGATGGCATGTTTCAGCTCTTTCCAAAGATGCTCAATAGGATTTAGGTCAGGGCTCATAGAAGGCCACTTCAGAATAGTCCAATGTTTTCCTCTTAGCCATTCTTGGCTGTTTTTAGTTGTGTGTTTTGGGTCATTATCCTGTTGCAAGACCCCATGACCTGTGACTAAGACCAAGCTTTCTGACACTGGGCAGCACATTTCTCTCTAGAATCCCTTGATAGTCTTGAGATTTCATTGTACCCTACACAGATTCTAGGTACTCTGTGCCAAATGCAGCAAAGCAGCTCCAGAACATGACTGTCACATCGCCGTCAGACTCGGGGCCTGCTGTCCCGGCCTCGGCCACTAGGAGGCACCGGACTGTCTCATCACCGTCAGACTCGGGGCCTGCTGTTCCTGCCTCGACCACTGGGAGGCACCATGGTTCGCCCCCGAGTGATGCCGTTTCTGTACCTCCGCTGCTCACCTGGTTTCTGACTACGTTTTGGTTCCCTGCCTTCTTCCCTATTGGCGACCATTCTGCTCTGGCGCACTGCTTCTAGACAGTCACCCCCTGGGCCTTGCTACAATTCCAGATCCCTGTATAGGGGTTAAGGGTCTCGGGGTTTCTCGGGGTGCTGTTCCTACTGCAGCCCAGATTCGCGGATGGATGTCACAATGACAGAGCCTCCTCCGTGTTTCACAGTAGGGACAGTGTTCTTTTCTTGTTATGGTTCATGTTTCCGTCTGTGAACATAGAGCTGATGTGCCTTGCCAAAAAGTTCCATTTTTGTGTCATCTGTCCATCGGACATTCTCCCAGAAGCTTTGTGGCTTGTCAACATGTAGTTTGGAAAATTCCAGTCTGACTTTGTTATGATTTTTTTCTTAACAATGATGTCCTCCTTGGTCATCTCCCATGAAGTCCACTTTGACTCATACAGCGACAGATGGCTTGAAGTTAACCTTTAATCTGTTTAGAAGGTTTTCTGGGCTCTTTTGTTACCATTTGTATTATCCATCTATTTGATTTGTCATCAATTTTCCTCCTGGGGCCACGTCCAGGGAGGTTGGCTACAGTCCCACGGAGCTTAAATTTCTGAATGACATGTGCAACTGTAGTCACAGGAACATCAAGCTGCTTGGAGATGGTCTTATTACTTTTACCTTTAACATGTTTGTCTATAATTTTCTTTCTAATCTCCTGAGACAACTCTTTCCTTCACTTCCTCTGGTCTTTGTTGAGTGTGATACACACCATGTTACCAAACAGCACTGTGAGTATCTGCAGCCCTTATACAGGCCCACTCACTGATACCAAGATTGTAGACACCTGTGATGCTAATTAGTGAACACACCTTGATTTAACATGTCCTTTTTGTCACATTATTTTCAGGGGTACCATCATTTCTGTCCAAGCCTATTTCATGAGTTTTATTTTTGTAAAAGTTCTGTGGAAGCATGGTTGAAATGCAATGTCTGACTTTCATTTGTTCAGTTTCATTGATTTTTAATTTATTATTACTTTTGTCAAATTCAAGTTATTTCTGTGACCATTGTGGGCTTTTCTGTCATTAAACGAGGGGTACCAACAATTTTGACCACGTGTGTATATAACGTCTATGAGAATCTCTATACGGGAGTGCTGGCTACATACTGGGATTTTTCTAGCTATCTATTGTTTTACCACGGATGTCTGAGGGCCTTTTCCATGTGCCCAGTCGGCCGAGTTTCAGACTGTTCCCCTTGGATTCCTGTCCGATCCCCTTTCAGTGCTTAATTTTTGCCTTTGACTTGGTGAGTGCAATTATATAAGCGTGCAATTTACACCTAGTTTCTACTGCACTTAGATTGTGCGGGTCGTTGTTCCCTTTTTTCCCTATCCTCAGGGTTGTTTGGATTCATATTTACAGATGTACACTTTTATGTGAATCAGCAGCAAATAAGGCCTTGGCTAACAACAACCTGCAGACAGTGGTTTTTTTGGCCAATTATTGGAAATTATTGCGGTCATGATATGGTAAAATTATAATGCAAAAGCTTTTGTGACATTGCTCTGATTTTACCATGTTAGGCCTCTCTGTATCTCCATCATAAGCAAATATTTGGCCCTTATTGTAAATAGAGATTAAATTATTTATTATAGCGCCTTTTATTCCATGGCGCTCTACATGTGAGGAGGGGTTTACAAAATAAAAAACAAGTACAGTAATCTTAAACAGTACAAGTCACGACTCGTACAGGAGGAGAGAGGACCCTGCCCGCAAGGGCTCACAATCTACAAGGGATGGGTGAGGATACAGTAGGTGAGGGTAGAGATGGTCGTGCAATGGCTTGGTCTATCAGTGGTTACTGCATGTTGTACGCTTGTCAGAAGAGGTGGGTCTTCAGGTTCCTTTTGAACGTTTCCACGGTAGATGAGAGTCTGATATGTTGGGGTAGAGAGTTCCAGAGTAAGGGGGATGCACGGGAGAAATCTTGTATGCGATTGCGGGAAGTGGAGATAAGAGGGGAATAGAGAAGGAGATCTTGTGAGGATCGGAGGTTGCGTGCAGGTAAGTACCGGGAGTTGAGGTCACAGATGTATGGAGGAGACAGGTCTTGGGTGGCTGTGTATGCCATGGTTAGGGTTTTGAACTGGAGTCTCTGCGTAATGGGGAGCCACTGCAGGGATTGACAGAGAGGAGAGGCCGGGGAATAGCAGGGGGACAGGTGGATTAGTCGGGCAGCAAATGAAAAAATCCACTTCATAATAAACACTAAAACAAGATAATATTGACATACTATATGTACATGTGAATAGACAGTTCTATAGACATCAAATCCTGAATTTCTGGACTTTTTTTCCATACATTTAATGATCATCACTAATACAGAGATTGGCTGTTACCTCAATATATGTTAGGAACGGCGGAACGCACTAAATAAAAAAACTAATAAAGTGCGTTCGCTGCTTGGGGTCCACCGTGCAGTAGGTGATATAACCGCTGCTAAGTGGTGGCAGGAGCAATATGGTGGAAGTGCGCACGGGGTTAAACTTCACCCAGGTGCGCAGAGCAATCTCTGTTGAGTCACAGAGATGCCAAACACAAGACAAATAGAATAGGGCTGAGCCTGTTAAAGTCACAGTGATCAGAATAGTTGCACACACGGTATCAGGTCACAGGAGCAGAGCCAAGGACAGACCGTGTGTGCGACGTCACAACTGCGGACGCCAAGGAGTGCTGCTACTGCAGCGCGGCGTGGGACACTGCCGCTACACGACAATGCTAGTACGCAAGCGCAATGTCGGACGCTAGCAACTGTGGATGATGAAGCAGAGGCGCGCTGGCACTGGTACTAAACTCAATCCCTAACCACAAACATAATATCAGAGGGTAGGGGTTTCAAATGAGTCATTCACCAGAATCATGCATCCATCCTCATTCACACAGCAGCAAATATGACTATACTAGCACATGGCGGAACAGCCATGTGTGCCTTTTATAGCAGCCGGGACCTTCCGGAAGCCTCCAGATCTCCGAGCTGGACCAATGAGATCTGAAGCAGGACCTGAGCACATGACTTCTGATCTCCAATGGGAGATCGTCTCATGAGCATGCTCAGAAGATGGACAGAAGGACTTAGCCTCTGGAGAGATTTGCTGCAAGGCAATCTCCTCTGCAGTAGATAAACAGCAGGAGACTGCAGAATGTGAGGGTCTGGATTCCTGCAGAGCCAACGCAGGAATCTGATGCCTAACAATATATAGAGCAACTAATTTGATGATTATGCAACCAAAGGTTTTTCTTTCATTGTAGTTAATATCCCAAAGGTACTGCTAATTCTCATGGATAACATACTTGGAATTACGTGAATTTCATGTTTTTTTTATAAACATTAAGTGTTTTATAAAAATTATCTAATGGAAAATGACTGATAAGCTTCTGGATTTTGATGTCCAACAATTTTTGAAGAAGTCTATTTTTATTTCTAATATTGTTTCTTTATACAGCACCAGATTTGTAGCAGGTCCAACATTCTTCAAGTCCTAATATCCGTCAACTACCAAAAACTTTGTGGTTGGCTTATTTTATCCAATTTCCGAAATTCCTTCTTAATCTTTTCCGGGACATTTATTTTTTTCTAATTTAGTTGGAAAAATCTGTTTTTTATTATTTCTTTTTTATTTTGTGTATGTATAACCCTTATTCCACTTTTTATCTGTAGTATCTATCTGTGTAGTATGTACTGAATTTTCAGTTTTCACTTGTCAAGTGTTATATGCAAGTAGAAACTTTGAAAGCAAATATAACAAAGTGGTTTTAGTTTTATTGTGATGTAAATGGTAATCCTTTACATCATTTCATCTATGCATCCTGAGATAACTTTCTATTAGGCTGAGTTCACACAAGAGTATAAAAATTTGTCCAGGTTTGATCCAGAAAACTCAGACAATTTTTTCTCAGTGATCATCCGTGTGTTGTTTTTTTTGGGAGGGGGATTTTGTGCCTTTTTTTAACAACAGTGTTTATTAATCATTTACAAGACCATTTAGTTTCCTATGTTAGACAATTGCACTGTATCCGTAAAAAAATGGATGCTATACAGATGTTCTATATGGGGTCCGTTCTTTTTCTGCACACCCATAGACTTGAATGGGTGAGTCTGACCTGACATAGGTCATAAGAAGAAATAATTGGATGCTGCGATTTTTCTTAGAAGCAGATTTAGTCAATAGTAAATATCGCTCATCCATACTGTTCCATTTAATAGCATTGGTCCTAGTGCTATCCTTGCTGCACATAGGCTGGAAATACTGTTGTGTGAATCTACCTTTAGGGTGATAGTCACCTCAAAAAGTATACACTGTGTGCATAATTATTAGGCAAATGGGTATTTTGATCACATCATCCTTTTTATACATATTGTCCTACTGCAAGCTGTATAGGCTTGAAAGCCAACTGCCAATTATGTAAATCAGGTGATTTGCATCTCTGTAATGAGGACGGATGTGGTCTAATGACATCAACACCCTATATAAGGTGTGCTTAATTATTAGGCAGCTTCCTTTCCTTTGGCAAAATGGGTCAGAAGAAAGATTTGACGTACTCTGAAAAGTCAAAAATTGTGAGATGTCTTGCAGAGGGATGCAGCAGTCTTGAAATTGCCAAACTTTTGAAGCGTGATCACCGAACAATCAAGCATTTCATGTCAAATAGCCAACAGGGTCGCAAGAAGCCTGTTGTTAAAAAAAGGCACAAAATAACTGCCCATGAATAGAGGAAAATCAAGCGTCAAGCTGCCAAGATGCCATTTGCCACCAGTTTTGCCATATTTCAGAGCTGCAACGTTACTGGAGTATCAAAAAGCACAAGGTGTGCCATACTCAGGGACATGGCCAAGGTAAGGAAGGCTGAAAAATGACCACCTTTCAACAAGAAACATAAGATAAAACGTCAAGACTGGGCCAAGAAATATCTTAAGACTGATTTTTCTAAGGTTTTATGGACTGATGAAATGAGAGTGACTCTTGATGGGCCAGATAGATGAGACCGAGGCTGGATCAGTAAAGGCTAGAGGGCTCCACTCCGACTCAGACGCCAGCAAGGTGGAGGTGGGGTACTGGTATGGGCTGGTATCATCAAAGATGAACTTGTGGGACCTTTTCGGGTTGAGGATGGTGTGAAGCTCAGCGCCCAGATCTACTGCCAGTTTCTGGAAGACACCTTCTTCAAGCAGTGGTACAGGAAGAAGTCGGTATCGTTCAAGAAAAACATGATTTTTATGCAGGACAATGCTCTATCACATGCATCCAAATACTCCACAGCGTGGCAGGCCAGTAAAGGTCTAAAAGAAGAAAAATAATGGCATGGACCCCTTGTTCACCTGACCTGAACCCCATAGAGAACCTGTGGTTCCTCATAAAATATGAGATCTACAAGGAGGGAAAACAATACACCTCTCGGAACAGTGTCTGTGACTCTGTGGTGGTTGCGGCACGCAATGTTAATTGTAAACAGATCAAGCAACTGATGGATCTATGGATGGAAGGCTTTTGAGTGTCATCGTAAAGAAGGGTGGCTATATTGGTCAGTGATTTTTTTTTTTTTTTTGAATGTCAGAAATGTTCATTTCTACATTTTGTGTTGTTATATTGGTTTACCTGGTGAAAATAAACAAGTGAGATGAGTATATATTTGGTTTTTATTAAATTGCCTAATAATTCTGCACAGTAATAGTTATCTGAAAAAACAGATATCCTCCTAAGATAGCCAAATCTAAAAAAAACCCACTCCAACTTCCAAAAATATTAAGGTTTGATATTTATGAGTCTTTTGGGTTGATTGAGAACATAGTTGTTGTTCAATAATAAAAAGAACCCTCTCAAATACAACTTGCCTAATAATTCTGCACGCAGTGTATTTGCATTGGTAGATGTGTATAGAGATTTTGAGAGCAGACTTGTGAACCCTCTCAGAACTCGCACTGTGCGATGCGAGGATTCGCCATTGTCAGCCCACGGAACAGCAGTGAAGTGTGTAATATGCCTACTCCCAACGAGAACCAGTCTAATGGGCATGGCTTCACTCAATACAAGTGTATGGAGCCAAACCACGCCAAGTCTAGTGGGCACGGCCATCTAGGGGCGCGGTCTCACCCAATAGAAGGGCATTGAGTGAGGCCACTCCCACGGTTCTGCCCGGGATTTTACATATCGCATATTTTACCGCCGTTCTCAGGGCAGACAATGTTGACTCATCCTAGCGCATAGTGCGCATTATGGGAGGA
Source organism: Dendrobates tinctorius (assembly GCF_039654945.1). Lineage (NCBI taxonomy): Eukaryota > Metazoa > Chordata > Amphibia > Anura > Dendrobatidae > Dendrobates > Dendrobates tinctorius. Next base: position 29,307,368 of record NW_027361690.1, read on the forward strand.
TTCACAAGTCAGAGTGACTGCAGACTTTTCATTTTAGACCGGGCAATCCCTTTAATGCTCTCTTCTCAATGGCCTAATGGTTCTAATAGTTACTCCTATATTTGTTTCTATTATGTGACCCAACTTTCTATAGCACTGCTATTACATAGGATGTTTTCCACATGCTGGCAGTAATGGTGATAACTAGAGTTGAGCGACTTTGGTCGGATCGGGTTTCGTGAAACCCGAATGAAACAAAATTTGAGTCGGATGAAACTGGTCCGACTAGGGCAAAAAAAAGTCGGAGTTTCGTCCGAAACCTGACCCCAATGCAAGTCAATGGGAAATAAAAGTCGGCATTGACCGGATGACATTCATCCACTCAATGCCGACTTTTATTCCCCATTGACTTGCATTGGCGTCGAGTTTCGGACGAAAATCAGACTTTTTTTGCCCTAGTTGGACCAGTTTCATCCGACTCAAATTTTGTTTCATTCGGGTTTCACGAAACCCGATCCGACCAAAGTTGCTCAACTCTAGTGATAACTGTTTACACCATGAATAACTATATGAACCAAAAATATTTGTTGTAATGAGAATTTAAAATAGGAAATCTTTTACTCAAGATCTGGGAATGTTGGAACAATCACAAATCAATAGCATTTAATAGGTTGTGCAGAAAAGTGTGGGAATAGTTATCCATCATACGGGAAATGTTCTAATGTCTGTACTGGGCAGTGAGGTTTATGACTACAAATATTGGTGGCATGTTATATGTTGTGGGGAATATTATTCCCAGGACCCTGGCTGCACATAACTTTTTTATGGGACATACAAGGCATATTACAAGACTCATACAGAAAACCAATACCATTATTCATGTGATTACATGTCTGTAGCTGCTAAATGTACACAGATCATCTGAAAAGTACTATTGCAGTTGGGGGTTTGTGGTTGTTAAAATATGTTGATGGTTGTGTGGATTAGAAATTGGTTCATCCATTGCTTTTGCATTCAAAAGCATTTTAAACAGAATAAATTGACATGACACCATTATGTAGGATTGTGAGGAAAGAGAGAGACACAAGCGCAATATAGGGTCTTATCCCACAAATAAAGTAAGCGGTTTGACAGAAAACTGCTCACCTGGTAGTAGGTATTCAAAGCATGTATAGATAAGGGCTGGTGCAGATCCACAAGTCGGTCACCGACTATATGAAACAGAACTCTGCAAAGGAATACGTGGATTTCGTCCGTGCTGCCCAAATGATGAATTTCCAGAAGGTTAATAAAGTTTGACAGTGGTTTATTCTACGCGTTTCAAGGTTTTTTGCAACCTCTTCTTCAGGAAATGCCACCATTATGTAGGAGAAATACATTATTGAAAGCTTTGGTTTGTTTTTTTTTGGGATAAAACATGCCTCCAGCCAAACATTGCTGTGAATCCTATTGCAGTTTTTTGTCTGTAAATCATAAAGCTACTTTCTGAGAGTTATATTAGCTTATATCTCTGTTACCTGGTTAACAACAAGTCTGTGGAGCCAATTCATCAAGACCAGCATAGCTCAAGCTTGTGCTACGCCAGTTGTGGCAGAGTACAGGGCGCTGAATTCATTATGTGGAGCACTCCAGTTAAAGGGAATCTGTCACCTCGTCACCTCAATTTTGCCCTATGAGATGCGGCCACTGCCATCAGGGGCTTATCTACAGCATTCTGTAATGCTGTAGATAAGCCCCCAATGTAACCTGAAAGATAAGAAAAATTATTTAGATTATACTCACCCGGGGTCCTGTCCGATGGGTGTCGTGTTCCGGTCCGGCGCCTCCCATCTTCTAGCCATGACGTCCTCTTTCTTACTTCTGCCGTGGCTCCTGCACAGGCATACTTTATCTGCCTTGTTGATGGCAGAGTAAAGTACTGCAGTGCGCTGGCACCGGGCATCTCTGACCTTTCTCGGCACCTGCGCGCTGCAGTACTCTGTTCTTCCCTCAACAGGGCAAATAAAGTATGCCTGCACAGGAGCCGTGGAAGAAGTAAGAAGGAGGACGTCATCGCTAGAAGATAGGAGGCACCAAACCGGACCACGACACCCATCGGACCGGACCCCCAGGTGAGTATAATCTAACTCGTTTTTCTTATCTTTCAGGTTACATCAGGGGTTTATCTACAGCATTACAAAATGCTGTAGATAATCCCCTGATGGCGGTGGCCGCATCTCATAGGCCAAAAATGAGGTGACAGATTCCCTTTAATGAATTTGGCACCTTTACTAAGTGCAGTGCGTCTCTGTACACTGCGCCAGAAATGCTACTCTAGTGAGGAACTGGAGTAGCATCTGTGATGCTGAAAATTCCAGCAGATTTGATGAATTCAATAATGGGGCATGTCCATGCCCTGGCTCCTCGCCTGCCCCTTTCATTCCAGCAGATCTGATACAAAGATGCATGAAAAGGCCAAAAGTCTCAAAATTTTGTGACCTCTCAAAACCTTAACACTAATTTTGTGGCATAAAAGCTCTGATGAATTGGCCCCTATGTCTTTGTCTAATACATCTGGCATTTTCATTTCCTCCCTGGTTTGGAAAAGCCTAAGTAAGAGAAGTATCATTGAATATCATTGTCCCTCGCCAGGCAAGCTGTCCTTCATTGCTGCAACTCACGTTCTGGGCACTCTATTTCAGTTAATAGGCGCTTTGTCGTATATCATGGCGCCATCTGAGTACTAGTAACTAAGCCTCACACAAGATCATAACCTTGTGAGGCCTAGTAAGCACTAGAGGCAACCAGGATATTGGGCTGAGGATGCCACAAGTGCAGAAGTAAGGTTCGGCTGTTACTCAGGAAAGGACTGGACATCAGACAAAGACAGTGTAACTCAAATTGTACATCTCCAGTTGCACATATTCATTTTACCAGTGTATGTCAATGCAATATTCCAGTGCTTATTACTTTATTTAAGTCATCTTCGTAAACTGTGACAGTCTGAATATGTCAAGGAAAGTTTCAGAATCATGGCCTGCTGGTGCCTCCACAATAGCTATAGAATCTTCGAGTGCCCCAACTCAAGCCAATGGTACCCATTGTCCTACTATTTTGGTGGCTGAATATTTGTATTTTGTATGCTGATTAGGAAACTTGTTGTCCCCTTCAGTCTAGTATCAAAGGGCCATGCCCCTGAGCCACTCTGATACTGTCCACTTAGCAAGGGGACTATATCAGGCTGGCTTCTAAATTTCAGTTTTTGAGTTAAGAAGATATGATATACAACAGAGCTTATACTGAATCAGCAGTCGCTATTCCGCACCTCTGTCTGTTTTACCTGCCAAACTCATTGCAGGACCTTCTGTTACAACTGCAGTCAAACAACGGCCACTGATTGACACTATCCTTGACATTCCATTTGAGCCAGTAGATGAGTATCCTATATTTGTTGTTTTAGAACACCTTTAGGCCTATTTTTAATATACGAAAATAAAATGCACAATACCGCTTGTGGTGTCATGCATGCCATACTTTTATCCATTCCAAAAGTTAAATAAAACCCTCTAGTGTAGCCTCTTTACTCAAATGTCTTCATATTCACATCTAGTTTCTTCACTTTCTGTGGATTACACCCGCTCTTCCCTTGTGACCAGAGAGTAATAGCATCTCGCAGTAATGCTTTGCAGTCAACTTTTGCTAAACCTTGGTCTTTCTTCCTCTACTGACTCGCAGAGATAGATGTAAATCTATCTATCTATCTATCTATCTATCTATCATCTGACTATCCCATATTTATCTATCTATCTATCTATCTATCTATCTATCTATCTATCTTTTTATTTATCTATCTCATACCTATCTGTCTATCTATCTTCTATCTTTTTATATGTTATCTCTCTACCACCTCTCACTTGTTAGTCTACTGCACGTATTCCATTTCTTCTCTCGTTACGGCATAGTATTGTCAGATCATTATGAAGCCTGAATAGGAGGGACAGGTCTGTGAAGCTATTGAGCATGTGTGTTCACCACTGAAGAGTGGATTAAGATTTCAACCACAAGAGAAACAGCATGGGGCACTACTGTAGATGAAAATGTAATGAATATACAAAATCACCCACAATTTTAATAGATGTACTGTATATTGCTAATACACTTCTTTTGAAATATATAGTCTTGAATAACACTTTTGAACAGGTGAAAAACTACATATATTTGCTTAGGCGGTGCCTGTAATCACAGCTGTGAACATCCAGACCTAGAGCAGAGTTTTTGTAGACTGTACTACAGCTTAAAATATTCCTTTAAATAACAAATTATTTATATTGCTATGGATTTATTGTTGATGGTCTCAGCTGTGTTATGTTCTGTAAGTAGAATGCTTCCCTACTGCTTTACATTGCTCTGACAGCCAAGTTCCTCAGCAAATAAAATCAAGTTCTCAATGCAGCTGTTGAGAATTCTGTCAACAAGTGCATAAATAGTCGACATTATCCATTCGGTTCCTGAAGCAACGCAAGGCAACAATAAAAGCTTAACAAAAAGGTCTTTAACTGTGTAGGTGTGTGTCTGTAGGCCAAGAGAACTCTACAAACTAGAGCTAGAACTTTGCCAGAGAAGGCTAATTAACGTTTTCCACCATGAGTAAATTGCTTCCAGTCGTTGGATGGATTTCACCTTTGTCAATGATTATATTGTCTTGCAACACATCGAGCACATGGAACGATGGGAATGTATTTCGATTCCACACTCATGCTAATGAAGTCTTACAAAGACACTGAGAAAAATCTAGTCACAGTTCAGAGGTTCAGAGTAAGTTTGCATTTTTTTAAGATTGTTGTTAGCTGATGTGGTTGCAGTAAGAAAGTGCAGACATTTCAATGATGTGGACTGCCTATTTTACGTATGTTTGAGATATTGGAATTCCAAAGCAACATAGGCAATTGGTGTCAATGGCCAAGGAAACAGTCAAGAGTTTCTTATTGGTTAAAAGGAAAGTCTAAAGGTATTTCTCTCTATGGAGTCATGCCAATATATTAAAGAAGTTATAACCAAAGAAAAAAATACCCCTAAGATATCACTTTTATTAGTTTTATGGTAAAATACCCATATATTAGGGTCAAGGAGAAGGAATAAAAAAACTAAAAATCTTAATATAATCTTTGTAAAGATTTTGAAGAGCAGGTGGGATATGCACTATCCCTACCTTACCCTATCTTGCCACGGACGTTGGCACCTAAGTTCGTCATGGCGCCCCCACTCAACGTCAGCTTGCCCTTATAACCCTAAAGGGACAAACTAACAGAAAACCGTCAAGGTGGTTTTTTGTTAGGTTGTTCCTTTAGAGTTTTAGGGGAGAGCCGACGTTGAGTGGGGGCGCCGTGTCCAACTTAGGGTGTCAACCTCCGCAGCAAGGTGGGGTAAGATAGGGATAGCGCATATCTAACCCCCTCTTTATATTCACATCAGAACTACATTTTCATCTGAGGTGCTTTGTTCCCCTTGTTCTTTCATTCAAGCATTGCTTGATAAAGACCTTTGTAGTTGAAACGTTTGTTGTCTGGTTAAATAAAAGACCTTGGATGAATCTGGTGCTGCAACTTTATTTATTGGATCGTAAAGGGGGTACTCTCACGAACAAAGTTAACTTTCATCAATAGATCTTGGAATAATAATAACTTCCACAATTGGATGTTCTGAAATAATCTTATAAATGTGCCCATGCTGTGTCTGATCATGCAGGGAAATGGTCTGATCATAGCACAGCTCCTGGGCAGGGAAGAAAGCATGGGATCGCAGAACAAGATATACAGCTAAGTAACAGATTTTGACCTGATTTGCACACTAATTCGCACAGCAGCAATGTATTCAAAATGAACTTGGATAATGCTATTTTGTGTATCAATCTGTACATACAAGTAGATTTTATCAGTAGACCATTAAAAGACACAATAACGTAAATGAATTTTGGTAATAATGTTAAGTTTTGAAAATGTTCTTCTTGTGCTAGTGAAGGTTACAAAATAATGGAAAGATTTTCTCACTACTCCCTCTTATGTTTGCTTAGGATTGATCCATTAGGTTTACTGAGAGTGAACTATATCTACATTGCATCTTCCAAGCAGCTGTTGATGGACAGTATTTTGAATACGGCTTGGTAGAAACCTTTCTTCTGTACGCATCTCACTAGAAACTTGAAGTATTTCACAAAAAAATGGATAAGTGGGTTTCGGCGGCCCCACCAGTGTCTTTTCCTTCACTTTACCACATGTTGTAACCTATGGTGATTTGTAAACATTTTAAGGACAGATCCTTCAATCATAAATTTCTCAGATAAATCGTAGAAGGAAAAGACATCTGTAAAAGTCTTTTTCTCAACATAGCATCCAGATTAGGAAGTAGCATTGCCAGGCTGTGTTTTTCCTACTGTTTTGGTTAAAAAGGAATTTTAAAATAATAATACAAAATTGGAAAATATTGAGGTCTGTGGGCTGGCATCGCTGGCTAAGAATGTCCAAAATTTTTCTTCAGCAAATGTTTTCAATTAATAATAAAACAAATGTACGTTATAATGGTAAGTTAAAAGAAAAACTGAGCATGAGGACATATAAATCACCAATCCTATGCAAAATATTCATGTACCCTATTTGGAAATTCTCATTTAATTGGCATAAGAGTTCTTCTTCAATCTATAAGTCAGAGCCGAGCAGTTACACAAATGTCTATAGCACTTGGCACATTCATGCATTACATAAGCAGCATATTGATTTTATTAAATATTATACTTTGCAAAGCTTTATTTCTCCTATGGTGGCGCTGCATTGAAATAGAACACTTAAGCCCCCGTTACACACTGCGATATCGCTAGCAATATCGCTGTAAAGTCACCGATTTTGTGACGTAGCAGCGATATTGCTAGCGATATCGCTACATGTGATACTTACCTCCGACCGGCTCCCCCGCTGATTATCGCTGATCGTGCAAGAAGGTCCTGGATCATTTCTCGTCGGGCGCTTCCTGCTGGGCTTCCTGTGGCGTCGACGAGCGACGTGTGGACGCGGGCGGGAGGACGTCAGGATCGCCGCGTCTGACAGGTAAGTAGCGACCCCCAACCCCAGCCATGTCGCTGGTGAGATCTGCCTGTGTGGCAGCTCACTAGCGACCACTTAGCGATGCACCAGCGATCCATATCGTTGTCAGGATCGCTGGTGCATCGCTATGTGTAACGGTACCCTTACTATGAAGTTTCTTCACCAATTATAGCTGATAGTTGATGTTATCAAAAATCAACATGTTATCTTTATAGGACATAAATATGCAGAAAGGGGTCGATTATCTACCTCTGGACTGATCATAGACAATAAGCATCCAGGCTGTCCACACATTACTCTGCAAACAGCTTACAGGAGTTTGTGCAGCTTTAGGCAGGGCCAGACTGGCCATCTGGCAATTCTTGCAAATGCCAGAAGGGCCTGTCTGGTCGTTAGCTGCCTTGTCTGCTACATTGTTAGCAGAATTGGTGTTCTCTAGACACCAATACTGTTAAGAGTTGTGATGAAGAAGCACAAAGTCTCTGACTCAGTCACTTACTACAGCAGGTATCATTACAAATATTGGTAATAAATCTTACTTTCCTCCATCCAGGGTAATATTAGTAATATATCGCCAGCTGGTGCTTGGAAACAGTGACAGCATGGGCCTGCGTGATTTCAAATGCCAGGGCTGAATTTCAGCCCCAGTCCGTATCTGGCTGTAGGGGTGGGTAGCTGGCTGTCAGAAACAGCCAGACTCCCCAGAGAGAAGATAAACATATTTTTATTACCATGTTTACCTTCCCAAACTCAGTATAGAGAGCACTGAAACAGCACTTGGGTATACAGATTAGGAAGCACTGATGGTGCTTCCTTCTCTGGACCCAACAGTCATGTGATCCCTGTGCCTAGGAAGGGAGCAGAAGCTGCTGGGTTCTAGGAGACTTAATCAGCTTTGCTGTGCAAGCAGGAAGCTGAAAATCACCTGTAAGTGTGGCTTATATAATCTGAAATAAAAGTATGTATCAATATGTTAAAATTCCTCCCAAATTTCTTTTTAAGACCTTATGGGGAACACAGCATGTAAAATAAAAAAGATAAATAAAAAAGCAAAATAAATAATAAATATTACTATCCCCACCCCTGTAAAAAAAAAAAATCCAATATATAAAATAATTTCTGTGGAAAGGGGAACACAATTTAAAATGTTTTTTTTTCTGGTTCTTTGTGATCATAAAAAAATCCAAAAACTAACAAAATGATAAAAATACTATTTTTGTTTGCATTTTCCCCAATATCAGAAAAAAATTACTGATTTTTAAAATAAAAAGTAAAATAAATCAGTTTCAAACCAGTAGACCATGCTCGCTCATTGTAGCTGAAGTCCACTCTTCTCGGCACTTTTAAAACATTTTTCAAGTTTCCCGAAAAATCTCAACTTTTTGGGCAAATAAGGTATTCCATCACATTATTCTATAGCCCATAACTGGAAAAAAACAGTTCTTATTGGACAATGATGCATATTAGCAAGATATTTATTCTAATGAAAATACTTTTTACTAATTTGTAGTTTTTTATGACCATATTGCGCAACATTTGGAGATGAGCAGGTTCAGTAGCCAGGCGTTTTTGGGCTGTTTTATGTTTTGTCACGTAAATATGTGTGGAATTGCTGAGGAGTTATAACATTTTGACAGCTTGGCATGTTACACAACTCTTAGAACTGATGGTTTTTAAATTCAACAGCAAAAAGTAATAAACATTTCAGAAGTTAGATGATGGGTTCGGGTCATGTCAATAAGGCTTCTATGATCAGTGTAAAGGCAGGCAGGAAATACTGTACAGCTACTCCTGACATTTCGCTATCATGATAGATGTGTGCTTTCCTTCTACTGCGGAATGTTGAAGATAGAAGCCTTCATAGAATATCGGAGTCAAACAAACCCAGCAAAAACTACTTTTCAGAGTCAAATCAATGAAAAATTCATTTTTATTACACATTTCTTACAAAAAATATATATAAATTAAACAAAATGAGTCAATATCAAGGTGGAGACATATTTAGAGAGACAAATCAGGTACAAGGTAAAAGCACTAATCAGTGTAAAACCCCAAGAAGAAGGGGAAAAAAAAAATTGTCACACCCTAAATTGGACACAGGAGAGGGTGAAATGGGAATAAATATTCATATGTAAACATTTATGTAAGGCACACCTTCACTTGTCTGGGAGCAACATATGCCAAAAGTCGCTATTAATTCAAAAAAGTAAAAGACAAGTTGTTCACTCACAAGGAAGGTGAAAAAATTTGTAATCTTGTACCTATATTCCTATTACGGCAACCACTCACCTACTGACCATAGTCAGGGAACCGCTAAAGTGCTATTGATAGTGCAATGAAGTAACAACACCTTACCCATATAGGGTACTGCGGAATGTTTTAGAAATTTTAGGTTTTGAATGGTAACATTACCCGACATATCTAAAGAATACAATTTACTACACTGTTCTCACACTACACTATGCAGGAAATCACGCTACAAGACTTTAATAAAACCTCATAGACCATGGAGGGATCAATGTTAAGGATTTAGAAGGAATCTTACAAACCCATTGTGGATCCACAAAAGTATTTGTCTTCGATACACCACAATAACAAAGATTAAACAAAGAGCCCAATCTTTGAATTTTGATTAACACTAATGTTTCACTGCACAGTGGAAGCTGGCTCTACAGAAGAAGAAAGAAAAGAGCAGTTTCAGGGCTACACAACTGCCTCATCCCTTTTACTATGAAGACTGGTGGGGGTCTGAAATGTCAGACGGCCAGCCAATAAAGGCGATTGAAGGCCAGTCAATAATGATTGTTGAGCTAAAAGTGGTGTATCCTTACTAGCATTATGTTTGGCAGACCTCAAATGAAAGAACAGCAGGGGGCAATTTAACCCCTTAATGACCGTCAATATGTCTTTTAACTGACCTGAGATATAAGAGAATAGCATCCCCATACAGGTGGCAATCCAGCAGCTGTCAACTGTACACTATATCTGACAACTTGCTACATCAGCCACAATCAGTGTTGTCACAGTCCATATCTCTTTAACCCCTTCATGACCCAGCCTATTTTGACCTTAATGACCTGGCCATTTTTTGCAATTCTGACCAGTGTCCCTTTATGAGGTAATAACTCAGGAACGCTTCAACGAATCCTAGTGATTCTGAGATTGTTTTTTCGTGACATATTGGGCTTCATGTTAGTGGTAAATTTAGGTCAATAATTTTTGCGCTTATTTGTGAAAAAAAACGGAAATTTGGTGAAAACTTTGAAAATTTCGCAATTTTCAAATTTGGAATTTTTATTCCGTTAAACCAGAGAGTTATGTGACACAAAATAGTTAGCAAATAACATTTCCCACATGTCTACTTTACCTCAGCACAATTTTGGAAACAAATTTTTTTTTTTTGTTAGGAAGTTATAAGGGTGTAAGGACTGGGATTGGATATCTGTTTTGCCTGCTCTTGCCCTTACTTCTGATGGATTCTGCCCTTAACCAAGATGGAGTTGCTGGCTTCACGGGGGCCATCTTGTTTCCCGTCTGAGACTCCTTGTTTCCTGTTTGCTGTATACATAAGGGAACTCTGCACACTATGCATTGCTTGTGTATCTTGTTCTTTACTTGCTGCCAAGCAGGAAGGACTAGCAACCTGTTTGCCCCTTCCACTCTTTGGGATACCCCGCTTGTTCCCGTATCTACGTACCACGCAAGGACTCTGCTGCTATACCTGCTCTGCACCCACCTCTGCTACGGTCTGCCCTCCCTTAGGAGCCGGCCCGGGCTCTGGGTCCTGGATTCCGCATTGCTGGACTGGTATTCGCACCCTCGGTCTGTACTGTTACTTGTGCATACTACTGAGACTGTCTTATTGTCTGCTTTGCATCTGTCAGCTGAAGTGCATATTTCTGCAATAAGATATATATACATCTTGAACTGTGATCTACCGTGTCTGTCTTAATTTCTGACCCACGTCATCGGGCTCCATAGAATTCTAGTATAAACTTATAACAAAGGGTTAAAAGTTGACCAGCGATTCACTTTTACAACAAAATTTACAAAACCATGTTTTTAGGGACCACCTCACATTTGCAGTCATTTTGAGGGGTCTATATGGCAGAAAATACCCAAAAGTGACACCATTCTAAAAACTGCACCCCTCAAGGTACTCAAAACCACATTCAAGAAGTTTATTAACCCTTCAGGTGCTTCACAGGAACTAAAGCAACGTGGAAGGAAAAAATGGACATTTCAATTTTTCCAACAAAAATTTTCTTTTAGCATCAATTTTTTCATTTTCACATGGGTAACAGGATAAAATGGATCCTAAAATTTGTTGGGCAATTTCTCCTGAGTACAACGATACCTCACATGTGGTCATCAACCACTGTTTGGGTGCACGGCAGGGCTCAGTAGAGAAGGAGCGCCATTTGACTTTTTGAATTGAAAATATGTTGGAATATTTAGTGGTTGCCATGTTGCGTTTGGAGAGCCACTATGTGCCTAAACATTGGAGTTCCCCCACAAGTGACCCCATTATGGAAACTAGACCCTCCAAGGAACTTATCTAGGTGCATAGTGAGCACTTTGAACCCCCAGGTGCTTCACAAATTGATCTGTAAAAGAAAAAGTACTTTTTTTTCGCAAAAAATTTCTTTCAGCCTCAGTTTTTTCATTTTCACATGGGCAACAGGATAAAATGGATCCTAACATTTGTTGGGCAATTTTCCTGAGTACACCGATACCTCATATGTTGTCATAAACCACTGTTTGGGAGCACAGCAGGGCCCGGAAGGGAAAGAGCGCCATTTGACTTTTTGAATGGAAAATTAGCTTCAATCGTTAGCGGACACCATGTCGTGTTTGGAGAGCCCCTGTGTGTTTAAACATTGGAGCTCCCCCACAAGTGACCCCATTTTGGAAACTAGACCACCCAAGGAACTTATCTAGATGTGTAGTGCGCACTTTGAACACCCTAGTGCTTCACAAAAATTTATAGAGCAGAGCAGTGAAAATAATCATTTTTTTCCTCAAAAATGATTTTTTAGCCCGCTATTTTTTATTTTCACAAGGCTAACAGAAGAAATTGGACCACAAAAGTTGTTGTGCAATTTGTCCTGAGTACACCGATACCCCATATTTTGGGGGGAACCACTGTTTGGGTGCATGGGAGAGCTCAGAATGGAAGGAGCGCCATTTTGGAATGCCGACTTGATGGAATGGTCTGTGGGCGTCATGTTACGTTTGCAGAGTCCCTGATGTTCCTAAACAGTGGAAACCCCCCACAAATGACCCCATTTTGGAAACTAGACCCCTTATGGAACTTATCTAGATGTGTAATGAGCACTTTGAACCCCCAAGTGCTTCACAGAAGTTTATAAACGCAGAACCATGGAAATAAAAAATCATTTTTTTTCCTCAAAAATGATTTTTTTTAGCTCGCTATTTTTTATTTTTACAATGGTAACAGGAGAAATTGGACCCCAAAAATTGTTGTATACAGTTTGTCCTGAGTACACTGGTACCCCATATGTGGGGGGACCACTGTTTGGGCACATGTCGGGGCTTGGAAGGGAAGTAGTGACGTTTTGAAATGCCAACTTGATGGAATGGTCTGCGGGCGTCCTGTTATGTATGCAGAGCCCCTTATGTTCCTAAACAGTGGAAACACCCCACAAGTGACCCCATTTTCGAAACTAGACCCCCTAAGGAACTTATCTAGATGTGTGGTGAGCACTTTGAACCCCCAATTGCTTCACAGAAGTTTATAACGCAGAGCCGTGAAAATAAAAATATTTTTTTTCCTCAAAAAATGATTTTTTTAGCCCACTATTTTTTACTTTTACAATGGTAACAGGAGAAATTTGTTGTCCAGTTTGTCCTGAGTACGCTGGTACCCCATATGTGGGGGGACCACTGTTTGGGCACATATCGGTGCTCGGAAGGGAAGTAGTGACGTTTTGAAATGCCAACTTGATGGAATGGTCTGCGGGCGTCATGTTTGCAGTGCCCCTTATGTTCCTAAACAGTAGAAACCCCCCACAAGTGACCCCATTTTGGAATCTAGACCCCCAAGGAACTTGATGTGTGGTGAGCACTTTGAACCCCCAAGTGCTTCACAGAAGTTTATAACACAGAGCCGTAAAAATTAAAAATCATTTTTTTTCCACAAAAATAATTTTTTAGCCCCCATTTTTTTCTATTTTCCCAAGGGTAACAGGAGAAATTAGACCCCCAAACTTGTAGTGCAATTTTTACTGAGTACACTGATACCCCATATGTGGGGGTAAACCACTGTTTGGGCACACGTCGGGGCTCGGAATGGAGGGAGCACTGGTTGACTTTTTGAGCTCAAAATTGGCTGGAATAAATGGTGGCGCCATGTCACGTTTGGAGACCCCGTGATGTGCCTAAACAGTGGAAATCCCTCAATTCTAACTCCAACCCTATCCACAACACACCCCTAATCCCAACCCCAATCATAACCCTAACTACAACCCTAACCCCAACACACCCCTAACCCTAATCCCAACTCTACCTCAAGCCACAAGCCTAACTGTAATCCCAACCCCAACCCACCCCTAACCCTAATCTTAACCCTAGTTCCAATCCTAACCCTAGTTCCAACCCTAACCCTACTTACAACCCTAACCCTAATCCCAACCCTAATTCCAACCCTAACCCTAATTCCAACCCTAACCCTATTTCTAACCCTAACCCTATTTCTTACCCTAACCCTATTTCCAACCCTAACCCTAATGGAAAATTAAAAATAATTTCTTTATTTTATTATATGTGCCTGCCTATGGGGGTGATAAATGGGGGGTTTATTTACTATTTTTTTCATTTTGATCACTGTGAAAGAATATAGTGATCAAAATGAATGAATGAATCTGCAGTGTTTGCAGATTCAGGCAGGCGCACTGCACATGCGCCCGCCATTTTCCAAGATGGCGGCGCCCATGAATCAGGACGGCGGGACACTGGGAGCCGGAGCGGGACATCGGAAATACCGGGTGGTGAGGGGGGGTCGGAAGAAGGGGGGAGCAGAGAATAGGGGGAGGGGAGCAGATGACAGCGGCACATTGCCACTGTCAGTCGGTATCGGGGGGCCGATAGGCCCCGTTAGTCGGTTACGGTGTCGGAACTGGGTCACCAGCCAAGTCCGATGCTACTGCAGCATCGGCCATGGCTGGATTGTAATATTTCATCAATTTTCATTGACGAAATATTACTATCACTCTGATTGGCTGTTTCACTTTTAACAGCCAATCAGAGCGATCGTAGCCACGTGGGAGCAAAGCCACGCCCCCTGTGGTGAAGTACAAAGCCCCCTGTATCTGCGGTTCAGGTGACCTTTCAGTGACCCCAGTCACCCGACCCGCAGGGGGGCTTTGAAGGCATGACACAGGGTATGAGTCATGGGTCAGATTGGCACCGACTTTCATGACGCATACGCTGTGTCACAGGTCGGGAAGGGGTTAAACCCTTAGATACTGCTGTCAATAATGACTACATCATATAAATGTTTAAAAGAGTGTGGCTTCTCCCTCTTTTTTCCCATCGACACCCTGAGATCATGATTGTGTGGTCCTGAGGTTTGCCATGGCAATTCACGAGCAAATAGCGGCCTTAGAGTCTCCCGGCTCTAGCGACCTGTTCAGAAGTTAGCGACATTTAGGTGGTAAAATACATTTTTTCATTCCTGTCATGCCACTTTGTATTAATTCCTGAAAAGCACTTGAAGGGTTAATAAAGTACCTAACAGCAGTTTTCAGTATGTCAGGGGGTGCCGTTTTTAAAATGGTATCACTTTGGGGGTTTTCCAATATATAGCACCCCTAAAGTCACTTCAAATCTGGATAGGTCCCTCAAAAAAAATAATTTTGTAAATTTCCATGAAAAAATGAAAACTTACTGCTACATTTTTAAACCTCCTAAAATGCTAACAAAATAAAATAACATTTTACAAATGGTGCTGATGTACGGCCAACATGTGGGAAATGTTATTTATTAATGTTTTTCTATAATGTGACTAACTGAATTAAAGGGATAATCATTCAAAATTTGAAAATTACAATTTTTTTACATATTTCAAATTTCTATTATTTTTTATAAATAAAGACAAAACATATCAACCTAAATTTATCATTATCATAAAGTATAATGTGTCACGAAAAAACAATCTCAAAATCAGTGGAATTTGTCTAAGTGTTCCAGAGTTATTACCACATAAAATGACACTGGTCAGATTTTTTAAATTTGGCTCTGCCACTAAGGGGTTAACAGGTTTGTGACAATAATATATTGACAGGAGTATTTCTTAAAAGGGATTGTCCCCTTTCACCTATATTTTGCCCACAGACTCTGTGATATGTAAAATGACAAACTGAACTTAATTTACCCCTAGTGTCCAGTGCTGATTCTCCTCCGTTGACCCCGTCTATGTTGATCGACTGTAGCTGTGACGATATGTATACAGCGCTGCAGCCAATAACTGAGTTCACCATCTAAGTCAATGTAGATGGCATGAGCCACTGAGCTCAGTAATTGGCAGCAGCAATGTTAACAATATGCCAGTTGATCAACATAGACCGAAGCAGTGGTGGAGAGGCAGCATTGGACAAAGGGAGGGTAAGTAAAGTTCAGTTTGTTATTTTACCCATGATAGAGTCTATGAGCAAAAAATTGCTTAAATGGGTCAATCCTTTTAGAAGATTACATTAAAAAAATGATTATAATTTATTAACAGTACCAATCTTTATTACAATGGTTGCCTTTGGGAAATGTTCCTGTAAACTTCAAGCTATTTCAATAAAATTCTAACCAACATTTTCCTGTGCCTTTTGATAAGCTATTCAAAAACAATGCAAATAAAGTTTTTTTTAGTCCAAGCACTCAACTTTTTTCTATGGCGCTACAGCTAACAAATAATTGCTTTTCAATATATCCATACCTGGTGGATGTCCGCCCACTCAAACACGTACAAACCATCCTCATCATTTTGAATTGCCTTCTATTCATTCCCATAGTTCTTTATATGCATTCAACTTGCTCTTTAGAAATACCTTATGTCACGATATTGAACGTAGGTTCTTCTGGGAAAAATCCAGGTCAAGAGGTGAAGGAGACTCTTTGTGTTTAGAGAACAGAAAACCTATATTTATTTTGCCAGTGTAGAGCAATAGATCACTATGTTTATTTGGTGCTTTAAATACATGGCTTTTTTTTAACTAGGGGTCAAAAAATTCTCCTTTCAGTGTTTAAGTTCAGAGAAAAAAACTTTGCTTAGAAGACCCTCCTTCATTAGCCTCTAGTTAGTTGCTATTGACATTTTGGGCATAACAAGTCTTGGGAATATACAGTGGGGCAAAAAAGTATTTAGTCAGTCAGCAATAGTGCAAGTTCCACCACTTAAAAAGATGAGAGGCGTCTGTAATTTACATCATAGGTAGACCTCAACTATGGGAGACAAACTGAGAAAAAAAAATCCAGAAAATCACATTGTCTGTTTTTTTTTTCATTTTATTTGCATATTATGGTGGAAAATAAGTATTTGGTCAGAAACAAACAATCAAGATTTCTGGCTCTCACAGACCTGTAACTTCTTCTTTAAGAGTCTCCTCTTTCCTCCACTCATTACCTGTAGTAATGGCACCTGTTTAAACTTGTTATCAGTATAAAAAGACACCTGTGCACACCCTCAAACAGTCTGACTCCAAACTCCACTATGGTGAAGACCAAAGAGCTGTCAAAGGACACCAGAAACAAAATTGTAGCCCTGCACCAGGCTGGGAAGACTGAATCTGCAATAGCCAACCAGCTTGGAGTGAAGAAATCAACTGTGGGAGCAATAATTAGAAAATGGAAGACATACAAGACCACTGATAATCTCCCTCGATCTGGTGCTCCACGCAAAATCCCACCCCGTGGGGTCAGAATGATCACAAGAACGGTGAGCAAAAATCCCAGAACCACGCGGGGGGACCTAGTGAATGAACTGCAGAGAGCTGGGACTAATGTAACAAGGCCTACCATAAGTAACACACTACGCCACCATGGACTCAGATCCTGCAGTGCCAGACGTGTCCCACTGCTTAAGCCTGTACATGTCCGGGCCCGTCTGAAGTTTGCTAGAGAGCATTTGGATGATCCAGAGGAGTTTTGGGAGACTGTCCTATGGTCTGATGAAACCAAACTGGAACTGTTTGGTAGAAACACAACTTGTCGTGTTTGGAGGAAAAAGAATACTGAGTTGCATCCATCAAACACCATACCTACTGTAAAGCATGGTGGTGGAAACATCATGCTTTGGGGCTGTTTCTCTGCAAAGGGGCCAGGACAACTGATCCGGGTACATGAAAGAATGAATGGGACCATGTATCGTGAGATTTTGAGTGCAAACCTCCTTCCATCAGCAAGGGCATTGAAGATGAAACGTGGCTGGGTCTTTCAACATGACAATGATCCAAAGCACACCGCCAGGGCAACGAAGGAGTGGCTTCGTAAGAAGCATTTCAAGGTCCTGGAGTGGCCTAGCCAGTCTCCAGATCTCAACCCTATAGAAAACCTTTGGAGGGAGTTGAAAGTCCGTGTTGCAAAGCGAAAAGCCAAAAACATCACTGCTCTAGAGGAGATCTGCATGGAGGAATGGGCCAACATACCAACAACAGTGTGTGGCAACCTTGTGAAGACTTACAGAAAACGTTTGACCTCTGTCATTGCCAACAAAGGATATATCACAAAGTATTGAGATGAAATTTTGTTTCTGACCAAATACTTATTTTCCACCATAATATTTAAATAAAATGAAAAAAAAACAGACAATGTGATTTTCTGGATTTTTTTTTCTCAGTTTGTCTCCCATAGTTGAGGTCTACCTATGATGTAAATTACAGACGCCTCTCATCTTTTTAAGTGGTGGAACTTGCACTATTGCTGACTGACTAAATACTTTTTTGCCCCACTGTATCTAAGTGTATATAAAAGCTTTAGTGTTTTACTAGGGATGAGACCTTTCTTTCCTCTTAGACTATAAAGAAATTGACGGAAAAAAAATCCTCAAAGATTGAGAATGTATTAATGCACTATGTGGCTCATAATCAAATTTACTCAACAGATACTGTATGTCTTAGATTTCTTTCTTGTTAATCAACTACTACACCAGAGGCCCCTACTTCACTAGTTAAGTTGAGTCGCATGGAAGGATAAATGATAAAGAATTTATTAAAATATAACTAATCCTTTTGGATCGGATCTTACCCTATTGTTCATTGCCAGTGATATGATTTTGACGCTTGTGTTAAATATTAGTAATACTGTGACATCCCTAGTGTCATTATGGCACAATATTCTTTAAAGAGCATTAGCGATGAGGGGATCTTTTGAAATTTTAAATTTACGACTTTGCAGAATTTTCCCTCAAAATTTAATTCATGAATAGAATAAATTTGCATGAACCTCAATACTCAAAGCTTGTTATTGCCCAGAAAATATATGTGGGGAAAGAGAGAAATACACGGACCCTAAGAGCTTACATTCTACTTTACAGCAGAGGGAGAGTGGACCCCGCTGATTATAACAACTTACACTCTACAGGAGACAGAAAGCAAGAGAGAGGACACCACTGACCATAAGAGCTTACACTCTACAGGAGACAGAAAGCAAGAGAGAGCACCTCACTGACCATAAGAGCTTACACTCTACAGGAGAGACTTACTCTATTACTGTACAAAGTGGGTTCTGCTGAGGACTACTGATCTGTGATGGCCCATGTACTGACCACCACTGTGCAAGGTATGATAACTTATAAGATGACATAGGTACAGGGCATTATGGGGAAGCCCGCTTGGCAAACCAATCAAAAGCATTTTGTCACAGGGTTACTGCAACAGTGTGGAGCCAGAAGACCACAGCATCTGATTGCTCCTACTCCGATGCTGAGAAGAAGCACTTCTTCATTTTAAATGTGTTTATTTCTTCTGGCAGAACAGGGATTAATCGGCCATGTTGGAAATCCCTGTGCTCACAGCTATGCTCAGATTGCCACTCCTTTTCTCTTTATATTCTGGACTCTTCTATTAAGTCTTGTTAGAGTTAGCATTTGCTACATGGTTAACGATGAGGGAATCACATATGAGAAGAAGAGTTGAAGGAGTTATTAGTGACTGTTGCTTGGTTTGTATCTGTGGTAATTACTTATCCTTCTCTGTTTTTGTTTATTACCCTACCTTCACACCTCGGTGCATTCCTCTGTTACATCTGAGTGAATATTTTGTATGCCTGGAGTTTTCTCTTCCCTGGGTAGAGGAGAAGAACAGATGGAGGGCTAACTTAGGAGATAAGGCAAGGGCGGAGGCATCTTCGCCATCTGAAGTATACCAGGGAGCAGGGCTAGCTAGGGCACCCACTAGTGTTAGGGACAGGAAAGAAGCCCCTGCTCCCAGGTCACCCAACAGCTGTGTTGTGACATTAGCTCTGACCGCTACCATTTTCTCTGATCCAGGATGGATCCAATCTGTGCTCTGATGGGGCAATTACAGCAGCTCAGTCTGGAGGTGGTCTGAATACTTTCCGTACCCACTGTATGTGTTGTCTTCCACCGGTTTTCGCGTGGACCAGGCAAAGTCCTGGCGGTATTGGATTGGGATGCTCCAGAGGATTTGATGGCGTTACAAAGATTTTTAGGTTTTGACAACTACTACTATAAATTCCTGAAAAACTTTTCAGTAGTAGCCAATCCTCTTACTGATATGATCAGGAAGGAGACGGACTTCTCCAAGTGGTTCAGTCCTGCCAGGTAGGCATTTGATATATTGAAAAGGTGTTTTTCTTCTGCACTGATTCTTATTCAGCCTGATGTCTCTCATCCTTTATCGTTGAGGTTGATGCACCTGAGGTGGGAGTGGGGGCTGTATTGTTGCAGGGTACGTCTCCTGATAAATAGCAACCATGTGCCTATTTTTCTAAAAAACTGTCACTGGATGAGAAAAATTATGACATTGGTAACAGGGAACTCTTAGCTATCAAATGGGCTTTTGAAGAGTGGCATCATTTTTTGGAGGGAGCTGTTCACACAGTGATAGTAATCACGGATCATAAGAATCTGGTATACTTGGAATTAGCGAAACGTTTAACATCTTGACAGGCAAGATGGGCATTGTTCTTTACCAAGTATAACTTTTTTGTCACTTATAGGCCGTAGAACAAAAACATTAAGGCAGATCCCTTATCTCATTGCTTTCCTGGAGGAGGAAATAAGTGTGAACCGGTACCTATTCTTCAAAAAGGGGTGGTTATGGCGTCTATATCCTCCGATCTGGAAAGAGAGGTTGTTGACACTCAGGGGGCCACCCCTGCTGCCTGTCCACTTGGTAAACTGTTTGTTCCGGTAAACCTCCGGAAATGTACTGGCTTAAGCAGGTGGACACGTCTGGCACTGCAGGATCTGAGTCCCTGGTGGCGTAGTGTATTACTGATGGTAGCCTTTGTTACGGTGGTCCCAGCTCTATGCAGGTCATCACTAGGTCCCCCCATGTGGTTCTGGGATTTTTGCTCACCATTCTTGTTATCATGTTGACCCCATGGGGTGAGATCTTAAGAGTGAGAATGATGAGAATTTGCATGAAGCCCCAGATCGAAGGAGATTATCAGTTGTGTTGTATGTCTTCCATTTTCTTATTATTGCTCCCACAGTTGATTTCATCACACCAAGCTGCTTGCCTATTGCAGATTCAGTCTTCCCAGTCTGGCGCAGGGCTACAATTTTGTTTCTGGTGTCCTTTGGCAGCTCTTTGGTCTTCAGGTCACCATAATGGAGTTTGGAGTGTGACTGTTTGAGCTTGTGATCAGTATAAAAGACACCTGTCCACAACCTCCAACAGGTACCATTACTACTGGTAATGAGTGAAGGACAAAGGAGCTTCTTAAAGAAGTTACAAGTCTGTGAGAGCCAGAAATCTTGCATGTTTTTAGGTGACCAAATACTTGTTTTCCATCATAATTTGCAAGATAAATCTTGACAAATCAGACAAGGTGATTTTCTGGATTTGTTTTCTCATTTTGACTCTCATAGTTGTGGTCTACCTATCATGTCAATTACAGGCCTCTCTTCTTTTTTTCCCACTGTACCATTAATCTGAAAGGCCGGGCAGATGCCCGATGGGCTGGCGGCTCTGTAATACAAAGTGGGCCGCCGGCCCTTTAAAGGGAGTTTATCACCCCATTTTTCCCCATCAGCTGCGGCCACCGCCATCAGGGGCTTATCTGCAGCATTCTGTAATGCTGCAGATAAGCCCCCGATGTAACTTGAAAGATAAGAAAAAAGAGTTAGATTATACTCACCCCAGCGTTCGGTCCGGTCTGATGGGTGTCACCGTCCCGTCCTGTTCCTCCCATCTTCATACGATGATGTCATTCTCCTTGCTTCTCCCTCGGCTTCTGCGCACGTGTACTTTATCTGCCCTGTTGAGGGCAGAGCAGAGTACTGCAGTGCACAGACGCTGGACCTCTCTGACCTTTCCCGACACCTGCGCACTGCTGTACTTTACTCTGCCCTCAACAGGGCAGATAAATTATGCCTGTGCAGGAGCCGAGTGAGAAACAAGGAGGAGGACATCATCGTATGAAGATGGGAGGCGCAGGATCGGACCACGACACCCACCATACCTGACCCCACCCCCCAGTAAGTATAATCTAAGGTTTTTTTCTTATCTTTCAGCCTTCACCGGGGCATATCTACTGCATTACAGAATGCTGTAGATAAGCTCCTGATGGCAGTGCCGGCAGCATGTCATTCAAGTCTACTCCAGTTCAGTTTTTTGGGTTTTTCTTCAGCATTTTTGTATTCAATACAAATAGGGTGTGGCCTACTTTCTACTGAGCTGTGTAGTTCACTTATAGTCCCTCTGAAGCTGGGTGTCCGTTTGGAACCCATAGACTCTGCCACTATTCACACTAGGTAGGTTTTAACCGTTAGTGTAGTTACTGTCTCTAATGGGTTCACCTTGCCGTGGTGGGACAGCTTTATACTTTTTTGATCAAAACAGTGTTTACCAAGTACCCTATGTTATTTAATGCACTTGCTTTTTTACTTATTTATTTTCATTAGGGTATATACACACATTGTTTTTTCCTTTGGTTTTGCTAGCATTATTGAATGCTGTAGATAAGCCCCTCTTGGCGGTGACCGCAGCTCATAGGGCTAAAAAGGGGGTGACAGATTCCCTTTAACAGCTTTATGGATTTCATACATTATAGTGGTCATCTAGTAGGGAAATATATCGGATTTTGGTAAATGGCTTAGAGTGGTTTAGTAAAATAAAAGAAGTGATATTCGCCTAAACAAATCTCGTTCCCATCATTACCTAGTTTTGTAAGCATAGCCAAAGACATGGAAAAAGGAAGAAACAACCATGTTCTGGCTAAGAGATACTCTCGTATAAGACATAAATATCATGAGAGAAAAATAGAGAGCTTATATTTCTGGTTAACAATAATTCTTCATCATTGCTGATTATTAAATCCCAGTCCAAATATTAAGAGTACTGTACACAAATTTCTTTATTATTGTTCAAAAAAACCAGGACAACAACAGAAAAACATGTATAAATACAACCATGAGTTCCAAAAAGGTCAGTAATAAAACCAGGCGGGCAATAAGAAAAACCATGAAGCGGCAGAATGGGCAAATCACAAACATGCGGTAAAGGACCCAGGTATTGTGTAGGGTAAAGTTTTGGATATGTCATAAATAATGAATATAAAAAAATCCAACTGAGCACGGCCCTAATGTTACATCAGGCAGCCTCAAATATCCACAATAATAATACATAGTGCCAAGGCTAACCTGTACTGAAGTAATCAGGCCAAAAACCTTCCGGAGCATGTTAACTCTGGACTCGCGTAACCCTGACAGCCTTAGCAATATAAAAAGGTCCTCTTACCCATGGTCCTGAACTCCCAGCACCTGAGCCTTCCTCTTTTTAAGTGGAAGAACTTGCACAATTGGTACTTTTTTCCCACTGTACCATTACCAGCTTAATGGATTTCATACATTATAGTGGTTATCTATTAGGGTAATATATTGGATTTTGGCAAATAGCTTAGAGTGGATTAGTAAAATAAAAGAAGTGATATTCACCTAAACAAATCTCATTCCCACCATTACCTAGTTTTGCCTGGCCTTTACTCTTCTGGTCCCATCCCAATACACAGGAATTGAATAACTGAATAACCCCTTTAATGATTAGGATGAGATTTATTTTACAAATTGTTCTAACTTTAATGCTAACCATTTATTTGAAGTCTGGTACATTGAAAACATATTTGAGCCCCAGGGCCACTTTAATGCAGAACTGGTACTATGTAATAAAGAATATAATGTGAAGCAGTTTATCATAATGTTTCTTTGCTATTACATTGAGTTGTCCATTAGAAAACCTCTTTCTAAATGCTATTTACTCTGGCGTATCATTGGTGTTTATGGAGATCTGTTGGGACCTCATAGATTTCAGTGGGTGCCATTCCTTGCCTTCTTCATCCCTAGCAGCAGACTCTATTGATTTATAACACACATTTGTTGGTATAGACTAAGTGAGGAATACACACTAATAAACTCTTCTGAATTTTATAGTCGTGATCGACTTTTTCCTGTGTTGTCAATTCCCAATGCACTTGTCATTTGACTTGTTAATAGCTCTACTGTATGTGGAAAGCAGCTGAGAAAGGCTCCTATACAGAGTTAATTTAGTGAATATGATCGTTCTCAAAACAAATCCTGGATCCTGGACATTTTTGCCTTTTTTCATGTAATCCATATCCTTCTGATGAACACAACTTTTACATTCATGCCAAAAAATATGCAGTGAGTTGACAGTTGCGGCTCATCAACAGCACATTACGTCTTCTAAAATAGTTATTGACTTTTTATTGCACAATATTTACTGCTTATTATAAACCCTGAATGTCGAGTTTAAAGTGAACCAACAAGAATTATGTATGTAGACTGATCTCCTCCGCCGAGGAGTCCAACAAAGCATTACCTCATCTCCTATTTAAATTACAATCACAGTAATTAACTTTCCAGTATTGTCATAAATACTCATAAATGCACAGTGGAAAAGTCAGATGGTTATTAATTTGAGGGTTTGTCTGTTACTTTATTTCTTCCTTTTTGGCAAACATACTTCATGAGTATTTAAAGAGTAACCTCATCTTAATGCTCGATCACTGTTTTCCAGTTTTTGTACAGATATTATCTACGTAAAAAACTAATATTGTAAATTCACTGCTTTTCTCACATAGCAGATTTATTGCAGAATTCCTGAGATACAGAAACAACCACAATCAAATGTTAGTCAGTTGCAGACATTTCTGCAGCAAACCTTACATATTTGAGTCCAGATCTAGGTTTCCAGAATATAATATAGCCCAGAGATGCACTTACAATTCTGATGGTTTTTACAACATACTTTTTAGCAAAATTATCTTTAATAATTTAGCTTAGGTTCTATAACGTAGTGTTAAATTTATATTTGCACAATGTAACTTTTTTAAATTTGGGAATCCTCACTGGTTGATACTATTTAATGACTAAAAGGATGGTAGCAAATAGCAACTTTTCAAGACTACTCAGGTCTATTCTTCAGTCTCAGTATACTGGACCTCATGAAGAGACCTGAGTAGTCTTGAAAGCTTGCTATTTGTTACCATCTTTTTAGTTAGCCATTAAAAGGTATCAACCACTGAGGACTCTCAAAGTTTAATATAGAGTAGTGTTAAATTTACCTTTTCCAACATCAGATTAGTATACAGCAGCAAACATAATGAATAAACTCATGCTTAGTGCAGGATGCACTCCTGTTATTTTTTTAATGAAACAACGATGGAAAATTTCAGACTTGACTTCTACGGACATATGAACTGCACTATAATGCATGCTGGGGATCAGTATAAGTTAAAGGGTTATTGTCACATGGGTGTCACATCCCCCTGGAAGACCTATAGTTAGATGGTCGTGTTGGGTATTGAATTATTAATATTTATTTATATAGCCCATTGATTCTATGGTGCTGTACATGAGAAGGGGTTACATACAAATTACAGATATCACTTACAATAAACAAACTAACAATCACAGACTGATATAGAGGGGAGAGAGGACCCTGCCCTTTCGGGCTTACATGCTACAGGATGGTTGGGAAGGAGACAGTAGGTTGGGGGGTTACAGCAGCTCCAGTGATGGTGAGGCGGTGGCTCCAGTAGTAGTGAGGGGGCAGCGGGGATCATTGCAGGCTGTAGGCTTTCCTGAAGAGATGGGTTTTCAGGTTCCGCCTGAAGGATCCAAGTGTGGTTGATAGCTGGACGTGTTGGGGCAAAGAATTCCAGAGGATGGGGGCTATTCGGGAGAAGTCTTGGAGGTGGTTGGATGAGGAACAAAAAAGTGTGGAAGAGAGAATGAGGTCTTGGGAGGATCAGAGATTACGTGAGGGAAGATATCAGGAGATTAATTCAGAGATATATGGAGGAGACAGGTTATAGATGGCCTTGTAGGTCAGTATTAGTCATTTGAATTGGATACGCTGAGGAAGTGGGAGCCAGTAAAGAGATTTGCAGAGGGGAGAAGCGGAGGAGTAGCGAGGAGAGAGATGAATTAGTCTGGCAGCAGAGTTAAGGATGGACTGGAGAGGTGCGAGGGTGTTAGCAGGGAGGCCACAGAAAAGGATGTTGCAGTAGTCGAGACGGGAGATGATGAGGGCATGCACAAGCATTTTATTAGAGTGAGGGTTGATGAAGGGACGGATTCTGGAAATATTTTTGAGCTGGAGGCGGCAGGAAGTGGAGAGAGCTTGGATGTGCGGTTTGAAGGACAGGGCAGAGTCAAGGGTCACTCCGAGGCAGTGGACCTCCGGTACGGGGGAATGCATGATGTCGTCATTTGTTATAGATAGGTCAGGTAAGGAAGATTTGTGAAATAGGGGAAAGATGATCATTTCATTTTTGTCCACATTCAGTTTGAGGAAGAGGGAGGAGAAGAAGGAGGATATGGCTGATAGACACTCCGGGATTTTGGAGAGCAGAGAGGTGACACCTGGGCCAGAGAGGTAGATCTGAGTATCATTGGCATAAAGGTGGTACTGGAATCCATGGGACTTTATGAGTTGCCCCAGGCCAAGTGTATAGATTGAGAAGAGTAGGGGTCCTAGAACAGAGCCTTGGGGAACTCCAACAGAGAGAGGGTGGGATGAGGAGGTAGTGTGGGAGTGGGAGACGCTGAATGTGCAGTTGGAGAGGTATGAGGAGATCCAGGATAGGGCAAGGTCTTTGATGCCAAAGGAAGAGAGGATCTGTAGTAGGAGACAGTGGTCAACTATGTCGAAGGCAGAGGACAGGTCTAGAAGGAAGAGTATAGAGTATTGTCCGTTTGCTTTGGCTGTAAGTAGGTCGTTGGTAATTTTGGTCAGGGCTGTCTCAGTGGAGTGATGGGGGTGGAAACCAGATCGTAGATTGTCAAAGAGCAGGTTAGATGAGAGATGGGAGGAAAGTTCAGCATGGACGTGCTGCTCCAGGAGTTTGGAAGCGAATGGGAGCAGCGATATTGGGCGATAGCTGGATTGGCTTTTTGAGGATAGGCGTGATTGTAGCATGTTTGAAAGCAAAAGGGAAGGTACCGGAAGTTAGTGATAGGTTGAAGAGGTGGGTTAGAGATAGGATATGAGTGGTGGTGAGGTTGGGGAGGAGGTGGGATGGGATGGGGTCAAGTGCACAAGTGGTGAGGTGTGATTTGAAGAGAAGATGAGCAAGCTCCCCTTCAGTGGTGTTGGATAAGGAGGTTATAGGGTTTGGGCATTGGTCTGGTATACAAAGGGGTTGCAGTGGTTCAATAATAAAGACTTGCCGTGTTTGGTCTATCTTGCTTTTGAAGTATATGGCGAAGTCCTCGGCAGATATTAGGGAAGTTGGAGGGGGCAGTGGTGGGCGGAGGAGGAAGTTAAAAGTATTGAACAACTGTTTATGGTTGTAGGGTAAGGAAGATACAAGGGATGTAAAGTAGGCATGTTTAGCAGAGGTGAGAGCTGATTTGAATGCAATTGTTGCTTGTTTGAGTGCAGTGAAGTCATCTTGGAAATGCGTTTTCTTCCAGCGCCGTTCAGCAATTCTGGATGCTTGCCGAAGCTTTTTAGTGGTGTTATTGTGCCAGGGTTGTCTATTGATTCGTCGCACTCTGTTATGCATGACAGGGGCGACCGAGTTGATGGCTGATGCAAGAGTGGCATTGTAGAAACTAGTGGCAGTGTCTGTGTCATGGAGTGAGGATATGGAGGACAGTGGTAGGATAGAGTCAGAGAGTGTGTGACTGTCTAGATGTGCAAGGTTTCTGCGGGGATGCGTGTGTTGCTGGACAAGGGTGACATGTGAGGAGGACAGGGATGAGAAAGTGAGTAGATGGTGGTCAGATAGAGGGAGAGGGGAGGTTGTGAAGTTAGATAGGGAGCAGAGACGGGTGAAGACCAGGTCTAATGTGTGTCTGTCTGTGTGGGTGGCTGAGGAGGACCACTGAGTAAGTCCAAAGGAAGAAGTAAGGGACAGGAGTTTGGAAGCTGCCGACTTGTTGGTGTCAATGGGGATGTTGAAGTCACCCATGATGGTGGGAATGTCAGCAGAGAGAAAGTGAAGGAGCCAGGTGGAGAATTGGTCAATAAAGGCAGTGGTGGGGCCTGGAGGTCGGTATATGACAGCCACTTGGAGGTTGGAGGGAGAGTAGATGCGGACAGAGTGGACTTCAAAAGAGGGGAGGACAATGGAGGGAAGAGGTGGGATTGGGTTGAAGGTGCAGTTGGAAGAAAGGAGAAGGCCCACTCCTCCACCATGTCTGTTGCCAGGGCGAGGCGTGTGGGTGAAGTGGAGGCCGCCACAGCATAGCGCAGCAGGGGAGGCAGTGTCAGAGGGTGTCAGCCATGTTTCAGTGAGGCCAAGGAAGGAAAAATTGCAAGAGGTAAAGAGGTCGTGAATCACATGGAGTTTATTGCAGACGGAGCGGGCATTCCAGAGTGATACAGAGAGAGGAAGCAGGGTGGTGGGCGTCAAAGGCACGGATTTGAGGTTGGAAAGATTTCTGGTGTTTTTTTGGATTGGGAGTGATAGAAGGGGGTAATAATGGGAGGTATGAGCTGTGGGGGTCCAGGATATGTCACCATCAGTGAGGAGAAGCAGAGAGAGGCAGAGCAGGTGGGAGGAGGAAAGTGGGAGATGTGTTTTGTGTGTTGTTAGGAGAGATCTGAAGTTGAGTAGCAGGTTAGCAGAGGAGGTCAGATGGGGGCAAGAGGGAAGGAGAGATTATTACTTGCTTAGAGGGTGCTGGGGTCTGTGGATAGCGAAGGAGAGTCAGGAGTAATGGAGGCAAAACCATTAGAGTATATTTCAGCATGGTAAGAGTGTGGAGCTGACAGAAAGAAATTAGGTATATTTAAACAGAGTTTTGGCGTACCTTCTGGTCACTTCTGGCTCATTTCTGACATATTTCAATTGTTATCCTTATAATGGCATCCTTGCAATGGCAGACCTGGGTCTAGGCAGACCAATCTCTAAGAACTTATAAGGGCTCAAATGCACATCAAACAGGCCCAGGTGTGATCAGGAGGGAGGAGCAGCAGGGACACTGCTTGCACACACAGGAGGGGATTAATTAGAAGTCAGGAAGGAAGAAAGAAAAAAAAAAGATCCAAAAGGACAAAGACTATTGGTAGCAGACAGATACAGAAGTGATTGGGGTTCAGGAAAGATGGGTGCTGAAGGTATTGCAGCCACGGGATATACCTGAGGATGAAGTGAATCACAGGTCTTCTTTAGAGATGGTGTGATTTGTGTCCCATATTAAATGGATTTAATTTCTTCAGGTGAAAAGGTTAACAACCCTTTCTATGATGGTCAGAAACATGCAGCTCCAATTCAGCTGCTTCTGAACTGGTCATTACCTCTTCCTTTATAAACTGAACAGACCTTCTTGTCACTGCAGATGAAAGATTTGTCTTCTTTTGTTATGTGCTAAAGCTAAGTGGTTGAAATAAAGTTGTGGATGTGTTCTGTGGTTTGTTCTTCTGGTCCCTGTTTCCATTTAGTTTATTCTTTCCTGTCCTTATCCTCCCTATTGTTGGTTAGTGCTTTTGTATGAGAGAGGTTTTCTGTTATCCCTGTTTTGTCTTTGAGGCTTGCTTACATTACATTTAAGTCCCATGCCTCATGCGGGGAGGGGACAAATCAGGGTTTACCAGGAGCATAGAAATGGTCTGAGATTCAGGCCTCTCTACCAAAAAGAGTACCCATGGGACAGGGATAGTTAGTGTCCCAGTTCCAGGGACAGTTTGAGGCACCCCTTCCTTACCAAATACCATCACAGTATGACATTTATTCTCAATTTTCGTCTCGAGCAGCCTAATGCCCAACAGCTCTGTTCACTTCCTTGCGCTGAGGAGGTTGGGCACTCCTCATTGACTGACAGTTGAGGTTCAGTAGCTTTCTTTTACTGCTGAGCATCATCCTGCTACTGTGACAGATTAATGGTCTGTCAGTGGGTGTTCTGAAGTCTACACTATTATCACTATATTTGCACATAGAGATAACAATGTCTTTGATCAAGCACCAACTCAAGTAATGAATAGGAAAACTGCTCTGTAAACTGCTGACAGTGGTGGCCATGGGATTGTAATTTTGCAGTACTAATGTCAGGAGTTAAGAGGAAGGGTTTGGAAGGTGAGCTGCTATCTAACTGCTGCCTAGAAATGAATAGACTGATGGGAAGCAACTGGTATCTCCGGAATTAACTCTTCAACCTGGAGTGTAGCTATTGTGCATACTAGGCTTCTTTTGGTTGATCTCCTTGCCATCAAGCTGTACACTATGTAAAATCAAAGCTCTCATAGCAGCCAAATATCACAGATAGAAAAAAACAAGTCAATTACAAACTTGCTAACTAGACCAAATTCATAAAATGAGGATACTCCTTTAAATTATGCAATGTATACTGCTCAAAAAAATAAAGGGAATACAAACAGCCTGTAGCAAATGGAATAGTGTTCCCTTTATTTTTTTGAGCAGTATAGATTGAAAGTTGATATATTTATGTAATAATTGTTAGAAAATAAAAAGTGGTGAGCATATAATTTAATTTTATCTTACGTAACAATGCCTTTGGATGTTCAAGAATTGGTATAGTCGCTATCCTGTTAAAAAGACTGGTTTGTAGTTAACTTATTAAACAGATAGTTCAATTCATTTTAAAACCCTAAAAATGAATTGAAAGGATACTCAGAGAATAATGTTATAATGACAAGTACCAAGTAAAAAAAGCAGTATAGGGACACTTGCACATAGTTTTGAAGGCACTCGGCTGGGAGGTTGTTCCAAACATCTTGGAGAATTAACTACAGATCTTCTGTGGATGTAGTCTTGCCCAAATCCTTCTGTATCCTCAAGTAATCTCATACAAAGTTGATTATGTTGAGATCAGACCTCTAAGGGGATAATATCATCACTTCCAGAACTCCTTATTCTTTTTTATGCTGAAGATGTTAAAATGGACCTGTCATGGTTACATGCAGTCCAATTTGTGGACAGCATGGTATAGGAAAGAAAAGCTGAGCAGAATAGATTTGTTGAAAATGATTATAATATTATTTATATTTTATTCATTGAAATCTCTGGTGTTGTTTATACATTAGTCCAGTGGGCGATCCTACTCAGTGATTAACAGCTAGGACCGCACACTGGACTCAGTTCCTCCTGCTCTATGATATCCTTCCAACAAATCAAATATTATTTTCAACATGACAGGTTCCCTTAAATGACATTGGTTGTATGTTTGATTTTGTTGTCCTTGTGACGGACTCAGCTCCTGCTGAGCCCATTTTTTGAGTGGACCCTCTGGGTCGTGGCACCCACCCACCGAGGGCGAGCTAACCTTGTGAGAATCCACCCCCTATACAGGGAGTGTCAGGGGCAAGACCAAGGGGGTGAGTCACCACGACTGCTGGGACCAGACGGCCAGCTCAGGGGCACTAGACGAGTGTCTGACGACAAGGACAAGCAGGAAGCAAGACGAGACAAGACGTAGGTGCAAGGTAACTTCATTAGAATAACTCAGGATCACATACAGTGTAAACAAGCAAAACATGCAAGGTGCGCGCGTGGGCACGCCAAGGTCCATAACATGGTACGTGCCAGGTGGCACGCCTAGGTACAGGTAATGGCATGATGGCATCGGACTCCGGACTGCTGGCAACGATTGACATCATCAAGGCATCAGGCTGCGGACATCAGCTCCGGAGGTCAGGCTGCAGTCATCCAGCTCGTGATCTCTGGCAGCGATCGACAGGTTCCGGGCATCCGGCAGGCAAACCAGGGTCCAGGCAAGGAGGCACGAAGATATCCAGGCAGGGCGCGTGTTAGGAAACACGCCAAGGTCCAAGGCTAGGTGCGTGTGTAGGGGACATGCCAGGGGTCAAGGCAAGGTGCGTGTGTAGGGGACACGCCAGGGTTCAAGGCTAGGTGCAAGGCAAGGTGCGTGTGTAGGGGACACGCCAGGGTTCAAAGCGAGGGGCGTGTGTAGGGGACACGCCAAGGTTCACAAACGAGACAGGGTGCGTGAGTAGAGCCACGCCAAAGCATAGGATAAGACAGAGTGCGTGTAGAGACACGCCAAGGCACAAGACAGAGTGCGTGTAGAGACACGCCAAGGCACAAGGTACAAGACAGGGTGCGTGTAGAGACACACCAGGGTCCAAGGTACAAGACAGAGTGCGTGTAGAGACACGCCAAGGTTCAAGGCAGGGTGCATGCTAGGAGCGATGCCAGGGTTCAAGGCAGGGTGCGTGCTAGGAGCCACGCCAGGGCACAAGGAAGGGCTGCGTGCTAGGAGCCACGCAGGGGGCACGCCACACTGGCCAGTGCACACGGCTGTACACAAACACGTGGCACTTACCACGGCACAGGAGACGGCCAAGGGGAACCCACGCCGGGGTTCAATGCAAGGACAAGGCAGGGAACAAGGCAAGGAACAAGCAGAAACAGAGCCAGGTCAGAGCGAGGACAGAGTCTAGCAGCGGAGCGTAGGCAGAAGCCCAGAGCCGGGCCAAGGGAAGACCTTGGGACTAGACATAGAAATGAGCACTAAGGAGAGGAGAAATGGTGCGTGTGCCAGGGAGCACTACAGAGCACCATAGGAGAGAGCGAGGCAGAGCAAGCAAAGACTGAGACCATAGGGAGGAACACAAAGCAAGGAATAGCAAGGCAGAGAACCCAGGGAGGACTACAAGTCAAAGCATAGCAAAAGCAAGACATGGCAAAACAGGCGAGGCAGAGAACACAGGAAGGACTACAAGTCAAAGCATAGCTAAGGCGAGACATAGCAAAACAGACTAAGACAAAGAACAGCAGAAGGACTACAAGGCAAAGCAAGGCAAAGACAAACATGGCACGAGAGACAACACAAGACATGGCACAAGACAAGAGGCGGAATACGAGCACGGAGCGTGTGCAGAGACGCACTACAGAGCAAAGTGCAAGGGCACAGAATAGAGGGAGCAACCCCACAGACCCAGAGCCTTGCAGGGAAGCAACACAATAATCAGGCCCTGAGCATAGGAAGAGGTGGCCTGATATAGGGCATAGCACCTCCTCCTCCAGGTCAGGACCAGGGGAGCACTTCCGGGATTCTAGACATGACGAGATGATAGCAGAACCAGACAGTGCAGGATCTTAGGAAACGTCACATGATCAGGGTTTCAGACATGACGAGATGATCACCGAACCAACCAGTGCAGGATCCTAGGAAGAACACATGATCAGGGATTCTAGACATGACGAGATGATTGCAGAACCAGACAGTGCAGGATCTTAAGAAATGTCACATGATCAAGGACTCCAGACATGACGAGAAGATCACAGAAGGCAGAGCAGAAACGCAGGCATCCTGTAGCTCATACATGAGGTGAGTGTGCACACTGCTCTAGGGGACATGCAGGACAGCAGACAAAGCATGCGCATGCACATCGCTCCAGGAGTTCTTGAGACAAACAGACATGGCAGACGTGACAGTCCTGCAGCAGAATCAATTTAGGGCCAATCAAACGCCTCCTTGGTGGCATTGCATGATGGATTCCTCAGTATATTCAGCTGTATTTCTCAGCATTGACGACACCAAGAAATGGGCAAAGTTAACCGTACATGCAATGGTAAAACTTAGTGCATTAGATGAAAGATACATCATACTTACTTCCCTTCGAAATCAGAAGATGCCCTACTGTGCCAACAGCTCACAACTGGCAGTAATAAGTTACACCCATCTACTATTCAGAGAAGTCTGGCCACAAGCGGTATTCAAAGAAGTATTGTTGCCAAAAGAAATATTTTCCAGATGAAAGCAAGGCCAAGTGACTGAACTATACACAGAAACATTGGAACTGGAGTACAGAAAAATGGCAACTGGTGCTCTAGACCGATGAGTCAAAATTTGAAATATTTTGTTGTTAGACAAATCAGTTTGTTTGCCAAAGGTCTGGAAAGCAGTACAATAAGTGTCTGCAGGCAACAGTGAAGCATGGTGGAGGTTTATTGTAAGTTTGGACCTGCATTTCATCAAATACATGCAGGTGGCGATTTGGTCATTATTGGTCGGTGCTGAGAAATACAGACAGATACTTATCCGTCTTGCAATACCATCAGGAAGGAATCTGATTGACTCCAAATTTATTTTTATGGAGCCATTGTATGTTTAAAGCCACAGAATGACAGTGGCTCTAAACATACAAAGTCATTTAGAAGTTTCTTCAGTGTAAAAAAGAATAAGGAGTCCTGTAAGTGATGATATAGCCCCCACAATATCATTGTGAGTGTGTGTGTGTGTGTCTACTTGAAGAAATGGAAGGATTTGTGCAATCCTACATTCACAGACCTGTTATTAGTAGTGATGTGCGAGTATACTCATTGCTCAGGTTTTCCCAAGCATGCTCGGGTGTCCTCCGAGTATTTGGGTGTGCTCGGAGCTTTAGTTTATGTCGAAGCAGCTTCATGATTTGCGGCTGCTAGCCAGCCTGAATACATGTGGCAATTTCCTAGCAAACAGGCATTCCCCACATGTATTCAGCCTGTCTAGCAGCCACAAATCATGCAGCTGCGTCAACACAAACTAAATCTCCGAGCACGCCAAAATACTCGGAGGACACCCGAGCATGCTCAGGGAAACCCGAGCAACGAGTATACTCACTCATCACTAGTTATTAGTTCTAGCTGCCACTGAAAAAAGAAACCTCTATAATCTGGTTGCTATGAACAAGGACAAATTTTGAAAATGGTACTTTTCCTCTATAACCTGACCATTGTTGACCATTTTATATGTATAGAGGATGGCCAGAATGTTCTGAATTTAGTTATCTCCCTTCAGAGAAATAACATGAACATTCATCCAAACTTCTGGCAGCACAACTTTTGGCCTGCAGTTATCAGATACCTCTAACCACCTTAACAAAGTTGATGGAATATGTTTATAAGCATGTCTATAGTCCTTGACCCTGGAAGACACCAGAACTCTTCTGCATGTAAGTCTGTGTAAAGGTTCTAAGAAAGTATATACATACAAAGGAAATTCTGCAGCAATGTTACATTAGGTCTATCCGACACAACTGGAAACATCTTGGCAGATTTGCCTCTACATCACTTTGTCATAAAATGAACGTTCAACCCCCAGAAAAAAAATGTTTTGTAGAAACTGTTTTATTTCTTAGTACATGGATACGGAACCAAACAAAGTGGTGGACAGAAATGATTAAAACTTGGATACAAGATTATGTGCACTCTAATCTGGCATAGTAAAAGAACTAATGAGATAAGCATGCCTTCTGAGTAATGCGTGTGCTGGTGCAAATAAGGTCATGTTAGACGAATATTAGCAGACATCAATTAAAACATGTTATACATTGTGGAAAATGTAGCTACGTATATGTTTTGTTCTGTAAATCTACACATTGCATCACTTAGTAACGTCATTTACAATGTCTTAATGTTAAATGAGTTTCTCAATAAAATTAAAATAGCTGGAGAAGTGTATAGATGAAAGTAGAAAATTTGGGAACATGTTTTTCCAATTAATTTTAGACATAATCTAAAAATAATCTTATCACAGAGATCATTTATAACTATGCAGAAGAATAGCGCCACCACTGGGGAAATAAATAATTGTTTTGTGTTATTGAAATTGATGTGCTACCTATATACCCTGATATGTTAGGTCCTCCAGAGACCAAGGTACTCTTTATATAGTAGATACTCTCTGTTTTGATATCTATAGGTTCACAGATGTAAACCTTACTATATTAACTCGTTATAGCCTAATGGGAGATTTGAACATTCAGAACAAAAGGAGTGGATGCCCCTTACTATGTACTTATGAAGTGCCAGCCAATGTACTGTATGTGAAAGAAATGGTTCAAAACCAAAAGAAAAAATAACATACAGTATATACAAAATGTGAGTGTGCTTCTCAAATATAAGAAAATGCAAATCTTTAGTCACACAAAAAAATAGACCAAGAATTAAAAACACTAACGAAACGCTCACATTGATCCCAGACCTCAAACCCAAAATGAAGTTCCCCAGGGTCAACATCCACATAAATAGCAAATTAGCCTTTGGAGCCCAATGATTTGAAAGACAGACATAATAGTAGAGCAATGTTAAATAATAGGGGCACAGGACATTTCACTTTTAGTTTGGTAAGCTGTTCCTATACATGTTTGCTTGAATGTTGTTATCCTCTGGGAAGATGATATCATAGCCCAAGTAGCGCAGGGTCCAACCAGAAGCGTTTACTGACCGTGTGCATCTATCCTAACTGATCGGAAAATATGTGTATAACAGGGTGAAGTCTCCTAGGATTGTACTAAATTAGTTTTATGTGCTTTATTAATATTTAAGTGACCTCAACTTATCTGGCTATGGGAAACTGATGGAAACTGAAAGGTGGTATTTTGATGGTGTGTATTGGTGTAATATTTGATTATTACAACAGGGAAGTGTGAAAGAGAACATTTTTTTGTACAAAACACACATTGTGAGGTAGATAGTTATGCTTTACCATCTGGATTATGGATCTTTTCTTTTGGATATTAAAAAATGATGGCTTAACTGTCTTACAATGCAGGAAACACACTTTTTTGACACTCAAAGTCTTGGTTTCAGGATTTTGGTTTTGTAGCATAATTAGCACTGAGGGGTTTAATACAGCCCTCCTTGTTTTGTAGTTCGTGAAAAGAGGCTGTTATTAAGGTGCTCTTATTGCAGGATATCTCAGATAAATCAATTCATCACACTGAGTGACTACAGGTACAACGCGTCCCTATATATTACTTGACTCTTTGGATTATTAATCATAGGCTGAGACTACCACTGTCAATTTCAATGTGCTTCAGCACTGCAGTAATACTCCACAATCAGATTGTCTTTTTCTATCACAATGTGGAATGAGCTCTCCTCTTTGACCTCCTATCCCTAAACAGTACAAGCATAAAATAGCGATCCATTTTTTAACTGGCTTTGATAGTCAACCCTGATTGGGTGGGTGGGTCTAGAGCATGTGATATCATAGCTGCAGGCCATTATGGGGAAGCATGCCCAACTGTGCCTGATGTCATTAGCCAGCACACTGAGTCTAAAGCCCCCGTCTCACATAGCGAGATCGCTAGCGAGATCGCTAGCGAGATCGCTGAAACATCACAGATTTCGCCACCAAACTCGCTACATGTGACACACAGTGGTGACCGGGCCTCCGCTGAGATCTCGCTGATCGTGCTCGAATGTCCCAGGCCATTTTTTGACCGTTGGTGTCCCGCTGGCCAGCATGCATCGCTGTGTTTGATGCTGACGAGCGACCTTGTTGGCGACTCAGAACTCATGGACGCAGGCGTGAGTCAACAGAATAGCCGCTGTGTGACAAGATCCCAATGACCGCCGAGGTTGATATACGGATCACTGGATCGTTGCTGCATTGTTGAAGAGATCTGACTGTTTGACATCTTACTAGCGACCATGTAGCGACGCTCCAGCGATCCTTATCCGGTCGTATCGTTTTCGGGATCGCTGGAGCATCGCTATGTGTAACGGGACCCTTAGGCAGTGTGTCAAATGGTACTGGGCATTTTTTGGGGGGCTGATCCTCGTGAATCAAATTGCAGAGTACTTGAATTTGTGGAGACCTGCAATTTGGTTCAAAGTTGATCCTCTGCAGATCAATCTTCTCTTTTCTAGTTATAGGCACATGTACATATGTTTGCTATGTTATATCTTCTATGTTTCTTACCTGTGTTTTACTGAGCTATATCCAACTACAGTCTGGTCATTTTTGGTACTAGATTCCCTTTACTGATTACGCTTATGTTACTGTTTTATATGGGTTTTACTTGATTACTTATTAGACTTTCTAGACTGTAGATTCCTTTTGCTTCCTGTTGGATATATTTTTATATGATGAAAAGTCTAGGGTTGTAGATCTTTATTACAGATATTAAGTGGGTAAAATGGCAAAATGATCAATTGTAAGTACACACTGCTATAAAATATGATGATTGCAATATATTAAGAGGATAAAAACTTTGATGGAAGTGTTTTTTTAAATAATGTAACAACACAAATAAGAAACTGTAAGTGAAATCAATGAAAGTTCAAACATTGTGTTTAAAAGTGAAGATAGTTCATAAAAGGTAATGTCATGGTGGCATGGGGACCCCTCGCGTATCACCACACATATGGATTTGCTTCCTCAGGGGTGCACACGCCATCAAATTCTGCATTATGGTGCTACAGGTCCCTACTCATGAAATGTGCTATTCATGAATAAAGAGTGGTGAGCTCATGCACCTTCCTTTTAACGTACTTATTACTGAATGCTCAAATTTGATATTTTTTAATGACAACAGTGAAATAAATTGTTTGCAGACAGCGGTTCTTTGCTTCAGACTAGTAGTCTCATTTACGTAGACTATTCAGTTTTTAACCTTCTTGAAAGTAAAAGTGTTTAATAGTTGTAGGCTAGTTTTTCACCTGCCATATTGAAGGCACATTATAAGTAATGGGACTATATCATGCGTCTGGAGAGATTTCAGATATATGTTTCTCCACTTTTAACAGCAGAAATGACTTAAAAGCCCTCAAATGCCATTTGGGATTGCCTGTCAAGAGGCCAGAAATGCATCCAATGCTGGCATTCAGCAATTTGTTTCATTCTTTCTCTGTAAGTATTTATGACACACATTTGCTTTCATTTTAAGAGGTTTTGGCACTTTATGCAGCTATTAGGCCAATTTATTATTTGAACTTTTTCAGCCTTTGCCTCGCAGGCAGAAAGTGGAGAGTCACGGTTCAGCTCTCAATGCCGTCTGACACCTGCCATGCCGTGTCTCTTTTCATTTAATGTGAGTCTCTCCCACCGGACAGCAGTCTTACTAATTTTATTTTACCATCATTAGATTTGATGGAGTCCCCTCTCATTCACATGTTTTCCATTACGGCGTCATGTTTGTATCTGCGACACCTTAATCTTTCTCAATTATGAGGATGCTTTACTAAAAGTATAAGTTCAGTCATCAAACTTCTAGAATCAGGGTATTTTTCATGATGTTGGATTGTGCAACCCTATTTTATTAATGTATACATAACCTGGCATTGCAACGTTATTATTTTCCACCTATAGGCCTTTAGTATCCAAACTACCCCATAAAAAAGGTGGTCATTGATATTAAACGTCTGTTAAATCCACTGTTTTTGGTGGGACAAATAACTGAGTAGTGTGTATAGGAACGTTCCAACTTTCTCAGATCCCATGTAAATAATGATTGGGCATGTTTGAATTCCAACATTCCTTTTCCTTTTGTTCCCATAAGACATACAGTTGTGGACAAAAGTATTGACACCCCTGCAATTCTGTCAGATAATACTCAGTTTCTTCCTGAAAATGATTGCAAACACAAATTCTTTGGTATTATTATCTTCATTTAATTTGTCTTAAATGAAAAAACACAAAAGAGAATGAAGCAAAAAGCAAAACATTGATCATTTCACACAAAACTCCAAAAATGGGCCAGACAAAAGTATTGGCACCCTCAGCCTAATACTTGGTTGCACAACCTTTAGCCAAAATAACTGCGACCAACCGCTTCCGGTAACCATCAATGAGTTTCTTACAATGCTCTGGAATTTTAGACCACTCTTCTTTGGCAAACTGCTCCAGGTCCCTGATATTTGAAGGGTGCCTTCTCCAAACTGCCATTTTTAGATCTCTCCACAGGTGTTCTATGGGATTCAGGTCTGGACTCATTGCTGGCCACCTTAGAAGTCTCCAGTGCTTTCTCTCAAACCATTTTCTAGTGCTTTTTGAAGTGTGTTTTGGGTCATTGTCCTGCTGGAAGACCCATGACCTCTGAGGGAGACCCAGCTTTCTCACACTGGGCCCTACATTATGCTGAAAAATTTGTTGGTAGTCTTCAGACTTCATAATGCCATGCACATGGTCAAGCAGTCCAGTGCCAGAGGCAGCAAAGCAACCCCAAAACATCAGGGAACCTCCGCCATGTTTGCCTGTAGGGACCGTGTTTTTTTCTTTGAATGCCTCTTTTTTTCTCCTGTAAACTCTATGTTGATGCCTTTGCCCAAAAAGCTCTACTTTTGTCTCATCTGACCAGAGAACACTCTTCCAAAACATTTTAGGCTTTTTCAGGTAAGTTTTTGCAAACTCCAGCCTGGCTTTTTAATGTCTCGGGGTAAGAAGTGGGGTCTTCCTGGGTCTCCTACCATACAGTCCCTTTTCATTCAGACGCCGACGGATAGTACGGGTTGACACTGTTGTACCCTCGGACTGCAGGGCAGCTTGAACTTGTTTGGATGTTAGTCGAGGTTCTTTATCCAACATCCGCACAATCTTGCGTTGAAATCTCTTGTCAATTTTTCTTTTCCGTCCACATTAGGGAGGTTAGCCACAGTGCCATGGGCTTTAGACTTCTTGATGACACTGCGCACGGTAGACACAGGAACATTCAGGTCTTTGGAGATGGACTTGTAGCCTTGATATTGCTCATGCTTCCTCACAATTTGGTTTCTCAAGTCCTCAGACAGTTCTTTGGTCTTCTTTCTTTTCTCCATGCTCAATGTGGTGCACACAAGGACACAGGACAGAGGTTGAGTCAACTTTGATCCATGTCAACTGGCTGTAAGTGTGATTTAGTTATTGCCAATACCTGTTAGGTGCCACAGGTAAGTTACAGGTGCTGTTAACTACACAAATTAGAGAAGCATCACATGATTTTTCGAACAGTGCCAATACTTTTGTCCACCCTCTTTTTTATGTTTGGTGTGGAATTATATCCAATTTGGCTTTAGGACAATTATTTTTGAGTTTTTTCATTTAAGACAAATTAAATGAAGATAATAATAACAAAGAATTTGTGTTTGCAATCATTTTCAGGAAGAAACTGAGTATTAGCTGACAGAATTGCAGGGGTGTCAATACTTTTGGCCACAACTGTAAGTCATTGGCAAAGGTGGCTATTAAAAAAACAACAAGTACCATATAAGTAGGTTTAATATTAGAGTCTTGGCTATCAAATATAGCAAATACATTTTCAAATTTTGGCTGAAGGAACCTGGCAACCATTTATTCCCATCTTAAAAGAGTTGTCCAAAATAATGAAAAAGTTGCACACAGATAACAAAACATGTAAAATAATGAAATAACATATAGTCGTGCCTTACTGCCTTACTCTCTGTTGTTCAAGAAGCGCCATGTCCTGGTTTCTACCGCTCTCCACTTATTGTATATCCTACGTGGCCTTTGGACTCTTACCTCTAAGATTATTGATCGGCTTCAAATGATATGTGGGGTATTCTAGCTGTGATATCTGCAACCAATGTCACAATCTGCGAACATTGTGGACATGGCATGGGAATGTCTGGGAGTAGAGATGAGCAAATATATTCAAGTGACATTGACTTCTTCTTCAATATTTCAAAAAATCACATTCACCAAAATGTGGATTTTTTTCGTAATTTACTTCCGCATGGATTGAGCAAAATGGCAGTTTTGTGTGGACGGCGGGCAAGTCAAAACGACACATCCGCATGTCTTGTATACCCAATGTTAAAGATAGGTACGCAGGACACATGCAGAAGTATGCGGAAGTACATGGGGCTTAACAGAGGAAATACGCAGCCCTCCACAGAGCCCCCAAACGCTAATGTGAATGTAGCCTTACCGCTCACCGCTCCAACCCCATCTTTCCTTACCGTCACTCGTCCGATCCTCTTCTTATCACCGCCATGAGGACAAGATGGGTGTCCTTAAGGCATGTATAAGGATTTTGTTCATTTTTAACATCTTACGTTTATTATGCTCTGAGGTCTTGAGAGACCTCACAGCACAAGGGACATTGCAGTCACGGGGAATTACTTAGCTGAGAATTGAGCTTCCCTGCAAAATCCACTTAAGCAAATTCGAATTTTGCCTGATCCACTTATCTCTAGCCAGGAATAATGGGATGAGTATATGTATTTTCTCTCTACTGCTGAATGTTTGGAGCTTTTCCATTATCCTGGACAACCCCTAATAACTGACACCAACACCATAATGATTGGAAAAAATATTCCTTTCTGGTGGTTTCTTTAAGAGATCAAGTCAGAGGATTCTATGTTAATTAAAAAAATGGAGAATGTGTGTTATAAGGAAATGAATGTTTACTTTACATGTAATTTTAAGAAGTGTGTATTTGTATTTAGTTTAATGGAAATATATCCTTGTATTTGATTCAGAGGAATACTCCAGTTACTATTGATCCACTATGTATCGCTGGCAATCTGTATAAATAGGGGATTTTGTATGCTCTATGGAATGGGAATAATATTAGTTAAGCCCACTCAACATAAACAGCTCAGTTTCTCATCTACACAAAGTATGAAAGGAAAGAAATGCATGGAAGTAAATATCTACATAAGGAACACATTTTTTCAGTACAGAGATGGAATCTAAATATAGGGATTACATTATCACCTCCTAAATAGTGTTGAGCATTCCGATACCGCAAGTATCGGGTATCGGCCGATACTTGCTGTATCGGAATTCCGATACCGACTTCCGATATTTTTTCAATATCGGAAGTCGGCATCGGAATCGGAAGTTCAAAGTTGATTGACAGCCTGACGTCATCATGATGCGCGGTGTGTGCGCATCATGATGCGCCGTCATTTCGGGCCTTCCGGGGGTCTCTGCCGGCCTGCCGGGGGGCTGTGCCGGCCTGCCGGGGGGCTGTGTGGACTGCCCGGGGTCTGTACCGGCCTGCCGGGGGGCTGTGCCGGCCTGCCGGTGGTCTGTGCACCCTGTGGGGGTCTGTACCGGCCTGCCGGGGGGCTGTGCCGGCCTGCCGGTGGTCTGTGCACCCTGTGGGGGTCTGTACCGGCCTGCCGGGGGGCTGTGCCGGCCTGCCGGTGGTCTGTGCACCCTGTGGGGGTCTGTACCGGCCTGCCGGGGGGCTGTGCCGGCCTGCCGGGGGGCTGTGCTGATGTCCGGGGGTCTGTGCAAGCATCGTCCGATGGGACTACAAGTCCCATCTGGCGATGCCTGCTACCATGACAGTGATTGACACATTAGCCAATGATGGGACAGTAGTAGTCCCATCATCCGGCTAATGTGTTAAATGTTAAAAAAAAAAAAAAAATACTACATACATACTACATGCATGCTACATACATACTACATGCTACATACATACTACATACATACTACATACATACTACATACATACCACATATATACTACATACATACTACATACATACTACATATATACTACATGCATGCTACATACATACTACATGCTACATACATACTACATACATACTACATGCATGCTACATACATACTACATGCTACATACATACTATATATATACTACATGCATGCTACATACATACTACATGCTACATACATACTACATATATACTACATACATACTACATGCATGCTACATACATACTACATGCTACATACATACTACATATATACTACATGCATGCTACATACATACTACATGCTACATACATACTACATATATACTACATACATGCTACATACATACTACATGCTACATACATACTACATATATACTACATGCATGCTACATACATACTACATGCTACATACATACTACATATATACTACATGCATGCTACATACATACTGCATGCTACATGCATGCTACATACATACTACATACATACTACATGCTACATACATACTACATGCTACATACATACCACATATATACTACATACATACTACATACAATACATTCATACAATACATACATAGACGTACAGTACATATAACATAGAGTAACATACTTACCAATACTTGTCACATTGTTCCCCGAAGCCATTGTCTTTTACGGAATAAATATTAATATAACAAACCACAAAAATACTCACCCACGATCCGAAGCAGTCCACGAGTGT
Source organism: Dendrobates tinctorius (assembly GCF_039654945.1). Lineage (NCBI taxonomy): Eukaryota > Metazoa > Chordata > Amphibia > Anura > Dendrobatidae > Dendrobates > Dendrobates tinctorius. Next base: position 29,350,950 of record NW_027361690.1, read on the forward strand.
GTCCCACGACGATCTTGGGTAGAGAACTGCAGCATCAGCTGTTGCTGCCGTTCTCTACGGGCTGCAGGAATCCAATGACGGAAGGTAGGTATCCTTCCGCACTGTATTCCTCCGCCACTTAAAAAAAAAAAAGTCCCTAGTCTCACTTTATGCCATTGCTGCGTGGGAATTTCCCACACAGCAATGGCATAAAGTGAGACTAGGGACTTTTTTTTTTTTAAGTGGCGGAGGAATACAGTGCGGAAGGATACCTACCTTCCGTCATTGGATTCCTGCAGCCCGTAGAGAACGGCAGCAACAGCTGATGCTGCAGTTCTCTACCCAAGATCGTCGTGGGACACACTCGTGGACTGCTTCGGATCGTGGGTGAGTATTTTTGTGGTTTGTTATGTTAATATTTATTCCATAAAAGACAATGGCTTCGGGGAACAATGTGACAAGTATTGGTAAGTATGTTACTCTATGTTATATGTACTGTATGTCTATGTATGTATTGTATGAATGTATTGTATGTAGTATGTATGTAGTATATATGTGGTATGTATGTAGTATGTATGTAGTATGTATGTAGCATGCATGTAGCATGCAGTATGTATGTAGCATGCATGTAGTATATATGTAGTATGTATGTAGCATGTAGTATGTATGTAGCATGCATGTAGTATATATGTAGTATGTATGTAGCATGTAGTATGTATGTAGCATGCATGTAGTATATATGTAGTATGTATGTAGCATGTAGTATGTATGTAGCATGCATGTAGTATGTATGTAGTATGTATGTAGTATATATGTAGTATGTATGTAGCATGTAGTATGTATGTAGCATGCATGCAGTATATATGTAGTATGTATGTAGCATGTAGTATGTATGTAGCATGTATGTAGTATGTATGTAGTATATATGTAGTATGTATGTAGCATGTAGTATGTATGTAGCATGCATGTAGTATATATGTAGTATGTATGTAGCATGTAGTATGTATGTGGTATGTATGTAGTATATATGTAGTATGTATGTAGCATGTAGTATGTATGTCGCATGCATGTAGTATATATGTAGTATGTATGTAGCATGTAGTATGTATGTAGCATATATGTAGTATGTATGTAGTATGTATGTAGCATGCATGTAGTATATATGTAGTATGTATGTAGCATATATGTAGTATGTATGTAGCATGTAGTATATATGTAGTATGCATGTTGCATGCATGTAGTATATATGTAGTATGTATGTAGCATGCATGTAGTATATATGTAGTATGTATGTAGCATATATGTAGTATGTATGTAGCATGTAGTATATATGTAGTATGCATGTTGCATGCATGTAGTATATATGTAGTATGTATGTTGCAGGTAGTATGTATGTAGTATGTATGTTGCATGTAGTATATATGTAGTATGAATGTAGCATGTATGTAGTATGTAGTATGAATGTAGCATGTATGTAGTATGCATGTTGTATGTATGTAGCATGTAATTTTTTTTTTTTTTTTTACATTCAACACATTAGCCGGATGATGGGACTACTACTGTCCCATCATTGGCTAATGTGTCAATCACTGTCATGGTAGCAGGCATCGCCCGATGGGACTTGTAGTCCCATCGGACGATGCCTGCACAGACCCCCGAAGCCTGCACAGCCCCCCGGCAGGCCGGCACAGCCCCCCGGCAGGCCGGCACAGGCCCCCGGCAGGCCGGCACAGGCCCCCGGCAGGCCGGCACAGCCCCCGGCAGGCCGGCACAGCCCACCGGAGCCTGCACAGCCCCCCTGGCAGGCCGGCACAGCCCCCCGGCAGGCCGGCACAGACCACCGGAGCCTGCACAGACCCCCTGGCAGGCCGGCACAGCCCCCCGAAAGGCCCGTACAGACCCCAGAGAGGCTGTACAAGGGAAAAACAGGATTTTTCTTATTCCGATACCGGAAGTCCCATAGACTTGAATGGGACTTCCGGTATCGGAATCGGCGATACCGATACTTTTTTTTAAGATCGGCCGATCCATTCCGATCCGATACTTTGAAGTATCGGACAGTATCGCTCAACTCTACTCCTAAACTTAAAATATGCTTTATCTTATAGAAGAGAACATTATATGTGGTATATTGCACCATCTTTTTTTCTTTTCATTACGTATGTGTCTGTCTGTCTGATCAGCCTCAGCCGATCATTTGTATGTCATCTACAGTATATGTGCTCTAAAGAACTTTATATTGTCTGGGAATACATGTATTGCATATAGACATATTAGCAACAAAAGAAAGAACAATATATGTAACACTAGGCAGCTGAAAGTAGCATATCCCTAAAGAGAAAAAAACAACTTAAATCATATATTTGTATTAAATATTAATTGAAAATCATTTTTTACAAAAGACCTTAGCACGACAAGTCAAAACACTCCCAAATCTGATAAACCTGACTGGGTGATTATATGTATAAATAAAGCATTGACCATCAGCTGAGAGAAATGGAACATGTGGTTCTTGAATTTAATGCAAAATCAAAAATATTTTTTTTTTAAATATTTTTTTTAAATATGTTTTTGTGACTTTTAGACAACAAAAGTAGCAAATCCTTTAAAAAGTTGCAAAAATGCACCACATTGAAAACTCCTCCAGAAATCTCACATCAGGCATGGACTGGAATGAGATGCCCCCCATTTCCTCCCAAAATACGACATGTCGTAGAAGTCTCATTTCAAGATGCCATCTAAAACATCCGGACAAGAAAAGACCTAAAAGGAAAGATAACTTAAAAAGTGGCGCAAAATAAATAGACAATAAGACAAATACTTCACTTTAATCTGCATGCACATCTTCAATTGGGAAATGAGAGCACCAGGATGATTGCAATATGTCTATGAGCTCTGTGTGGAGGCATTGGGGTACATAGTTAAAAATTAATATTTTTGGCATGCATATGAGCTGTAATCCAAAAGCATCTGCATTTTTTCACATGAAATGTTAGGAATCCTACAATCAGGCCCGGATTGCTAATCTGAAAGGCTGTGCAGATGCCCGATGGGCTGGCGGCTCTGTAATACAAAGTGGGCCGCCGGCCCTTTAAAGGGAATCTGTCACACCATTTTCGTCCTATAAGCTGCGGTCACCGACATCAGGGGCTTATCTACAGCATTCTGCAATGCTGTAGATAAGCCCCCGATGTAACCTGAAAGTTAAGAAAAACGAGTTAGATTATATTCACCCAGGCATGCGGTCCGGTCCGATGGGTGTCACAGTCCGACCCTGCGCCTCCCATTATCATACGATGACGTCCTCCTTAGTTCTGCCGCGGCTCCTGCGCAGGCGTACTTTATCTGCCCTGTTGAGGGCAGAGTAAAGTACTGCAGTGCGCAGGTGCCGGACCTCTCTGACCTTTCCTGGCGCCTTGTCAGCACGTGGTCAACGTGGCGGCCCTTGTCAGCTCGCACGTGCATGCACGCGGCTACGGCTCCTGTCAGTGTGTGCAAGCATGAGAGTGCGTGCACACAGGGCCTTCATTCAGAAGTTTGAAAGGGCCGCCGTGGTGCGCAGGGCTCTTTTGTCTGATGCTGGTCAGTACCAGCGTCAGAGCAGCTTTTTTTGTTTCCTGCTGTACTCACCAATCCTAGCCAGGGATCCGCTCCTCTGCATGCCTGACGATGGAACCACTTTAGCTCAGAGCTCTTAATCCTCCCCCCATCTCAGGGACCTGGGTGAGTTCCAATATGGAAACTTTGTTTTCTGTATATACAGCACTTGGAGTACCACCTGTATAATGTTTACAGACTGCTGTATATACAATATATAGGTGATACTGGCTGCTAAATATGTGTATAATCACAGTATCACCTATATTATACATTAATATATACATTATACAGGTGATAATGTGACTCTGCTGTATATACATTATACAGGTGATACTGTGACTGCTGTATATACATTACATAGGTGATACTGTGACCAGGGCCGGTTTTAGGCAAAGTGGGGCCCTAGGCAAAGTTTAAAATGAGGCCCCAAATGCTAACATATTGCACATCACACAGAAGCATTTCGATTGTATTTACATGCGCTGAGTTCAGGCCGCTAAATGAGTGTGATCAACAATATTGAAGTCGTTCAACACTTGTTTCCCGGCCTCTTTCCACCGTCTGAGAAAGAATGATGGGGGCAGAACAATTACTAATGGATCACTAACAGATCACAATACAGTATCATGTTATCAGCAGCACATCTACAGTTTACACCCCATAGTCCTCCATATAATATAATGTGCCACATAGTCCTCCATATAGTATAATACACTCCCTATAGTCCTCCATATAATATAATGTGCCCCATATAGTATAATACACTCCTCAGTCATCCATATAATATAATACACTCCCCATAGTCCTCCATATTGTATAATACACTCCTCATAGTCCTCCATATAGTATAATATACTCCTCATAGCCCTCCATATATTGAAATACACTCAGTCCTCCATATAGTATAACACACTCAGTCCTCCATATAATATAATATACTCCCCATAGTCCTCCATATATTAAAATACACTACTCAGTCCTCCATATAGTATAATACACTCTTCATAGTGCTCCATATAGTATAATACACCGTCAGTCATCCATGTAGTACAATTCACTTCCCATAGTATAATGTACCCCATAGTTAATAATAATAATAATAATAATAATAAATTTTATTTTTATAGCGCCGACATATTCTGCAGCACTTTACATTTCAGAGGGGATTTGTACAGACAATAGACATTACAGCATAACAATAATCACATACAGTAGATTATAACAAATACCAAGAGGAAAGAGGGCCCTGCTCGCAAGCTTACAGTCTATGAGGAAAGAGGTAGACACGAAAGGTGGGTGGTAACAGTTGCCCTGATTGTATGGACCAGCCATAATGTTAAGTGTGTGACAGTACAGACACAGAGGGCTAATGGATGCATAAAGCATGTGGGAGAATGATGCGGGGAACCTGGTTATGGCAAAACTTTTGGCTCTGCCACACAGGGATAGATTAGGTTAATGTGTTGAGGCGGTAGGCCAGTCTGAATAAATGCGTTTTCAGGACACGCTTAAAATTGTGGGGATTGGGGACTAATCGTATTGACCTGGGAAGTGCATTCCAAAGAATTGGTGCGGCACGTGTAAAGTCTTGGAGACGGGAGTGGGAGGTTCTGACTATTGAGGATGCTAACCTCAGGTCATCAGCAGAACGGAGGGCGCGGGTAGGGTGGTATACTGAAACAAGGGAGGAGATGTAGGGTGGTGCTGAGCCATGGAGGGCTTTGTGAGTGAGGGTAATAAGTTTATACTGAATTCTGGAGTGGATGGGTAGCCAGTGTAATGACTGGCACAAGGTAGAGGCATCGGTTTAACGATTGGTGAGGAATATGATCCTGGCTGCAGCATTCAAGACAGATTGGAGAGGGGAGAGTTTGGTAAGAGGGAGACCGATTAGAAGAGAGTTACAATAGTCGAGACGAGAATGAATAAGAGAAACAGTAAGAGTTTTTGCAGAGTCAAAGGTAAGAAAAGGTCGAATTCTAGAAAGTTCTTCATATAGTATAATATATTCCCCATAGTCCTCGATACAGTATAATGCAGCCACCCCATAGAGCATAATGCAGCCACCCCACAGAGTACAATGCAGCTACACCATACAATATAATGTAACCCCCATAGAATATAATATATAATGTGGCCCCCCTCTTATAGTATAATGCAGCCACCCCTGTTATGAATGGGTCACCGAGGAGGATAGCAGGCCCAGGCTAAGCCACAGAAAACCAGAGAGGTTGGTAACTAAGTGGATTGCAGACCCCTGATCCTATCCACACAACTAGCAGTAGCCGTGGAGTGTACCTACGATGATTCTAGATGCCTCGGCACAGCCGGAAAGCTAACTAAGACTAAAGCAAGAAAGGGGAAATCTAAACTGCCCCGGAGCAGACCCCAAAGGAATAGATAGCCCCCAAACATATATTGTCGGTGAGACAAGATGAAAACACAAACGCAGGCAGGAAAATAGACTGAGCAAATGATGGGGCCCACACTGACTAGACAGGACAGGAAAGGAAAGACACTGTCTGCAATTATGCAAAAAAAACCCTGCAAAAAGTCCAACACGTCTGATGCACAAAAAACACTGAAGTCCCACGACTTCGCCCCCCACTATATCAGCACTCTGGTATATTCTGAAAGCAAAGCAAAAAGAGACCAATATAACAGGGGACAAAACAAACTGGCACAAGTAGTAACATATGGGCGGTGATTCAGCACAGCCCCAGCCAGAGCTGGCTGACTCGCACAAAGCAGAGATGAACAAAACCAGATCAAATGCAAACAGAATAGCAAAATAACCACTTAGCTGAACCATCAAGGGACAGAGCAGGAGACATCAGATCTCAGAAGGCACAGGAAGAAAATCACCAGCAGGGATAGAGGGAGTCAGCTGTCTTAAATCCCAATCTGAAAATCCAGATCTCCAATCGTCATCCTCATTATCAGGTGACAAGACTCTGTCAATCAGATCAGCTCCACTACCTCCAGTAACCACTGGAGGGAAGCCAGAAAGAGAATTCACAACACACCCCACAGAATATAATGTCACCCCCCATACAGCCCCTCTGTAGAATATATGGCAGCCCCCTCGCAGAGAATAATCCATCTCCCCCATACAATATAATGTAGCCCCTTATATAGTATAATGTAGCCCCTCCATATAATACAATGTAGCCCTCATATAGTATAATGCAGCTCAATAGAACATAATGTAGCCCCCTCATAAAGTATAATGAAGCCCCCATAGAATATAATCTAGCCCCCGTAGAATATAATGCAGCCCCATAGAATACAATGTAGCCTCCTAATACAGTATAGTGTAGCCCCCTCATAGAGTAATGCAATCACCCCCCATAGAATATAATATAATATAGCCCCCCATAGAATATAATGTAGCCCAGAATAGAATAGAATACCGGCCACCTCCCCATAGAATATAAGGTAGCCCCCCATATCATATAACAGTCTCCCCCATAGAATATAATGTATAATGTACCCCCCATTGTATGTAACACAGCCACATAGTATATAACACAGCAACATAGTATATAGCACAGCACCACATGCTATATAGCACAGCCCCACATGGTATGTAGCACAGCCCCACATGGTATATAGCACAGCACCACATGGTATATACCACAGCCCCACATGGTATATTGTGTGACGGAGTCAGCTATCGCTGAGTCATCTTCTAGAGTGGACCCTCTGGGTCGTGGCACCCACCTACCGAGGGCGAGCTGACCTTGTGAGGAACCACCCCCTATACAGGGAGTGTCAGGGGCAAGACCAAGGGGGTGAGCCGCCATTACTGCTGGAACCAGACGGCCGGCTCAAGGAAGACACAAGTGTCTGACAACCAGGGACATGCAGGAAACAAGACAAGACAAGGCGTGAGTTCAAGGTATCTTCATTAAGGCGAACTCAGGGTAACGACAGGTGCAAAACGTGATAACAAGAAAACACAGCAAGGTGCGTGCGTGGCACGCCAAGGTCCATGGCATGGTATGTGCCAGGTGGCACGCCTGGGTACAGACAAGGGCTCAATGGCATCATCACTCAGGAAAGCTGGCAACGATCGACATGATCAGGGCATCAGACTGCAGACATCAGCTCCGGACATCAGGCCACAGTCATCAGGCTTGCGATCTCTGGCAGCGATCGGCAGGTTCCAGGCATCCGGCAGGCAAACCAGGGTTCAGGCAAGGAGGCACGACAGATCTCCAGACATGGTGCGTGTTAGGGAACACGCCAAATTCCAAGGCAAAGTTCCAGGCAGCGTGCGTGCTAGGGGCACACCAGGGTCCAGGGCAAGGTGCAAGGCAAGGTGCGTGTGTAGGGGACACGCCAGGGTTCAAAGTACGAGACACGGTGCGTGTGTAGGGGACACGCCAGGGTTCAAAGTACGAGACATGGTGCATGTGTGCCAGGGTTCAAGATCCAAGGCAAGGTCCTGCGTGTGCCGAGGGGCACGCCAGGGTCAGGGTACAAGGCATAGTCCTGCGCGTGCAGAGGGGCATGCCAGGGTCAGGTTCAAGTCAGGGGCCTGCCCATGCTAGGAGACACGCCAGGGTTCAGGCTAAGGCAAGGGCCTGCGCGTGCAAGAGGGCACGACAGGGTACAGGCTAGGGCCTGTGCATGCAAGAGGGCACACCAAGGTATAGGCTATGGTCTGTGCATGCTAGAGGGCACAACAGGGTACATGGCAAGACCTGCGCGTACTTTTACAGAAGCACGGGGAGGTATGCCAAGGAGCAGGCTATGGCCTGTGCGTGCTAAGATGGCCCGCAATGCACAGTGCAGAGACAGCGTGGGTGCAAGGAAGCACAGAGAGCACGGCTGAGGTACTGGCTAGCTCATCGGGCTGAGGCACAGACAGACAGGCAAGACTGAGGCGAACTCGGCTGAGGCATAACAGGTGACACAGCTGTCACTGGCCGACGAGCACGGCTGAGGCACAAGCAGGCGGGCACGGCTGAGGCACAAACAGGAGGCTAGAGAAGGCCAGGCGCATGCAAAGGGCACACGAAGAAACAAGGCAAGGCAAGGCAAGAAACAAGGTAAGGTAAGGCTAGGCAAAGTACAGAACAAGGAGCGGAACATAAGCAGAAGCACAGAGCCGGGTCAGAGAGAGTATAGGGCTAGCAGCGGAACATAGGCCGAAGCTCAGAGCCAGGTAAAGGGAGAACCTTGAGACTAGCCAGGAAATGTGCTAGAGAGCACCATAGGACAGAATCTAGCAGCAGAGCGTAGGCCGAAGCCCAGAGCCGGGTCAAGGCAGAACCTTGAGACTAGACATGGAATGTGCTAGCGAACACCAGAAGACAGAGTAAGGAGAACCAGGCAAAGACAGGGAACATGAGAAGTACTACAAGGCTCAGAATAGCAAAGACCAGACATGGCGAAACAGGCAAGGCAGAGAACATAGGAAGTACTACAAGGCAAAGCATAGCAAGGACACAACATGGCGAAAACAGGCAAAGGCAGAGAACGTAGGAAGTACTACAAGGCAAAGCATGGCAAGGACAAGACATGGCGAAAACAGGCAAAGGCAAAGAACATAGGAAGGACTACAAGTCTAAGAATAACAAGGACAAACAGCACGAGAGACAACACAAGACAAGGCACGAGACGAGAGGCAGAATACAAGCACAGAGCGTGTGCAGAGAAGCACTACAGGGCAGAGTGCAGGGGCACAGAATACAGGGAGCGACCGAGCAGACCAAGCAGCCATGCAGGAAAGCAGCACGATACTCAGGCCCCGACCATAGGAAAGGGCGGTCTGATATAGGGCATTAGCACCTGCACTTCCGGGTCAGGACCAGGAGAGGACTTCCAGTTCAGTCCTCCAGGATCATAGAGATGGTCACATAGTCGAGTCCTCCAAAACTATAGAGAGGATTGCTGGATCAGACTGTGCTGGAACATGGGAAAGGCCACATGATCAGGGTCTCCAGGATCACAGAGAGGATAGCTGATCAGACAGTGCTGGAACATAGGAAAGGTCACATGAACAGGGTCTCCAGGATCATAGAGAGGATCGCTGCAGGCAGAGCAGAGACGGGAGGCCACACAGTAACGGCGTGCAGCAACGAGGCAAAACACACACACGCACCGGCAATGGCAGGCAGCCATGAGATGAGGCGCATTTGCACACTGCTCCAGGCATCCTGCAGCACAACAGTCACGAGGTATGTGTGCACACTGCTTCCAGGGATCTTGCAGCATAAGACATAACGGGCATGATAGTTCAGTGCACGTGCACACTGCTCCAGGAGTCATGCGGCATACCAGATATGGTGGGCATGATAGTTCGGTGTGTGTGCACACTGCTCCAGGGTTCATGCGGCACAGCAGACACGGCGGGCATGACATATAGTACAGCACCGCATGATATATAGCACAGCACCACATGGTATATAGCACAGCCCCACATGGTATATAGGACAGCCCCACATGGCATATAACCTCCCCCCCGAGAATGGCCCCATAGTCCAGTACTCACTGTTACATTAAAAAAAAACCACACACCTCACCTCTCCTCGTGCTCGCGCTGCTCCCGGCTCCTGGCTCAGCGGCTGCACTGCCGGCACACAGTGAGTGCACGATGAGCCGAGAATGATGGGAGAGGGAGCATAAGCTGAGGCTCTCTCCTCCATCATTAGTTTGTACTGTACCGGCAGACGGCGGTATAAAATGCGGCAGTGGGGGGAGTCGGCGCTGGCGACAGGCAGGCTCCACTGCCTCACGGGCCCCATTGCGGCTGTGTGATGTGCCACTAGCTGGGGAAGGGGGAGCAGGGGCCATAGGCAGCTGCCTGGTCTGCCTGCCGCCAACGCCGGCCCTGACTGTGACTGGTGTGTACAGTCGCAATATAACCTATACAACATATATACAGCAGTATCACCCATATACAGTATATGTATATGTAACATATATACAGCAGTATCACTCATATATTATATTTATAGAAGTCAATTTAGGTCTTTTAGAGATCATTTAATCTTCAACTTGCTTAACTGTTCACACAATAACAGTCATTTTGACCAGGGGTGCCCAAACTTTTACATGCCTTTGTATAGGATAATGATGTCCATTTTATTTCTAATAACACTATGTATCTGCTGTGTACAAGACATCACACTATTTTACATAGCCTTTAGCTGTGCACTTGTGTGTAACAATGGAATGTACTTGAGATTATTCCTACTACTGTGGTGAATTACAAGTATGTGTGAGTGATCTTCTCCCAAAGTGCTGAGAGGCAACCTGCTCTCAGTGCTTCAGTCTGTCATCAGGGTCCTATAAAATATTGGGCCGATAGAAGATAAAGACAGCGGATTGTGTACTTTTCAAGAAAAGTAATAATATTTTGGATGGAAAGAAAAGCACCGAAACCATTCCTTGACCTTTACTATGACATTTGAACATTTTTTGGTAACATATTACTTGCTTCATTGTGCAAAATCAGAATTTAAAGGGAAAATGCAAACAATATCCCTTTAAAGAAGATTTTATTCTTATGGTGTGTGTTTATTTAACCCTTTACTTACTATTGACACCTCTCCATTACTAAGCCGGGCTTAATGTCACTTTACAATAGAAAGGTGATATTAACCCCTTATTACCCCATATGCCACCGCTACAGGGCAAGTGGGAAGAACCAGGCAAAGCTCCAGAATAGGCGCATCTAACAGATGCGCCTTTTTTGGGCAGCTGCAGGCTGCTGTTTTTAGGCTGGGGGGGCCCATATTCATGGCCCCCTACCAGCCTGAGAATAGCAGCCCCCACCTGTTAGTTTTGCCGGGTGGGTTAAAAATATAAGGGGGACAACATGTCAGTTTTTTGCATTCATTCTTCCCTGCTCTCGCTGTTGCTGGCATAGCAGGGAGAATGACAGCCGAGTTCAGCACCGCATGCAGGGGAACAGCGCTTACTGTGTGGTACTGATGCGGTACACGTGTGCCACACGGACACACAAACACGGATATTACTGGTACCGTTTTTTCCTGTACCAGAAATATCTGGACGTGTGAACTCGGCCTAATACATCTAATTTGGCCCCAATTTATTTACATATGGTTCACCAAATATTGCAGATCTCCTAGCAGTGTATGCAAAAGTGACTAATTATAATCTGTTTGAGAATATCACTTACAGATAAGAGAACATCTTGGGTTCTATTGGGGGGGCAGATGACATAAAGACACTAAAACAGTCTGACAGTGATAAAATACTGCATTTTATGCAGAAGTCCAAAAGATAAAAGGGGACACTCATCACTGATGTAAATCATACATTTTTTTCTTCATTGCAGTCTAGCATAGCGCCAGGTACTACAGAGACATAGGGTGTAACGGCCGTTTTGCCTGAGAACCGCGCTCCCTATGAGTCTTTTGGGCTTCTGCTTGTAATGCACTTTTTTTTATCTTTTTCAATCAGTCTACCCAATCCCTTAATTGTATTCAATTGATTTATGACCTGAATGAATAATTGGCATGCTAAATGAGGTTTGCCCACATACAAAGGTTCACAATGGTTTTAAAATATCTACTAAATCAGCTCCTTTATAAAATGCCAATATTATGTGTAAAAATAATTGCCATTATCTGACTCATGTAGAGTTGTCAAAAAAAAAAAAAGAATCTGCAGCTTCTACAATTCTACCAGCGACGGGTCGGACTCGCTATCATATGGCGCAATAATGTCCAATCATCACTTGATTTATAAGTTCTGAAATTCTCAGCATATATCTTAAAAACAAATACGGGCAGAAGACATAACGCTTCTATATATCCAGCCTAATTATTTTGCCACAGTGCTTTTACATTATTGTAGCAGATGTTAAACTCGTCTAGGGCCAATATGCGGTTTTCTCGCCATAACCAGATTGGATTTCCTCTTTCCTGAAATATCCTTACCTAAACATTACTTGCTGGTCTATATCATTTCATAAAAGCTCCCAAAATAAAGTGATAGGAAAGACATTACAGGTTTAATACTGTCTGCTGCTGGCTGTAAATATCACATGGAAAATATGATAAGTTTACACATTGTCCATGTCATAACACTTGTGTGGTGGCCGTAATTTACGGAGACAGATACTGGGATGAGTACAAGATGTTAGAGTGTTTCTTTTTAGGGAATTTTTTAGAGGGAATCTGTCTGACTTAATTTGAGAGCAACATAATGTAGAGACAGAAACTGATTCCAGTGATGTGTCATTTTCAGGGCTGCTTACTGCACTTTTGATAAAATCACATTTATCAGCAGGAAATCATCACTAAAGGTGTAGTAAACCTGCTAACCTGTAGTTCTCTATATTCATGAGCTCTGTATAACCCCGCCCCCACTACTGATTGGCATCTTTCTGCCTATGCACAGTGTACACAGAAATCTGCCAATCCGTGGTGAGGGCAGGGTTATACAGAGCTCAGCATTCTGAGAACTGAGAGATCTGCAGCAGCTAAAACAGTGATGTTACCAAAACTGCAGCAAGCAGCCTAGTAAGTGACACACTGCTGGAATTAGGGTCTTTTGAAAGCATCCCTTTAAATTGACGAGGACACAACAGATAATTTTAAATAGGTAGCTGTTGTTTAAAAAAAGTGTTTGATTGATTTTGTCTCTGAGAATATATTACTCATATAAACACCCACTTTAAAGGGATACTGTAAGGTGAGCATGGCAAGAAGAGTCTGGTGGTCAGTTCCCTCTAGCTTCTTCTCACTTTTCTCATCTTTTTTGCTTATAGGAAGAAGTCTGTCAATCAAGGAAAGTGGGGTGGGGGAAAGCCTGAGAGAACTGCCCAGTGAAGTCTTCATTCTGTGCCCGGACCGTTCTGTCTCCGTGTTATATTTATGTATTGTCTGACAAACTGCACAGATTAAGGCCTCATTCAGACATCCAATTTTCTCTTGTGCAAAATAAAAACGGGCGGATTCTTTTGATCAGACTTTGATCAGAGTGTGGTCCAAGTGGCATCAGTTTTTTCTCGTCCTTGGGGAAAAATAAAAGTTTCTTCACCCTCTCCTTTCTGACAGTCTGTGAAAATTGGACCAACCTTGGATATCATCTAAGTGATGTCCAATTTTTTCACAGACTCATAAACTTGCCTCCCCAACTTTGAGCCAACACCCAGATCAGAATTGGACACGTCTCTATGATTTCCGTTGACTGCTCAGTCTGCAAAAAATCTCGGACATGTGAATGGCACCATAGACTATCACAGGTACCAGTGGTATTAGTGAAAAACAAGGCTAGCACCCGTACGTGAAAAACGGACAAATGAATGAGGCCTAAAACATGGGTTTGTAATGAGAGAGCCTGTCCCTGATTCATTCGCCAATTGTGTGGGCAGCATGATTATCTCGATAGAATTTGTTTAATAAGAGCAATGACTTTCCTTAACTGGAGACAATGGCACCCATTGGCACTTAGCATGTTAAGCCCAATCCTCTGTAGCCCGCCTTTGCTGCTCCATGGCTTTCAAGAGCTATAAGCTTCATTTACATGTAAAATAACTTAAAGAGAAGTTGTGGCCAGTTATTTGCTACCCTATATGAGAGCAACATGATGTAGTGGCAGAGACACAGATTCCAGAAATGTGTCACTTACTGGGCTGCTTGCTGCAGTTTTAATAAAATCACAGTTTTATGTGGTGCAGACCTTCCAGTTCTCTAATGCTGAGCTCTGTATAACCCTGCCCACACCATTGATTGATAGCTTTCTGTGTACACTGTGCATGGGCAGAAAGGTATCAATCAGTGGAAGGTGTGTGGTAATACAGAGCTCATGAATATGGAGGACTACAGGGCAGCAGGTTTACTAGTCCTCTGCCTCTACTGCTGCAAAAAGTGAGAAACTATTTTAGACCTATAAGTAAGTAGGGGCACTTCCAACAAAATATATAGTCCATATCTAGTGCAACCAGCCCAGTATGTGACAAATCACCTGAATTAGGGTCTTTGTCTTTTATGCTGCTCTCAGATAATGCGGAAAAAAAACTGGCGACAGATTCCCTTTAATTTTATGGTTATTTCAATTATTTAAAGAGGACGATATGTGGCAAGTAAAGAGTTAAGGCCCCATCTCACATAATGAGATCGTTAGTGAGATCGCTGTTGAGTCACCGATTTTGTGACGCAACAGCGATCTCACCAGCGATTTCGCTACGTGTGACACATAGCGACGACCGGGCCCCCACTGCGATGTCGCTGATCGTGCTCGAATGTCCTGGGCAATTTTTTGATCGCTGGTGTCCCGATGGCCAGCATGCATTTTTGTGTTTGACACCAACGAGCGACCTTGTTGGTGACTCAGAACTCAGGAACACAGGTGGGAGTCGTCAGAACAGCTGCTGTGTGACAAGGTACCAATGACCGCCGAGGTCGTTATATGGATCTCTGGATCGTTGCTACATCATTGAAAAGATTTGCCTGTTTGACATCTTACTAGCGACCGTGTACCAACGCACCAGCGATCCTAACCAGGTCATATCGTTGTTGGGATCGCTGGTGCGTCGCTTTGTGTAACGGTACCCTAAGGGACATCTGTCAGTAGGATTCACCCCCCAAAACATTCAAAGAGAAGTCCAGCAATACATGACCAGTCTGTTCCTCCATCAATGAGAGAAATCAGCATTTTAATTGATATGCAAATGAGGCTGAAGGACTATGGTAGATCTGAAGCTTTTGCTACGCCAGCTATGTTTTCCATTCTCCTCCTGCTTGACTGCTTGTCACAGTCAAATTCTTGGATCTGTGTCAGATTCTGGATTCCCTCATTTAAACCTTTTTTATTCCCTTTCAAGCCTCTGGGACCTTAATATGGGTTTTTGCCCCCGGTGGTCACTGGGGTTATTACATGTTTTTGGTTTCTCTGCTGATGGTGACCACTCCTCCTTTCCTATATAAGGTCACCTGGTGTATCAGCTGGTGTTGGTTATAGCAGGTCCTTGGTGGATTCCAACCACAGTGAAGTTAGCAGCTGGCTCTGAGGTGTTTAGCCACTGCTGAAAGCTGATCTGGTGCTGAACTCTGCTGCCCGGTGTTTACAGCAGAGAAAGATGGTGAAGATAGCAGGTGGCTCTTAGGTGTCGAGCCACTGCTGAAGATGGTGAAGGTAGCAGCTGGCTCTTAAGTGTTGAGCCACTGCTGAAAGCTAATCCGGTGATGAACTCTGCTGCCCGGTGCTCCACGTCCCCGTTCCCTATTGCAGGGCCCACCTTTGTAACTGTTTCCCCGGTGTTCCCCTTTTGACTTTTTGTTTCAGTTACCGACCTGCGGGTCGTGTCACACAGAACAGGTATACGTGACAGTCTTGTCGTTTCAGTTACCGACCTGCAGGTCGTGTCACACAGGACAGGTACACGTGACACTGATGGCTCCTTTGCCCCAGAAGTCACACAGCATAGATGCTGTAAGTCAAGCAGGGGGAGGTGGGGAATAGATCTGGAGTGACAGAGGCTTCAGATCTACTATAGTCCTTCAGCCTCATTTGCATATCAAGTAAAACGTTGATTTCTCAGTAATGGAGGAACAGACTGGCCATGTAAAGGTATTGTTGGACTTCTCTTTGAAAGAGATACATGTGCATATAAATAGTTTGAGCGGTAAAATCCTGCTGACAGATTCCCTTTAAATGTTATATATATATACCTTATGTGCCGTGTATTTATAAAGGGATGCTACAGGACTATATAGATAGTATTTAAAGAGAAAATTCATTAATATGACAGTTTATAGCCAACCACTCATTTTCTCTGGTGAGCCATGAGCCAAGTACAGGCCTGTGACCAATTGCTTCTTGTCCTCACTGAGGAGAGTGAGGTGCTGCACGATGTGTTGGAGCAGCAGCAGCTGTTGTCGGGGTCTGCGGCCTCCCCTCTAGCTCAACCAGAACCCCAATATGCGGCTTTGGCGAATATGCCCCCTGTATTCCCTGCTAGGGAGCAGGACTTGCTCATGCACACGGGCGCTCCCAGGCAGATGGGAGGAGTTGGTGTCCCCGAGGTGCTGCCTGATGTTCCCCGTGGTGAGGGGACACATCCCTGTTGTGAGCAGACTGATAATTTGGTCCGCAGGGCTAACGCCGAAACTTCTATACTACCGAAGAAGCCGCCTTCCCCTGGTTGTGTGGGGGAAGACGACCAGGGAGAATATATTTCCTTCATCTTTCCCTCCCCTATTGCGGTTCTGGCAAAAATGCCCCCTGTAGTCCCTGCTAGGGAGCAGGTCTTGCTCATACTCGTGGACGCACCCAGGCAGGTGGGATGAGTTGGTGTCCCAGAGGTGCTGCCTAAGGTTCCACGTGGTGAGGGGGCACGTCCCTGTAGTGAGCAGACTGATTATATAGTCCACAGGGCTCACGACGAAACTTCTATACTGTCTAAGAAGCCGCCCCCTCCTGGTCGCGTGGAGGAAGACGACCAGGGAGTGTATATTTCCTCCATATTCCCGTCCCCTTCTCCTGCAATAGTGGCAGCAAGGGTGCCGCCAGGGAGTAGGGGCAAGTCGCAACCCTGACCACAAGCTGCCCCTCAGAGTTGGAGTCCTCTTCTTAGGAGGCGGGGAAGAGAGAAGTGGTTACCACTGAGCCTTGTGGGGGTGTGAGTTTTACGACACGGGGGGGGCGACTCTGTTGTCGGTTCTGTGAGAAGTTCACCATCTAGTGGCAAGAGATTGAATAACAATAAACGTTCAGGTCCGGACCTGGGTGTGTATGTGTTTGTATGGGTGTCTGCCATTCTCGCGCCAGCGAGTTATCATCTGAAGTTACCCTTTGTTATACCCAGGCCTAGTTCATTCCCCAGGTCAGCGCTCTGGAGATTTGTGGTACATCCGGAGTATACTTTGTCACCTCCATCTGCCCTCTCTTGCCATGACCCGGAGTGTCAGATAATTACTGAAGTGTACTCTGGTGGAAAAAGTGATCCTCACTGTAGGTGGTCTCCAGTGTAGTATGGGTTGAGGGTCCGGAGGCCCCTCATTGAGGGAGGGGTACTGTCACAGTCCAATTCTTGGATCTGTGTCAGATTCTGGATTCCCTCATTTAAACCTTTTTTTTCCCTTTCAGGCCTCTTGGGCCTTAATATGTGTTTTTGCCCTTGGTGGTCACTGGGCTTATTACATGTCTTTGGTTTATCTGCTGATGGTGACCACTCCTTCTTTCCTATATAAGGTCACCTGGTTTATCAGCTGGTGTTGGTTATAGCAGGTCCTTGGTGGATTCCAGCCACGGTGAAGTTAGCAGCTGGCTCTGAGTTGTTTAGCCCCTGTTGAAAGCTGATCTGGTGCTGAACTCTGCTGCCCGGTGTTTGCAGCAGAGAAAGATGGTGAAGGTAGCAGGTGGCTCATAGGTGTCGAGCCACTGCTGAAAATAGTGAAGGTAGCAGCTGGCTCTTAGGTGTCGAGCCACTGCTGAAAGCTATTCCGGTGATGAACTCTGCTGCCCGATAACTCCAGCAGAGAAAGATAAGTTTTTTGTTTTCCCTCTTTTGGTGTATTTTCCTTCATGTGTATTAGTGTAGCAGTGGGACCAGTGTCCATACTATCCAGTTCCCTAGTAAGGGATAGGTGTAGGGCTAGTAAGGGATTCAGGTATCCTGGTTGGCGACAGGTGAAGAGCCTGTATAGGGAACGTTAGGAGTATTCAGGAACACTGCCTCAGGGGAGTGCAGGAGGGCTCCACATCCCCGTTCCCTATTGCAGGGCCCACCTTTGTAACTGTTTCCCCGGTGTTCCCCTTTTGACTTTTTGTTTCAGTTACCGACCTGCGGGTCGTGTCACACAGAACAGGTATACGTGACAGTCTTGTCGTTTCAGTTACCAACCTGCAGGTCGTGTCACACAGGACAGGTACACGTGACACTGATGGCTCCTTTGCCCCAGAAGTCACACAGCATAGATGCTGTAAGTGAAGCAGGAGGAGGCAGGGAATAGATCTGGAGTGACAGAGGCTTCAGATCTACCATAGTCCTTCAGCTTAATTTGCATATCAAGTAAAACGTTGATTTCTCAGTAATGCAGGAACAGACTGGTCATGTAAAGGTATTGTTGGACTTCTCCTTGAAAGAGATACATGTGCATATAAATCGTTTGAGGGGTAAAATCCTGCTGACAGATGATTTCCTTTCAATGCAATATATATACCTTATGTCTCGTGTATTTATAAAGGGATGCTACAGGACTATATAGATAGTATTTAAAGAGAAAATTCATTAATTTGATGTTCCCCACTGATTTCCACAGTACGAAGCCCAAAAGAGGTCAATCAATTGTGACACTGCTCCTTCCAAGATTTCTATCTATAAGATACAACTGACTAAGGGAAGTGCCTTTCAGATCAGTGCGGAGAGTGCTGAATCCAGCCTTTAGTATAGGTATTTTGACCTTTCAATCTCCTAATCGTTAAGTAATGTTAAAACCATTATAATTACAATGTAATGTTTTATTTGTAGAATTTAATGAGATATTCTTCTAGATGTCAGGCATCCTGGCTCAGTGAGGAAATGTGTTTGTGGGCACAGAAGGCTGCGGAATTATCAAAAGAGATACTTTTATGGAATGTAGAGCCCAAAGGTAGGCTTGTACTTCAGCTCTACATTCCATAAAAGTTTCTCTTTTGATCTGCTTTGGTCTCTATCCATTGTCTCTTGTTATTTTCTGGTAGAAGAAAGATTTCCAAGATTATTGTGATTTTATCTTTTTGTGTAAAGCCCTTTGTTCTTTTAAACCACATTATTGAAGAGAACAAAAGCTCAGATTGCACTAGAAAATGGAAGTTCTGAGTCACGCTGAAGGGTAAATAAAGCTGGAGCAAGTGCAGGTGGAAAGTAGTAGATACCAGCTGTAGACAAAGTGTTCTTGGTGTGTAAGCAGTTGACCTATGACCGCCTGCCTCTAACTATGGCAGTACCAAATGTTCGATCATCTGGGCCGTGTGCGTTTCTCAATGGATAAATATTCAGATGTGTGAACTTTAATCTCCCTGCGGTTTGGAAACAATCAGTTTAGTCAAATAAGTGAGAAGGGAGGAGATATTTACTGTGTTTTGGAAAATACTTGTATTCATCACCACCAACGCAATGAATATGTAAGAGATTTGGGTGGACAATCGATCACTTGTGTGATCAGTGTTGTTTGCCTATCTCATCTTTTTTTGTAGAATCAGAACGTTATTTATCACGTATTACTATAACGTTCAAATATGACTTACAGCTTTGAATTAAAAACCTGACCCAATGGGCTTACTATTAATATGAAGATACGAAGATGAAGTTTTAGGGTATGTGAACACGTTGCAGATTTTGATGTGGATCCGCAGCGGTTTTTGAAGTGCAGATTTGCATCACATCCGCAGTATAGTGCACAGGCAATGTTAGTCTATGAGAAATTAAGAATTCCTGTGCACATGCTGCGGAAAAATCTGCGCAGATTTACAATCCGCAGGAAATCCGCATCAATTCCGCATGAAATCCGCAAGCAGTTTCCGCAACGTTTTCTACCAAAAGATGTGAATTTTGTCCAGAAAATTCCACAGACTAATCCGCAACGTGTGCACAAACCCTTAACATTTTGAAATTGGGGTTGGGGGTAAAATACATCAAATCTCTACAGATTAGACAGTCCAAGTATCATTTTTGTACCTTCTGAATAGAGATGAGCAGATCTGACAAAATTTGAATTCTTTAAATCACGTCGAGCATAATAACCGTAAGATGTAAAAAAAACAAACAATAAAAATGCTTATATACTAGCTTGGCCCATGCAAAATTTTCGCACATTGGTCGTCGGGGCACAGGCAATTTCATAAAAAGCAAGCTGATCAAATGTAAATGTATTTCATGAGATGATGAACACAGACAGGTGTTTATATATGTAGATTGGTATTACAATAAATTGTTTTGATAAGTAGAAGCCAAAAAATGTTTTCTGGCTGAGGTGCCACCTGCAGGTCATTGTGTCTTTCTGCAGGTTTATGAAAATGAATGTTTAAACTGTATTTAGTGATAAAATCATGAATGTGTGGTTTGTTTGGCTGTTTTCTTGCTGAAGGGAGCAAGTTTACCTCTCAAATGGTGTATCATTTGTATGTGGGGCAAAGTAATCAGTGAAAAAGCAGTGCATGTTTACAAATGTGTTTGTACTGTGTTTTGGGGTACTGTGGTGCCACCTGCAGGTCATTTTTCCTTACTGCAAGTTTATGAAAATGAATGTTTAAACTTTATTTTGTGATCAAATTGTGGATGTGTGGTTTGTTTGGCTATTTACTTGCTGAAGGGGGCAAGTTTACCATTCAAATGGTGCATCATTTGTGTGTGTGGGTACAGTATGAATAGGGATACAAAGGAATCACCGAAAAACAGTGTTTAGAAATAATAGAATAGATAGCTTACAACTCACGTCATCACAGTTCCCCATCTGGTGCTCGCATAAACGTCATGGGCCTCATCAGAGCTGGAAGTCCCCGTTCCTATCAGGCTAGACCTGGACTTCAGTCTCTGATAAGATCCAGGACATTTCTGCCTAAGTTTACAATGTCACGACATGCGCCAAGACCTTACATGGACAGGCCTTATCAGAGGTTGGAGTCCCAGCCTAGCATGATAAAGCCCAGGATTCAGCAATCAGCACCAGCCAACGGCCATTTTGCTGAATCTGCTTAGAAGCAAATTCCAAAACATTCACAATTTGCTGAATGTGGATTTATGTAAAATTCAATTCCCCTCAAATATATTCACTCACCTCTACTTCTGAGACATCAGGTCCCTTTTGGTGTATACAAGAATATTCCTACCCTAGAGACAGAACATGTGGCTGCTGTGGGATTCTCGGAGGAGAGAAGCTCAGCCCTGTATTGTCACATCACATTTGGTACTAAGTAGCTACAGAGTACACTTCTTTCCAGAGTAACGGCATTGTTAGTCCGTCATTAGTAAACGGAGTGGAGAATGGGCCTAAGATTCATAGAAGGGGAATAAAGGGGTAAACCAACCTCAGGCCTTTTTGTAATGAATGGCAAGAATTGGCACTACAATGGTGGATGGGGGCTTTTTGGATTTATTGGTCTCTCTTGCATTTAAACAATCCTTATCTCCAGAGGCCAACACATTCTAAAGTTTAGTCTACAGTTATTTTGGCTAGGTACACAGATTCTGTTCACACCATGGGCACAGCTTGGCTGCAGTTGGCGTGGCTCACAAATGACAGCCGCTCAAAGCGTTTTCATTTTTTATTTTTTTAATGTTTTTATGCAGCAAAATGGCAGTTCAAGGTCAGACAGGTTGGAAAATGTGAACCCAAAATATGTCAGAAGTGCACATAACTGGTGAAACCTCTGCAGCCGCACAAGGGCCATTGAGGTGAGCGGCTCCCTTTCACCTCCAAAGTAGCACATAAAGAGGTCCATTATGAAAAACTATTGGGCTGCAAAGGGCCCACAGACTAAAATAAACAAAGTCATATTTCTGTCTTAAATTTCAGACCTTCATCAGACGGACTGCTGAATTGTATGCAAAAAATAGTGTAAGGTGCTGTATTAGTAACGGGTGAATGTCCCCAAATGATGAGCACCAATCACTATTTTCTGCATAAAACTAGGCATTCCCTCTGATGGAGGTCTGAAATTTAAGAACGAAATGTCATTTTATTTTGGATTGCACTACAAGTGAAGCCTTTATATTCTTTCTTTCGTCATCTGGAGTGTCGGATTCACTTTTTTATTTTGGTTTTAAATCCTGTTTATTGATTCCAGGAGAAAGCATTTTGCACTTTTTTCCTCAAAATCTTAACTTAAAGTTAATAGGTTATTGACTGAAAATTCTGTAGCAATATTTTATATCTTTCACAGCCCCCTTATATATTTAGATTGTACTTTATTTGGAGCAAGCTGCATATGCCGAATGCAAGCTTTCGGGATTTCTTAGGTCCCTTCAAGCGACCTGAAGGGACTTAAGAAGTCTTTGTAACATCATTTATTTTATTTTTGTTAGCGATTAGTGATGAGCGAGTATTCATGTTACTTGATATTTCTGAGCATGCTCGGGTGATCGAGTATTTGGATGTGCTTGGAGATTTAGTTTCTGTCACTGTAGCTGCATGATCTGCGGCTGCTAGACAGCCTGAATACATGTGGGGATTTCCTAATAAACAGGCAACCCCCACATGTATTCAGGCTGTCTAGCAGCCACAGATCATGCAGCTACAGTGACAGAAACTAAATCTCTGAGCACGCCCAAACTACTCGGAGATCACCCGACCATGCTCGGGAAATCTCGAGTAACGAGTATACTCGCTCATCACTATTAGTGATTAAAAGGTATCATACCTACAAGATTATCTTATTTTTCACAAAAGAAAACACTTTTAAGCATTTTGTGAAAACGAGCGGCCTGATAAATGTAAGCATAACTTAAGTAAATGTCTACCCCAATGACAAAAAGTGGAGAGCAATTCATCCAACCTTGGGGCAGTATTAAACTCTTAGACAAATTGTGCACGTGCAAAGAGTAGCTCAGTGCATGGACTGGTACAGATGTGGATTTATGTCATTGCTTTATTTTATATTTTTATAACAACCAACCATTTTACATGTTAGAAATAATGGAAAACCAGTCTGACATAAAGTATAACTATGCGTGGTGCTAATTTACAGCACATCCACTCACGGGCTAATCAGCGCCAGCTTTATATGCAGACCCTAAAAGGTTTAGTGAGTCTATAGAGAGGCTGGTAGGGGTAAGTAGGAATTGCTTCTTGCTATGTAAGCCGACGTGAGCAATGGCCCATTTCTCTAATTGAGTGTGCTGAACTCCACAAGCCGATCTCTCTGCTGACATTCTCCTGAACAATGTGCGTGTTCCAGGCTGCTTTGTGTCAAAAATGTTAATGTTTTGGCTCTTGAGGGGTGATGATACATCTGCTGAACAGATGTGGCAAACCTGTGTGTACCATTATAGCAGAAACCTGACAGTAATAGCATTATCCCTTTATTTTAACAAATGCAAGATGTTGAAATGTAAAAAAGTCCTAGGAGAACACTTTATAATAGTCCTCTCGCAGTGCAATTGCACGCTGTAATATCCCTGAACTTTCATGAATGCTGCAACATATTTGGGCAAATTCTCCTGTAATTCAGATAGCAAATTTCGTTTTGGCTTCATCCCTGATCTTTGTAATTGACTCCAATGATCACAGCACTAGGGGAAAATTTGGACCATATGGCTTTTTGGTATTTTATTATTGTCTGATGGGTCACACAGTGGCACTAGTGTTAAGTTGACACAATTTCGTAAAGTGTGTTATCCCATGACCTTTACGTGAGTACAAGTCCAGTCCCATAAATTCAGCAATTGTATAGGAAATTGAAATCATGGAGGAGGAGGCTTTTCACTTGACTTATTTACCTGCTTTAACCTTTTTTTGTTATTTCACGTGTCCTTACATTTTACTATTGTTCACTTCTAAAGAAACTGTGATAGAACTATACTTTATATGAGAGGCGGACATAGGCAGCCGAGGGCCCCTGTGCAAGAACAATATACAGCTCTGGCAAAAATTAAGAGACCACTGCACAGTTTTATAAAAATCAGCTTCTCTATATGTCTGACAGCCATTCCATTCCAGTGTCAGTTGAATTACAACCAGAGGACACCTCATTCTACTTAATGTACTTCTGGTTAGGTGATCACCTGAACCAAATCTTATTTATCGAAGGAAAGTATAAAAAACCCTGCTGTGGTGTTCACAATCCTCATGCAATAGGACAAGCTGGATGGCAAAACAAGTGCTAGTAATATCCCAAAAGTAATAGGAATGAAAAAATAACTTTAAACCATGCCAAAGGAGTTGAAAAGAAAAGTCTTGAGTGAAGAAAAAAAGAGCTCAATTCTGGCTTTACTAGCAGAGGGATACAATGAGCGTCATGTTGCCTCCATCCTTAAAATTTCTAAGACGGCTGTCCATTACAACTAGGTCAAGCAGCAGACAATGGGGACAAAAAAACTACAGACCAGCAGAGGGCGAAAACGACTCTCCACTGACTGGGATGACCATTATCTTATTTGAATGTCACTCAGCAACCGCAGGATGACATCAAGTGACCTACAAAAAGAATGGCAAATAGCAGCTGTGGTGAAGTTCACGGCAAGAACAGTTCGTAACAGGCTCCTAGAGGCAGGGCTCAAGTCATGTAAAAGTAGAAAAAAGCCTTTCATCAATGAGAAGCAAAGGAGAGCCAGGCTGAAGTTTGCCAAAGGTCATGAGAATTGGACCATAGAGGACTGGAGTCTAATTTTTAGCATTGCCCAACACCTGGCCGTCTAATGGTGAGACGGAGACCTGGAGAGGCGTACAAGGCACAGTGTCTTGCGCCCACTATGAAATTTGGTGGAGAATCGGTGATGATCTGGGGATGCTTCAGCAAGGTTTGAATTGGTCAAGTTAATCTTTGCGAAGGACGAATGAATCAAGCCGCATACAAAGTTATCCTGGAAAAACAGTTGATTTCTTCTGCTCAGGCAATGTTCCCCAACTCTGAAGACTGTTTTTTCCAGCATGACAATGTGCCATGCCACACTGCTAGGTCAATCAATGTGTGTGTGGATGAAGGACCACCACATCAAATCCTTGTCATGGCCAGCCCAATCTCCAGACCTGAACCCCACTGAAAACCTCTGGAATGTAATCAAGAGGAAGATGGTTAGTCACAAGCCATCAAACAAAGAACTGCTTAAATTTTTGTACCAGGAGTGGCATAAGGTCACCCAAAAGCAGTGTGAAAGACTGGTGGAAAGCATGCCAAGACACATGAAAGCTGTGATTAAAAATCATGGTTATTCCACAAAATATTGATTTCTGAACTCCTCCTGAGTTAAAACATTAGTATTGTTGTTTCTCTATGATTATGAACTTGTTTTCTTAGCATTATTTGAGGTCTGTAAGCGCTGCTTTTTTGTTATTTTGACCTTTTCTCATTTTCTGAAAATAAATACAAAATTTAGTGCTTGGAAATTCGGAGACATGTTTATAGAATAAAAGAGCAATTTATATTTTACCCAAAAATATACCTATAAAGAGAAAAATCAGGCAAACTGAAAATGTTGCAGTAGTCTCTTAATTTTTGCCCAAGCTGTATATGGGCCCTTCGCAATCCAATAGCTCATGATGATGCAGAATTCCACCACTTGGGCCCTTGTGTGTTTTCATGGGCTGCCATTATAGTGTGTCTTTCCCTGGTTCTTATCACTATATCCATTTACCATTTTCTGTCATTATTTTCATTTTTGCTTACTCTTGCTCTGGTAAATATTTGGGTATCCCAGTCATTATTTGCATTATTAAAGATTTTGGAGAGAGAGTGGCATAAATCTGTAGCAGAATGTTCAACCATTTCTTGTGCTGGAACTTATCAAAGTCAAATTTTCATAAACAATTCTAGGCTATACACAAATCTCAGTTCAGAAAAGATGTTACATATATTAAAAGAGGTTGTGAACTACTCAGACAATCCTATCTTAACCCTATGTTTTCCCCCAGTAAAATGATAACACTTATACTCACCTCTTATGCCGGTGTTGTTCCAGCAGTGTTGACACTGGTCATCCCAGGGCTCGCCTGACATTATGTCACACAATCCTTGCTATCAATCCAAGGAAGCTTCACTCTCCTCTACTGCAGATGCATTTCAGCTGTTCTCTCATTTCCTCTGAATGTCTTGATTTGTCTGAAGAAGAGAGTGAAGCCAGCGCTGACTGGCAACATGGATTGTGGATTTTATGGTACATGGCTCCAACCCCTTTTAAGGACAGACTAATACACTTTATGACATTGTAACTGATCAATAACAATTTGTAGTATAATTTCCTCTTAGTACAGTTATGCTGACAAGTCACATGCTCTATTTGTACCCTAATTGTATAGCTATTAAGGTTATATTTTCCTTCTCTTGCTTTTTTGTTAGTCTAACAGATTTATGAAAGCCTTTTTCCTATGTTATCCCTAAAGGGCCTTTTACACATAGCGATATCGCTAGCGATATTGTTAAAGCGTCACCGATTTTGGGACGCAACAGCGATATCGCTAGCGATCTCGCTACATGTGACACCTCCGACCACCCCCCCCAGATATCACTGATCACGCGAGATCGTCCTGGTCCATTTCTCATCGTCGGCTTCCTGCTGGTGCCGATGAGCAATGCATGGACGCGGGCGGACGTCGTCATCATCGCTGCTTGTGACAGGTAAGTAACGACCGCCAAACATCACTGCGTCGCTGGTGAGATCTGCCCGTTTGGCAGCTCACTAGTGACCATTTAGCGATGCACCAGCGATCCTGACCGGGTCGTATTGTTGTCAGGATCACTGGTGCATTGCTAAATGTAACGGGACCCTTAACCTTAGGGTTTAAATCCCACCAAGGACAGCATCTGCATGAAGCTTGTTTTCTGCATATTTGTAGGGTCTCCCCCGGTATTCTGGTTTCTTCCCACACTCCTAAGACATACTGATAGGGAATTTAGATTGTGAGCCCCAATGGAGACAGTGATGAAGGTGTCTATACGGTGCTGTAGAATTAATGGCGCTATGTGAGTAAAACAACTGTTAAAATAAATAAACCCTTTTCCTATATTTATTTTTGATTTGCCCCCTGTTCCTTTCCCTGAGGAGTTGAGAAAATGTTCAAGAGATTTTCTCAAAATTGGCAATTATCACTTACTAGATGGAGGTCCGATACGAGGGCAGTAATGTTACGATGGGGGCAGGCTTTGAAGGGTTGAGAATCTCTCCCCCCATATGCTCACCCACCTATCCACTCTCTTTCCCCATGTGCTGACTTCTCCCATCTGTGCTCTCTTCTTTGACCTGTCTACCCCATGTACTATCCCCCTTGTCTGCTGTCTCTCTCCTTCCTGTGCTGTGTTCTCCCCTCATGTGCTGGGGAGGAAGCAAAAGACAATATTGACATAGCAGGAGATCGCGATTTTGTGAGGTAAAATATTGTTTAAAAACAGTCAGTGAAATATTTTACCTCACAAAATGAATCCTCTGTGATCCCCTGATGTAGTGTCAGTATTCTCTTTTGCTTCCTCCCCTGCCCAGAAGATGTGGTATGCTCTGTACACGATGAGACACACTTTTTCAAATGAACTTTCATTCTTGGAAAAACCCCTTTAATGTGACCGGCTTCCTCTGTCTGTAGATACATGGCGCATCTGCCACCGGGATCAGCCAAATGATTCACTGTGCCTGCGCAAAATTCGTGCCGGCGCAGTGTAACGGTGTTCCGCTGGTGGTACCGCGAAACAGGCTGCCTGAGTGTTTGAATGTGAGTGTGAGTGTGAATGTGAGTGTGAGACGGTGTGAGTGTGTGTATGAATCTGAGTGTGAATGTGAGTGTGTGAGTGAGTGTGTGTGTGGTGCGTACAGCGTATAGAGTGTTTGTGTGTGTGGTGCGACGGTGTTCTGCTGGTGGTACCGTGCAATAGATTGGTACCAGCAGCAGTTTCCATATTGAGACACCCATCACTTGGGTGTCCCAATATGGCGGTCGGTGAACTTCCTCCGCTTGGAATTCTGGGATACGGTGACATCTGGACAGAACAGGAAATGAAAACGGAGTAAAAGAACAGATTAATCCAGCTCACCGCACTGCCTTGCTGGTAGGATCCAAATCCTGCGCACGGATTTGACTAGGCAGTCAATCAATAGTAGAAAAAAGGGAAGAAAGTTCCAGCGCTAGGAATGGAAAATTAAAAATCCATTTTATTGTGCCAATGCATATTAAAATTCCAGCAGGTACAGCATATCAGTCGGATGACTGCAGAACAACGCGTTTCGACGCCTCAGGTCTTAATCATGTTGAACTTTCTTCCCTTTTTTCTAGGAAATGAAAACATTACAAGGCAATTATATAAATAGATAGAATAGATAAGTGTCTGATGGTTGGAAACACAATCACTGGTACCCATATTGATCATTAAAACGACTATCCAGTATCCCCTGGACCTCCTCACTATGGTCATGACTGAGTGGAGAAATGGATAAGCCTGTGCTCTAACCCTCCATTCAGTGCCCATGGGGTTGATGTAAACATCTTGGCTGTTTATGTATTTCTACTTTTGCCTGTGAGAATGTTACATAATGTCTAAAATGTATTCATACAAAATCAAATTTCCAACTTTACCAGAAATATTCAGCATTGTGCTGGAAAATTGGTCTATAGTAGCAAAAATGTTTTTACTTTTATCCCAATTTTTTTTATTTTTCGCTTTAAAACTGTAAAAATGTCCAAATATTTATTTTGAATTTTTATACCAAGGTCTGGTATGATAAAGCAATCAACGTAAGAAGACGCTATCTGTTACATGCCTCCTGTCGGGAATACTGCCAAACAGCAAAATGTCTTGTTTTAATGACTTTTAAAGCATCCTCTTTAGGGCAGCTCCTTTCTGGGAGATTGTCCAACTAAAATTATAATTACTGCTTATAGTTTATAAACACAAAATGTGTTCTCAGACTTAACTGCATGCTTTTATCTGGAAGGGCATAACCTTGTGAGTCGTAATAGTTTCTATTAAGAAATTGGTTTGTTAAAAGTGAGCACAGAGCAAGGAATGCATTCAATATAATGAAATAACACTCACCTGGTAATACGCCTGCCGTGCTGATAGTCTCTCCGATCTTTATTAACTGTCCAGAAGTGATGATGTTCCAACCAGGCCCATGTGATGTCATTAGGCAATCACCAGCCTCAGTGGTTATGTGTTGACCATGTTGGGTACAGTGATTGGCCTATGTGGTCACATGTGCCCGGTCAGATTGTCATCACTTCTGGACAGTTCACAAAGACTGGTGAGACTATCGGAGCAACAGGACAATTACAAGGACAGTAGAAGTTATTTTAATTTTAACACATTGCCTTCTTTGTCCTCACTTATTAGCAACCTGATGAGGAGACTTTTAAGATGAAGCTCAAGGTAAAAATAAAAACTAAGACATTTACTTGTAACATGGAGTAATACAATATATATATATCTGTCTTGACTCTTGAGCATTTACATAATCAGATGCTCCCATCCATTACAGGTAACCTAATGCTCTCCACTTGGCCCAACATAAACCCATGATTGCTGGTACAGCATGACAACTAGGCAGCATCTACAATAATCTCTTTTGCAGGCAGAATTGGGATTGCCTCAACTGAAACCTGCAGTACCAATTGTGGTATCCCATTGCTGCTCAGTTCTCATGACCAGCACAAACTAGAGGAAAACAGTAGAAGGTCTCCGGAATGAAGGCATTCAGGTAAGGCCACATTCACACATCAGTTTTCCACAGTATGAGTATGGACTGTGATTCACAGGCTGTCCTCGTGTCTTTTGATCCAATGTTTACAGCTTCATAGGCATATATGAGACTGTCATGTTTGGTTCAGGAGACCAGCAGAGAGTCTGTGAATCATGGTGCACCGTGGCACACGAATGTCTGAATGCGGTCTAAATAAAACTTTTTTGGGTGTTGTGTGATAAATTGGTATAGCCTAAAACTATTTTTTTTTTCAATCAGCATGATGTCGGCAGACACGTCCCATCAACAGAACAGCCTGGAAGGAGAGCTGCTCTTTTGATGTGGAGCAGCTGACTCGCCGACAGGAGCGGTCGGTGACTGCTCGGAGCTGGCACCGGGTAGAACTAGCAGGTAGTTGCCTCTGTTAGCAACTACCTGCCTGTCACTTTTTAGGCCCATAGTAAAAAGTAATAGTCTTTGACAACTCCTTTAAAAGGAACTTGTTATATTGAAAATGTTACCTGATGTTATAGAGCAGGAGAGCAGGAAAAGCTGACTAGAATTACAGTGCCTACAAGTAGTATTCAACCCCCTGCAGATTTAGCAGGTTTACACATTCGGAATTAACTTGGCATTGTGACATTTGGACTGTAGATCAGCCTGGAAGTGTGAAATGCACTGCAGCAAAAAAGAATGTGATTTCTTTGTTTAATTTTTTTTTAAATTGTGAAAAGTTTATTCAGAGGGTCATTTATTATTCAACCCCTCAAACCACCAGAATTCTGTTTGGTTCCCCTAAAGTATTAAGAAGTATTTCAGGCACAAAGAACAATGAGCTTCACATGTTTGGATTAATTATCTCTTTTTCCAGCCTTTTCTGACTATTTAAGACCCTCCCCAAACTTGTGAACAGCACTCATACATGGTCAACATGGGAAAGACAAAGGAGCATTCCAAGGCCATCAGAGACAAGATCGTGGAGGGTCACAAGGCTGGCAAGGGGTACAAAACCCTTTCCAAGGAGTTGGGCCTACCTGTCTCCACTGTTGGGAGCATCATCCGGAAGTGGAAGGCTTATGGAACTACTGTTAGCCTTCCACGGCCTGGACAGCCTTTGAAAGTTTCCTCCCGTGCCGAGGCCAGGCTTGTCCGAAGAGTCAAGGCTAACCCAAGGACAACAAGGAAGGAGCTCCAGGAAGATCTCATGGCAGTGGGGACATTGGTTTCAGTCAATACCATAAGTAACGTACTCCACCACAATGGTCTCCGTTCCAGACGAGCCCGTAATGTACCTTTACTTTCAAAGCGTCATGTCAAGGCTCATCTACAGTTTGCTCATGATCACTTGGAGGACTCTGAGACAGACTGGTTCAAGGTTCTCTGGTCTGATGAGACCAAGATCGAGATCTTTTGTGCCAACCACACACGTGACGTTTGGAGACTGGATGGCACTGCATATGACCCCAAGAATACCTTCCCTACAGTCAAGCATGGTGGTGGCAGCATCATGCTGTGGGGCTGTTTCTCAGCCAAGGGGCCTGGCCATCTGGTCCGCATCCATGGGAAGATGGATAGCACGGCCTACCTGGAGATTTTGGCCAAGAACCTCCGCTCCTCCATCAAGGATCTTAAGATGGGTCGTCATTTCATCTTCCAACAAGACAACGACCCAAAGCACACAGCCAAGAAAACCAAGGCCTGGTTCAAGAGGGAAAAAATCAAGGTGTTGCAGTGGCCTAGTCAGTCTCTTGACCTTAACCCAATTGAAAACTTGTGGAAGGAGCTCAAGATTAAAGTCCACATGAGACACCCAAAGAACCTAGATAACTTGGAGAAGATCTGCATGGAGGAGTGGGCCAAGATAACTCCAGAGACCTGTGCCGGCCTGATCAGGTCTTATAAAAGACGATTATTAGCTGTAATTGCAAACAAGGGTTATTCCACAAAATATTAAACCTAGGGGTTGAATAATAATTGACCCACACTTTTATGTTTAAAATTTATTAAAATTTAACTGAGCAACATAACTTTTTGGTTTGTAAGATTTATGCATCTGTTAATAAATCCTGCTCTTGTGTGAAGTTTGAAGGCTCTAACTTATTTGCATCTTATCAAACCTGCTAAATCTGCAGGGGGTTGAATACTACTTGTAGGCACTGTATATATATATATATATATATATATATATATATATATATATACTAGCTGAAGAGCCCAGCTTTGCCTGGGCATAGTAACCAACTGTGGTTAGTTATAACAAATTATAATCATTATATTGCACATAAAAACCGTGCATCTAATCCTATCCTGTGTGATACTGACTGCTAAGTCGTGTATCTAATCCTATTCTGTGTGATTCTGTCTGCTGAGCTGTGTATCTAATACTATTCTGTATGATACTGTGTGCTGAGCTGCGTATCTAATCCTATTTTGTGTGATACTGTCTGCTGAGCCGTGTATCTAATTCTATCCTGTGTGATAGTGACTGCTGAGCTGTGTATCTAATCCTATCCTGTGTGATACTGCCTGCTGAGCCATGTGTCTAATCCTCTCCTGTGTGATACTGACTGCTGAGCCGTGTATCTAATCCTATCCTGCGTGATACTGGGCTCCCCCTGCAGTCTGTGTCAGAGGTTGGTCTGTGTTGGCACGGTAATAACTTGTGTTATTTCCAGCTTTACAGAAGGACGATAACACCATAGAAATTATAAGAATAATAGGCCTCAGTTACCACAACTGTCTACAAAGAAAACTGTTGCTGATAGCAACCAATCACAGCTCATTCTTCATCTTTTAAACAGCTCTGGGACAGCGTGGCGAGTTTTGAGTGGCGACTTTTGCGTTTCGACTTTTATGTGGCGAGGTTGGTGTATGTGTGGTGAAATGTGTGCTGAGGGTGGTATATGTGTTGAAGCACGTGGTAGTGTGTGGCACATTTTGTGTGTGTGCTTATATCCCCATGTGTGGTGAGTATCCCATGTCAGGGCCCCACCTTAGCAACTGTACGGTATATACTCTTTGGCGCCATCGCTCTCATTCTTTAAGTCCCCCTCGTTCACATCTGGCAGCTGTCAATTTGCCTCCAACACTTTTCCTTTCACTTTTTCCCCATTATGTAGATAGAGGCAAAATTGTTTGGTGAATTGGAATGGGCGGGGTTAAAATTTTGCCTCACAACATAGCCTATGATGCTCTCGGGGTCCAGACGTGTGACTGTGCCAAATTTTGTGGCTGTAGCTGCGACGGTGCAGATGCCAATCCCGGACGTACATACATACATACATACACACCCACATTGAGCTTTATATATTATATATATATATATATATATATATATATATATAATTGATTGAAATCCCTGATGTTTGCATACGTGAATTATACCGAATCTTTCCTGACAAAACTATGTATAATCCGACTCATCTTCTCCTTCACACCTTACATTGTAGTGCACGTACAACATGACAGGCTCCTTATAAAGTTTATACTGTTTTCATGGCAGAAGCTTACCCTAGAATCCTCGAAAAGCTATAGTTCTATTTTCACAATACTGAGTTTTCAGCTTTCAGTCTGTAGGTCGCAGGTCTTTGGTCATTCATTTCTTGCTATACTATCCTTTTTCAAATTCATTCTTTAGATCTTCAAAATGTTAATGAAATGACTGCAATGTGCAGCAATTACACAAGTCTATAATTGAAAGTTCGTGGACTGTGCATTAAGTCTGTCTTACTGATATGGCCAGGTTGGTATTACAGTGTGATCACCTTCCTGCTTCTCTATGGGTCCTGTCTTATTCAGTCCACAATGAGATTCAACAAGTTTTTGCCAATCTTTTTTTAATATTATTGATGGCAAGAATAGTGCAGTCTACACCACTATTTTTGCTGTCAGAAATACTGATGGGGCAGGTCTGCATACATCTTTTTGGATCCGTCACAGAATCGATCCATCACATTGCTGAAGGCTCCATTATAAGCAGAAGGCATGACTCTTATGTGAACAGAGTCCTAGTGTTAGCAAGGTTAAAAAAAAATAAATAAATTTACCAAATAAGCAGTTTTACCCTGGCATCAGCCAAAAAGAAGTGCACTAAATGATTAACATGGCACACTGTAATACTGGAAGGCTCTACATCTCTCTGTTGAAGCAATGGAAATGTTAAATCAGACCCAGCTGTGCGAAATTTATAGGCAAAGCAGAACTAGGTTGCACTGAAATAAATCTAGTGACTCTGTTAATCTTTAGTCCGCCTTGATAAATGATCCCCAGGGATGTTAGCTTTTCAGTGAAAATCTCTCTGACTCAGCAACTTTCACATAAGTTCAATTGTAGTAAGGTTGTTGATTTTTAAGCTAAATTAGTGGCCCCAGATTTTAGCAATTTCCAACTTCCATCGCTGCAAAATCCTAGAAAATCATAGTTTTCAAAAGAATCTCCTTTACCACACTAAAAACCTGATTTGGTAATTGGTCATTTGGATATAACGTCATTAGAGTAAAACCAACGTTCAAAACAAAAATGTGTATTATGGAATTTATAGTTTATAGTTTATAGTTTTCCTGGACATTGGTGTCCCATTCTTAGTCCTTATAGTTCTAATTCTAATTCTTGTTTCTTGTTATTCTTGTTTCGTTTTACTCTTGCTCTAGTTCTAATTCTTATATTTTCCTGGATATTGGTGTTCTATTCTTAAGATAGGCCATCAGTATGAGATAAGTGGGGCTGCGACTGAAGGAACTCCTGCCCATAAGACAAGAGGATTTGTCAGCACAAAACTTATCCTAATAACTAAGCTGCGTTGAATTATACACTAAGTAAAGGTCTTATGTTTTGCTGGATGCTGTGGTACAGCAAAGGGTGTTTTGCTGGATGGGAGATACATTTCTCCCAGCAGGTTAAAGTTTGGCCGGGATTTTCCCTAAAGGCAAGGACCTGCGATGATGTCACGGTCACGTGATCAGCCCATGTGATGTGTACTTCACATGTGGGTGGGGTTATGGGCAATGTAATGGAGGTTGTGTTTGGCACATGGTGAGTGTGTGTGGAAGCTATGAGGAACTTGGCTGGAGTTATCCTGAATTTTGTTTGTTGGACTACCCGTGCTGCAAAGCTTTAGCAGCAAGACTCAAAACAACCCGGGGAATGGCATCTGATGGACACCACTGACCTGGCAGCCGCTTAGTTAAGCCCATCCCGTGCAAGGGTGAGTTTGGGACCAGTGGTTCTCCATGCTGGAGTATATTTGTGTTTAACTTTCTGTTAACCTGTTGTTTAACCCCTTAGCGACCGCCGATATGCCTTTTAACGGTGGTAATTAAGGGTACTAAAACCACAGCACCGCTAATTCACGGCGCTGTGGAGAAAGTGAATTGTGCCCCCAGTGTCAGATTTTCTCCTGGGTCTCAACTGCCGGGGGTAGCCGAGACCCCAGAGAACATGAATCGGTCGGTTTTTGCCGACCCCGCTTTTGCAATCGCCGTTATTAACCCTATAATGGCGACCGCAAAAAAAAAAGCTGAGATTTTACATTTAATTTCTCTTTCCTCTGATGTGATCGCACATCAGAGGAGAGAGAAAGAGGGTCCCCAATCCCCCTCGGTACCTCTCCGTGGTCCTCTGTCCCCTCCCGGTGGTCCTGCGTCCTGCCGACGTCCTCCAGTGGGCGCCACCATCTTGGATCCTGGGAAAATGGTGGGCGCATGTGCAGTGCGCCCGCCGGGAATCTGCCGGCTCCGGCTGACAGATTCCATTCATTCATTTTGATCAAGATGATAAACTATCATCGTGATCAAAATAAACAAAATAGTACATAATCCCCCCGTTTATCACCCCCTTAGTTAGGCCATCATAACGAAATAAAGAAAATATTTTTTTTTTCAGTTTTCCATTAGGGTTTGGTTTAAGGCTAGGGTTAGGGTTGGGCTAGGGTTAGGGCTAGGGCTAGGGTTAGGGTTGGGCTAGGGTTAGCGTTGGGCTAGGGTTAGCGCTAGGGTTAGGGTTAGGGCTAGGGTTAGGGTTATGATTGGACTAGGGCTAGGGTTAGGGTTAGGGCTAGGGCTAGGGTTAGGGCTTGGGTTAGGGCTAGGGTTAGAATTAGGGTTCAGGCGAACTAGGATTAGGGTTAGGATTAGGGTTGGGATTAAGGTTAGGGTTGGGATTAGGGTTAGGGGTCTGTTGGGGTTAGGGTTGGAGCAAGAATTGAGGGGTTTCCACTATTTACCAACTTTGGGGGTCTAAAAATTGGGTCTAAAAAATCACTTTAGTGGAAATAAAAAAGACTTTTTATTTTCGCTGCTCTGCGTTTATAAACTTCTGTGAAGCGCTTGGGGGTTCAAAGTGCTCACCACACATCTAGATAAGTTCCTTAGGGGGTCTAATTTCCAAAATGGGGTCACTTGTGGGGGGTTTCCACTGTTTAGGTCCATCAGGGGCTCTGCAAACGCAACATGACACCCGCAGACCATTCCATCAAAGTCTGCATTCCAAACTGGCACTCCTTCCCTTCCGAGCTCTCCCATGCGCCCAAACAGTGGTTCCCCCCACAAAAGGGGTATTAGTGTACTCAGGACAAATCGCACAATAACTGTGGGGGTATGATTTCTCCTGTTACCCTTGTAAAAATAAAAATTTGTGGGCAAAAAGATCATTTTTGTGGAAAAAAATGGATTTTTTATTTTCATGGCTCTATGTTATAAACTTCTGTGAAGCACTTGAAGGTTCAAAGTGCTCACCACACATCTAGATAAGTTCCTTAATGGGTCTAGTTTCCAAAATAGGGTCACTTGTTGGAGGTTTCCACTGTTTAGGCACATTAAGGGATCTCTGAACGCAACATGGCATCCGATCTCAATTCCAGCCAATTCTGCGTTGAAAAAGTCAAACGGCGCTCCATCCTTGCGAGCTCTGCCATGTGCTGAAAAAGTGGTTTACCCCCACATATGGGGTATCGGCGTATTCAGGAGAAATTGTACAACAAATTTTGTGGTTGATTTTCTCTTTTAGCACTTGTGAAAATAAAAAAATTGGTTCTGAAGTAAATTTTTTGCAAAAAAAAGTTAAATGTTAATTTTTTCCTTCCACATTGCTTTAGTTCCTGTGAAGCACTTAAAGGGTTAATAAACTTCTTGAATGTGGTTTTGAGCATCTTGAGGGGTCTCGTTTTTAGAATGGTGCCACTTTTGGGTATTTTCTGTCATGTACACCCCTTAAAATGACTTTAAATATGATGTGGTCCCTAAAAAAAATGGTTTTGTAAATTTTGTTGTAAAAATGAGAAATCGCTGGTCAACTTTTAGCCCTTATAACTTCCTAACAAAAAAAAATTTTGCTTCCAAAATTGTGGTGATGTAAAGTAGACATGTGGGAAATGTTATTTATTAAGAAATTTTTGTGACACATCTCTCTGATTTAAGGGCATAAAAATTTAAAGTTTTAAAATTGCAAAATTTTCAAAATTTTTGCCATATTTCCGTTTTTTTTCATAAATAAACACAAGACTTATCGAAGAAATTTTACCACTAACATGAAGTACAATATGTCATGAAAAAATAATCTCAGAATCAGTGGGATCCATTAAAGCATTCCAGAGTTATAACATCATAAAGGGACAGTGGTCAGAATTGTGAAAATTTGCCTGGTCATTAAGCTGCAAACTGGCTCTGTTGCTAAGGGGTTAAAATGACATTAAACCACTAAAGTTGGACTCTAAGCCTGTGTGTTGCCTCATTACTGCGGCCCTGCCACTGCCTATAGGAGCAAATCCCTACAATGCCCATATAATTGTTAAAGAAGGTCAGGTGAGCACAATTGAAAATATTGTAAGTAGAAGTAAACTACAGTGGGCCATCAACATATTGACGTTATATATTTAATGGCAAAAAACAGACCAGGTATTTTGGTGGGATTGTAACCACGTAGCTACTTGTTATATGTTGACACATAGATAAAATTTGAGAACTTCTGTTCAGTGAAAATACAATTTTAGTAACTGTTGTATTACTTGGTTAGTAAAATTAAAAGCAGACCTCTTTTTTTATTTCTTCCTCAGAAATGTGTTCTTCGCTCAATGCACCCTGAACATTCCTTCTGTGCTCTGGCACCATTGGCCGAGTTATGTAAAAGAATTATTTGAGCAATGTTCTGGCGTTCCTCAGGAAACAGGAAAACAGCTTGTTTTTCTTATCTATGAACGACACATTAAATTGGCCCAACTAACCCAGTTGATATGTTAGGAGGTGCACTAAATCAGTTGTACCATGCACAGGCTGTCAGTAAATCCGTCGCTCACATTAGACTCCAGAGTATCATGTGCAAATAAATATATCTTGTATGTTTTTGATTTGTGCTGCGCTTTAGAGAACTATTGCATGATTGAGTTTAACAGTTCATTTATCCTGCCACATCTTTCCATCCCAAAAACATTTTTTTACCCCTATGTACATTTGACTGGTTAACATATTAACCCCTTCACCCCCAAGGGTGGTTTGCACATTCATGACCGGGCCAATTTTTACAATTCTGACCACTGTACCTTTATGAGGTCATAACTCTGGAATGCTTCCATGGATCCCGGTGATTCTGACATTGTTTTCTCGTGACATATTGTACTTCATGTTAGTGGTAAAATTTCATTCAAATAACTTGCGTTTATTTGTGAAAAAAATGGAAATTTGGCAAAAATTTTGAAAATTTCGCAATTTTCCAACTTTGAATTTTTATGCCCTTAAATCACAGAGATACGGCACACAAAAAACTTGATAACTAACATTTCCCACATGTTTACTTTACATCAGCACAATTTTGGAACCAAAATTTTTTTTTGTTAGGAAGTTATAAGCGTTAAAAGTTGACCAGCGATTTCTCATTTTTACAGCACCATTTTATTTTTAGGACCACATCACATTTGAAGCCACTTTGAGGGGTCTATATGATAGAAAATACCCAAAAGTGACACCATTCTAAAAACTGCACCCCTTAAGGTGCTCAAAACCACATTCAAGAAGTTTATTAATCCTTTAGGTGCGTCACAGGAATTTTTTTGAATATTTAAAAAAAAAATGAACATCTAACTTTTTTTCACAAAAAAAATACTTCAGGTTCAATTTTTTTTATTTTACCAAGGGTAACAGGAGAAATTGGACTGAAAAAGTTATTGTGCAATTTGTCCTGAGTACGCTGATACCTGATTTGTGGGGGGAATGACTGTTTCGGCGCATGGCAGAGCTCAGAATGGAAGGAGCGCCGTTTGACTTTTTCAATGCAAAATTGGCTGGAATTCAGATCAGACGCCATGTCACGTTTGGAGAGTCCCTGATGTACCTAAACAGTGGAAACCCCCTACAAGTGACCCCATTTTGGAAACTAGACCTCCCAAGGAACTTATCTAGATATGTGGTGAGAACTTTGAACCCACAAGGGCTTTACAGAAGTTTATAACGTACAGCGGTACAATTAAAAAATCATATTTTTTCCACAAAAATGATCTTTTCACCCCAATTTTTATTTTCCCAAGGGTAACAGGACCCTAAAAGTTATTGTGCAATTTGTCCTGAGTACGCTGATACCCCACATGTGGGGGCAAACCACTATTTGGGCGCATGGCAGAGCTTGGAAGGGAAGCAGCGTCATTTGACGTTTTTGGCTGGAATTGAGATCAGACACCATGTCGCGATTGGAAAACCCCTGATGTACCAAAACAGTGGAAACCCCCCACAAATGACACCATTTTGGAAACTAGACCCCCTAAGGAACTTATCTAGATGTGTGGTGACAACTTTGAACCCCCAAGGGCTTCACAGTCGTTTATAACATACAGCCGTACAATTAAAAAATCATATTTTTTCCACAAAAATGATCTTTTCACCCTCAATTTTTATTTTTCCAAGGGTAACAGGACCCTAAAAGTTATTGTGCAATTTGTCCGGAGTACGCTGATACCCCACATGTGGGGGTAAACCACTATTTGGGCGCATGGCAGAGCTCGGAAGGGAAGCAGCGCCATTTGACGTTTTTGGCTGGAATTGAGATCGGACACCATGTCGTGATTGGAAAACTCCTGATGTACCTAAACAGTGGAAACCCCCCACAAAAGACACCATTTTGTAAACTAGACCCCCCAAGGAACTTATCTAGATGTGTGGTGAGCACTTTGAACCCCCCAGTGCTTCACAGAAGTTTATAAAGCCCGGGCGTGAAAATAAAAAATTCGTATTTTTTCCACAAACATGATCTTTTAGTCACCATTTTTTTATTTTCCCAAGGGTAACAGGAGAAATAGGACCCCAAAAGTTGCTGTCCAATTTGTCCTGAGTATGCTGATACCCCATATGTGGGAGAAAACTACTGTATGGGCACACGTCGGGGCTCGGAAGGGAAGTAGTGACATTTTGGAATGCAGACATTGATGGAATGGTCTGCGGGTGTCATGTTGCCTTTGGAGAGCCCCTAATGTACCTAAACAGTGGAAACCCCCCACAAATGACCCCATTTTGAAAACTAGACCCCCTAAGGAACTTATCTAGATGTGAGGTGAGCACTTTGAACCCCCAAGGGCTTCACAGAAGTTTATAATGCCAGGGCATGAAAATAAAAAAATCGTATTTTTTCCACAAACATGATCAATTAGTCCCCAATTTTTTTATTTTCCCAAGGGTAACAGGAGAAATTGAACCCCAAAAGTTGTTGTCCAATTTGTCCTGAGTACGCTGACACCCCATATGTGGGAGAAAACTACTGTATGGACACACGTCGGGGCTCGGAAGGGAAGTAGTGACGTTTTGGAATGCAGACATTGATGGAATGTTCTGCGGGTGTCATGTTGCCTTTGGAGAGCCCCTAATGTACCTAAACAGTGGAAACCCCGCACAAATGACCCCATTTTGGAAATGAGACCCCCTAAGGAACTTATCTAGATGTGTGGTGAGCACTTTGAACCCCCAAGGGCTTCACAGAAGTTTATAATGCCCGGGCATGAAAATAAAAAAATAGTATTTTTTCCACAAACATGATCAATTAGTCCCCAATTTTTTCATTTTCCCAAGGGTAACAGGCGAAATTGGACCCCAAAAGTTGTTGTCCAATTTGTCATGAGTACGCTGACACCCCATATGTGGGAGAAAACTACTGTATGGACACACGTCGGGGCTCGGAAGGGAAGCAGTGACGTTTTGGAATGCAGACTCTGATGGAATGGTCTGCGGGTGTCATGTGTGTTTGGAGAGCCCCTGATGTACCTAAACTATTGAAACTCCCCACAACTGACCCCATTTTGGACACTAGACCCCCCACGGAACTTATCTAGATGTGTGGTGAGCACTTTGAACCCCCAAGTGCTTCACAGAAGTTTATAACGCTCGGACGTGAAAATAAAAAAATCATTTTTTTCCACAAAAATGATATTTTTGCCCCCAATTTTTTATTTTCCTAAGGGTAACAGGAGAAATTGGACCCCAAAAATTGTTTTGCAATTTGTCCTGAGTAGGCTGATACCCTACATGTGGGGGTAAAACACTTTTTTTGGAAAAATGGAAATAAATACATTTTTTTTATTTTATTATTTTTCCCTAACTAAGGCTGGTTTCACATTTGCGTTTTTTAGCGCTGGAAAAAAACGCATACCTGCGCATGCGTTTTTTCCCCTATATTTAACATGGGTGCGCATACCTGCGCGCTGGTAAGCGCATGTATGCGATTTTCATGCGCTGCGTTTTTTTGGGGTGTGCGTTTGGATTTTCCAGACGCAGCATGTTGCATTTTTTGGCCCTGCAAAAAAGCGCATGCGCACATATGCGCACGTTTTGCGCTAAAAATGGCCATTATAGCCTATGGATGCGCATACATGCGCACTGGCATGCTCATGTATGCGTTTTTTTGCACATGCGTTTTTTTTTTTTAACCATGGAATTTAGGGGTTTAGGGTTAGGGTTAGGGTCAGGGTCAGGGTTAGGGTTGGGGTTAGGGTCAGGGTTAGGGTTAAGTATGGTTTGGTTAAGGGTCAGGGTCAGGGTTAGGGTTGGGGTTAGGGTCAGGGTTAGGGTTAAGTATGGTTTGGTTAAGGGTTAGGGTCAGGGTTAGGGTTGGGGTTAGGGTCAGGGTTAGGGTTAAGTATGGTTTGGTTAAGGGTCAGGGTCAGGGTTAGGGTTGGGGTTAGGGTCAGGGTTAGGGTTAAGTATGGTTTGGTTAAGGGTTAGGGTCAGGGTTAGGGTTAGGGTTAGGGTCAGGGTTAGGGTTAAGTATGGTTTGGTTAAGGGTTAGGGTCAGGGTTAGGGTTGGGGTTAGGGTCAGGGTTAGGGTTAAGTATGGTTTGGTTAAGGGTTAGGGTCAGGGTTAGGGTTAGGGTCAGGGTTAGGGTCAGGGTTAGGGTTAAGTATGGTTTGGTTAAGGGTTAGGGTCAGGGTTAGGGTTGGGGTTAGGGTCAGGGTTAGGGTTAAGTATGGTTTGGTTAAGGGTTAGGGTCGGGGTTAGGGTTAGGGTTAGGGTCAGGGTTAGGGTTAGGGTTAGGGTCAGGGTTAGGGTTAAGTATGGTTTGGTTAAGGGTTAGGGTCAGGGTTAGGGTTAGGGTCAGTGTTAGGGTTAAGTATGGTTTGGTTAAGGGTTAGGGTCAGGGTTAGGGTTAGGGTTAGGGTTAGGGTCAGGGTTAGGGTTAGGGTCAGGGTTAGGGTTAGGGTTAGGGTTAGTTAGGGTTTAGGGTTTGGGTTAGGGTTAAGTATGGTTTGGTTAAGGGTTAGGGTCAGGGTTAGGGTTAGGGTTAGGGTCAGGGTTAGGGTTAGGGTCAGGGTTAGGGTTAGTAAAGTCATGGTTTGGGTTAGTGTGAGGGGCCAACTAATGTTGGAAAAAAACGCAAACGCGGTAAAAACGCACTAAAAACGCTGCGTTTTTTTCATGCATGCTCATAAAAATGCTTGAAAAAAACGCAGCAGTTGTATGCTTTTGTATGCGTTTTTTCAATGCGTTTTTTTGCGGGAAAAACGCGCTGCAAAAAAAAGCAAGTGTGAAACTAGCCTAAGGGGGTGATAACGGGGGGTTTGATTTACTATTTATGGCGGTTTTTATGTTTGGCAGCTGTCGCACGCTAAAAGACGCTTTTTATTGTAAAAATAGTTTTTGCATCACCACATATTGAGAGCTA
This sequence comes from Dendrobates tinctorius, assembly GCF_039654945.1. Taxonomy (NCBI): domain Eukaryota; kingdom Metazoa; phylum Chordata; class Amphibia; order Anura; family Dendrobatidae; genus Dendrobates; species Dendrobates tinctorius. Next base: position 29,393,939 of record NW_027361690.1, read on the forward strand.
TAATTTTTCCGTATTTTGACCCACCGAGTCATGTGAGGTCTTATTTTTTGCGGGACGAGTTGACGTTTTTATTGGTACCATTTTTGGGCACGTGACATTTTTTGATCGCTTTTTATTCCGATTTTTGGGACGCAGAATGAACAAAAACCAGCGTTTCATGAATTTCTTTTGGGGGAGTGCGTTTACACCGTTCCGCGTGTGGTAAAATTGATAAAGCGGTTTTATTCTTCGGGTCAGTATGGTTACAGCGATACCTCATTTAGGTAGTTTTTTTATGTTTTGTCAGTTTTACGCAATGAAAACTATTTTATATAAAAAATAATTATTTTTGCATCGCTTTATTCTGCGAGCTATAACTTTTTTATTTTTTCGCTGATGATGCTGTGTAGTAGCTCGTTTTTTGCGGAACAAGATGACGTTTTCAGTGGTACCATGGATATTTATATGCGTCTTTTTGATCGCGCGTTATTACACTTTTTATTTGGCGGTATGATAATAAATCATTATTTTTTGCTTTGTTTTTTACTTTTATTTTTAAGGGGTTCGCTAAAGGGGTTAACTAATGGGACAGTTTTATAGGGCGGGTCGTTACGGACGCGGCGATACCTAATATGTGTACTTTTATTGTTTTTTTTTTTTTTATTTCTAAAAATTTCGCCCTATTTATTTGGGGGAATATTTTTTTTTTTTTCTAATTTATTTGGCGATTTTTTTTAATTATTTTAACACTTTTTTTTATTTTTTTTTAACTTTATTAAATAGTCCCAGGTGGGACATCACTGTCCTGTGACAGATCGCTGATCTGTCACATCACAGATCACTGTGACAGATCAGCAATCTGTCACAGGCACTGCAGAAGGCTTCCTCATTCCTGCGCTTTGCAGGCACTGAGGAAGTCAGCTTCCTGCAGGCCCCCGAAGGCCCCCGTCACCATCTTGGATTCGGGGGCCTGCAGGAAAGGAGCCCCCCGCAGCAGCGCTGCACATTGCGCTGCCGTGCGGGGCTCAGGGAAGCACGGAGGGAGCCCCCTCCCTGCCGATGCTTCCCTTTAACCCCCGGTACACCGCGATCGTGTTTGATCGCGGTGTGCAAGGGGTTCACGTGTCGGGGGCGGTCCGTGACCGTCCCTGACACATTGTGCCGGGTGTCAGCTGTGATAATCAGCTGACACCCGGCCGCGATCAGCGGCGCTCACCACGTGGGCGCCGCTGATCGCGGTAGACGTACTATCCCGTCCATGGGCATAGGGGCCCGGGTCCCATGGATGGGATAGTATGTCGGATGTCAGAAAGGGGTTAATACTTATTGTATCAATTGCGTGAAGGAGATCTAAGTAATTGACATACTTTTTATCTCCCCAAAGAGTATTGCCATTAAGACATTCCTGTAGAATGTAAGTCCGCAAGGACAGGGTCCTCTCCCCTCTGTACCAGTCTGTCATTGTAAACTTGTTTAATGTTAACGATATCTATAACTTTGTATCTAACCCCCTTCTCAGGTACAGCACCATTGAATTAATGGCGCTATATAAATAAATAATACTAATAATAATTAAGACTCAATACATAGATAATCTTCTTCAGGTGTTTCAGTCAATTTCCAAAGCTGCATCAAGGGTACTTCATTTCATTGAGTCAAACCCCACTGTTCACTGATTAGTTTGGCTAATATTACTACTCAGCTCGTAAAGCTCCATAAATTCTGAAAGACAGACACTGATATTAGCTAGTAATAGTGAGATAGTTTTCATTTTTTATAAAAGAAAGCTAATTTGCATACTTTTTTCCTGTGGAACCTTGCCAATATGTCTCCATACAGAGCTGATCTCCTTAAGGAGAGCCAGACTCCCGTTTCCCCCCTACAAATTTCCATTACCACAAAGAAAAATTAAATGTATGTCACCTGATCTGGATTAGTCTTAAAAGGATTTGGCGACATTAATATTATGTCTACGCAGCAGACCAACCATATAGACACAGTAATAAGATTTGGATCTGTCCAGACTGTCCCATAGCCATAGCGTAGAGGCTAGCGTTAAAATTGATTACAATATTTCTCCATTACAGAGGACTCAAGTTATAATATTTTCAGCTTACAATGAAGGATGATAACTTGAAAGCATATTCAACTTTTAATGCCATTTGAATTATTTAGTTAACAAATTAAAGCTACGCTCTGAAACGCTATAGCATGTAAACATTGACTATATGAAATTGGTACTGTGTTAGGCTATAATAGGCTTACGGGAGGAGTGCTCAGCCAGAGGGCATGTACAGCAAATATAAAAAAAACTTCCCAACAGAAAAAGAAAAGTGTGAACAGGTGCACGCTAAGCAAATCACTCTATGTAACTAGCAAATTAAAGCTGCGCTCTGAAACACTATAGCATGCATGTAAACATTGAATATATGAAATTGGTACTGCATTACAGCTGTAGAAAACATGTTAAGAAATGAAGGTACTTAGCGCATAAATTGGCCAATTCGTGTGAGCCTAACAGCCAGCGACAAGGCGTACACCTTTGTTGGGACCTTAAACCTAACATGATGCCTCTCCCGAGCTGAAAACCGACAATTATATGGGCAGGTAGGATTAAGCTCTATTTAAAAACGGCTTAGGGTGATGGAGTAATGCAGTATATCAGTTCCAATTTCATATATTCATTGATTACATATTATAGCGTTTCAGCGTGAAACTTCATTTGTTAATTATACTGTTACTTGTTGCACCTTGGTCACACTTGTCTTTTTCTGTTTGGAAGTGCCAGTCAGTTTTTTGATAGTTGAATTATTTAAGCTATTTAGAATTGAACAAAAAAGATTTGCTCTGCCCTGAACTGGCATCTAGTCGGGGCCTTAATGGTGGCCAGACCAGGGTTCTTTTTTATTACTCTAACTGGCATCCTTAGTCCAGCATCCTGGATGTGCATCACTCTGCAATTTCATGATGTCGCTGGCAAACTCCAGAAGCATCCAAGATGTTGGGCCCAGACTGCAGAATGCAGAAGTGAAAACTGCTTTGATCCGACTTCCATGGATAACCATACTGGATGTTGGACTGGACAAGGGCAGTGCAAATTTTTTTTTGGCTCATTTCTAAAGTTATTTTTTGGGTTTCTGCACTAGTCACTAGATTTCCATGAAAGTATGGTCTAAATTAATATTGTTACTAGTATTAACAGCATATAGTACTGTACAGAGAAAAATCTACATGGACTATAAATAACATAAGGGGCATCTACCATTAAGAAAATAATGCGTATATGAGGGGGAGATTGCCGGGTTTTCTTATGTTTCTCAAACACTGAAACAATAGTGGTCCTGATAAAAGATCGTAACACAAATGTCAATTCCTTTATTTTCTTTTGATCAATCCACACATAGAAAGTAGTATGGGAAACAATTTCAGAGAGTGTAAAATATTGATGAACTAAATAATATTTGAAGTGTAGTTTTTTAATGTATATAATAGACACTGCAGGTGCTGATTGTCCTGATCCAGAGCTCCCCATGATCACTCAAAATACCACTGTAAAGTGCACTCCTCGTGTAAGCAGCGCACACACAGTGCTGGCTCAATAGTAAGTTTTTGTTATCTGCTCGCTGCTCTTTTTGAATGCTGATTACAAGAGCACTTCAGAGCGATGTTTTGAACAATTGGTAGGGACCTGTACTGTCCCCGATAGACAGCTATTTGAAGATCCTATTATATACAGTGGCATGTAAAAGTTTTGGCACCCCTTGTCAAAATTGCTGTTATTGTGGACAGTTAAGCAGTTGAACATGCGTTTTGCGTGTTGCTTCTTCCTGGGGGGTTGGTTTGAAAAAGCGACACGTGAAACGCGCGGTGGGGCTCTCAAATTGCACTACCAGGTCGTAAACCTAATCTAGCCTATGCACATTTGTCACTTTATCTGCCATACCTGCTGCTAACACTTGTTGCTATGCACACTCTTTTTGTTTGAGAGACGTCTGCCCAAATCACTGTCCAAATATTTCTGGATTTAACTGTATGTATGATATAATGTGTATATATATATATATTTATACATATAGAAAGTGACAATTACACTTTAAGCTAAGCATCTGTTATCTTTTATCCTCTACCACTGATCCCATTCTTCTATAGTTTTGTTTATTTGTAGCATGAATGCCAAGAAAAGCTCCCAAAGTATGTGTTAATTAGTGAATTAGAGGCTATGATGGATGGCTAACAATGCCATCCATCATCCATAGGCTATTATAGCTATGAAGGTGACGACTTGATGTAGAGGTCATGATATTTTTGAATAGCTCTTAATAATATTTACATTAAACAGATGCCATAATATCATATAAAGACCGATGTTGTGGCGATAATGGCATCTGTTTAATGTATGTGACATGAAAAGCTATTTAAAAGCTCATGCCATGGACCTTCAGTGGATGCCTATGATGGATGCCATACAGTGGCATCTGTTACCTTAAGACTTCAGAGTAGAAAAGCTTGTGCATTATATTTTTTTGCACAAACTTGGAAGAATGAAATATTCTAGTCTGCTCATCTGTTTCACACCTTTTTTCATCTTACTATAAAGGTATACTAGTGGTATACTTGCTAAAGCTGAACAAAACTGTGGTGTGAATGGGGCCTAAGGAGCGTTCAGAAATGATGTTATTACTCTACATAGCCCCAGCCATTACTCATAAACCAGTGCAAGGTCTGTAAATGTTTTCTGCATAATTTGCATTTACTTTATAAACTCATGTTTAATTGACAAGGACAATATGAGACTTTCATGTACCATTGTGTCATAGACATAAAAAACAAAATACTCATTTAATGGGAACCAAGCCCAGTCAATTGATGGTCTGGAGCACACAGTGACTTTTAGTGATAGTCATAGTTTCCAGCCAGTGAAACTTGTCCACAAAAACATTAATGCAGAGAAAAAACATGTAATCTTATCTAATGACACACAGTATTTAGCCTGTGTGCTGTTTTACTGGTATGGTAACATTATTTCCAAACGTCCAAGTGTAAATGCTGGAAGAAACTTGGCCATGACATTGGTGACCTCAATCTTGCCTATATTTAACCCAGTAATGATAAAGCTATGTTGGTGTCTAGCTGTAAAAGTTCCTCACACACCATTAAACCCATTGTGAATAGTCAAAATTATATGCAAGGTTGTAATGTAGACATGATATATGGTAGATATGCTTTTGTAGCTTATTGGTTAAGAATGCTTGTTTCCTCATAAAAAGTTTATGGAACCAATAATTTGTTCCACATAAATTGCTCACTAAAATATCTTCTGCGCAAATGCCATATATTATTAAACTATGGAAGAAACCCTCCAGTCACACACTAAGTTATACAGCCCTTGAAGAAGCCAACATTTAGGCGATACTCACATGGTGCTTGTTTCTTCATCTGGTCATCTACTCTTCCTCCTGTCTTGCAATCTCTTGTTTGTTTTCAACAATGTAGTTAATTTTTATGATATAATTATTATATTATAGTAATATAGTTTGTTAACACTCAAGCGGTTTGCACTTTATAACCTGATGTGACGGGATTGATATTTCGCGGCAGCAGCTGGAGCAGCAGCAACGGCTGCTGGAGCAGTACAATCATCAGCAGCAGCTGTTGTATCAGCAGCAGCAAAAGACTAATGACATGATTCTGCAGCAGGTGGCGGCTATGCGAGAGGAATCCTCAACAGTGACGCCGGTCTGTTCTGAGATCCAGTACAAAGTCCGGACAGCGCTGAGGAAGATGAGATCCGGTACAAAGTCCGGACAGCGCTGAGGAAGATGAGTCCTGAGGGCGACATGGAGGCTTTCCTCTCCATCTTCGAGTGCACAGCAGAGTGGGAGAGCTTGCCAATGTCACAGTGGGCTGAAATGGTGGCCCCCTTCCTGACGGAAGATGCCCAGAAGGCCTACCTGGACCTCAGTCGGCAGGATGCCCTGGAGTATGAGAAGCTGAGACGTGAGATCCTTGCCCGACTGGGAGTTAATATGTATGTGCAGGCTCAGCGGGTATACCAGTTGTCCTTTGCAGAGTCTCGCCCCACCAGGTCTCAGGCATATGACTTGATGCAGCTGGTAAAATAATGGCTCCAGCCTGAGGCCTTTACACCGTCCCAAATGGTAGAGAGGGTGGTGGTCGACCAGCTAGTGAGAGCTCTACCAGCAGCCATACATCGTTGCATGGGGCAAGGGGACCTTGCCACTCTGAACCAGGTGGTTGGAATGGTTGGGAGGTATACAGCCACTCAGGACTTTATACGGGACAAGTGTTGGCGGTGTCAAGGGCCCGGACATGTGGCTACCAACTGCCCCCTGATATCTGAGTCGATAGACTGCGGGTCTACTTGCCATGTGACTTTGTATGCCCAGCCAGTTTGTACAGCCACTACAGGCATTGCCGGCAGCAAACCCCAGCTGTGCCAGGTACTTGTGAATGGATGCCAAACAGAGGTTCTCTTGAACTTGGGGAGCTTAGCGACTTTAGTCCATGGGTCCCTTGGTGCCAGGGACAACCCCAAAGGATGGATAATGGAGGTGATGGGTATACATGGGGAAATCCTGCAGTACCCGACCGTAGAGGTTAATTTTTCCACACCGTGTGGGAACATTAAACATGTGGTGGGAGTGGTGAAGACCTTTCCATATGGGACCGTGTTGGGAAAACACTTGCCTATGTTCTGGTCCCTGTGGGAGACCAAGGTTAATCCTCCCAAGGTAAATGCTATTCCAGGTGCAGAACAAGAAGATCCCAAGTCAGAGATACCTGCCATAGGGGTCGCCAACCTAGGGACAGAGTGTAACCTTGATAGGCTTCCCCTAGATGTATTGGCAGGAGAGGTTGAGGAGACCCCACCAAAGCCCGAGCTGGAAATGTCCCCTGGTAAGTTCGGGACAGTCCAGTTCCAGGGACCCACGCAGAAACGCACAAATAAAACAAAAGCTTGGAGGAACAGGGAGTGTATGGTCATGGAGGCGACTAGGGACGTATGCACGAGGAACCCTCTGGCACTGGCCAAGGATGTGGCCGGGGTTGGGGTAAAATGAATAGAGCTCTTGCTAGACAGCAGCATCGGGAGGCTCGGGTTCGGGTGCAACATGGTACGGATATTTGCCCAGAGTGGCTGGGGCAGAGCTCAGCATTTCGGTGGGATGTAGTCACTGAGGCATGGGCAAGAGTACAGAGGAAGCGGTACTAAGGGCCTGAGGGCAGGTACTTAGGTTACTGGATGAGTTGCGGGGTTAGTGAACCCCAAAGAAACAAGGTAGAGACCACTCAAAACTGGCCCAAATCTACTGTTAGTCAGGAAAGTGGGCGTGTGTTCTGCAACGGAAAACAGGTGGGTGGTTGTTCACGTAACAAAGTATGGAGAAGAAATGCAAAGGGGAGGGATACTTGCGTCAACCAATGGTTCCGGTCCCTACTTTGGTTTCTCAGTACAGTGTCGGGTGGGGGGTGTCACAGGGTCATGTGGATGCCCTGTCATGTGCCCATGTGAGGTAACAAGTGTTCATCCCCACAGGTTTGAACAGAGGGGGTATGTGAGGCAGTGACCGGTGTCGCATGTAGGGGTCGCTGTGTGTTCCCCCCAGGTTGTGCACGGAGGCGTATTGAGGCCAGGGGAGTGCATTAAAGTCATAGGCATAGCTGTGATTGCAATGCAGAATAAAAGTGAGCATAGGTCTTGGACATGCTGGTTGTCCAAGGCAGATTTAGGGAAAACCTGCTCTGGGCTCCTGTGTTTTGAAACAGACTACAGATGGTAATGGTGCAGTCCATTTCATTCCCATCCCTGCTTTTCCATGTGGCCCATGGCCACAGATTCCAGATAAAAGCCCTGCAGTAAAGGGTTTGGGTGTGTCAGGGTCAGTGTCAGTTTGGTGTAAGCAAGAGTGCAGGGCAGAAGGCTCTGCAGAGCTCCACCTGTGTGAGGCAACACAGGCCAGCTGAGCCAAACAGCCAAGGGAGCTGAAAGGCCTGGCACCCACAGCGTTTTGGCATTGAAGTCGCCCACGGCAACTGATCACAGAGGTGGACTGGCGTGTTTAGCGACAGCAATCTGACGGACTATCTTGTCTCCCAGCTGCGATCCGGGGGATAACCTTTTGATTTCTATTTTGTGATTACACTGAACATTAAAGAGACTTTTTATTTGGAACTTTACTGTGGTCACTGCTAGTCTATCACACTGCATCAACCCCGTTGCGCTACACTATGTTATATAGTAAAAACTATTTGGCTATATATGATATGCTGCTATAGTATATATACCGTAGTTTGCGGACTATAACACGCCCTGGACCATTAGACACATTCTAGTAGAATCAAATTAACAGAAAAATCAAATGCCTGCTTTTTTTCTTTTTACACCTGACATATGATATTATCATAATATTTTGTATAGCATATTCATAAAACAGAGCTCTGGTAGGCTGTAATAAATGTGGCAAATGCGTAAAGTAGTATTATTTGAGTTATTGACCATTTTTCTTCTTCTGGATGCAAACAAAATGTTTTTTGAGTTAATGAAACTCTTGCGACCCTAGGGCAAACAGATAATTCTCCCTGCAGTGGTGGCTTTCGGTATTTAATGGCAGCCATTCAGTTGGTTAGCCATCCACATAATCTACAAAGCCTGGCAGAATTAAGGCTGCTGCTTGGTGGTACCTCTCTGGTTTGATGAGGCAACCACTAATCTACATTTAGAGCACCACTCCAGCAGGTTTTTTTACACTGCTGGAGTGTTGCTTTAAGCATAAGTCCCCTGTCATATACTCACTCTCTGGCGGCTTACCGTTTTTCGACACCGCTCTGGTCCTGCGGCGCCATCTTGTGACAGTAGCTTCTGAGTTGCCAGAAGTTGGAAGCGACGTCACAAGCTCTCATTGCAAGTCTATGAGCTGTCATAGACTTATATTGAAAGTGACCTCAATGAAACACTGGAGCAGCCGGCTGGTCATTTTTTGCCAGAGATAGACAGGAGCGGCAGCAAAAACAGATGAAAACATCAGAAGGTGAGTATCAGGGGCCAGGGGACATTTAAAGCACCACTCCAGTGTGATAAAAAAAACTGATGGAGTGGTGCTTTAAATAAAAACAGATAAACATCCAAGCTCTATCTACCTCCTGGGGCTTCAAGCTCAAAAATATTTTGAGAATCCGTCCTTTCCTCAACCCTCATTATACTAAAATGCTTGTGCATGCCCTCATCATCTCCCGCCTTGACTACTGCAACATCCTTTTCTGTGGCCTCCCTGCTAACACCCTCGCACCTCTCCAGTCCATCCTTAACTCTGCTGCCCAACTAATTCATCTCTCTCCTCGCTACTCCTCCTGCTTCTCCCCTCTGCAAATCTCTTCACTGGCTCCCATTCCCTCAGCGTATCCAGTTCAAATTACTAATACTGACTTACATGGCCATCTATAACCTGTCTCCCTCACGTAATCTCCTGTCCTCCCAAGACCTCCTTCTCTCCTCCACACTTATTCACTCCTCCTCACCCAACCGCCTCCAAGACTTCACCTGAATATCCCCCATCCTCTGGAATTCTTTGCCTCAACATGTCCTACTATCAACCACATTCGGAACCTTCAGACGGAACCTGAAAAACCACCTCTTCAAGAAAGCTTACAGCCTGCAATGACCCCGCTGCCTCCTCACCACTACCAGAGATATCGCCTCAACCAACACGGGAACTGCTGCAACCCACCAATCTACTGTCTCCTTCTCTACCATCCTGTGGAATGTAAGCCCGAAAGGGCAGGGTCCTCTCCCCTATGTATCAAGCTGTCATTGTTAGTTTGTTTACTGTAAATGATATCTGTAATTCTATGTAACTCCCATCTCATGTACAGCACCATGAAATCAATGGTGCTATATAAATAAATAATACCACTTTTAAAGGAAAGGAAGTTATAGGTAAATTTTAAAAAAGCCTAACTAGTTGCTCTTTGCTCCGAAGGAGGGAGAAGAAGGGAGGGGAAAAAGATTCCTCCAAAATATGCATGGATTTTTTTCTATTTAAATTAATGTTATGTTGTGTTCCTTTAATGCCATGTACAATTTATAGATTTTGTGGAGACATTAGGGGCGGGCATGCTTTACATGTATATTCTTTGCTCTTCATATAATTGCCACTGGTATAGAATTTTATGTGAGTACACCACTAATTTAAAAAACATGCAGATACCCGAGAGCCCCCCGTGGGAGAGGGCCATCATTCCAGTGAAAGTGTTTGGGGTTATTGTTGAACCGCGTGTAGACTGGCTTATGTGCAGGGGATGGTTCCAGCAAAATGCTATTAAAAGATATTTCTTGACAGCAACTTTTGGTACAGACTTGTTGGCTTCAGAAGGTATTGTTTTGTTTGGACTCCAGTCTGCCAGAGAACAGAATCTGGAGACAGTCGTTTTACTTTTAATGGCTTGTGTAGCTGAATATTTCACTTATAGTAAGGTGATCCATGTGCCCAATTTATGATATGTCATGTACCTGGAAAATACATGCTAAGAACATAGATTTTTTGGAGGAAGCCAGTAAGAACCTAGCAGCAAATAAGCCGGATTAGGGAAAAAAAAGTTCATAGCAAAAAGTATCAAATTTACTGAACCACTTTCTTTAAAATGTAAATACATGCTTTTCCTATAAACTCTAATTTCATTTTGAGAACAACTGGAACAACAGGCACAGAAATGTTCTTGAAGGGTTTTGAATGTCCGTTTGTAAAAATGTAAGAGTTTAAGTAAATGAACCAGAAACGCTGTAAGTGGTGGAGTCCTAGGTGAACTTTAATGATGCAAAATACAAACAAATTGTATATATGTATATAACCATCTATAACATGGACATTTTGGTATATTTGTTTGTTTTTTTGTCTTTTTGCAGTTATAGTGCACTATTTTATTAGTATGATCATCTCAACTTTTTCACAACTTGATATGACCAATTGGAAGTAATGATGTTTTGCAAAGCACAATAAGGGTGTTTGAAACATAGAAGCAAAACATATACTTGTTATGGGACACCGAAAAAGTATTTAATAAGACTACAATAATAAATATAAGTAACACTGCATAATATTCAAATTTAACACTTTAAGGCTGTGGGACCACGTAGCGTTTTAAAGCGCTTACTAAAAACCGGACTCCTTCCCAGAAATCGCGCGTTTTTTACCTCGCGATTTCACCGTGATTTTACCGCGATTATCGCGTGCAATATTCAAGCACTTTCCAAGCGATTTGAAGCAAAACGCGCGAAAACGCTGCGAAAACGCTTAAAAATCATGTACAGAACGCCCCCCATGCATTCCTATGGCATTCCGCACATGCTGTGCTAATGCTGCGCTTTTTTCCGCGGCGGAATCGCATCGCGGAAAAAATCGCAGCATGCTCATTCTTTTGTGCGGAATCGCAAAGAATTGCCGCGATTCCGCACCCATAGGAATGCATGAGAATCGCTTACTTCCCGCATGTGGCTATGCCCACCATGCGGGAAGTTAAGCGTCTCATGTGCGGTTGGTACCCACGGTGTAGAGGAGAGGAGACTGTCCTCCAGGCCCTGGGTACCATACCCCTGTAAAAAAAGAATAAAAAATAAAAAATCGGGGTATATTTACCTTCCGGTGTCCCGCGCTGCATTCCTGGCCTAGCGTTCCCAGTAATGCCTTGCGGCAAGGCCCTGTAATGACATAGTCTCGCGTGACTCTAGCGGTCTCGCGAGATCGCTATAGAAACGCGAGACTACGTCATCACAGGTCTCGCAAGGCATTACTGGGAACGCTGATGCCCGGGAATGCAGCGCGGGACGCCGGAAGGTAAATATACCCCGATTTTTTTTATTTTTTTTAGCATTTTAACATTCTATCTTTTACTATTGATGCCGCATAGGCGGCCTCAATAGTAAAAACCTGGTCACACTTGTCAAACACTATGTTTGACGAGTGTGACCAACCTGTCAATCACTTTCCAAGCGATGCTTCAAATCGCTTGGAAATTGCTTGAATATCGCACACGAAAATCGCGGCAAAATCACGATCATAATCGCGGTAAAATCGCTGTGAAATCGCGCGGAAAAAACCGCGCGATTTCTGGGAAGGAGTCTGGTTTTTAGTGAGCGTTTTAAAACGCTATGTGGGCCCACAGCCTAATAGTCAAAAATAGCTGTAATAAACATATGTCACATAAGAGAATTAAACAACATGACGGGAACATTTAATTTGTGTTTGACAGGACATAACATTATATTATAAATGCTGAAAACAAGACAGGGAAACAAATATATGGTGTAAATATTGGTGGTAAGGTGACTAATAAGAAGAAAATTGATACAAAACCTAGTTTCAAAAGTAAAGATAACAATATTGCACTGCCACAAGGTCTTGACTGAATAAAAGGTACCGTAAATTAGAAATAACCATAACATTACATTGGCCCAATTAGAGTATTATGTATGACTATACAGTGGGGGAAATAATTACTTGAACATCAAATGCTTGTAAGTCCTGTTGGGGGTAATACAGTCATATGTTAAAGTTTGGGCACCCCTATTAATGTTAACCTTTTTTCTTTATAACAATTTTGGTTTTTGCAACAGCTATTTCAGTTTCATATAGGTCAAATTTTGTTTAAATGCAGATTGCACATTTTCTGTTAGTACAATAAACCTCATTTGAATCCAGAAATATAACTGAGTCCATCAATTATTAGATATATGAAACTGAAATAGCTGTTGCAAAAACCAAAATTGTTATAAAGAAAAAAGGTTAACATTAATAGGGGTGCCCAAAGTTTAACATATGACTGTATATCCTGTAGTGCACCCACAGTGACTAGCAATACTGAAGTAAAAATGTGCCAGTACCAAAGATTTAAAAGTACATATGGAAATTGTATTAAATTATGTGCCTGTAATTTTTGGAAGTTTTTACTCTTGCGTGTGTATTTGGTATTTAATAAAATTTCTACATGTACTTTTAAATCTTTGGTACTGGCACATTTTTTATTCGGCATTGCAAAATAATTACTTGATAACCTGACGATTTTGCAAGTTTTCCCACCTACAAAGAATGGAGAAGTCTGTAATTTTTATCATAGGTATATTTCAACTATTAGAAATAGAATCTTAATAAAAATGCAGAAAATCCCATGTATGATTTTTACATAATTAATTTTCATTTTATTGTATCAAATAAGTATTTGATCACCTACCAACCAGCAAAAATTCTGGCTTTCACAGACAAGTTAGTTTTTGTTTAAGAAGCCCTCTTACTCTGCACTCATTACCTGTATTAATTGCACCTGCTTGAACTTGTTACCTGTATAAAAGGCACCTGTACACATACTCAAACAATTACACTCCAACCTTTCCACCATGGTCAAGAACAAAGAGCACTCTAAGGACACCAAGGAAAATATTGTAGGCCTGCACAAAGCTGGGATGGGCTACAGGACAATCAGCTAGCAACTTGGTGAGAAGGCAATAACTGTTGGCACAACTATTAGAAAATGGAAGAAGCACAAGATGACTGTCAATCTTCCTCCATTTGGGGATTCATGCAGGATCTCGCCTCATGGGGTAAGGATGATTCTGAGAGAGGTCAGGAATCAGCCAAGAAAAGGTCAAGAATCAGCCAAGAACTACATGGGAATACCTGGTCAATGACCTGAAGAGACCTGGGACCATAGTCTCAAACATTACCATTAATAGCACACTATGCCATCATGAATTAAAATTCTGCAGGGCACGCAAAGTCCCCTTGCTCACACCAGCACATTTCCAGGCCCATTTGAAGTTCACTAATGACCATCTGGATGGGAGAAGGTCATGTGGTCAGGTGAGAACAAAATAGAATTTTTTGATAACAACTTTCCTCACCATGTTTGAAGGAAGAAGAAGGATGAGTACAACCTCAAGAACACTGTCCCAACCATGAAGCATGGTGGGGGAAACATCATGGGGGGTGCTTTTCTGCAAAGGTGACAGGAAGACTGCACTATATTGAAGGGAGGATGGATGGGGTCATGTATCGCCAGATTTTGGCCAACAACCTCTTTCCTTTAGTAAAAGCATTGAAGATGGGTCATGGCTGGGTCTTCCAGCATGACAATGATCCGAAACACACAGCCAGGGTAACTAAGTAGTGGTTCTGTAAGAAGCATTTCAGGGTTCTGGAGTGGCCTAGCCAGTCTGCAGATCTGAACCCATTAGAAAATCTTTGGAGGGAGCTGAAATTCAATGTTGCTCAGCAACAGCCCCGAAACATGAAAGATCTGGAGAAGATCTGTATGGAGGACTCGGCCACAATCCCTGCTTCAGTGTGTTCAAACTTGGTCAAGATTGAACTACAGAAAATGTCTGACCTCTGTAATTGCAAACAAAGATTTCTCTACTAAATATTACCTTTTTTATTGTATCAAATACTTATTTCCTGTAATGAAATGAAAACTAAGGCTAATTTCACACTTGCTTTTTTTTCCAGCGCGTTTTTAGCGCAAAAAAACGCATAGAAAAAACGCATACAAATGCATACAAACGCTGCGTTTTTTTCAAGCATTTTTATGCGCATGCAGGAAAAAAACGCAGCATTTTTGTGCGTTTGTATGCGTTTTTTTTGCGTTTGCGTTTTTTTACAGATTTTTGGACAACCCCCCAAAAAAGAAAAGAAAACCATTCAACAACACACAAGACCAATGGGACTTCATTGTGGGTGTGGTATGTTAATATATAGACCCTGTCTACAGTATTCTTCCCATTTGCTTGATTCTTCTCGTGACCATGGATCTGCGCTGGAAGAGTTTTCACTTCAACTTGGATTTGGACATCGCGATGGCTCAGGCGTATGCAGTTGCTTGCCATGAACAAAGGAAGAGAGAGAGGCAGCGAAGATGGCAGCGGCGGCATATGTGGATACATCCGATTGTTGAACTCCGGGAGAGCCGTGGGGCATACCACACCCTCTACAGCGAGCTCCAGGCAAACCCGGAGAAATTTACAGATTATATCCGGATGTCCCAAGAAAGTTTCAGGGATTTGCTTGCTCGTGTCCAACAATCCATCCGGAGACAGGACACACAGCTCCGTCGTGCGATTCCTCCTGAGGAACGGCTACTGGTGACATTACGGTACGTAATATTTAAAAACCAAGGGGTGCGGTCTGATTGCTTTTTTTAAAAAATTTAATATTCAAAACCTTGGGTAATTAGTTTTCGTGAATGTACTAATATTTTATTGTTTTTTAAAATAATATACATAAATATTAATTTAACTTCTTTCTCTGTTCACAGATTCCTGGCAACTGGAGAAACCCCATCTTCACTACACTTCCAGTACCGTATTGGAATCTCTACCTTGTCTGGAATTGTTGCGGAGACCTGCCTGGCTCTCTGGAATGTTCTTTGTCCAGAATTTATGCCCCTGCCCACCGCTGAAAAGTGGATGGAAATTGCTGACAAATTCTGGACAGTATGCAATTTCCCCAACTGTTTGGGAGCTGTTGATGGTAAACACATACGGATCATCAAACCCAAAAGAACGGGATCTGAGTACTATAATTACAAAAAGTACTTTTCAATAGTACTCATGGCCATTGCGGATGCCGGATGTATGTTTGTAGCAGTGGACATTGGAGCATTTGGCCGTGGTAATGACTCACAGGCTTTTAAAAACTCAGACATGGGCCGGAGGTTGTATGGCAACCAATTTAATTTCCCTATGCCACGGCCTCTTCCTCACACCGAAGCTCCGCCACTGCCCTTTGTAATGGTTGGCGATGAGGCTTTTCAAATGTGCGGAAACTTACTGAAACCCTACTCCAGCCGGGACTTGGACCACACCAAAAAAATATTTAATTACAGGCTGACCAGGGCCAGAAGAACTGTCGAGTGTGCTTTTGGGATTCTTGTCTCCAGATGGCGAATTCTCGGCACGACCATTAATCTTAAACTTGAAACAGTCGATGAGGTGGTGAAGGCCTGTGTGGTTCTACATAACTTTGTGATGGCTAAAGAGCACCCGACCTTTGAACTGGACGATGATGCTCCTAACCCATTGCCTGAATTCACTCAGCACCCTCTCAGGTCATCCGTTGAAGTTGGCCAAATGAGGGACCAATTTGCGGCCTACTTTATTTCTGATGTAGGACGGGTGCACTGGCAAGATGAAATGGTGTAAGAATGTTTTTGTTTGTTTATGGTAATAAAAAACCTTATTTGATACCATTACTGAGTGCACTATATTTTTTAAACTCCAATTAAATAAAAAACTTCCCATGTATAACTGTGAAGTTTTTGATGTTCACACACTTGGGCAGGTAAATACACATATGAGTTAAAATGCAGCATTGCTAGTCTGCGTGAAATATATTGGAACGTAAGCAAAGCTGCATGGTAAATCTGATGCGTATTAACCAGGCCATGAATCAGGAAACCAATTTTTTTCAAGAGAAAATTGTCCAACTAGTTGAAAAAAAAGTATGTGATTTTTTCAAAACCCAACCCCAATGAAAGTCAATGGGGAATACAAGTCAGCATTGAGTGGATGAATGTAATCAGCTCAATTCCAACTTTTATTTAAAATTGTGGTAGTGTAGAAATAAACATTTTTTAAGAAAGAAACTTATTTTTTTAGACAAGTTTCAACAGTTTGTTTTTCATGAAACCAGATTCTAGTTGGTAAAACTAGAGTTATTACACTAGGCCTTGGTATGACTATACTAGGCCGTGGTATTTCACATATGAGTATACTAGGCCTTGGGCCTACTAGTATAGTCATATGTGAAATACCACGGCCTAGTATAGTCATACCAAGGCCTACTGTAATAACTCGATTTTTACCAACTAGGATCTTGTTTCACGAAAAACAAACTGTTGAAACTTGACTAAAAAAATTGAAACACAAGTTTCAACAGTTTGTTTTTCATGAAACCAGATTCTAGTTGGTAAAACTAGAGTTATTACACTAGGCCTTGGAATGACTATACTAGGCCGTGGTATTTCACATATGAGTATACTAGGCCTTGGGCCTACTAGTATAGTCATATGTGAAATACCACGGCCTAGTATAGTCATACCAAGGCCTACTGTAATAACTCGATTTTTTACCAACTAGGATCTTGTTTCACGAAAAACAAACTGGTGAAACTTGACTAAAAAAATTTGAAACATTTTTTAAGAAAGAAACTTATTTTTTTAGACAAGTTTCAACAGTTTGTTTTTCATGAAACCAGATCCTAGTTGGTAAAACTCGAGTTATTACACTAGGCCTTGGTATGACTATACTAGTCCGAGTTATTTCACATATGACTATACTAGGCCTTGGGTTGGTTTTTAACATGTATTTACCCATCAGTGTGTGTGAGCGGCACAAACAACATTAATCAAACTTTGTAATGGTGAACCACAAATGTAAATTTATTTTTAACCACAAAAATAAACAAAAAAATTATTTTTTTCGGCGTTTGGGGGCAGATGGTTTCAATTTGGGGGTGTGCAGGGAATATGCAACACTTGCAGTTGAAGACGGTGTTTGAGGGGAAGGGGCAACAAAACTTGTGGGGGAAGGTAGTCCAGTTAAGGGAATTAAACTAGGAACACTTGGAGGAGAGGAAATCTGTTCAGGTACATTTGTTATAATGGCATGTCACCGTAGGCTTGTGTGCCTGGACCGACTTTGGCCCAATGCCCGCCTTGATTGATTTCGCCTTGAACTTGGGGCAAATATTGAGTGTAGGTCCCCCGTCTGCTGGGGTGGCTGCTGCTGCTGAGGTGGCTGCTGCTGCTGCTGAGGTGGCTGCTGCTGCTGAGGTGGCTGCTGCTGAGGTGGCTGCTGCTGCTGCTGAGGTGGCTGCTGCTGCTGCTCTTGGTTTGCAGTGCTCGTCCTTGCAGGAGGACTGGTGGCGGCAGTGATGGTCCAGGTTTGCGGAGTGGTGGTGGCAGGGCTACTACATGTTGTTGTAGCGGCAGGGCTGTTCCATGTTTGCCTAGTGGTGGCTGAGCTCCACGCATGCATGGGAGTGGCGGTGGTGCTCCAGACAGGAGCAGCGCTTGCCATGGTGGTGTCGGTGAAGTGACCAGCTGCACTCAGACTTGTGGTGGTGTAACGGTGGGTGTCCTGGCTTTGAATAGAGGTGTCCGTGCAGTGGTATGCAGCACAAGTCGGTAGTGAGGTGAAGCGAGTCAATGGTGGCACAGGTGGAAATGACACCACTGACTGCTGACCGTACCGATTATGCTGTATAGCCTGCAAGAAAGCATTGTTGCAGGCCTGCAGCACATTCAGCTGTTGCTCAGGACTAAGGTGTTCCGCCATGCCCTTTTCAATCTTACTAAAAAAATGGTGTGCTGGTCTGTTGAGGTCGGCCTCCAGACGGTCAAGGCGCTGTTCTACAGAATTGAAGCGGTGTTCAAAGTGGTTAAAACCACGTTCCATGAGTGCAAAACCGCTTTCAACTCTGTCGGACAGCGACTTGAGGCTGGAATTAAAGGCCTCGCTCAAATGCATAAACTCGGGCAAGACATTCCTGTCCAAGGCCCTCTGCCGCTGGCGGGTAGTGCCCGCATAACCAGTGGCAGAGACCTGGGACAGGGGAACACCTGATGGCCCAGCTTCCTGGTCACCAGCTGTGTGTGTGGCTGACCTGCAAGGTGCTTCCTGGCTGTCGGATGGCTGGGACGGGTCAGAGGACGTCCGAGGAAGGACCGCTCTAGGGCCAGGTTGCAGGGTGCTGCTACAGGTGCTGTGGAAGAAAGGAAAATCATTACTACCATGCCTTTACAAGAAGCATCAGCTGTGGATTAGAAAAACACAGATTAATAAAACTAAAAACCCCAAATTTATAATACTTACGATCTCGTGGCAAGGACCGGTCTTAGGAACTGCAACGCGTGATAGTGACGGTATCTAGTTCTGGTCCTTGACGCAGATCCACTGCGAACCTGGCCCTCAGCACGAACATCACTGTTGAAGCGGTCTTTGATCGAACGCCAACGTGTTCGGACTTTGTCCACTGTTGGGAGAAAAAAAACAGTGCCGTCAAGGACAACAGTCACTGCGGCACAATACAGCAATACAATACTCAAAGCAGTCACTGTAGAGCCCGATGACACTGTTGGGTTTCCTGCTAGAATATACCTAGCACGAAACCCAACAGTGCCGTCAAGGACAACAGTCACTGCGGCACAATATAGCAATACAATACTCAAAGCAGTCACTGTAGAGCCCGATGACACTGTTGGGTTTCCTGCTAGAATATACCTAGCACGAAACCCAACAGTGCCGTCAAGGACAACAGTCACTGCGGCACAATACAGAGCAGGGAAATACTCACTAAACGCCTTTTTGGAGGATGCTGTGGCACTGTCCCAGCCATCCATCAATGCTGCGGCCACCTCATTCCATAGCCGCCGGGTCAGCACATTGTCCTTGTACAGCCGGTCACGGCTGTCCCACAACGGCGCACGCTCCTGGACCAGGCTGATGAGCTGCTCATTATCCAGGTAGACGTCTTCATCCCGTTGTGGAACCTAGACAAAACACATTCATTAGAATAATCAAATTTAGACTAATTTCACACTTGCTTTTTTTTGCAGCGCGTTTTTCCCGCAAAAAAACGCATTGAAAAAACGCATACAAAAGCATACAACTGCTGCATTTTTTTCAAGCATTTTTATGAGCATGCATGAAAAAAACGCAGCGTTTTTATGCGTTTGTATGCGTTTTTAGTGCGTTTTTACCGCGTTTGCGTTTTTTCCAAACATTAGGTGGCCCCTCACACTAACCCAAACCATGACTTTACTAACCCTAACCCTAACCCTGACCCTAACCCTGACCCTAACCCTTAACCAAACCATACTTAACCCTAACCCAAACCCTAAACCCTAACCCTGACCCTAACCCTAACCCTAACCCTGACCCTAACCCTAACCCTGACCCTAACCCTTAACCAAACCATACTTAACCCTAACCCAAACCCTAAACCCTAACTGACCCTAACCCTAACCCTAACCCTGACCCTAACCCTAACCCTAACCCTGACCCTAAACCCCCTTAACTAACCCTAACTCTAACCCAAACCCCTAAATTCCATGGTTAACAAAAAAAAACGCATGTTCAAAAAAACGCATACATAAGCATGCCAATGCGCACATATGCGCACCCATAGACTTATAATGGGTGTCTTGCTGTAAAAAAACGCATTGCGCGCGCATGCGTTTTTTTGAGGCAAGTCGGACGCCCAAAAAATGCAACAGGATGCATTTTGTGCGCCCGAGCGCATACCGCAAAAAAACGCATGCGCGCAAAAACGCATACAAACGCGTGTGTATGCACACATAAGCGCATCCCATGCAAAATATAGGAAAAAAAAGCATGCGTTTTTTAGCGCTAAAATCCCGCGAAAAAAAACGCAAGTGTGAAACCAGCCTTAAATTGAATAAAAAGTTACAAAAAAAAGAAACATAAAAAAGAGTAAAAATAGAAGATAAAAATTAAAGAACATTACAAATCATTTGATACATACATTCCGTATCACCACCGGGACTTGGCTTCGCTGCTCCTGCTCTTCGCCCTCAGTAGTCCCGTCCGCAGAAGATGATGATGATGTCTTAAAAAAGTTGAAAAAAACGTAAGAGATTTGGAGTAGCAGCAGATATACTTACCAGATGCACGAAAATAATCACCTCACGGTCTGCTTGCGCCAATTCCTCCCGCGATGGGGAATATTCTGATTCTGAAGACATACTGCATGTAAAAATAATAAAAATCATTAGTACATACATAATTTAAAAGGACAGGCATATGATGTAATAATACTCACATTCTTGACGCTGATAGAAGATGGGTTCCTTGGTGATTGTCTGCTCTCCAATCTGTCAGTGTAGTAGTGGCAGAGTTTTGGCAGGCACCTCCTTTATATAGACTTTTTTTTTTACTTTAGAAGTTTCTAACTAGTACAACTAGTGGACACCACCAAAAAAACGCAGCGCTAAAAAAACGCATACATGCGCATGCCAGTGCGCACGTATGCGCATCCATAGGCCATAATGGCCATTTTTAGCGCAAAACGTGCGCATACGTGCGCATGCGCTTTTTTGCAGTGCTTGGGCGGACCAAAAAATGCAACATGTAGCATCTGTAAAATACAAACGCACACCCCAAAAAAACGCAGCGCATGAAAATCGCATACGTGCGCATGCCAGCGCGCACGTATGCGCGCCCATGTTAAATATAGGGGAAAAAACGCATGCGCACGTATGCGTTTTTTTCAAGCGCAAAAAAACGCAAATGTGAAACCAGCCTAAGTATGTAAAAATCTTACAATGTGATTTTCTGAATTTGTTTTAAGATTCTGTCTCACAGTTGAAGTGTACCTATGATAAAAATTAAAGACCTTTCCATTCTTTGCAGGTGGGAAAACTTGCAAAATTGTCAGTATATTCAAATTCTTATTTTCCCCACTATATATGATACATAGGAGGGCCAGAGAACTAACGATACAGACCTTATTGCATAGATAGAGTATTGTTCCCTCGCCACTCACTCCTATGTGCGTTTCGCATAGGCATTCTCCAGGAGAGTCCTGTAATAGGGCCCTTGGAAAAAGGTAGGGGGAGTTCCATCCTTTGTTATTGGGTAGGAGACCCTGTGAAGGATTCCCCTCTACATTGGAATTGGTATGTTAACCATAGAAAGGGCTTGGACATTCATCTCCCAGCAACATAATGAGCAGTCTATATTGATCCTTGCGTCTTACCGTCTTCTCTAAGTACCCTATTGCAGCTCATACATTAAATTAAAAGGCTGAATTTTTGTCCCACTGCCATTTCATTTTCTTCATTCCATAACTTTAAAATTCTGTTTCTTGAGTGGTCACATTCATAAAAAGCTGTATTAGCGGTATTGTGTCACAGGAAGTCACATCACACATCGGCTCTATGACATACTTCTATTGGCATTCTTCACTAATACTGGCCACATAAACACTCTCCTAAAATACCTCTCACTTGATGTTATGAACCAGTCTGAAATGAGAGAGCTGTGATTTATATATAAAAATTAGGTGTTACCAAAACAACATAGATGGAATCTGACAGCCATGTCTTTAGTGAAAAAGGGTAGAAAGTGCGTAAAGTGTAGTGTAAAAGAAACACAATAGAGCCATTTCACTTATAATTTGCATTTCTGATGAAACTAACAAACTTTTACTGGTTGAAAAGAGAATGTTTTAATGGTATATATCATGAGAGAATTAAAAAGTAAGAAAAAAGTGTGTTATTTTCCATCATACAAATAGGAATTCATTCCTATCGGAACTGAGGCATTTGATTCTTGGAACAGATAACCCTAAATCACTGCTAATACTCCACAGATTGAGTTACTGTAAATGAACCATGAGGATGAAACACATTGGTCATTGCTAACCAGACATTCACCTTGTGCTCCATTTGCAGAACTATGGCTTATTACATTTCTAGGTTATTCCATTCTCGAGGCCCCTTCTCATATTCTCTCCTTATGCACAGTAACCAAATGAGATGATCACATAAAACAGATGATGCCGTATGAGTTGCCATGGAATTACTGACCTTTCCAATGGATGAAGGAAAACTCCACAGGGAGACAAATAACATGCCAGTCACCAACTTGTAAACTGTCCAAATAAAAAACAAAATATCCACACAGATCAAACAGAGCACAGAAAATACTCACACAGAACAAACTATTAATAACTGTATGTGGCCACATGTGCATTTAGTAATTTATGCCATGGGCATCTTTAGCATCAGTTATGAAGACCAGCATTTATACTGATAATACAGGAGTATTACCCACATCGTTCTCTGTATGTACATTTATATAGAGTGGGCTGTCAGTCATTGCTTAGGACCACCCTTTTGACTGCTAAGTCCAAATTGATCTCAATTAATAAAATATAATTTATACTGAACCTTCTTCTACAAACTTATATATCAGTAGTGATGAGCAAGTATACTTGTTGCTGGGGTTTTCGCGAGCATGCTCGGGTAATCTCCGAGTATTTGGGTGTGCTCGTAGATTTAGTTTTTGTCGACGCAGCTGCATGATTTGCAGCTGCTAGCCAGCCTGAATACATGTGGGGATTCCCTAACAAACAGGCATTCCCCACATGTATTCAGCCTGTGCAGCAGCCGCAAATCATTCAGCTGCGTCAACAAAAGCTAAATCTCCGAGCATGCCAAAATACTCGGAGGACACCCAAACATGCTCGGGAAAACCCGAGCAAAGAGTATACTCGCTCATCACTATATCAGTCTCTTCTGTTCATCAAAACTCCTTAAAAAAAGCAACCCATTAACTTTTTCGTTCCCTAAACTTGTGTAAATGTTAGTGTCAGTGTGAATATTCTCACCTATCGCCATCTTGGCTGGTATCCAGCCCCGTTTCGCTCTTCATGTGATGGGAAAAAAGACTGTTTGTATCACACTGTGCTTTATGGATCAGTTGGTAATCTCTTACAATGTAAACTTATGGATCGGCATTCTGGAGCTCCACAGGCTTACATTATAAAGCCACTTCGGGGTCACAGAGAGCAGTCTGATCTGGAGAGTATGAATTGCCACTACGTGACTGGGAAGAGGAGCAGAATGATGCTGAATACTAGAGAACGCGAGCGGTGAGTTTTTAACACACTCACACTGCACTAACATCTGACTGCAGATCACACATTTTCTGTATGACTTGTCCAGTGTCATAAAAGATACAGGAAATGTCCACAATGTGTCTGAATATTCACCAAATTATACCACTATAGCTCAGAAATAAGTATTTTATGTTTTATTCTCATTATTTTACCCAGCTCTGTGCAACACAGTAGTTTTTAGGCTACCGGAGCATGCACTGGGGGCGATTACCAATTTAAAAGACCTCCATTACCGTAATTCCTCTCAAAGTCCATTACCTTAAGTCAGGGGTCCCCAACCACTGGTCTGCGGCCCAGGACCGGGCCATTGAGGTTCTTGTGCCGCTCCGCGGCGGTGGCGCTGACCAGCACTATACACACAGACATTGTTCTCTGCGGTGGCTCAGAGAACACTGCAGATGCCTATCACCAGGGCGGGGCGTGCGTATGCACACAGCGTTCATCATCTGAACGCTACGACGCATGTGTGGCTGCAGCCGGGAACGCGCTGACCCCGTTATCATAATGGCGTTATGTGTCAGCTCTGTCTGTGGGCAGAGAGCATTCACTCTGTTCTCTCGCCCGAGGCCCTAGTAACACTGCAGCCGCAGCCCAACAGGAGCAGCAGTGGAGGAACAGAGGTATTTTTGTGGGGTACATTGTGGGGCCATCATACTTTATATGGGGGTTATATCTGTGGGGATTACATGTGTGGGGCCATCATGCTGCATATGGGGGTTATATGTGTGGGGCCATCATATTACAAATGGGGGATTACATGTGTGGGGCCATCATATATATGGGGGTTATATGTGTGGGGCCATCATATTATAAATGGGGGATTACATGTGTGGGGCCATCATATATATGGGGGTTATATGTTATATATATATACTAAACTACAACCCTGTCCATAACTCCGCCCCTTATGATCAAAGCCCCACCGCTGCCACACCCCTATCCCCACCCTACCAGGCCATGGAAGAATGGTCTTGCTTGAAGCCGAACCCTGGTGCAAAAAAGGTTGGGGACCACTGCCTTAAGTTATATCTATCTTGGTGCCCACTATTGAAAGGTGTTAGGTATTGCTGCTATTATGCCCTTTCTTCACACACAACTCGGATCTGGTAGGAGACTGTTTTGGCACTTAGTAAAATTTTATTAACTGCCACTCTATAAATAATGTTAAAAGAAGCCAAGTCAAAAGCTCCAACCAATATGTGTTAACCTCTCATTGTCACATGCAAAACAGACTATTTAAAGCAAAGATTATTTTAAAATGTTTGTTTTGAAATTTAAAAAACTACTGCTCTTCTTTAATAATATATGGGTCCTTGCAAGGGCATAAGTATATTGGGTGCAGGGGTGGCACTTTCAATTGGGCCATTAGAAAACCAATACTTTCAAAGTTTTGATAATTGGGGGTTTGTTTGAGATTTTCTATTGGGACCCTCAAGCTTTAAGTTAAGCCCATAGCTCCTTATCATATTTTGGATGAAAATGTCCTTTAAGGTAAAATTACCTCAATACCCGTTCTATGATACATTTGCCTAAATGGCAAAAACAGCTTCAGCATAGGATTTTAGTGCTACTGAATGGTTGCTACTTACAAGGACATTTATTGGTGATTAGGGAGTTCTCATGTTTTTCTTTGCTGTAATAAAAGCGCACACGTTGGCATACTGCAAAGTTAGCTTTGGTTGTATTAATGAGGTCGTTGTGGAAAGGGAGTTATTTGGTGACTGTGACTAGTATTGTTGGCTTTCGGTCAAGTCAGGTGATGTGTCGTGCAGAAAGCCTTGGCCAGCTGTCAATGTATAATAATTTAGGAGGAGGATCTTACAGACACATTAAAAGCAAAACTAAAAAAACAGTTTTGCCAACTTTATAGGGGTCTTCCTCATCCAATGAGTATTATATCACTCTTCTTACATATGGGTAATGTGCCTGTATCAGTTTCTATACACTTCTAATCCCACAATGGGATTTTGCTTGCGTTGCTATCCTAGAATGTATTGAGTTCATAGGGAGGTGTCTACTTTCAGTAGCAGCTCCAGGTAGTCGAAATGCTAATATTTCCCTCTTTAACCTATATCTTATGGACCAAAATATTTGGACACATACACATTACACCTATAAGGCGTTGTATGACCTCTTCTAAATTCATAGGTATTAATATGGAGTTACCGTAGTTCTGTTATGCAGCTATAGCAGCTTCAACTCTTCTGGAACACATTTCTTCAAGATTTTGAAGTGTGTCTGAAATTTTTTTCTCATTCATCTAGAAGAGCATCTGTGAGGTCAGACACTGAATTGGATGGAAAGGCCTGATTTGCAATCTCCATTCTAGTTTATCTGAAGGATGTTTGATGGAGTTGACATCAGTGATCTGTGTGACCAGTCAAGTTTATGTACACCAAACTCACCCATCTATGCCTTTGTTGGCTTTGTTTTGTGCCCCAAGGCATAGTCATTCTGGAACAGAAAAGGACCTTCCCCAAATGGCTCCCACATAGTAGGAAAATAACAAATGTCAAAAATGTTTTGGTATGTTGAGGCATTAAGATTTCCCTTTACAAAATCTAAGAGGCCTCGAAAAACCCCTGAAAAACAACGCCATAGCATTCTCCATCCTCCACCATGCTTTAAAGTTCGCACAGTACCGTCAGGCATTTATGAATCCCAGATTGATTCATCATATGTCAGAATATATAGAAGTATGATTCTTCACTCCACAGAACACATTTCCATTGTTCCATTTGTGCTGGGTGACGAAAGCCTTGCATGCAGTTGCTCCGCAATGGAAACCAATGCCATGAAGCTCCCGGGGCACAGTTCTTGTGCTGTTCATGCCAGAGGAGGCTTGGGCTCTGCAGTTATTGATTAGGCTGAGCGGTGACGACTTTTAGGCACTGTGCTCCTCAGCACTTGGTGACTCCACTCTCTAACTTTATGTGGTCTCCACTTCATGGCTGAGTTACTGTGGTTCCTTACTCTTTTCAATAATACCACTCACTGTGATTGTAGAATATTTAGGAAGGAAGAAATTTCATGGAACTGATTTGTTAAAATGGTGGCATCCCATTACAGGACCACGCTGGTATCAGTGAGCTCTTTAGAATGAGATATTCTTTCCCAAGTGTTATTAAAGACAGACTGCATGGTGAGGGGCTTGATTTTATACAGCTCTGGCAATGGGAGTAAATGAAAATTGTGAATTAAATGGTATATCCCAATACGTTTGTAGAGTGTAATTTATGCTCTGCCCTCAGCCCCCTAGAGACATATGTATGTACCAATACTGGAATATAAAAAAACTTAAAAACAATCTGTGATATATTTACTGCCAAAGTTCCTTGCCATTGTCCTCATGCAGCAAATCGGTTACATGGACCGAGCATTTTGTGTCATGAAGCTGTGGTGGAATTCGCTGCCAAGTGACAACCATAAGGATGTAAAGTTTAGCAGACCTTAGACGATGTTGGGGCGTGTGGTATGTACCTACAATTATTGCAGTCTAGTGATGGCAGAAAATAACTGAAGACCAGCATTAGGGGACACAAAGGGGTTTTTAGGGGCAGATGTTACAATTAAGAGGCTTTTTTTAATGATTCAGAAGAAAATCAGAGTCATGAATCTGTTTCTATTGTTAACGAATTCACTAACCTTAGCTTTAAAGAGCAGGTATCATTGAGTGTGAGTGTTTTAAGCGATTTGAATACATTCTCTGATTGCCATGATGTCATTTCCACACCAGAATTTAAAACGAAAAATCCCTCATTTTATCCCATCCAGTCCAGACCAGAGTGTATGGACAAATTTCAAGAGGTGATTGAGAGGGAATTAAAAGTTTTGCATGACAATGTGGAAATGGGAGTGGCAAAATATCGATCCAACTTATCGCTAGAGCATAAAATGGTGATAAACGAAATAAGAATTATGTCAGATATTGTTATCAAAATGTCGGATAAGGGGGGCATGGTGGTCATCTTAAACAAGGATGACTATCATGCCCAAATGATTAATTTGCTATCTGATGTGAAAACTTATGAAAAACTTGATCATAATCCATCAGTTCAATTTAAACATTAAGTGTGCAATATTATTGAAGATGGTTTAACCCTTGGTATTTTGACTAAGAAACAGGCTGAATATTTGGATGTCTCTCACCCTATTATCCCAATAATGCATGTTCTCCCTAAGATCCATAAAGAAGCAAGGATTCCACCCATGAGACCCATTGTCTCAGGCATTGGTTCTGCTAATGAACATTTGGTGGAATGGGTGGATTCCTTGCTTCAACCTTTGGTACTATTAATTCCTGGTTATATCAGAGACTCAAAGGATGTCTTAGGTTTTTTTCAGAGCACACATGGTCATCCAATTATTCATGGCTATGTTTCAATGTAGTGTCATTGTACACATGCATTTCGTTTGATTTGGCTCTGAGGGCATTACAGCTCTTTTTGAAGAAATTCAGTCACTATTCACAGGATTAAATTTGTTATATTTTACAGGTCACCCACTTTTTGTTGACTCACAATTTTTTTTCATTTGATGATCAATTTTTTTACAAAGATCTGGTGTGGCGATGGGCGCTAAATTTGCACCGTCGCTAGCAAATCTTGTAATGGCTTTTTGGGAGTTTCAGTACATTTTTTCTGCCACAAATCCTTTTGTTGAGTCCATCATCTGGTATGGCAGATACATCGATGACATCATCATTATTTGGTGGGCTGATGTATCTGCCATACCAGAATTTATCAACTATATCAATTCAAATAAAAACATTTGTTTTACCCATAGGTTTGATTTAAGCAGGATTTCTTTCCTGGATTTAGGCCTATTGGGAGTTGATGGGGAGCCAATTTCTACCAGAACCTTTAGCAAACCCTTTTCAGGGAACACCATTCTCCATGCTGCCAGCAGTCACCCAAGGCACACTATTAAATCCATTCCCTTGGGGGAATACATCAGAGCTAAGAGAAACTGTAGCAATAAGGGTGAAATTGACATGGAGTTTGATTTGGTGGACAAAAGGTTTAAGAAACGCAACTAATTTGACATTGTCCAGAGCAAAAAACATTGTTACCAAGAACAGTCGAGAGGAACTTGTTCTTCCTAAAAAAAAAGAGAAAATCAATCACATAATAATTTTGCTAACAAACCATATGTATGTGTGCAATTTAGTCCACAATACAGAGAAATCAAGAATATTATAAATCGTTTTCTCCCTATGTTATATGAGGATTCACGTTTAGCGCAAATTTTGGCTTCTGGTGTGAACATAGTCTCGAGAAAAGCATCATCTATTGGTAACAAGGTTTCCCCAAGTGCCTTTTTTGGCTCTCAAAAAAAAATAATAAAAAAATCCTGGCTAAAATACAGAGGTTTCTTCAAATGCGGTCATAATAGATGTGGAACCTGCAAGCATGCTTCTGTCATCAAACCTTTTGACAACTATAACGGTACTATGATACATTCAATCAAACAATGCATAAATTGTAATTCCACCTTTGTTGTTTATAAAATTACATGCACAGCTTGCAATTTGTTTTACATTGGCTGCACCACAAGAAAACTTAAAATTAGAATTTCTGAACATCTCCAAGATATTGACAGTGTAGATTCTAATCGTAATGTGTCAGCTGCGGCCAAACATTTTATTTTTCATCATAACCGCAGCACACATACTTTCTGTGTTTCTGGAATAGAAAGGATCATTGCCAGACAGCGCCTTCTAACGCGGGAGGCTTTTTGGATTTTTAATTTAAATTCTAGGTTTCCAAATGGACTAAACCGAAAGAATGAATTGATGTCCCATTATGAAACATAGTTTATTGTTCTTTTCTTGTCTTTTTTCGTTTTTTTTTTGTCATTGTACATTTATTTTTGCTGAAAAGGACCTGTGAATTTGTCATGTGATGTAAACGTATTCATTGATTGTTCATTTAGCAATTCCATGGTCTCTGTGTTTGCATTTCGTTGAATAGAACCTTTGAGATTACCATGTGATGTGAACCAACTCTTTAATTGGTGATTCAATAGTTTAAATAATTCATTGTTGCCAACTGTAGACAGGCTTTGATAAAGATCTTGCTGATCGAAACGCGTCGCTTGTTCCCTGAGCTGCCTCACATGAGCATGCCACTGTTTAAATGTTTTTAATGGAAAAATAAAAATCCATGTTTTTAAGGGATCTGGAGTGCTTTTTTTTTTTCCTCTTCATTGGATCCACGCTTGTCCTGGCGGAGTTCCGTGCACCCCTGGCAGACCGGTGAGCTGGTTACTTTCTCTTTATTACGCAGATGTTTTCTAGCTTTTTTGTGTTTTGCAGAAGACTGATACAGCACAGAAAGAGGAGTTGAAAATCCACCAATAATAGAAAACAGCAAAAGAGCAAAAAGGTTTACCCTTACAGGCCTTCAGACAAATGCACTATCAGGATGCAGTGGACCCATATAATTAGGATGGCAACACAGGTGAAAGAATACAGATGAAACAACCGCTCGCAGCCTACCAATACATGGAGGGGGCGGTTGCCTGGTATGTTAGTGCACAACAAAACACGTGACGCTGTTCACTCTATGGACATGCACAGCATCCATTATTGGTGGATTTTCAAGTCCTCTTTCTGTGCTGTATCAGTGTTAGGATTTAGTGTTAGGAACCCGTAAACGTGGAGATCTTTGACGCAGGTTACGGGCTCACGTATTTTGGCCAAAATATCAGCTAATACCTCACATTTTTTACTATGTTTTTTTTGCACTTTTTATTCAGGGTGCAGTTGGGCCCATTTGGTCTTGTAAACTGCGGTGTCTGTTCACATGGCATGCATTTTGATAGCGCTGGGCCAGCCCGCCTGAGCTAATAGAAGGGTGTCACTACTAGGCTGGCCGGGATGCTGTGCATGTCCATAGTGTGAACAGCGCCGCATACAAGTGTTTTGTTGTGCATTAACATACCAGGCAACCGCCCCCTCCATGTATTGGTAGGCTGTGAGCGGTTGTTTCATCGGTATTCTTGCACCTGTGTTGCCATCTTAATTATATGGGTCCACTGCATCCTGATAGTGCATTTGTCTGAAGGCCTGGACGGGTAAACCTTTTTGCTCTTTTGCTGTTTTCTGTTTTGCAGAAGAGCAAAACATGGAGATTTGTTTTACTGGGGTAGTCCCAGAAGTTCAATTGCAAACAGAGTGGGAAAAAATATTTTTCTTCTTATAAATGAATGTAAATACCTATCTAAGTAGATATTCATTTAGATAATATAATAGATATCAAGATTATGTATTTGAGTATTTTAATTAACTTGCTCAGATAACGTATTATCCGAGGATGCTTGGATGTCATATGAGCGTCTGGGAGTGCTCGTATACTATGTTTGAGTGCCTGTTTGTTAGGGAATCCCCACATGTATTGAAACTGTCTAACAGCCGCAATCATGCAGCCGCAGGACTCGAACATAATAAACGAGCACTCCCAGATGCTCAGATAACATCTGAGAATGCTCGGATAAGACAGTATCCGAGCAAGTTCGCTCATTACTATTGACCATTTCTTACACATTAGGGTAATTTCACACACAGCAGAAAATATTTTCAGGAAATCTGAACGAATCCTTATGGAAATCCGCAGCTGAAAATTATGCAGATCTGAGTGGGTATATACATACAACCATGGCTGAGGTCATATCCAATGTGACCGATGTAGCCAATCAGAGACTGCAGCAGTCATGTAGGATGAGATATATACTGCCCTTCACTGATGCTTCAGAGACCACAGCAGTCATGTAGGATGAGATGCCACCACAGGAAACCAGATTACAGCAGGATATCAGTCAAGTCAACCTGCCAAGAATTCAGCTAGGGGAGTATAGTTTTTATTTTTAACATAGTAAACAGTGTTTTTGAAGAACTCGAGGATTTTGCTGCCGATCTATAAATAGGTAGATTAATGTATTGAAGGGGGCACAGGTATCTTTGTCTTGAAATCCCCATTCTAAACAGGAATCAGAGTTGAGTGTAATTTGCTGTGGGGTGCTTTCTTTACTCACTTGTTGTTCGGGAATCCCTGTTACCTCCCCATGATGGGACCAGATACAGCTAAAGACAGGGCAGGAGACCTTAGGTCCGGTTCAACAGGTTCAGATTTACTGTGAAATTCAGATACATGTGGTTGCAGTACACAGAGTGAAACAGAATAGCTCTGGATGATGTTCCCTTTGTTTCCCTTTGTCCAGTGTACTATCAGTCATTGATTTCTTTCTACCCAACCTGTCCCTGCCTCAACAGCTCCTGTTGGAACCAGGGACCTTCTATCCGGCATAACAGATTCTCTGAGACCCACTGTCCTTCTCACTGAGACTCGGCCAACATATTCCTCACAGCATTTGCCATGTTTTTCCTGGCTGTTTTTGCGGCCCCAATGCATTTCTATGGGGCTCGAAAAACGGCCTGCAAAAATTAGTAGGAAGGCCGTGTTCCATATGGCCGTGAGGGCCGTATTTGCGGCCATGAAAATATATCGAGCTTGCTCGATATTTTTCACAGCTTACGGACACGACTGCAATGCATTTCAATGGTACAGCAAAAACAATGTTAAGTTGTTTTTGCGGTATACCGTATTTGCGGATTGCCGTTTTTTCCCCTGCTATTTGTTATAACAGGGAAAAACGGCGATCCGAGAAGGTTTTTTGTGTCCCGTTTTTGCGGATTACCGTGAAAGTCACGGCAATACAGCCCGCAAAAACGGCCCGTAAAAACGAGCCGCAAAAAACACGGCAAGTGTAAAAAAAGCAACCTTAAGCAGTAAGTGCTTCCCCTTCTTATCTGATCTAACTCCTCCCAGTATATGGGCTAATCCCTTGCTCTTGCTGTTAATTGTATACTGTATGTGAACACTATTCACATTGACTCTCTCTTGACTCAGTGTCTTTTACCCCCCAGTAGTAGAGCAGATAGAAAGGTAGGTAAATAGACACAAAATAAATTGGTTGATACTTATAATGGATAGATAGATAGATAGATAGATAGATAGATAGATAGATAGATAGATAGATAAAACAGGCAGCAGCACAAACTTGAGCAGATTTTGGGTGCAATACTTCCTGAGTAATGCGGTTGTCCAATGCAAAATATAAATGGAAAAAAAACTCAGGCAGCACTCCAGTTCAAGGAAAAATTGTGGACTTTAATCCAGCACCAAGTGGTGCAACGTTTCGGCCTCACAGCACAGACTTTGACAAAGACCATCCTGTGAGGTCGAAACGTTGCACCACTTGGTGCTGGATTAAAGTCCACAATTTTTCCTTGAACTGGAGTGCTGCCTGATTTTTTTTTCCATTTAGATAGATAGATAGATAGATAGATAGATAATGGGTAGATAATAAATAAAATAAATAGATGCAAAGCAGATAGCAGATCTAGCAGATACAGTGGAAGATAGCATAGATTGATAAATAGATAATGTAGATTGAATGATTAAAGGCCCCGTCACACATAAATATGCACCAGCGATCCCGACAATGATACGACCTTGTCATGATCGCTGGTGCATCGCTACATGATCGCTGGTGAGCTACCAAACAGGCAGCTTCACCAGCGATCAGCACCAGCGAGGACGTGTACCTTAGAAACCTGCATGCTCGCGCCGGGAGCTGCCAGCATGCAGGTTTTTAAGGTACATCGGGTAACTAAGTGACGCACGCCGCTTACTAACCCGATATTTACCTTAGATACCAGGTATTTACCTTAGATACCAGGCTTAGAACGCTGGGAGCCTCGCTGATCGCTGGTCTCTCGCTGCCAAATGCAGCGATGCGTGCTGCCCAGCGGGAGACCAGTGATCAAAAAATGGCCCAGACCGATCGAGCACGATCAGCGATACCAGGGGGCCCGGTCGCTGATTCCCCCCCGTCACACACAGCAATCTCGCTGGCGAGATCGCTGTGGCGTCACAAAATCAGCGATCTCGCTAGCGAGATCATTGTGTTTGGCGGGGCCTTAATATATACAGTAGATACAACGCAGGTAGCTAGCAGATAGTTTAATAGATAGCATGGATAAATAACACATAGATAGCAGATCAAATACTAGATGTATGCAAAGCAGATAGATGGCAGGTAGATAGATATATAGATAAATAGATGCAGTATACAAATAAATAGATCTATTAACAAATCACTTTAAGATTGTTTTACAGTCATTAAAGGCCCTGTCACCATGTAGAAAGAAAGAGACCTAAAAGGGGAGTTGTACAGACATGCAAATTTTCTGGATATATAAAATAGCTGGCCCTGGAGCATAGACTAAGAAACAGCGTAATGGGTGAATGTACTCAAGGTTATTTTAACTGCAAGGAAAGTTGTAAAATTTAAGGACACTCTGGCAGAAATAAATTCATCCAGTGAAAAACAAACACAATTACTAGTATGATATCCAGCCAGACGCTGGCAGTACCATATAGTACAAGGACAAACTCTAATGTCTGAGTTTCATGTGTGCTAGTGAAAAGTTAGAAGGAACCAATTGAGTTATTGCAGGAATGTACAAATTAAATGTACTAGTGGAGATCAGTGGTTTTCAAATTTCTCCTAAGGGAATTGGGGCCGGCATTGGAAGTCAGTCTGGCAGTATGTCTATTATCCTCCATGCTTTAATTCCCTTTGATAGCTTGTTACGGGGAGTTAAATCATAGCCTAATAGTTATGCTTGTGCATCATTTTTGTGTCTGTTTGTGAAGAATGTATGCCTCATATTTAACCCCAGTGAAATCCATCTTCTGGAGGCACGGCAATGGGTTCAAACACTTGCCTCTTTCTGAACATTTTATTAAAGATATTTTCTATGAGCTGAGCCAATTGTCTGCTACTTTTACAAGCACGTAACTAATCCACTAAATACGGCTGTATATTATTACCATAATCAGGCAATAACTAGGTTGTAGATTAGGTGATTAAGTATGTAGCTATTATCTACTCATGTGGCCAAATATTGTCTACTAGAAGAAAATCTGCAACGTGTATTCATTTGTTGTAGGTCCTTGTAAAAGTATGGGTTGTGTTATATAAGGGGAATTGAAGAAATGAATTAGCCAGTAACCACTGTCTCACAGTATGTGGGTTATAGTCATCATTTATCAGTATCCCATGCAGGTGGCTAATTACGTCTCAGAGGTAATAGTTATAATCTATTTTAAATTTAGATGACAAATGTTACAAAGATTATTGACTTAACTTCTCAATCTGCAGTCCATTTATGCTGCAGGCAGCCATACATGAGAGGTTTCTAGATGGCAGTGTGGTGAGTGAGTAGTCTACTTGACCTAGAAGGTTGTCATTTTGTGCAAAAAAAATCCAAATTTTGGCATTGAAGGATTGTTGACTATGAGCAAATCGGAGCTGGTCGTGTTCTGGGAACAGTTAGCATTCAAGTCACATTAGTTGGCGAATCTTGACTGTTCCAATCTGTTATAATAAATTACTTTCTAATTAACATAATTACAACTATATCCTACCTGGACAGAAAAAAAGCCAACATTTTAGATTGACTTGTCCACAGATTTCCTCAGCACATGTCCTAACCCTGACTTTCCATCTATCTAAAATCCCTAGTGTGCTGCCTACAATCTACTCTGTTTGCACTTGAATGGATTCACTTCCTTCAGATTTCCAGCACTTTCCACAGTCAAAATACAGAAGAAATTTGTTCTGTTTCAAAAAGAGACACTTGGTGGACATATTATAAATCCATAGGGAAAAAACTGATCCTAGTGGATTATCATGGATCACAATAAATCCGTCATGTCGGTCGTGGGTCCTGAAACTTCCCAATAGAGAACATTCCCAATTCAGTACTGTACAATCCGATTTCTGTAACTTTTACATGATTATTTCTACAGAGAGTGATATACATGACTTTGTAATATTCTGTGAGGCTGTTTATCTATTTTTTTTATATTGCTTTATTATTACTCAATAATTGTACAGGTTTCTCATTAACCATACAAATACATAGTTGGGAATTATTATTTTTGCAATTCCCTAATGTCTCACTGCCGGTATTCAGCCTTGATATGAATGTACAATCTTAGCAAAGGTCAAGCTTCTTCTAAAAGTATAGTATTTACAGGATGCTCCTCGGATTGCTTCATGCACCTTTGCCCTTCTGGTTTACATTGTGTAGAATCTTTCCCTTTCAGACGTCATTTCAGCGCTCACTGCATTTTATCAAAGGCTAGAATTGACCTGTGGTTAAAAAAATATGACTTGGGATTTTCTTCAATATTTTGCGCATGTGTTGGAATTTTCCAAAGTATGTGGTGAGTCTCCTAATAGGTTGTAAGGTCTGATCCCAGAAGAACCTCTCAGATCTAAGAACTCATTTAAATTTCAGTAATTCCCATAAGACATAAGCTTCATTTACCTATGTAGCTCAGATCTGGATTACATTAATTGTTTCTTTGATTCTGCAGATGGAAAGGACGCTCCTTGTTATGGTATAAGGCTAGATATTGATTGCCAGAGTACAGCGTAATGTCATGTCTATCCTTACTTATTTACAGGAGACTATAATTGTATGTGTCTCCAATTATAAGTAAAACATTAGGGCGTTTCCTAGAGAGGAAGCGCGTAGAGGACATGTCATTACATTAAAGACAAGGCCACTATTATGCTCTCTTCCCAGTAGACAGGCTACCTCGAAAACCTACAAATATGATTACAGATAAAAGCCATTTGTGTTACTTTTAATTAGTATTGCTCTTTTTTACATGTTGCTAGTTTTTGTTACCCCACACAGCTGAACTAAAGTATCTGTCATGCCCACAGGGTGTGATTATGTATAGTGAACTCGATGGACCACTGATGGTGCAGTGGTAGCTGTATACCCGATACTCAAGAGACAGGAGAATGAGCTTCATAGAACCAAAGGTATTTATTGAAGAAAGTTTAACAAAAGGGAAAACGTGCCTGAGAGGAGGACCCTCTGGATCACAACACTGTACCACGTAGTGGAGCACCGGCAAGGTATACCCCTCTACAGGGATTCCCCCCATCACAACACCAGGAGGCCTAAATGCCATGAATCTCAGACCTGAGGAACGACCCATACAGACCGGAAAGAAGAGACTGTGGAATACTGGCTCTGTCGGTGTAGGGAATCCCGGAAGCTCCATGTAATTCCGGAAAGGCTGATCCAGCTGGTAGTGGTATCTGGATGGTTCCGTGAGGTGAGGCTTGGTCAGCCTGTGGTGGGATCTGGAGTGTCGAGAGGGATCCAGGACAAGGAACTGCCAGCAGGGAATTCTGTGGAGACAGAGGTATGAGTAAAATTCAAAGCAGCAGTCTTCTAATCCCAGAGCAAAGATCCTACAGAACGAACACGTTGTCCAGGCACCTCCCTAAAGGGGAGGATGCCTTTTATGCACAGAGCATCATAGCACAGACAGCCCTAACAGAGAACAGGTGCCTTGCTGCTTTAAGTGTGTGCAGGAAGCAGGGCACGCCTCCTAAGAGCATTTCCAGGAGACCTGCCAAGGGGATGCAGGTTCACAGCAGAGAAGAAATGAGCCACCGATAGTCTGGAACCACGAACAGGGTGAGCAGTACCAGTGGAGCTGTGTGATAGGTGCCAGTCTCCCAGCACAGCGGAGACTGGACCCACAGCAGGGACAGCGCGGGTGAAGTGCATAGCGCCGTGTGATGTGCGCTGGTCTCCCTGTCCATGAGAGACTGGACCCGCAGCTGAGGGCATGACAGTACCACAATAAAACTTTCTTCACAGTAAAGAAAATAATTTGAATATGTAAAGAATAAAGCCAAAACACTTCACTTAAAAAACCTTAAACTAACATGTTATCTTATTCCTTCAATATCAAAGGGGTCCCGGAACCTCATATTGTTGACATTGTTTCGGGGGTGTACATTAAACACATTGGTCATCTCCAGTTTTCTCATAGTAAGGCCCCAAAATGGTAGCATAGACCCACTATTTACTGGTAGATTTGCCATAGGCTAAACTAAAAAAAGGAATTTAAAAGGTATGGACTTCATGCAAGGAATTATTTTCTGAACCAATAGAAGAATCTTCATGTAGTGCCACTTTCCTGGTCTAGTAGGAGTCAAGTCTTTATGCAAGGCAACTTTCCCCTACTGGTAGAAGCCTTAAGGCCCCATATGCATTAGACTTATAAAATAGTGGCTTCATAGGGTGACAATATTCCATTTTGACCTCTTTAACCCATACATATTAGATACAAGTTATCCATATCCCACAGTTTTGGCAGGATTGGCCAACCATCTAATATGCTTATAGACCTTCAACCCAGTTGATATTGGGGAGCATAAGGGTCAGGCATGCAATCAATGAGGATTCCAGCTCACCAATCTTGCAGTATAATCCTTATAGAGGTGCACAGGCACATGAGCTTGTCCAATAATAATGGTGAAAAGATAGATCTGCACTCCGTAAGTAGACTAAAATCTTCGAGTTTATTTCCGGAACATAAATACAGTATAGACAGAACAGCTTGGTCAGCAAAACCAACATTTTGCTGATGAGGATCAGGCAGTTTGAATTTTTCACCATATCCTTTTCTTCTGCAGGCAGATAAGCCTCTACCAGATGAGTTGCAGTACCTTAGGCTATGTTCACATGTCCAGTAACCATCTGATCCAGCAGCAAAAGTTTTGCAAATGTCTGCTGTCCGGTTGCGCTATGGCACTTTTCAGACTACTGGACATGTGAACTCTCAAGCAATCATCTATTTGAAACTGACCCAGTAAGCAAAAAACCCATCCATTTCGAATGGAAGAATAATGGATGGCTAGTTAACTAATCTGTTTTCCATAGACTTCAATGTTAAAAAAAAACAGATTCAGCCGAAATCAGTTTTTAAAAAATGAAGAAAAAGGTTGTGGCTGCACAAATTTTTTGCCAGTGGATTGCTGCTGGATCCATTCTAACAAATGATTACTGGACATGAGAACATAGTCTTACGTCACTGGTGAGTTGAGAGAGCTGACTACTGAATAATAATTTGACTGTTATAACTATCTAAATTGTATGGGCTCCCTAAATTGTGCTCTCTCCTGAGATGATGCAAAATCCTCACGTCTAATCTTCCCCTACTTCAACTGCTTACAAGAAGACATTGGGCAGAACTGAAGTAAAACTATATGAACTATAATTAACAGCGTTCGCTATAAATCCTTCACTGAAGAGATTGTATAGTGTGTAAATGGGTTATTAGAATAAGGGGAGGCGAGTTGTTTGCTTCACTGAGAGGTCACCATTGCTCAGCAAAGCTGAGAGGGCACCATTGCTCAGGAGAGCTGAGAGGGAACCATTGCTCAGGAGAGCTGAGTGGGAACCATTGCTCAGGAGAGTTAAGAGGTCACCATTGTTCAGCAGAGCTGAGAGGCCACCATTGATCAGGAAAGCTGAGAGGTCACCATTGCTCAGCAGAGCTGAGAGGCCACCATTGATCAGGAGAGCTGAGAGGGCACCATTGCTCAGCAGCGCTGAGAGGGCACCATTGCTCAGCAGCGCTGAGAGGGCACCATTGCTCAGCAGAGCTGAGAGGGCACCATTGCTCAGCAGAGCTGAGAGAGAACCATTGCTCAGCAGAGCTGAGAGGGAACCATTGCACAGCAAAGCTGAGAGGGCACCATTGCTCAGCAGAGCTGAGAGGGCACCATTGCTCAGCAGAGCTGAGAGGGAACCATTGCTCAGCAGAGCTGAGAGGGCACCATTGCTCTGGAGAGCTGAGAGGGCACCATTGCTCTTCTGGAGAGCTGAGAGGGCACCATTGCTCAGGAGAGCTGAGAGGGAACCATTGCTCAGCAGAGCTGAGAGGGAACCATTGCTCAGCATAGCTGAGAGGCCACCATTGATCAGGAGAGCAGAGAGGTCACTAATGCTCAGCAGATCTGAGAGGGAACCATTGCTCAGTAGAGCTGAAAGGCCACCATTGCTCAGCAGAGCTTTGCATACTTTATAGCAGAAAGCTATTTATCTATATGGTAAAATCTGTTGATGACACAATCAATTACAACTTTATAGTTCCTGGTTGTGCCCTCTAAATACATTGTAGACATTAGGTGGAGTATAAATTCTGTTTATACAGATGTTCTTCTGACTCAAAGGTTCTGCAAAATCATAGTAAAGGTGCCATGTATCTCCATAATATCATAAAGGGATTTGGTACGGTGTTAGCCAGTTGAAAAATAATGCTCTCAGTGTGAAAAACAAGATAATCTTGTAGTGATGATACCTTTTACAGGCTAACAAAAATAAAATAAATGATGTTACAAAGCAAGCGTTCGGGACTTCTTAGGTCTGTTCCTCAGGCATGGTATAACAAAGTTTCTGAAGAAACACAAATATATGCACAAACAGCAACATTAAAAAAGAGGGACATGGTATAATAAATGAACCTTTGAATAAACAAACAAACTTACCTCAGAGACTGAATCCTTAATTGAATTAGATTAGTTGTGCAAAAGTTTTATATTCCCAATATCCAAGTAAGATCAGAGGCCTGGTTCCCTCAACTACTTTGGAGCAGATTCTTCCGATTTTGTAGTGAGCCATAAATCCTTCTGACATACAGTATTTAGTCCAGTGTGGATGGAATCAAAGACTTTAATAAGTTTGGGAATACATTCCTTGGTATTAATTTTGCAATTGGTGGAAGTGGAAACATGTAAAATGCCTTGCCACGTAAAAAAATAGAGAAAAATCTCTATTATACAGTCATGGCCAAAAGTATTGACACCCCTGCAATTCTGTCAGATAATACTCAGTTTCATCCTGAAAATGATTGCAAACACAAATTCTTTGGTATTATTATCTTCATTTAATTTGTCTTAAATGAAAAAACGCAAAAAGAATTGTCCTAAAGCCAAATTGGATATAATTCCACACCAAACATAACAAAGAGGGTGGACAAAAGTATTGGCACTGTTCGAAAAATCATGTGATGCTTCTTTAATTTGTGTAATTAACAGCACCTATAACTTACCTGTGGCACCTAACAGGTGTTGGCAATAACTAAATCACACTTGCAGCCAGTTGACATGGATTAAAGTTGACGCAACCTCTGTCCTGTGTCCTTGTGTGTACCACAATGAGCATGGAAAAAAGAAAGAAGACCAAAGAACTGTCTGAGGACTTGAGAAACCAAATTGTGAGGAAGCATGAGCAATATCAAGGCTACAAGTCCATCTCCAAAGACCTGAATGTTCCTGTGTCTACCATGCGCAGTGTCATCAAGACATTTAAAGCCCATGGCACTGTGGTTAACCTCTCTAGATGTGGCCAGAAAAGAAAAATTGACAAGAGATTTCAATGCAAGATTGTGCGGATGTTGGATAAAGAACCTCCACTAACATCCAAACAAGTTCAAGCTGCCCTGCAGTCCGAGGGTACAACGGTGTCAACCCGTACTATCCGTCGGCATCTGAATGAAAAGGGACTGTATGGTAGGAGACCCAGGAAGACTCCACTTCTTACCCCGAGACATAAAAAAGCCAGGCTGGAGTTTGCCAAAACTTACCTGATAAAGCCTAAAACATTTTGAAAGAATGTTCTCTGGTCAGATGAGACAAAAGTAGAGCTTTTAGGGCAAAAGCATCAACATAGAGTTTACAGGAGAAAAAAGAGGCATTCAAAGAAAAGTACACGGTCCCTACAGTCAAACATGGCGGAGGTTCCCTTATGTTTTGGGGTTGCTTTGCTGCCTCTGGCACTGGACTGCTTGACCGTGTGCATGGCATTATGAAGTCCGAAGACTACCAACAAATTTTGCAGCATAATTTAGGGTCCAGTGTGAGAAAGCTGGGTCTACCTCAGAGGTCATGGGTCTTCCAGCAGGACAATAACCCAAAACACACTTCAAAAAGCACTAGAAAATGGTTTGAGAGAAAGCACTGGAGACTTCTAAGGTGGCCAGCAATGAGTCCAGACCTGAATCCCATAGAACACCTGTGGAGAGATCTAAAAATGGCAGTTTGGAGAAGGCACCCTTCAAATATCAGGGACCTGGAGTAGTTTGCCAAAGAAGAATGGTCTAAAATTCCAGCAGAGCATTGTAAGAAACTCATTGATGGTTACCGGAAGCAGTTGGTCGCAGTTATTTTGGCTAAAGGTTGTACAACCAAGTATTAGGCTGAGGGTGCCAATACTTTTGTCCGGCCCATTTTTGGAGTTTTGTGTGAAATGATCAATGTTTTGCTTTTTGCTTCTTTCTCTTTTGTGTTTTTTCATTTAAGACAAATTAAATGAAGATAATAATACCAAAGAATTTGTGTTTGCAATCATTTTCAGGAAGAAACTGAGTATTATCTGACAGAATTGCAGGGGTGTCAATACTTTTGGCCATGACTGTATATAGAAAGTTGGTGGTTTAATGTAGCAGTCATCACTCAGAGGTGACAGATGCTAAAGCAATGGAAGAATTTTCACCTTCTCAACATACCAACATACTCATTGTCATTCTAATTATGGACAGAACCTGATATGTGTTAGGTTGCTATATTTGCTATATTGACAGTGGGGTTGGATGTTTGCCATTTTCTTCAGCTTTCTTCACAATGTAAGCTAAGTTTGTCAGATATTTCCTCCATCAAAGAGCCAGAACTTGAAATATGATTCTTTTTCTAGAATCTACTGTAATTAGTTTGATGTCCATATTCAAAGCAGTACTAACACTCCATTATATTTCTTGTACAGGCTTTCGTAACGATAGCAAAAATTTTTCTCTTCATTCTTATCCAGTGTAAAAATGTTAATATATTATAGTCATTGCCTTCACTTGGAAAGTTTTAGTCTTTACTGCCGCCGTTTCATTTAAAGAGGTTGTCCAGTCTAAATCGATAAGTCTGCACTCACTCTGTGTGACTGGAGACTTACAAATACCCTGAGTGCAGGCACTGTGCTCTGTGGGGATTCGCTAGTTTCTGAGCCGGGACTGGAGGGTACGTTTGTGTTATACATATTCCCGACACGAGCCCATCCAGTGGGCGCGACCTCGCTCCATACACTTGTATGGAGCCAACTGGATGGCTGTGTCCCTAGTCGGGGAGCTGCCTTGTGCAATACAGGCGTTCGGAGCAAAGCCACACCCACTAGACGGGCCCTGGCCATGTGTATGTATAACACATAAATACTATCCAGTCCCGGCACAG
The DNA here is from genome assembly GCF_039654945.1 of Dendrobates tinctorius. Taxonomy (NCBI): domain Eukaryota; kingdom Metazoa; phylum Chordata; class Amphibia; order Anura; family Dendrobatidae; genus Dendrobates; species Dendrobates tinctorius. Next base: position 29,436,793 of record NW_027361690.1, read on the forward strand.
AAATCAGTGAATCCCTTCAGCACATTGTGCGTACACTGGGGGAATTCATAAGTCTACAGTCACACAGACTGATCTATTTGGATCCAACAATCCCTTTTAGTTGGCAACCTGCATCATCTCTTCAGACTAGGCTAATGTAAATTTGTCCTTGCCAGTGGTACGGTAGATGCTGCATGTGAGTTCGGTGAATCCAGAATACTAATTTCCTTCTTGTCTATGCGGGCTCTCTTCCCTCTCACCCTGAAGGTTTAGCTTTGGGTTCACACCTCTCCCTCATCACTAATACACTTCTGGTATCTGTAATACTGAGAGAAGGGAAGGAGAAAAGATAATGTCAGCCTAGAGCTACCAGGAGAAGTGTTCTGTCAAGTATACAATACTGTTAGGAGTGGCGGAAGACACTAAATAAAAAATATAAATAAAGTGCCTTCGCCACTCGGGGTCCACGTGCGGTGGATGGAAAAACCGCAGCTAGTAGATGCAGAGCACTATGGCGGTAATGTGCACAGGGTTGGATATCACCCAGGTTCAAATTAGCAGTCTCTGTTATGGACACAGAGCTGCAATGGCAGACAATGGAACTAAAAACGCTGAGCCTGTTGGTACTCATGCGGTAACCAGTCACCGGAGTAGTTATAAAAATAACGACACTACATCCGAAAGGACCTACCGTAACTGGACGTGTGCATGGCGTCGCAACTGCGAACACTGGGCAGGACTGCAAGCGCAGCGTGGCGTGAACTGTGCCGCAGAGATGGCACCGCTATATCGCAAGCGAGATTCAGGACGCTAGCTGCTGAGGTAGATGGAGCATAGGCGCGCTGGCGCTAGCGCTGCTACTGGCTGAAACCAACCACTCACACAATCATATTATCAGAGGGAAAGGGTTTCTTAATAAGTCAGTCACCAGTCCAAGCATCCATCAGCAAACAAGTATAAAAAATACTACGCATGGCAGAACAGCCATGCGCACTTTTTATAGTGAACGGGACCTTCCGGAAGTCCCCAGAGCCCTGGGCTGAACCAATGGAATCAGGAGCAGGACCTGAGCACCTGACTCCTGAACTACAATGGGAGCTTATCCCATGAGCATGCTCAGAAGAAGGGACGAAGGACTTAGCCTCTGGAGAGAGTTGCTGTAAAGCAATCTCCTCTGCAATCTCCTTTGCATTAAACACAGAGCAGGAGACTGCAGCATGTGAGGGTCTAGATTCCTACCTGGCAATGGCCGAAATCTGAGTCCTAACAAATACATACAGATCCACCAATATAGTAAGTGGGACTGCAAACCCCTATTTAAACAAAACCCACTATCCAACATAAGGTATAAACTAGTTCAAAATAGTCACTTAAATAGTAAATAGCTTTATTCAACAACAGTTTAAAAACTGATGAGCCGGCTGTCAGTCAGTGTCGGGTCGCGGTTTCAGTTGTTGCTCACTATGTAGTGAGCAGTGACTAAAGCTTCGCCTCTAACTGAAAGCTGGAGGTTGCCAGGAGGAATAAAGTTCATTTCCTCCCAGTAGCTGATTCTTTCAGTGCGGCTGCCGCACGGCTTTAGATTGCTATTAACATGTTGATAGCGTTTTGAGGCATGGCAGGTTTCCTTTAAACAGGTTGATAATCATAAACAAGCATTCATGATTAGCTGAAGCATACATACAAGATATTCACCTTTTAGAGGACTATTTTGCACTTTTTACACCTGTTGTTGTTATATCTTTTGTATTACTAGTAGCAGCACAGCCTGCCATGTACAGGAGGTTTTACAGAATTTACAGAATTTTGAAAGAAAATGAACAATAAAAAATAGCATTAAGGTAACATTCTTATTAGGAAAAGTTCTTTGACGGCATTCACTGCTTGGCGCATGCAGCTTGATAATAGATGTTCACATATTCAGAGTGGTCAGTGCTGTAGACACAGTAGTTGTGTCTTTGTGTCAGCACCGAGAATCTACAATGCATAATCAACTGGCACTTGGGCTATAACTACAAAGCCTATGATGAACAAGAAGCTGGAGCAGATTTACTGTAAATGAATGGGTCATTCTATGAACAACACATGTCACTAATGCCGGATTCACACGTCCATCATTCACTGTACAAGTACGGACGGCACTGCTACACATATATCTATAAGATGTCAAGTTCAGGAGACCCTGGTCTGTCCTTGAATGGGGAAACAGATGTGTGAATCTTGCTTTACCTAGATGATAGTTAAGTGTGTGAGCATTATGGGTTTGTCAACTATGTGGACCCTTCACTGATCATAAGACCAGTGGTCTTCCTTGTGTGAGTGGAAGTTGTGAGCATGTGCCACCACTTCAATGTCTATGGTCATTAGTGATGGCTGCACATATTCACTTCAGCTCCATTCACATAGAGTTGATGGTTTTATTAGGTGGAATCTGTCATCAGGTTTTGCTACCTCATCTAAGAACAGCTTAATGTAGGAAAAGAGACCCTGATTTCAGCAATATATCATTTAGTTTCCTGAAGTTGTGATTTACGGTAATCAGAATTTTTAGATGTAGCATGTAACAAAGCTCCAAAAGCTAACCGCACCCACACCAGGCACTGTGTGCAATGTCTATTGACAGTAAAGCCCCGTTACACATAACGATGTCCCAGTGATCCCACCAACGATCCGACATGGATGGGATCTCTGGGACATAGTTAGACAGACTCACCAGCAATCAGGACCAGCGAGCAAGCTGGTATCTAGGGTAAAAAGCAGGTATCCAAGAGCCACGCGGCTCTTAGTTACCCGTTGTTTACCCTAGATACCAGCTCCCAGCGTCGCTGATCGTTGGTCTCCCGCTGCCACGCGATGCGTGCTGGCCAGCGGGAGACCAACGATCAAAAAATGGCCCAGGACGATCCTGCATGATCAGCGATACCGGGCGGGGGGGTCGCTGATGGATGTCACACACAGCGAGATCGCTGGAGAGATCGCTGATGCATCACAAAATCAGCGATCTCGCTGTGTGTGACGGGGCCCTTAGTTGATAGTCAGTGCTAGGGGCGGAGCTGGACCATTTGGCACTCGGGCTGTAGTCTGGCAGTGATAATCTCCTGCTGATAACACACTCATTGTATTGAAACAAAAGCGCAAAGCCTAATAATTGACATATTGCTGCAATCAGTGTCTCAACCCCTATCTCATGCAGACCTCAGAACACATATCAAAAACATGCTGACAGATGCCTTTTAAGTAAAATATTCTTCATTAGGAAAATGTAAGTGAAAAAACCCCTGATGTTTAGAGGAAGAATTGGGGATGTTGATAGTAATGTACAGGTTACATTTCTATTTTTCATAAAACTGTTGCCTTGTGATACTTTATTAAATTCTGAACCTTTATCCTGTTTATTTAAGTCATTTTTCCCTATGCCTTAGGCTGGGAAGAAGTTGAAAGGAAGGGATATGTGCACTAAGAGCTTTGGCACAAACCATACCATGCAATCAGATATCGTAGAAAAGCCGGTATTAAACACTCATCACAGCAGGCATCATACACCAGAGGGCCGAGCCAAAATGCACTTATACTCCAAGGTTACAAACAGCGAGAAGCTGTCATCTAATCACAATGCCAGGCTACTTATGTATAGATGGCTCCGAAAACAAAAATCCATAATAGATTGCGAACATCTGCTTATATCATGTTAAGGATATTGCATAAAGATTCTATTACTCTTTCATAAGCTGCCCGCAAAACAGGCGCAGAGTAGTTTAATTACAGCCTATCCCTTGGAGTTTGTAGCAAACTAGCTCTTAACTACAGAATAATGTATTAGAATGTAACTGAGCAAAGGTTTTGTGAACTGGAAGTCGTAACTCATTATAGAATCGCTATGCCGGCACAGTAATTATTAGTTCCGTACTTCATGCATTCTCCATTCCATTCAACAGGCAGTATTTTTATTATAAATTATTATTATGTGCAATGCTTGCAGATTTATTGGAGCTTCACGAGGCAAAATACAATAATGAACCTTGCAGATCTTGGCTGTCCTTGACCTTCTAGTGGGATAGAAGAGACTGAACCTTCCGTGAAAGTTGAGAGTCCCTTTGAAAGTATCAAGCTGTTTAAATTCAGGTTTACATTATTGGGAAGGGTCTATTTTCCATAGCAATAAAGTGGCATTGGGACTGGTCAATGGAACATCAGATATAACATTTTCTGTTTTTTCCTTTTTTTTGAGTTAAGCTAAGGTCAACTAGACAAAGAAGAAATGAGATTTCCAGTAACGGGCTTTTGGATATACAGTATTTCTAGATCAATTATAAACTGATCTTTCAGTACTCATTTAAAGGGGTTATCAACATTGGAAAATTCCTACCTGTTGGTGACATCTGCTGAGGTTAAGCATATCACAAGGTATTCCTTCTGGAAACCCTCAACAATCAACTGATATCTGTAAGGAAATTTGGCAGTAATAAGTCGCTCGTGAAATCAAAGGGTTTGTCTCATTATAGTTGCTCAGGAGCACACTGCTCCCCAGCCTCCCAATTTTCTGCTTGCTCAGGGGCACATGTTCCTGATTGATTGACAGTGTGAATCAGTGGAGTGGTTGCTGGACTGAACTGTGTACTCTATGAAGCTGCAATATTAGGCTGATTTTTTGCAGCTTCACATGTGTACCGAAGCTGGCCAGGATAAAGAGCTAAGAGTGACCCTGGTCAGCTTAAAGCAGTACTTATAAGCTCCATAGAAAAGAACCTCTAAGCACTGTGTGAGATAGCAGGTACACGGGATGCAGTGACGGACAGGAGGCAGAGCAAGGGTTAACAGCTTTATTAAACAGAGGAATACTCCATGCAGGGAGGTAAAGGGTTAAACAGAATAAATGGCAAAGTATATGGTGAGGTGAAGAACAACAGTTTAGATAACGGCAGTTCAATTGTACTTGTGTCACTCAAACTGTACTCCTGCTGTGAACTTTATAGCACTGGCTGGTACGGTGTCTTTTCCAGGAAGGTCCTGTAGTAACAATGATCCGTCTTCTGGCGGCAGCAGTCGATCTCCGGTTTGACAGAAAGCTGCTCACCTGGTAGTAGGTATTCAAAGCTTGTATAGATAAGGGCTGCTGCAGATCCACAAGTCGGTCACCAGCGATCTGAAACAGAAATCTGCAAAGGAATACGTGGATTTCGTCCGTGCTGCCCAAATGATGAAATTCCAGAACGTTATTAAAGTTTGACAGTGGTTTATTCTACGCGGTTCAAGGTTTTTTGCAACCTCTTCTTCCTGAAGAGGTTGCAAAAAACCTTAAAACGCGTAGAATAAACCACCTTCTGGAATTTCATCATTTGGGCAGCGTGGACGAAATCCACGTATTCCTTTGCAGAGTTCTTATCCTATCCTGTGTGATACTGTCTGCTGAACTGTGTATCTAATCTTATCCTGTGTGATACTGTCTGATGAACCGTGTATCTAATCCTATCCTGTGTGATACTGTCTGCTGAGCCGTGTATCTAATTCTATCCTGTGTTACTGACTGCTGAGCTGTGTATCTAATCCTATCCTGTGTGATACTGACTGCTGAGCTGTGTATCTAATCCTATCTTGTGTGATCCTGGCTGTGTATCTATCCTATCCTGTGTGATACAGTCTGCTGAGTTGTGTATCTAATCCTATCCTGTGTGATACTGTCTGCTGAGCCGTGTATCTAATTCTATCCTGCGTTACTAACTGCTGAATCGTGTATCTAATCCTATCCTGTGTGATACTGGGCTCCCCCTGGGCTCCCACTGCAGTCTGTGTCAGAGGGTGGTCTGTGTCAGCACTGTAATAAATTGTGTTATTTCCAGCTTTACAGAAGGATGATACCACCATAGAAATGATAAGAATAATAGGCCTCAGTTACCACAACTGTCTACAAGGAAAACTGTTGCTCATAGCAACCAATCACAGCTCAGCTTCTTTTAAACAGCGCTGCTGAAATGAAAAATGCTTAGTGATTGGTTGCTATCTGGCAGGGGCGTGGTCGATACACACACATACACTCATTTTTACATATATAAATTATTATTATTATTATTATTATTTTTAAAATGCATATGGAAGTTGTTTGGAAGGGAAGCAACAAGGAAAGTAAATTCTTCCAGAAGATTTGGATTCTTCCCACAGCTGTAAGATATTTCAGTAAAAACTTAATATTAGCAAATTGCTACAATATGTATATGGTTTGCAAACATTTTGCACAATGAACAGTAGCCATAAAGCAGACTTACAGTTTAAGCAATAAGTATTTCCTATTAATCACTATTGAAACTTTCCCTGTCCCATCAGTAACAAGGATGGCCACTGAGAAGAACGAGTTTAGGTGCTGTGATCAGATAGCCACTTTTCTGATTTTTCTGGCTGTAACAACTTGAGGCTCCCTGTTTAGATTACTTTGGAGCATATAGATGTATACCTCTCGCACCGCACAGCTGTGTGCAGCTGAAAGTCAAATCTAAATATTCTCCAAATATTATTTATTTATGTTACTTGACGTAGTAGTAGTAGTAGAAGATATGTTTCACCTGTGTCTTTTGGGAAAGCAGAATAGCAGGCCCCTTTAAAGAAAATAAGATGTGACTTTCAGAGTTGCTGGCACTTCAATAATTCCCAGAATACTGTGTTCCAAAGTCATGCTAATTTTAACTTGTGGGTTTTAGTGGCACACTTATATTATCTGGCTCTCTGTGCGATAAATATGGGCACTGAAACAATTGAAGAGTTGAGTAAGCGCTGGCTGGCATGGGTCATTATTGGTTTAGTCTTTGTGTTTTTTTACTTAGTCATTTTTAATATGCATGTCTGCAGATTTGAATTATAAATACAATTTTTGTTAATTTCTTTTAGTTTTATTTTATCACATGTGTAATCAGAAAAATGCCACTATGGAGACCCATAGCAAAAGTCGTAAATTAGTTCCCCTTTCCTCTACCCCCCAAAAAATATTCAGTGGCGTAGTCAGCGAGTCGTAGTGCAGTGCTTTTATTCTAAGTCATGCGACAAGGCTCGTTAAAGGGTCGACATTGACTTTTAGGATTGCTACTTCCAATAGGTGGCACTAGAGTTCTAGTCCTCTTCCTCTCTGAAGAGACAATTTTCATAATTGGCATATTTCCCAGTGGAGCATTGGGGCTTTAAATCTCCTCATCTCGACATGCTTAGCATATCATTCTCCGCAAGGAGAAATTATACTTCTTGGATATCGGTCAGACTTTGCACTGACGAGGGGCAGTACCCCGAAACACAGTGTCTGCAAATTGAGATTCTGGCTTGGCTTTTATCCTAAGTCATGTAACAAGGCTCGTTAAAGGGTCGACATTGACTTTTAGGATTGCTACTTCCAATAGATGACACTAGAGTTCTAGTCCTCTTCCTCTCTGAAGAGACAATTTGCATAATTCGTAGTGCAGAGGCACAGTCACAGAAGGCCATAGCCCCTAACTTTTAAAGACAGTGAGGCTACATGGACATCGCCATGTATTGATACGTACACAGTAATTATGCCCCTACTGAAGCCTCTTAGTGTCTCTCCCACTCTGTTATGGCCCCTGTAGTAAAGAATGCCCTCCGAAAATGCCCCCCCACTCACACAGTATGATACCACCACAGTGAATTCCCTCACACAGTTTGTCACCACAATATCTCCACACGCACAGTATGATGATCACACAAACCCACAGCAAAGTATGATGTCCTGAACACAGTATGATGACCCCCATTCATGGCATCATGTTCCATCAGTTATTCTACACAGTATGTTGTCCCCACTGCCCTCCCCACACAGTATCAAGCTCCAACAGCCCTCACACACAGTATGATGCCCCCCCAGATAGTATGATGCCCCAAAGCCCCCCACGCATAGCATGATGCCTCAACATTCATCCCTCACAATAATATGATGGCTCCAACTACACAGAATAATGGTCCCCACACCACCCCCACAGTATGATGCCCACACAATATGATGACCTTACAACCTTCACAAATAAAAACACTCACTTATCTCTGTTCCCCACATACACTGTCCCTTAGTTTGCTTTGGGCGGACTGAGGCCTTACAAAGCTGGTAAAATCTTGAAGTGTCATCACACTTGCCGTACTGAGACTCAGATGTAAAGGCTGAATGGTGGAGCAAGTCCTGATTGAATACTGAGGGGAAACAGGAAGCCACTATATCTGCATACTGAAGATGTGAATATCACTGAAATCTAGATGTCATGCAGGGAAAAGTGGTACAGTTTGTAATTGGAATTCAATAGCCTATCATAATACTACATCAGCATTTACACTGTGGTATATTCACTACTATTTAGTAATATTTTTAATTAAAAAAAACTTCCTTAAAGCTTTGTAGGGCCCATCCCACTATTGATTTAGATGGACTGCTGAATTGTTTGATAGGTATTGTGTAATGCCTCATTTCACTTGTGGTGGTGCTAAATGAAAACTGAATACAGCAATATTGTGACCAAAAAAAAAAGCTATAAAAAAAAAAGTTTTTAAAATTATACAAAATAAAAAAAATATATAAATGTTTGAATCATCTCCTTTTCCTTTTTCTCCCCTTTAAAAATAAAGAAAATAAAAACATATTTAGTACTGCTGGATCCGTAAAAGTCGACTTATCAATTAAATAAATTATTGACCTATTCAGTAAGTGCCGTCAAGAGATTAAAATTAAAATGCCAAAATGCATTTTTCGGTCACCACATCTTCCTAAAACATGCAGTAAAAAAAGGGCTAAAAGCATTGTATCCACTCCAGAATGGTATCAATAACATCAAACAGGTCAGTCTACAAAAAATAAATAACTTACTTTTCTCTCAAAATGTCAACACAACTCTGATTTTTTTTACAAGCAATTTTACAAGTTTGGTATCATTGTAAAAGTTCTGACCTGGAAAATTATGTTGCCAGATTAATTTTATTGTACAATGCACTGTGAAAACAAATTCTAAAAAACAATGCAAGAATTGCATTTTACCGCACTTGGAATTTTGTGTCTATTTTCCAGTATATTGTGTGGTAAAATGAATAGTGTAATTCAAAACCACAACTAATCCTGGAATAAAAAAAAGTTATGACTCTTAAATGTGTGTGAGGGAAAAAACAAAATCACAAAAAATGGCCGTGGTTAGAAGGGGTAAAACACTTTGGCCTTAGCATGTGAGGATATCGGTGTCTACCTTAGGAAAATAAACTGCTCAAAAAAATAAAGGGAACAGTTAAACAACAGAATATAACTCCAAGTAAATCAAACGTCTGTGAAATCAAACTGTCCACTTAGGAAGCAGCACTGATTGACAATCAATTTCACATGCTGCTGTGCATATGGAATAGACAACAGATGGAAATTCTTGGCAATTATCAAGACACCCTCAATAAAGGGGTGGTTCTGCAGGTGGGGACCACAGACCACATCTCAGTACCAATGCTTTCTGGCTGATGTTTTGGTCACTTTTGAATGTTGGTTGTGCTTTCACACTCGTGGTAGCATGAGACAGACTTTACAACCCACACAAGTGGCTCAGGTAGTGCAGCTCATCCTGGATGGCACATCAATGCGAGCTGTGGCAAGAAGGTTTGCTGTGTCTGTCAGCGTAGTGTCCAGATGCTGGAGGCGCTACCAGGAGACAGGCCAGTACACCAGGAAACATGGACGGGGCCGTAGGAGGGCAACAACCAGCAGCAGGACCACTACTTCTGCCTTTGTGCAAGGAGGAACAGGAGGAGCACTGCCAAAGCCCTGCAAAATGACCTCCAGCAGGCCACAAATGTGCATGTGTCTGCACAAACGGTTAGAAACCAACTCCATGAGGATGGTCTGAGGGCTCGATGTCCACAGATGGGGGTTGTGCTCACAGCCCAACACCAAGTAGGACGCTTGGCATTTGCCACAGAACACCAGGATTGGCAAATTCGCCACTGGCGCCCTGTGCTCTTCACAGATGAAAGCAGGTTCACACTGAGCACATGTGACAGACGTGACAGAGACTGGAGACATGGTGGAGAGCGATCTGCTGCCTGCAACATCCTTCAGCATGTCCGGTTTGGCAATGGGTCAGTAATGGTGTGGGGTGGCATTTCTTTGGAGGGCCGCACAGCCCACCATGTGCTCACCAGAGGTAGCCTGACTGCCATTAAGTACCGAGATGAGATCCTCAGACCCATTGTGAGACCATATGCTGGTGCTGTAGGCCCTGGGTTCCTCCTAATGCAGGACAATGCCAGACCTCATGTGCCTGGAGTGTGTCAGCAGTTCCTGCAAGATGAAGGCATTGAAGCTATGGACTAGCCCACCCTTTCCCCTGAATCCGAATGAGCTCATCTGGGACATCATGTCTGGCTCCATCCATCAATGTCACGTTACACCACAGACTGTCCAGGAGTTGGCGGTTGCTTTAGTCCAGATCTGGGAGGAGATCCCTCAGGAGACCATCCCCATCAGGAGCATGCCCAGGCGTTGTGCAGTAGGAAGGTCATACAGGCACGTGGAGGCCACACACACAATACTGAGCATCTTTTCCTTGTCATGAGGCATTTCCACTGAAGTTGGATCAGCCTGTAATTTGATTTTCCACTTTGATTTTGAGTATCATTCCAAATCCAGACCTCCATGGGATATTCACTTTGATTTACATTGATATTTGTTATGTTTTATTGTTCTGAACACATTCCACTATGCAATGAATAAAAATTTGCAACTGGAATATTTCATTCAGAGATATCTAGGATGTGGTATTTTAGTGTTCCCTTTATTTTTTTGAGCAGTGTATTACTGTATATTACAATTGGCAACATTTTCTGTTAGCCATTGCCTTGAACCTCCAACAGATTATCACCTAATATCAATAGATATAACCACCTAAAGGAGCCCAAATCATGAGCAAGCCATTAAATAAATAAAAGGAATTTGTCAGCAGATTAATACTGCTAAATTCAGAGCCTGGCTGCAAGATTGCAGCCAGGTATATTTAAAAGATCCAGCCAGGGACTATAGGGAACAATCAAGCTAGTCCGGTTCTGCTTCTTCCTTGGCCGGCTTCTCACAGGACTGCTCTAGATGATTGACAGGTCTCTCACTAAATAAGAGGCCTGACAATCACTTCATGACACTGGGAAAAGCCGGCTAGGAGCAGAGCCCAACAAATCTCATCACTGAGGTGAGAAATATTAGCATTTTCTGCACAATCACCGCTGGAGTTCAGCGCAGCTGACAACCAAGCTCCTGTGGTGACAGCCAGGGCCGAAGCCTGGCTGATTAACCCTCCAGATGCCATGATTAACCCTCCAGCTTGCTGAAAATGTCATCTTGTCCCACAAAAAAACAAGCCGCCATACAGCTCCATCAGTGGAAAAATTCACAAGCTATAGCTCTCAGAATACAGCGATGCGAAAACAATATTTTTTCTAGGAAATTGTTTTTATTGTATAGTAGAGGTAAAACATAAAAAAGACATATACAGTCATGGCTGAAAGTGTTCATGCCATCCTTGAAATAGTTCCAGAAAATATTTTTTCTGCTCTTAGAAAGTTAGTGTAATTACGCAGGTTTTTTATGTGCATGTTTATTTTCTTTGTGTGTATTAGAAAAAACGAGAAAAAAGGCAAATTGGACATAATTTCTCACAAAGCCCCAAAAATGGGTTGGACAAAAATGTTGACATCCTCAACTTAAAATTTGATTGCACACCCTTTGGAATAAATAACTGCAATCAACCTCTTCCTACACCCATCAACAAGGTTCTTACACCTCTCAACTGGAATTTTGAGTAACACTTATTTTGCAAACTGCTCCAGGTCTCTCATATTTGAAGGGTGCCTTCTCCCAAAAGCAATTTTAAGATCTCTCCCCAGGTGTTCAATGGGATTTAGATCTAAACTCATTGCTGGCCACTTCACAACTCTCCAATGCTTTATTTCAACCCATTTCTGGTTGCTTCTTGGAGTATGTTTGGGGTCATTGTCCTGTCGGAAGAAGCAAGAAGCGAAACGTGCATAGTGGTCCCGCTGTCCACATATCAGATAGGTTGGTACTTCCTTACACTTTCATGTCTGATACTTAGGCATTTATATATCCTTGGCTGTCTCTCCTCCTTACTATTTTAGGTCTATTCATGCTAGCTGACAGTCTCCTTTACTTGCGGTCTTCAGACTTCTATTTTATAATTGTGTATATTTTTTCTATGTATACTCTGCATTGTATAATTTTCTGTGACCATTCCCTAGGCACTGTGCACTTTATGGGAGATATTGCATGCTATTACATTTAAGAGATAACTGAGAGAGAGTTGATTATGTTATTGCTATCTTGCCTTTGCCTAAATAATATTAATTGTACCATGACCTTAACTTATACAGTTGTGGCCAAAAGTATTGACACCCCTGCCATTCTGTCAGATAATGCTCAGTTTCTTCCTGAAAATGATTGCAAACACAAATTCTTTGTTATTATTATCTTCATTTAATTTGTCTTAAATGAAAAAACACAAAAAGAATTGTCCTAAAGCCAAATTGGATATAATTCCACACCAAACATAAAAAAGAGGGTGGACAAAAGTATTGGCACTGTTCGAAAAATCATGTGATGCTTCTCTAATTTGTGTAATTAACAGCACCTGTAACTTACCTGTGGCACCTAACAGGTGTTGGCAATAACTAAATCACACTTGCAGCCAGTTGACATGGATTAAAGTTGACTCAACCTCTGTCCTGTGTCCTTGTGTGTACCACATTGAGCATGGAGAAAAGAAAGAAGACCAAAGAACTGTCTGAGGACTTGAGAAACCAAATTGTGAGGAAGCATGAGCAATCTCAAGGCTACAAGTCCATCTCCAAAGACCTGAATGTTCCTGTGTCTACCGTGCGTAGTGTCATCAAGAAGTTTAAAGCCCATGGCACTGTGGCTAACCTCCCTAGATATGGATGGAAAAGAAAAATTGACAGATTTCAACGCAAGATTGTGTGGATGTTGGATAAAGAACCTCGACTAACATCCAAACAAGTTCAAGCTGCCCTGCAGTCCGAGGGTACAACAGTGTCAACCCGTACTATCTGTCGGCGTCTGAATGAAAAGGGACTGTATGGTAGGAGACCCAGGAAGACCCCACTTCTTACCCCGAGACATAAAAAAGCCAGGCTGGAGTTTGCCAAAACTCACCTGAAAAAGCCTAAAACATTTTGGAAGAATGTTCTCTGGTCAGATGAGACAAAAGTAGAGCTTTTTGGGCAAAGGCATCAACATAGAGTTTACAGGAGAAAAAAAGAGGCATTCAAAGAAAAGAACACGGTCCCTACAGTCAAACATGGTGGAGGTTCCCTGATGTTTTGGGGTTGCTTTGCTGCCTCTGGCACTGGACCGCTTGACCGTGTGCATGGCATTAAGAAGTCTGAAGACTACCAACAAATTGTGCAGCATAATGTAGGGCCCAGTGTGAGAAAGCTGGGTCTCCCTCAGAGGTCATGGGTAGTGTTGAGCATTCCGATACCGCAAGTATCGGGTATCGGCCGATACTTGCTGTATCGGAATTCCGATACCGACTTCCGATATTTTTTCAATATCGGAATTCGGCATCGGAATCGGAAGTTCAGTTGATTGACGGCCTGACGTCATCATGATGCGCGGTGTGTGCGCATCATGATGCGCCGTCATTTCGGGCCTTCCGGGGGTCTCTGCCGGCCTGCCGGGGGGCTGTGCCGGCCTGCCGGGGGGCTGTGTGGACTGCCCGGGGTCTGTACCGGCCTGCCGGGGGGCTGTGCCGGCCTGCCGGTGGTCTGTGCACCCTGTGGGGGTCTGTACCGGCCTGCCGGGGGGCTGTGCTGATGTCCGGGGGTCTGTGCAAGCATCGTCCGATGGGACTACAAGTCCCATCGGGCGATGCCTGCTACCATGACAGTGATTGACACATTAGCCAATGATGGGACAGTAGTAGTCCCATCATCCGGCTAATGTGTTAAATGTTAAAAAAAAAAAAAAAATACTACATACATACTACATGCATGCTACATACATACTACATGCTACATACATACTACATATATACTACATACATACTACATACATGCTACATACATACTACATATATACTACATGCATGCTACATACATACTACATGCTACATACATACTACATGCATGCTACATACATACTACATATATACTACATACATACTACATACATGCTACATACATACTGCATGCTACATACATACTACATACATACTACATACATACTACATGCATGCTACATACATACTACATATATACTACATGCATGCTACATACATACTACATGCTACATACATACTACATATATACTACATACATACTACATACATACTACATACATACTACATGCATGCTACATACATACTACATGCATGCTACATGCATGCTACATACATACTACATGCTACATACATACCACATACATACTACATACATACTACATACTACATATATACTACATGCATGCTACATACATACTACATGCTACATACATACCACATACATACTACATACATACTACATATATACTACATACATACTACATACATGCTACATACATACTACATATATACTACATGCATGCTACATACATACTACATGCTACATACATACTACATGCATGCTACATACATACTACATATATACTACATACATACTACATACATGCTACATACATACTGCATGCTACATACATACTACATACATACTACATACATACTACATGCATGCTACATACATACTACATATATACTACATGCATGCTACATACATACTACATGCTACATACATACTACATATATACTACATACATACTACATACATGCTACATACATACTGCATGCTACATACATACTACATACATACTACATACATACTACATACATACTACATGCATGCTACATACATACTACATGCATGCTACATGCATACTACATACATACTACATGCTACATACATACCACATACATACTACATACATACTACATACTACATATATACTACATGCATGCTACATACATACTACATGCTACATACATACCACATACATACTACATACATACTACATACATACTACATGCTACATACATACTACATATATACTACATGCATGCTACATACATACTACATGCTACATACATACCACATACATACTACATACATACTACATACATACTACATGCTACATACATACTACATATATACTACATGCATGCTACATACATACTACATGCTACATACATACCACATACATACTACATACATGCTACATATATACTACATGCATGCTACATACATACTACATATATACTACATGCATGCTACATACATACTACATGCTACATGCATGCTACATACATACTACATACATACTACATGCTACATACATACCACATATATACTACATACATACAATACATTCATACAATACATACATAGACATACAGTACATATAACATAGAGTAACATACTTACCAATACTTGTCACATTGTTCCCCGAAGCCATTGTCTTTTATGGAATAAATATTAACATAACAAACCACAAAAATACTCACCCACGATCCGAAGCAGTCCACGAGTGTGTCCCACGACGATCTTGGGTAGAGAACTGCAGCATCAGATGATGCTGCCGTTCTCTACGGGCTGCAGGAATCCAATGACGGAAGGTAGGTATCCTTCCGCACTGTATTCCTCCGCCACTTAAAAAAAAAAAAGTCCCTAGTCTCACTTTATGCCATTGCTGATTTCCCACACAGCAATGGCATAAAGTGAGACTAGGGACTTTTTTTTTTTTTAAGTGGCGGAGGAATACAGTGCGGAAGGATACCTACCTTCCGTCATTGGATTCCTGCAGCCCGTAGAGAACGGCAGCAACAGCTGATGCTGCAGTTCTCTACCCAAGATCGTCGTGGGACACACTCGTGGACTGCTTCGGATCGTGGGTGAGTATTTTTGTGGTTTGTTATGTTAATATTTATTCCGGAAAAGACAATGGCTTCGGGGAACAATGTGACAAGTATTGGTAAGTATGTTACTCTATGTTATATGTACTGTATGTCTATGTATGTATTGTATGAATGTATTGTATGTATGTAGTATATATGTGGTATGTATGTAGCATGTAGTATGTATGTAGTATGTATGTAGCATGCATGTAGCATGCAGTATGTATGTAGCATGCATGTAGTATATATGTAGTATGTATGTGGTATGTATGTAGCATGTAGTATGTATGTAGCATGCATGTAGTATGTATGTAGCATGCATGTAGTATATATGTAGTATGTATGTAGCATGTAGTATGTAGCATGCATGTAGTATATATGTAGTATGTATGTAGCATGTAGTATGTATGTAGCATGCATGTAGTATATATGTAGTATGTATGTAGCATGTAGTATGTATGTAGCATGTAGTATGTATGTAGCATGCATGTAGTATGTATATGGTATGTATGTAGCATGTAGTATGTATGTAGCATGCATGTAGTATATATGTGTTATGTATGTGGTATGTATGTAGCATGCATGTAGCATGCATGTAGTATGTATGTAGTATGTATGTAGTATATATGTAGTATGTATGTAGCATGTAGTATGTATGTAGTATGTATGTAGCATGCATGTAGCATGCAGTATGTATGTAGCATGCATGTAGTATATATGTAGTATGTATGTAGCATGTAGTATGTAGCATGCATGTAGTATATATGTAGTATGTAGCATGTAGTATGTATGTAGCATGCATGTAGTATATATGTGTTATGTATGTAGCATGTAGCATGCATGTAGCATGCATGTAGTATGTATGTAGTATATATGTGGTATGTATGTAGCATGCAGTATGTATGTAGCATGCATGTAGTATATATGTAGTATGTATGTTGCATGTAGTATTTATGTAGTATGAATGTAGCATGTATGTAGTATGTAGTATGAATGTAGCATGTATGTAGTATGCATGTTGTATGTATGTAGCATGTAATTTTTTTTTTTTTTTTTTTTTTTTTACATTTAACACATTAGCCGGATGATGGGACTACTACTGTCCCATCATTGGCTAATGTGTCAATCACTGTCATGGTAGCAGGCATCGCCCGATGGGACTTGTAGTCCCATCGGACGATGCCTGCACAGACCCCCGGAGCCTGCACAGACCACCGGCAGGCCGGCACAGCCCCCCGGCAGGCCGGCACAGCCCCCCGGAGCCTGCACAGCCCCCCGGCAGGCCGGCACAGCCCCCCGGCAGGCCGGCACAGCCCCCCGGAGCCTGCACAGACCACCGGCAGGCCGGCACAGACCACCGGAGCCTGCACAGACCCCCTGGCAGGCCGGCACAGCCCCCCGAAAGGCCCGTACAGACCCCAGAGAGGCTGTACAAGGGCAGGAAAGGGTTTTTCTTATTCCGATACCGGAAGTCCCATAGACTTGAATGGGACTTCTGGTATCGTAATCGGCGATACCGATACTTTTTTTAAAGATCGGCCGATACCATCCGATACGATACTTTGAAGTATCGGACGGTATCGCTCAACTCTAGTCATGGGTCTTCCTGCAGGACAATGACCCAAAACACACTTCAAAAAGCACTAGAAAATGGTTTGAGAGAAAGCACTGGAGACTTCTAAGGTGGCCAGCAATGAGTCCAGACCTGAATCCCAAAGAACACCTGTGGAGAGATCTAAAAATGGCTGTTTGGAGAAGGCACCTTTCAAATATCAGCGACCTGGAGCAGTTTGCCAAAGAAGAATGGTCTAAAATTCCAGCAGAGCATTGTAAGAAACTCATTGATGGTTACCGGAAGCGGTTGGTCGCCAATACTTTTGTCTGGCCCATTTTTGGAGTTTTGTGTGAAATGATCAATGTTTTGTTTTTTGCTTCATTCTCTTTTGTGTTTTTTTCATTTAAGACAAATTAAATGAAGATAATAATACCAAAGAATTTGTGATTGCATTCATTTTCAGGAAGAAACTGAGTATTATCAAACAGAATTGCAGGGGTGTCAATACTTTTGGCCACAACTGTATGTGGTAATGGGATGTCGCTGATTCCCTTATTTTGTATTTATCCACATTTCTTTTTCTCTACATATTGTATTTTATCCTATTGAGTATAATAAAAATCTTATATTTTATTTACTGCTCTTGATTCCATTTTTTCTTTGGTCTGAATATAGCTCTAATGGATGCGCATTACTATTGATAGCCGCTTTATGGTATTTATCCACCATCTAGACCAGTGTTCCCCAACTCCAGTCCTCAAGAGCCACCAACAGATCTTGTTTTCAGTGTTTCCTTAGTATTGCACAGGTGATGGAATTATTGTCTGTGCAGGTACTCCAGTTATCAGCTAGACAATGCTAAGGAAATCCTGAAAACATGACCTGTTGGTGGCTCTTGAGGACCTAAGTTGGGGAACACTGATCTAGACTATCCTGCATTGCAATCTTTTATCAATTCTTTTCCTGCTCTCCACGTCCAGGGAGATTAGCTACAGTGCCATGGGTTGTAAATTTCTTGATTATGTTGCGCACCATGGACAAAGGAATATCAAGATCTCTGGAGATGGACCTTCAGATTGTTGATATTTTTCAACATTTTTTGGTTCTCAAGTCCTCAGGCAGTTCTCTTCGCTTCGTTCTGTTCTCCCTGCTTAATTTGGCACACCCAGACACACAATGCAAAGATTGAGTCAACTGCTCCCATTTTTATCTGGTTTCATGTGTAATTTTAATATTATTCACACCTGTTTCTTCCCACAGGTGAGTTTGAACAAACATCACATGCTTGTCCAGCCCATTTTTGATGTTTTGTGTGAAATTATGTCCAATTTGCTTTTTTTTCTCTTTTTTTTTCTGTCGTTCCAATGCACACAAAGTAAATACAAATGTGTATAACAAACCATGTGTAATTGCAATAATTTTCTGGGAGAAATACTTCATATTCTGGAACAATTTTAAGAGTGTAAGCACTTTCGGCCATGACTGTATGTGGTATCATTGTAATTGTACTGACCCAAACAATAAAGCTCCCTTATCACATGAGGAACGGTGTAAAAAATAAATAACACCAATTCCTGACCTGCTGTTGATTTGTTTATTGAGCCTTCCAAAGATCGCAGTAAGGCTCAGCTCACAATTATCCTTCACTTTACACTGAGCACTTACACTTGGGTTTCTGTGTAATTCTCTGAAATATGTCAGTCAGACGGCACCTCCAGCAGACGATGCCTTATGCCGAGACAATGTCATGTCGGACGCTGTTCACACCACAGCATCCGGCAGGCAGAGGTAGTTCCACCTCCAGCCACTATAGCCTCAGTGGCGCCGGTTTGATCTTCAGGCTCTCGGGGGTTAATCCTGCTGGAGACCAGGTTGGAAGGTTAGTCACGCCCACGGTCTTTAAATAGTCATACTGGCATATGGGCGTCGCCGATTATAGCTTGTGTTTCATACCAAGTGGTTCCGGTCTGGAGTGGAGGTGTTCAAGAGAGAGAGATTCATATCTGGTGTCGTATGATCCGTCGTTATCCTTTCTCCTTCCCATATTTGTGTTTAGTTGTGCCCTGTTCACATTACTGTTTATTCCTGTGTGTGTGCGGCGCAGTGCAGTTTAAGTTCTCCCTGTCTGTCATTATTTGTGTGGGAGCTTTGGTGGTGTGACTCCTCACTGGGTGGAGGGTGGAGGGTTAAGTGCAGGGCTGAGCAGGAGATAAGGAAAGGTCGGAGGCTCAGGCATTTGCACCTTCAGCAAAAACCCTGGGTTGAGGGTCAGACAGGGTTTCCCCTAGTAAAAGGGACACCACAGGGGCCCCGGGTATTTCAGCCTTAGTTGAACTAAGCCCCCGTGACATTATAATCGGCCCACATTTTTTCAGGAGTCCATGGATCCATTAGATTCCATAACCCGCCAGTTGGCGGCGCTGTCCATACAGGTCTCCGAGTTGAAAGGGGCAGTTCAGCAGCAGGGCCTGGTAGTAGCAAAGGTGCAAACTGCATCTGCAGGTATCGGTGCAGAGCCGAAGTTTCCGCTGCCAGAACGATTTTCAGGCGATCGCAGCAAATTTGTCGTATTTCGGGAGGCCTGCAAATTATACTTCCGCATGCGGCCAATATCCTCAGGTAATGAGGCCCAGCGAGTAGGGCTGGTGTTGTCATTACTGAGTGGTGACCCCCAAGCATGGGCATTTTCCTTACCAGCTGACTCTGCTACATTTCATTCGGTCGATAATGTTTTTTCTGCCCTCGGGCTCATTTACGATGACCCTGACCGACTGGCTCTAGCGGAATCTAAAATCCGCGCCCTCCGCCAGGGGGAGCGCTTGGCAGAAGACTATTGTTCGGAATTTCGCCGCTGGGCTGTAGACACACAGTGGAATGACCCAGCACTGCGGAGCCAGTTTATTCATGGGGTATCAGGGAGGGTGAAACAAGCCCTCCTGATGTATGAGACTCCGGCATCATTGGAGTCTGCCATGAGTTTGGTGATACGTATTGATCGCCGTTTTCGTCAGGGGGCACAGGAGACGCTACCTCTGGGGGAAAACAGAGGTGCAGGTGTGGTTGAAGTAGATGAGTCCCCTGAACCTATGCAGATTGCTGGCGTGGCACAGGTTCAGCCTCGCGCTCCGGGATTCCGGAAGCCCGGAGCATGTTTCTACTGTGGTAAAGGAGGTCATTATGTTAACGTTTGCCCGGTACTACCTAAGAGGGTCACACCGGCGGAAAACTGTTAAGCTCAGAGGGTATGGAGGAGACCCAACTGAGCGTATGCATATCCTCCATGATGGTATCTCAATGTATGCTCCCTGCCAAGGTTATTATCGCCGGCAGAGAGCTACCTATATCAGTGTTTGTGGATAGCGGTTCCGCCACCAATCTCATAGATGAGGAGTTTGCACACACCGCCGGGTTTAAGATCGAAAAACTTCCTCACCCCATACAGGTGGTGACCATTAATGCTGTTCCCCTCCCTCAAGGGGAGATTACTGAGTTTGTGGCAGAGGTGAAACTCCACATTGGGGTCCTACATTCTGAGTCGGTTACATGTAGGGTCCTCCGTAATCTCCCAGCTCAAATGGTCCTGGGTTTTCCATGGCTGTCCAGGCACAACCCGGTAATTGATTGGAAAACTCAGGACATAGTACAATGGAGTGGTTTCTGCCAAGACAATTGCTTGGCCATATGTGTGTCCGCCGTGACGCCCAGCCTGCCGGAGGCTTTGCAGGATTTCGCGGATGTTTTCTCTGAGAAGGGTTGCTCAGAACTGCCTCCACATAGAGCCTATGACTGTGCTATTAGGTTAAAACCCGGGGCCAAATTACCTAAGGCCAGGATGTTTAATATTTCTGGTCCTGAGAGACAAGCTCTGAAAGACTACATCGCGGAGAGTCTGAGCAAAGGTCACATCCGGCCTTCGTCCTCGCCTGTAGCCGCGGGGTTTTTCTTCATTAAGAAGAAAGATGGGGGGTTACGCCCGTGTCTGGATTTCCGAGAGTTAAACCAGATTACGATCCGTGATCCCTACCCAATGCCGTTGATCCCGGATTTGTTCAACCAGGTAGCGGGGGCGAAATGGTTTTCCAAGCTGGACCTCAGGGGGGCGTATAACCTCATAAGGGTCCGTCAGGGGGATGAGTGGAAGACGGCGTTTAACACTCCTGAGGGTCATTTTGAGAGTCTGGTTATGCCGTTTGGGTTGACCACCGCGCCTGCCGTTTTCCAACATTTTATTAATGATGTATTTGCTCATGTCCTGGGGAGATTTGTGATTGTATACCTGGATGATATCCTCATTTATTCTAGCGATCGGGACACTCATTTGGAGCATGTTAGGCAGGTGTTACAGTTGCTCCGGGAGAACCAGCTCTATGCTAAGCTGGAAAAATGTTTATTTTTTGTCCAGGAGTTGCCCTTTTTGGGATATATTGTGTCCGCAGCCGGTTTTAAAATGGACACCGCTAAGGTGCAAGCGGTGTTGCAATGGGAGAGGCCGGAGAGTCTGAAAGCACTCCAGCGGTTCCTTGGGTTTGCGAATTATTATAGGAAATTTATAAAACACTTTTCGACTGTCGCCAAACCGCTCACGGACATGACAAAAAAGGGTGCCGATCTGGCGAACTGGCCTGAGGTGGCTATACGTGCATTTGAGCGTCTGAAGAATAGTTTTGCTTCAGCCCCCATTCTGGTGCAACCAGACGTGTCTAAACCTTTTGTGGTAGAGGTTGATGCGTCGGAGGTGGGAGTGGGGGCAGTACTGTCTCAAGGCTCGTCCTTGAGCGAGATGCATCCATGCGCCTACTTCTCCAAGAAGCTGTCGCCGGCCGAACGGAATTATGATATCGGCAACAGGGAGTTGTTGGCCATCAAACTGGCTTTTGAGGAATGGCGACACTTCTTGGAGGGGGCGGCTCACCAGGTCACAGTTATCACCGACCATAAGAATCTGCTCTATCTGGAGTCGGCCAAGCGTCTGTCTCCTAGGCAGGCTCGCTGGGCATTGTTTTTTACTCGTTTCAATTTTCTTGTGACGTACCGTCCCGGGGCTAAAAACACCAAGGCGGATGCTTTGTCTAGGTGTTTTCCGGGGGGAGAACCGCGGGAAGAGCCGGTACCCATCCTCCAGAAAGGGGTAGTGGTCTCGG
This sequence comes from Dendrobates tinctorius, assembly GCF_039654945.1. Lineage (NCBI taxonomy): Eukaryota > Metazoa > Chordata > Amphibia > Anura > Dendrobatidae > Dendrobates > Dendrobates tinctorius. Next base: position 29,459,448 of record NW_027361690.1, read on the forward strand.
CTCTCACGACTGAGGTAGAGGCGGAGATTGCCGAGGCCCAAGAGGAGGTACCACCAGGACATCCCGCCAACAAATCATTTGTACCCCTGCATCTTCGGCCTAAGGTGTTGAAGGAACACCACGATTCGGTACTGGCTGGTCACCCAGGGGTGAAGGGCACCTTAGAGCTGGTATCGCGTCGTTTCTGGTGGCCCAAAATCCGGCAGGACGTGGTCTCGTACGTGGCAGCTTGCATCACGTGCGCTAGGGCTAAGTCACCCCGAACCCGTCCTGCTGGCACGCTACAGCCTCTGGGGGTACCCAATAGGCCATGGACAGAAATCTCCATGGATTTTATCACTGACTTGCCAGCCTCGGCAGGGAACACGGTCATCCTGGTGGTGGTTGACCGTTTTTCAAAGATGGCGCATTTTGTGGCGTTGTCCTCTTTGCCCAATGCTAAGACGTTGGCTCAGGTATTTGTGAAGGAGGTGGTCAGACTCCACGGAGTACCGTCTGACATAGTATCTGATAGGGGTACGCAATTTGTGGCGAGGTTTTGGAAAGCTTTTTGCTCAAGGTTGGGGATCAAGTTGTCACATTCATCGGCGTTTCATCCACAGTCTAATGGACAAACTGAGCGCATGAACCAAAATCTAGAACAGTATTTACGATGCTTTGTGTCCGACAACCAGGAGGAGTGGTCTACTTTCCTTCCTCTGGCCGAATTCGCATTAAATAATCACCGCCAAGAGTCATCAGGAGAGTCTCCATTCTTTTGTGTGTACGGTCAACATCCTCAGTTTTGTACCTTACGTCAGGGTGACTCCGGGGGTGTCCCGGAGGAGGATCAGCTAGGAGCCCAATTGTCATCAGTCTGGAGGCGGGTGAAACAGCGTTTGTTGAGCATGAGTGCCAGGTACAAACGGGTGGCTGACAGTAGACGCGTGCCAGGTCCGGACCTGTGTGTGGGTGAATGGGTGTGGTTAGCTACGAAGAACATAAAACTCAAAATCCCATCTTTAAAACTGGGTCCAAGGTTTATTGGGCCTTTTAGGATTTCTGCCATCATTAACCCAGTGGCTTATCGGTTGGAACTTCCTGCGGTGTACAGAATACATAACGTTTTTCACAGGGCTTTATTGAAAAAGGTGGTAGGCTTGGTGGACACGACGCCGATGCCACCTCCAGTCATGGTGGATGGCGAGTTAGAGTTCGAGGTCACCAAGGTAGTGGACTCTCGAGTAGTACGCCGTACTCTTCAGTATTTGGTGCACTGGCGGGGGTATGGTCCAGAGGAGAGGTCTTGGGTTCCAGCCTCAGACATACATGCGGATCGGCTGGTCAGTTCTTTTCACCGTCGTCATCCGGACAAGCCGGGTCCTATGAGTCTTGAGGGCCCTGGGGTCCCTCGTAGAAGACGGGGTACTGTCATGTCGGACGCTGTTCACACCACAGCATCCGGCAGGCAGAGGTAGTTCCACCTCCAGCCACTATAGCCTCAGTGGCGCCGGTTTGATCTTCAGGCTCTCGGGGGTTAATCCTGCTGGAGACCAGGTTGGAAGGTTAGTCACGCCCACGGTCTTTAAATAGTCATACTGGCATATGGGCGTTGCCGATTATAGCTTGTGTTTCATACCAAGTGGTTCCGGTCTGGAGTGGAGGTGTTCAAGAGAGAGAGATTCATATCTGGTGTCGTATGATCCGTCGTTATCCTTTCTCCTTCCCATATTTGTGTTTAGTTGTGCCCTGTTCACATTACTGTTTATTCCTGTGTGTGTGCGGCGCAGTGCAGTTTAAGTTCTCCGTCTGTCATTATTTGTGTGGGAGCTTTGGTGGTGTGACTCCTCACTGGGTGGAGGGTTAAGTGCAGGGCTGAGCAGGAGATAAGGAAAGGTCGGAGGCTCAGGCATTTGCACCTTCAGCAAAAACCCTGGGTTGAGGGTCAGACAGGGTTTCCCCTAGTAAAAGGGACACCACAGGGGCCCCGGGTATTTCAGCCTTAGTTGAACTAAGCCCCCGTGACAGACAAATGGAGACACTGTAGACACCTTCTAGCCTATGATCCAGCCGTGACTGTCCTTTTAAGTGAGCATAAAAGCATGGTTCGCCACAGTTTTGTACACCTCTTAAAAGCCGGATACTGCTAAACAGAAGCCACACAGAGTCCAGAGTATCTCAGCTGCCACATTAGTGAATGGATCCATGAGGGTTTCATCCAAATTATGTTTTTGGTAGATTTAGATAGAAACCGATATGTAAGTGCTCAGCGTAGAGCATAGGCTGTATGTGAACTCATCCAAAATCTTATGTACCCCAAAATGCCACAAATAAAAATTTCTACTCAATCCACAAAAAACATGTCCCCACTCTGGTCCATCATCTGTTAACAGAAATATAAAGGGCTTCCACGTTACTGGTAGCACAAAGGCTCTGGAAAAGTGAAATTACTCCTCCAAAACAAAAATCCAGCGAAATCTGTGCTTCTAATTCCAAAAAACACCTCTTCCTGAGCCCAACAGTGTGCCTAAACCACACAAAATCCACATGTTTGGCATTAACATAGTGAGCAGAGCTCAGTCAATTTACGTGGTGCCCAGAAGTACAAGCCAGGCACAATGTACTGGCACTATAATGTATGGGCACTGTTATGTACTGGCATTATAGTGGCAGATTTGCATTTTCACTCAGCAACATCCACTGCTGCTTGTTTTTTTTTGAAAACTCCCATAGAGTCAAGCTGTACAGTTTTTGCAGAGTCATTTTCCATCTCCAGAGTTATTTGTCATGTCACTTCCTTCTGTAGTGTGTAAGCTTTTATGGCCAGCATGTTCCTCTCTCTCTCTCTCTCTCCTGTAGAGTGTAAGTGGTTATGATCAGCAGGTCTTCTCTCTGTATCTCTTTCTAACTAAAGTAGCATGTAAGCTTCTATGGTCAGCAGGGTCCTGTCTCTCTATCTGTCACCTGAAAAGTGTAGACTATGGTCAGTAGGATCCTTTCTCTCTCTTGCCTATAAAGTGTAAACTTTAATGGTCAGTGTAATGAGTTCATTTTCCCCTTCACCATTGAGGTCTGATGAACTCCCTCTTCTGGTGAAGGAAGGTAGTGAGGCTGATTACCAAGCACCTGAGCTGGTAGAGGATGACTGGGCGATGGGGATTTCTGACTGGATATAAGGCAGCCGACGCCCTTCTGCCTAGCTGGTGATTTCTCTGAGGGATTCTAGGAGACCAGTCTGATTCCTGCTCCTCAAAAGCTAAGTTTTCTGCTTTGCCTTTTTGCATTTGTGTTTTGGTTTTATTTTGCCTTGCTTTTCTGGATTCTGCCATTCCCTGCTGGGATGAGCTGAATTCCTTTTTGCCTTTTTTCTCTGTCTTCAGAAAATACCTGAGTACTGACATAGTCTTTTTGAAGCCTAGCGTCTTCAGGGCCTTTTTCCCTGTCAGTCTGTTGGCTCTTATTTTGATAGGGTTTTTCGCGGATTGCAGACAGCAGCTTTCCTATCCTGTCCTATCTAGTTAGCTTGGGCCCCATCATTTGCTCAGTCTATCTTTCTATCTGTGTTAGTGTTTTTTCTTCTTGCTTCACCGTCATTATATGTTGGGGGCTGCCTATTGCTTTGGGGTCTGCTCTGGGGCAGTTTAGATTTCCCTTTCTGTCTTTAGGCTAGGCAGTTCTCCGGCTGTGATCGAGGGGTCTAGGGCACCATAGGAACCCCCCATGGCTACTGCTAGTTGTGGTTGATAGGTTCAGGGGTCTGCAATCCGATAGCTGCCAACTTCTCTGGTTTTCTGGACTTAGCTAGCATTTCTGTTTTTGCCTCCTACGGTGACTCATTCATAACAGGTCAGCAGGGTTCTCTCTCTCTTCTGCCCGACGTGTATGTTATGAGCAATTACAAGCTTTCCAGTATTGAAATCTGCACTAATTTATTCAACGCAAATCAAAATTTGGGGAAAAATTTGGTGAACTCGGCGAATCCATATTTCAAAAGATCTGCTCATTTCAAGTCAGTAGGATCAACCCTTCTAAGACATCTATATAGACACGAAGTTCATAGAAAGTTGAATAAATGATACCTTGATGTCTGCAATCCGATATCTTATTCCAGAGAAATTTATTATTTTCTTAGTATGTAAATGAGCTGTTAATATCTCTGAGCTGGAAACAGATCTTCCTGAGGATCTGCCTCCGGGATTATTTTACATGAAAGTGGGCATTACCAATGTGAGACATGTAATGACTGTCTGCTTTCTTGATCTAAATGTCTCACACTGAATTTGTTCTGAAAGAAACATAAGATCACAGATATCAAGATATCATTGTATCCAGCTTCCTATGACCTACACGACCATATTGATGGTTTAGGATGGTTGATCCTACTGAAAGACTCCCTTTAATATCATTATCTACCTGCAGTTGGCACTAAATGCTTCGTTGTTTAGGCGCTGAACATAGGTCTCAGGGGATATCACTACATATATGTTTAATTGCATAACTGAGCTAAGATTTTTCACGAGCCACATGTGAACAGTGCTATCTTCCTATATCATATTAGCTGTACGCTGACAAATGACAGTTTAACAAGTAACATATGCTGCAATTTCATGCTAACAAGTATTAATACTATGTAACTTAGTTGATCATTTGTCTTCTTTGTATAATGAAATCAAAGGGAACATGGTATGATTAATAGATTTCTAACTCTTAGATATCCATATTGACTACAGAAATGGGATATTTTGCATAGCTCATGTCAAACTTCTTATCAGCCTGTCAATTGGTTCTTTTGATGTCATCCAATCAGAATCAGGTTTTTGTAAGCGCTAAGAGAAAGATGAAAAAGCTTTTTGTGTCCCTCCTTGGAGAATGTCGATGTACTAATTGTAAGTGCGGAATATAATATTAGAAAAAATGAAATAATGTTGGAATTCCTTCCCTATACTAATACAGGAAAGATCGTGAAAACAAGCCACTATGTATGGACAATCCAATTATATAAAAACAATAGGACTAAAATTGTATATAAAAAATATATAATCTTTAATAAATCAGATTTAGGCAATCATAGAATTGTGCAAAAGACAAGTGCCAAGGACATACCAAACATTAATATAGAAGCATATATATATATATATACAAAAATTTATGAGATCTGTCAGATAAGTAATATATAACAATATGGTACATTAATAATCTATCTCAGCATCACACACATATATACCTAAAGAATGTGCATAAGCTATAAACGATAGTGTATATAAACATCAAAATCAATCCATTATCGTATATCACAAAAAGTGAATCTACCCACAATTGGGTTGTAAAAAATAAAATAGATCCATATCAATAACGTGCCATAGTGATAAGATCACATAACAAAGTGTGTAACCATTTAAGTGATACTCACTAATGTGTGAGCCGATGAAAATATATATTACGTACCCGTGATATACTGACAGCCTCAAAGTGATGCCCGGCACTCCCCGATGCGCGTTTTGGAACTGGCGTCCTTCGACAAGGACGCCAGTTCCGAAACGCGCGTCGGGGAGTGCCGGGCATCACTTTGAGGCTGTCAGTATATCACGGGTACGTAATATATATTTTCATCGGCTCACACATTAGTGAGTATCACTTAAATGGTTACACACTTTGTTATGTGATCTTATCACTATGGCACGTTATTGATATGGATCTATTTTATTTTTTACAACCCAATTGTGGGTAGATTCACTTTTTGTGATATACGATAATGGATTGATTTTGATGTTTATATACACTATCGTTTATAGCTTATGCACATTCTTTAGGTATATATGTGTGTGATGCTGAGATAGATTATTAATGTACCATATTGTTATATATTACTTACTGACAGATCTCATAAATTTTTGTATATATATATATATGCTTCTATATTAATGTTTGGTATGTCCTTGGCACTTGTCTTTTGCACAATTCTATGATTGCCTAAATCTGATTTATTAAAGATTATATATTTTTTATATACAATTTTAGTCCTATTGTTTTTATATAATTGGATTGTCCATACATAGTGGCTTGTTTTCACGATAGAATCGAATGGTCTCCATTCAAATTTGTGACATTAAGGAGGATTGGTTGGTTTCAAGAATTTGAATATATGCACTATTTGATTTAATTTATTTGATTCATTACATGAAGATTGGTGCAATTTTAATATTTTTTTATATATTTCTTTTATTTTGTTATCATTTTCCTTCTGTTGTGTCTATTTTGTTACTAATACAGGAAAGATGTATATCTTTGTACCGTGTTAGCCAGTAGATAGAAAAATATTCAGAATTGAGAGTCCTCAGTGGTTGATACCTTTTAATGGCTAACTGAAAAGATGGTAACACATTGCAAGCTTTAGAGACCACTCAGATCTCTTCATTAGGCAGAGATAGATGTTGTATGAGTCTTTGCCTGATGAAGAGATCTGAGTAGTCTCGAAAGCTTGCAATGTGTCACCATCTTTTCAGTTAGCCATTAAAAGGTATCAACCACTAAGGACTCTCAATTCTGAATATTTTTCCCTATACTAGTAATGTATCAGCAGAGAACTAGTAGCAAAGAATATTAAAATACATCTCACTGCATAGTGGCGTTTTTAGAAAGCGAATGGCTTATTTTGACCTCTTTTTTTGTAAATGTCAAATACTTCTAACAGAATTTGATACATTTATTATATAGCGGCTTCAGAAGACATTTTTATTAGATGACTTGAAATAAGAAATAACAGTATGTTTATGAGTATTTAAGCTTATTAAAACCAGATGTACAAGCTATACTTTTTATGATATGAAGCACCATCCAAGATACATTTTTTGCACATAATTGGTGAATGGCACTTATTAAACTCTTTAAACTTTTTACAAGTATCAGTAATATTATAGTGGATAGTCTACTCTTTTGCATTATCAGATTATAGGAAAAGATTAAGCAAATAATGGAACTTGGCTACCTATGCAGGTAATATTGCAGCAGAGCTGGTGAGCGCAGTGCTTTACTACATGGCCATCACTGACATCAGTGCTGCAGACAAACAGAGACCAGTCCAGCACTGGACCCAGAGAGGGGAATTAAAGCATTGCTTGCTTTTTTTTTACACTGAACTGCGCTGGGGGCAATAGTTTACAGAAAACAGAGAACTCATGTAGGAGGCAAATCACATTCAACTAAAGATCTTCTTTATAGACATAAACAAACTTTCCGTTTTTCTAAGGCAGCAATTATGTATAGGATCTAGTTACATAAAAGGTGTAAAATATCCCATATTATAACCCATCAATAATCTAGAAAAGGGCTCTGTTATAAATTACTGTGCCACCAAAAGAATAGCACCACAACTCTATCATGGCACCCCTTGAGAAAGCAATTGGCGGAACACGTATCAGGAATGTGTTCAGGACTTTGCATTAATCACAACATGGGTAATCACTATTAAATTTTCCTCATATATTTGATATCAATACTTCCAACTTTGTATGTCTAAGTTAATTGGCATTCTATATTATACATTTGAACACTATTATCTATGATTTATATGTTTTTGTAGATACTATTTCCCATTGTGTATCTCATTGGAGTTCCTACTGTTTGGTCCTCCCTCTTTACTTGATCTTTTTGAACGCTTCTTGAAGAAATTATGTATTTATTTTAATAGTTATCAATAAAACACATTTTTAAATAACTATATCAACTACTACCTCAAAAGGCACAAGCTGAAGGTCTTACAATGGTCCTCACAGTCCCCTGATCTGAACATCATTGAAAATCTGTGGCTAGACCTCAAAATAGCAGTGCATGCAAGGTGACTACAGAACTCAAAGAATTTTCCAAGGAAGAATGGATGAAAATCCCTCAAACAAGAATGGAAAGACTCTTGACTGGCTGCAAAACGTGTTTACAAGCTCTGATACTTTCAAAAGAGGGGGCTACTAGGTACTAGCCATGCAGGGTGCCCAAACTTTTGTATAGGCCCATTTTCTTTTTTGTAATTTTTAAACTGTAAAAAAATGGCATATATATTTTTTTTTTTTGCCTAATACAGAAAGGAATTGTGTCATCTTTAACTTTAGGCCTTTTAGAGATCATTTCATCTTCAACTTGATTATCTGTTCACAATAACAGTACTATTGATGAGGGGTGCCAAAACTTTTACATGCCACTGTAGCTCCTACCATATAACTCATATCTCAATTAACATACCAAAACATAGAATACATAGAGCATTCTCATAATTGGCCAAATGGCCTTTATATAAACACAGTCTTTACCCATGAAGTGTGGAGTATAACATCAAGTCAACTGCTGCCCTGACAGGTGTTTCACATAAATCTCAATTTCTCAAGGGGTTTGAAAAAGCGGACGTTAGCTAAACGTGCATCGAGGTGGCGGGGTTACACTCGCCTTTCCCGAATCATGACTAAGGACTGTTTATCCATAGTCATGATTCGGGAAAGGTGAGAGTAAGCCTGCCACCTCGATGCACGTTTAGCTAACGTCTGCTTTTTCAAACCCATTTTACACTAAAAAGGCCATATGGCCAATAATGAGAATGCACTGGCCCTTTTTTTAGTCCTGACTGTATATTTTATGTTGTGGTATATTACTTGTGATAGGAGTTATATAATGCACTAGCACTTTGGACTATATCATATTCATATATATGTAATAATGCATTTGATTTATAATATAGCCAAAATAAGGAGTAGAACAGTCAGAAGAGATGTATAATAGAAACAAATGCACCACTTCTGCATTGAAAAACTCACCAAATACTGCACATGTGCACGTGGCCTTAGGTTCATATTGCAACACAGCTTTGTATTTGAGGCCCTCTATATAATTACTTGCACTATTGCTTTTAATAATTCTCTTTTCTTTGGTGGTACAATGTTATGTGTAATGTATAGGTAGTTTTAAGGAACAATAAACCTAGAATTGAATTAAACAGTCTATTAGTCTGTAGTTTTTTCACAATATCCCTGAAACATAGTCCAGCAGAGAACAGATGGTGTTTTGTATTTTATTCTGGTTAATGGTTGAGAGCTGGATCTCAATGGGGCATGGCTTAACAAGCTTTGCGTCATACAGCAGACAAGACTGAAGGGGGCGCTCCTGCTGCAGGTAGTAATCTTGCAAGGAAAATTTGTAGAAGGAAGGGTGTAGCTGAGATATGGAGAGATTATTTCTCTAATTGAGGAATTGATATTTGACATTTTTTAAGATTTTTTTATGCATTCTGAGCCCTAGGACATACGTCCAGGAAAGCATAGTGTCATGTCGGACGCTGTTCACACCACAGCATCCGGCAGGCAGAGGTAGTTCCACCTCCAGCCACTATAGCCTCAGTGGCGCCGGCCTGATCTTCAGGCTCTCGGGGGTTAATCCTGCTGGAGACCAGGTTGGATGGTTAGTCACGCCCACGGTCTTTAAATAGTCATGCTGGCCTATGGGCGTCGCCGATTATAGCTTGTGTTTCATACCAAGTGGTTCCGGTCTGGAGTGGAGGTGTTCAAGAGAGAGAGATTCATATCTGGTGTCGTATGATCCGTCGTTATCCTTTCTCCTTCCCATATTTGTGTTTAGTTGTGCCCTGTTCACATTACTGTTTATTCCTGTGTGTGTGCGGCGCAGTGCAGTTTAAGTTCTCCCTGTCTGTCATTATTTGTGTGGGAGCTTTGGTGGTGACTTCTCACTGGGTGGAGGGTGGAGGGTTAAGTGCAGGGCTGAGCAGGAGATAAGGAAAGGTCGGAGGCTCAGGCATTTGCACCTTCAGCAAAAACCCTGGGTTGAGGGTCAGACAGGGTTTCCCCTAGTAAAGGGACACCACAGGGGCCCCGGGTATTTCAGCCTTAGTTGAACTAAGCCCCCGTGACATTATAATCGGCCCACATTTTTTCAGTTGTCCATGGATCCATTAGATTCCATAACCCGCCAGTTGGCGGCGCTGTCCATACAGGTCTCCGAGTTGAATGGGGCAGTTCAGCAGCAGGGCCTGGTAGTAGCAAAGGTGCAAACGGCATCTGCAGGTATCGGTGCAGAGCCGAAGTTTCCGCTGCCAGAACGATTTTCAGGCGATCGCAGCAAATTTGTCGTATTTCGGGAGGCCTGCAAATTATACTTCCGCATGCGGCCAATATCCTCAGGTAATGAGGCCCAGCGAGTAGGGCTGGTGTTGTCATTACTGAGTGGTGACCCCCAAGCATGGGCATTTTCCTTACCACCTGACTCTGCTACATTTCATTCGGTCAATAATGTTTTTTCTGCCCTCGGGCTCATTTACGATGACCCTGACCGACTGGCTCTAGCGGAATCTAAAATCCGCGCCCTCCGCCAGGGGGAGCGCTTGGCAGAAGACTATTGTTCGGAATTTCGCCGCTGGGCTGTAGACACACAGTGGAATGTCCCAGCACTGCGGAGCCAGTTTATTCATGGGGTATCAGGGAGGGTGAAACAAGCCCTCCTGATGTATGAGACTCCGGCATCATTGGAGTCTGCCATGAGTTTGGTGATACGTATTGATCGCCGTTTTCATCAGGGGGCACAGGAGACGCTACCTCTGGGGGAAAACAGAGGTGCAGGTGTGGTTGAAGTAGATGAGTCCCCTGAACCTATGCAGATTGCTGGCGTGGCACAGGTTCAGCCTCGCGCTCCGGGAGTCCGGAAGTCCGGAGCATGTTTCTACTGTGGTAAAGGAGGTCATTATGTTAACGTTTGCCCGGTACTACCTAAGAGGGTCACACCGGCGGAAAACTGTTAAGCTCAGAGGGTATGGAGGAGACCCAACTGAGCGTATGCATATCCTCCATGATGGTATCTCAATGTATGCTCCCTGCCAAGGTTATTGTCGCCGGCAGAGAGCTACCTATATCAGTGTTTGTGGATAGCGGTTCCGCCACCAATCTCATAGATGAGGAGTTTGCACACACCGCCGGGTTTAAGATTGAAAAACTTCCTCACCCCATACAGGTGGTGACCATTAATGCTGTTCCCCTCCCTCAAGGGGAGATTACTGAGTTTGTGGCAGAGGTGAAACTCCACATTGGGGTCCTACATTCTGAGTCGGTTACATGTAGGGTCCTCCGTAATCTCCCAGCTCAAATGGTCCTGGGTTTTCCATGGCTGTCCAGGCACAACCCGGTAATTGATTGGAAAACTCAGGACATAGTACAATGGAGTGGTTTCTGCCAAGACAATTGCTTGGCCACATGTGTGTCCGCCGTGACGCCCAGCCTGCCGGAGGCTTTGCAGGATTTCGCGGATGTTTTCTCTGAGAAGGGTTGCTCAGAACTGCCTCCACATAGAGCCTATGACTGTGCTATTAGGTTAAAACCCGGGGCCAAATTACCTAAGGCCAGGATGTTTAATATTTCTGGTCCTGAGAGACAAGCTCTGAAAGACTACATCGCGGAGAGTCTGAGCAAAGGTCACATCCGGCCTTCGTCCTCGCCTGTAGCCGCGGGGTTTTTCTTCATTAAGAAGAAAGATGGGGGGTTACGCCCGTGTCTGGATTTCCGAGAGTTAAACCAGATTACTATCCGTGATCCCTACCCAATGCCGTTGATCCCGGATTTGTTCAACCAGGTAGCGGGGGCAAAATGGTTTTCCAAGCTGGACCTCAGGGGGGCGTATAACCTCATAAGGGTCCGTCAGGGGGATGAGTGGAAAACGGCGTTTAACACTCCTGAGGGTCATTTTGAGAGTCTGGTTATGCCGTTTGGGTTGACCACCGCGCCTGCCGTTTTCCAACATTTTATTAATGATGTCTTTGCTCATGTCCTGGGGAGATTTGTGATTGTATACCTGGATGATATCCTCATTTATTCTAGCGATCGGGACACTCATTTGGAGCATGTCAGGCAGGTGTTACAGTTGCTCCGGGAGAACCAGCTCTATGCTAAGCTGGAAAAATGTTTATTTTTTGTCCAGGAGTTGCCCTTTTTGGGATATATTGTGTCCGCAGCTGGTTTTAAAATGGACACCGCTAAGGTGCAAGCGGTGTTGCAATGGGAGAGGCCGGAGAGTCTGAAAGCACTCCAGCGGTTCCTTGGGTTTGCGAATTATTATAGGAAATTTATAAAACACTTTTCGACTGTCGCCAAACCGCTCACGGACATGACAAAAAAGGGTGCCGATCTGGCGAACTGGCCTGAGGTGGCTATACGTGCATTTGAGCGTCTGAAGAATAGTTTTGCTTCAGCCCCCATTCTGGTGCAACCAGACGTGTCTAAACCTTTTGTGGTAGAGGTTGATGCGTCGGAGGTGGGAGTGGGGGCAGTACTGTCTCAAGGCTCGTCCTTGAGCGAGATGCATCCATGCGCCTACTTCTCCAAGAAGTTGTCGCCGGCCGAACGGAATTATGATATCGGCAACAGGGAGTTGTTGGCCATCAAACTGGCTTTTGAGGAATGGCGACACTTCTTGGAGGGGGCGGCTCACCAGGTCACAGTTATCACCGACCATAAGAATCTGCTCTACCTGGAGTCGGCCAAGCGTCTGTCTCCTAGGCAGGCTCGCTGGGCATTGTTTTTTACTCGTTTCAATTTTCTTGTGACGTATCGTCCCGGGGCTAAAAACACCAAGGCGGATGCTTTGTCTAGGTGTTTTCCGGGGGGAGAACCTCGGGAAGAGCCGGTACCCATCCTCCAGAAAGGGGTAGTGGTCTCGGCTCTCACGACTGAGGTAGAGGCGGAGATTGCCGAGGCCCAAGAGGAGGTACCACCAGGACTTCCCGCCAACAAATCATTTGTACCCCTGCATCTTCGGCCTAAGGTGTTGAAGGAACACCACGATTCGGTACTGGCTGGTCACCCAGGGGTGAAGGGCACCTTAGAGCTGGTATCGCGTCGTTTCTGGTGGCCCAAAATCCGGCAGGACGTGGTCTCGTACGTGGCAGCTTGCATCACGTGCGCTAGGGCTAAGTCACCCCGAACCCGTCCTGCTGGCACGCTACAGCCTCTGGGGGTACCCAATAGGCCATGGACAGAAATCTCCATGGATTTTATCACTGACTTGCCAGCCTCGGCAGGGAACACGGTCATCCTGGTGGTGGTTGACCGTTTTTCAAAGATGGCGCATTTTGTGGCGTTGTCCTCTTTGCCCAATGCTAAGACGTTGGCTCAGGTATTTGTAAAGGAGGTGGTCAGACTCCACGGAGTACCGTCTGACATAGTATCTGATAGGGGTACGCAATTTGTGGCGAGGTTTTGGAAAGCTTTTTGCTCAAGGTTGGGGATCAAGTTGTCACATTCATCGGCGTTTCATCCACAGTCTAATGGACAAACTGAGCGCATGAACCAAAATCTAGAACAGTATTTACGATGCTTTGTGTCCGACAACCAGGAGGAGTGGTCTACTTTCCTTCCTCTGGCCGAATTCGCATTAAATAATCACCGCCAAGAGTCATCAGGAGAGTCTCCATTCTTTTGTGTGTACGGTCAACATCCTCAGTTTTGTACCTTACGTCAGGGTGACTCCGGGGGTGTCCCGGAGGAGGATCAGCTAGGAGCCCAATTGTCATCAGTCTGGAGGCGGGTGAAACAGCGTTTGTTGAGCATGAGTGCCAGGTACAAACGGGTGGCTGACAGTAGACGCGTGCCAGGTCCGGACCTGTGTGTGGGTGAATGGGTGTGGTTAGCTACGAAGAACATAAAACTCAAAATCCCTTCTTTAAAACTGGGTCCAAGGTTTATTGGGCCTTTTAGGATTTCTGCCATCATTAACCCAGTAGCTTATCGGTTGGAACTTCCCGCGGTGTACAAGATACACAACGTGTTTCACAGGGCTTTATTGAAAAAGGTGGTAGGCTTGGTGGACACGACGCCGATGCCACCTCCAGTCATGGTGGATGGCGAGTTAGAGTTCGAGGTCGCCAAGGTAGTGGACTCTCGAGTAGTACGCCGTACTCTTCAGTATTTGGTGCACTGGCGGGGGTATGGTCCAGAGGAGAGGTCTTGGGTTCCAGCCTCAGACATACATGCGGATCGGCTGGTCAGTTCTTTTCACCGTCGTCATCCGGACAAGCCGGGTCCTATGAGTCTTGAGGGCCCTGGGGTCCCTCGTAGAAGACGGGGTACTGTCATGTCGGACGCTGTTCACACCACAGCATCCGGCAGGCAGAGGTAGTTCCACCTCCAGCCACTATAGCCTCAGTGGCGCCGGCCTGATCTTCAGGCTCTCGGGGGTTAATCCTGCTGGAGACCAGGTTGGATGGTTAGTCACGCCCACGGTCTTTAAATAGTCATGCTGGCCTATGGGCGTCGCCGATTATAGCTTGTGTTTCATACCAAGTGGTTCCGGTCTGGAGTGGAGGTGTTCAAGAGAGAGAGATTCATATCTGGTGTCGTATGATCCGTCGTTATCCTTTCTCCTTCCCATATTTGTGTTTAGTTGTGCCCTGTTCACATTACTGTTTATTCCTGTGTGTGTGCGGCGCAGTGCAGTTTAAGTTCTCCCTGTCTGTCATTATTTGTGTGGGAGCTTTGGTGGTGACTTCTCACTGGGTGGAGGGTGGAGGGTTAAGTGCAGGGCTGAGCAGGAGATAAGGAAAGGTCGGAGGCTCAGGCATTTGCACCTTCAGCAAAAACCCTGGGTTGAGGGTCAGACAGGGTTTCCCCTAGTAAAGGGACACCACAGGGGCCCCGGGTATTTCAGCCTTAGTTGAACTAAGCCCCCGTGACACATAGATAGAGATATTCTCCATTCGCAAACCCCAATATGCCACAACTGAGACCTGCTCTAGCTCTTGCAGATCTGCTGTGTCCATACATTACACAGATGGCCATATACTTGTCTGGCCAGTATGTAATGCTACATTCTCTAGCTGCAACAGAGGAAACGCTTGCCAATATTCAGGTTCTCTCGCTATTACATGTATAAGGCCTCACTGTCCTTTTATTAAAAAGAGGTTGTCATCATGAGACAAACTCTTTGAGTTTATACAAAGTGGTTGGCCCAACTAAGTGTGGTGAAAGCAAAGCCCCTAATTCCAGTGGCTAGTAGCCCTCAGAATGGGCGAACTGGATCTTTTTTGTATGGCTGGTTTTAGTATTTTACTTTCCTTGTTATGTTTTTTTGAAAGGAAAATAAAATCTACTTAAAAATAAATTTTAAGATGATGTTGTGATGTTGTTCCTACAGTATTGCTCTTGTATGTGTTGCAGATGGTGGATAGTGGAGTTGGAGAACTCTTTGTCTCAGTGTGATCAGTTAAAGAGAATCTGTCAACAGGTTTTTTCCAACTAATCTGAGAACATGAAGACAGAGACCCTGATTCCAGAGATCTGTTACTTACTGGCCTGCTTACTGTAGTTTTTATGAAATCACCATGATTATTACTAGAGGACTAGTAAACCTGCTGCTGACTAGTCCTCCATATTCATGAGCTCTGTATTACCCGCCTCCACCCCTGATTGGCAGCTTTCTGCCTATGTACAGAATACAGAGAAAGCTGGTGGGGTTGTACAGAGCTCAGCATTAGAGAACTGCTGGATGTGTAACAATGTTACCAAATGGACAACAAGCAGCCCAGTTAGTGACCCATTACGAATCAGGGTCACTGCCCCTATGTCATGCTGCTCTCAGCAAAAACCTGGTTACACATTCCCTTTAACCAGTTTTAAGCATGGGATGTTAGTGGCAAATGCTTAACTTTACATTAGTTATAAAGCGATGTCCAAACTCCATTGATCAACACAAGTAAATATGTAATACAGTACTGAAAAATGGTGTGCAGGGTGCTTTAGGATTTCTACTTTATTGTAGAATCATAGAATCCTAGAATGGTAGAGTTGGAAGGGACCTCCTGGGCCATCTGGTCCAACCCCCTGCTCAAAGCAGGATTCACTAAATCATCCCAGACAGATGTCTGTCCAGCCTCTGTTTGAAGACTTCCATGGAAGGAGAACTCACCACTTCTCGTGGCAGCCTGTTCCACTCATTGATCACCCTCACTGTCAAAACATTTATTCTAATATCTAATCTGTGTCTCCTCCCATTCAGTTTCATCTCATTGCTTCTATTCTTTCCTTGTGCAAATGAGAATAAAGCTGATCCTTCTACTTTGGCAGCTTTGAGATATTTGTAGACAGCTATTTAGTCTCCTTTCAGTCTTCTTTTTTTGCAAGCTAAATATTCCCAAATCCTGTAACCACTCCTCATAGGAAATGGTTTGCAAATCAGTCACTATTCTGGTCACTCTCTTCTCTAAACTTGCTCCAGTTTGTTGATGTGGATTGGTTTTTTTTTATGTGGTGTCCAAAACTGGACACAGTATTCCAGATGAGGTCTGACCAAAGAGAAGTAGAGGGCAATAATGACTTTACGTTTTCTAGACTCTATGCTTCTGTTAATATATCCCAGAATTGTATTTACCTTTTTTGCTGCTGCATCATACTGTTGACTCATTTAGTCTGTGATCTTTGGAAACAAAATGCTAGAGAGTTCTGAAGTGGCCAGCAATGAGTCCAGATCTAAATCACATGAGAATAAAGATTATCCATCTTCAATGTGACAGCCCTTGAGATATTTGTAGACAGCTATTAAGTCTCCTTTCAGTCTTCTTTTTTGCAAGATAAACATTCCCAAATCCTGCAACCATTCCTCATAGGTTTGGAGACCGGTCACCATTCTGGTCGCTCTTCTCTGAACTTGCTCCAGTTTGATTATGTCTTTTTTAAAATGGGGTGCCAAAACTGGACACAGTATTCTGTTAATATATCCCAGAATTGTATTTGCCTTTTTTGCTGCTGCAGCATCACACTGTTGACTCATGTCCAGTTTATGATCTATTAGTATACTCAAGTCTTTTTCACATGTGCTGTTGCTTAGCCCTATTTCTCCCATTCTGTATATGCTTTTTCATTTTTATTGCCCAGATGTAGTACTTTGCATTTTTCCCTGTGAAAAACTGTTTAAAACCATTCTGATAGTAGCTGCCCACTACTCCAGTTTATTTATATATTTTTCAATCCTCTCTCTCTGTAGTCATAGGATAGCCATCCTCTTAAATAAGCAAAGATTTTTATAGGGTTATGATGTTAGATAAACATGTTCCATCTTGAATTGATTATATCTTCCGTGTCAGAAGTGCTAAAAGTTACTTTGAAGATAAATTTAATAAATACAGTGGATTATTGCTCAGGAGTCAAGACCACAGTTTTACCTTCTAAACATCCCTTTGAGACTTTAATCATAAACCAACATTTCTTCGACCTTCTATTGATTTAGTTAAAAATGTCTTTGTAAAGCGACTGCTCTTCTTTCTCTCGTCCACATTTTTGGTGTCTTCAGGTCTTGCAGAGCTGAATGGTCTTTTCTCTAAATCCCTTAAAACTTCTGAAATTGGCTACAAAAGCCAAGTGCCTGGTATTTAAATTTAGTGATATATTTTATTGCTTATTAATGAAAGTTTCCATCTTTCCCCCTTGTTCTCCTTTGCTCAATTTCCTTAGCTCTTAGAGGACTGTTTGTATTAACACCTCTAACTTTTTTCTTTTTTGCTAAAGAGCATTGCCGCTTCCAACACAAATTGATTTATATGCAGAAATCGATAGAGGACTCATTACCGGCTGCAATATTACCGTATGTTCCATTCTAAAACCAAGCCAGAAAAATCACCACACGTAGTTTGCTTGCTTTGTTAATCCACTAAATAGGTAATGAAGTGGACTGCGTGCTGCAAGCGGCTTGATGAACCGGATCTAACTTGGCTTGCCCATGTTGAGAATTGCAGAGCCAACCAGGTCATTGTAGAGCAAGCCATGGAAATGTTGCCATTAAGAGTAGATTTAAATGGTTCGTAAAGAGAATGTTCTTTAGTGTAGATTGTTTACTTTCTTTCTTATTGAACGACCAGTTGTATTGGAGACTGCAGACACAATTAGGAGTTTCTGTTGGCCTTACTGTCTTTGACTTTATTTCTTGCAATGATACATTTGTGTATTTTTGTGTCACTGGATATTGGCTCTAAGCCTTTTCTTTACCATTTCTTACAAACCTAAAAGTGCATGAATAGGAAGATTTTACTGTGCTTTATATAAAACATTGGTTGTTTTACTTTCATAATCCTATGAAGAACCAAGTCCACATTTATTTTTAATTTACTTTTCAACATGTCTGCTGAAAATAGAAAGCCAATAAGCAAGGGATGAGAAGAAAAACATGACAAACGTTTTTCCTACTATTACAGACTTCTCCTCGTATTCCAGCGGTTAACCTCTCCTCATGACATTCAACCAGAACATCCAAAAATAGTGAATGGAACCCTTTACTAGGCAATATAAAGTGGGATGTATTTTAAAAAATCAATTTTAGGAATTTGAAAGTACTTAGTGTCAGCCACACTGTATGATTTCCATAGCACACTTCTCGTTAAAAATTAACTGCTCTCCGGTCTCTAGATTGGTCATTATATGGTGACAGCGCAAAATCAGACTGACTTCAGTGATTCGGTTCAGAAATTCAGAGGCAGAAATAAACTGTTCTGTAGAATTATTGAAAGACCTGCTAAAGATAATTTTCTCCCTGTAACACTAGCACATTCAGTGTAACTGTATGAAAGCCAGAAAATATATATATTTACTTGTATCACATTCTACTTATTTGACTTTCCATGTGTGAGGCTATTAGGGTAGGTCCACACGACCATTTTCTCTCCATCCGTGAAAAAGTCTAATTATTCTGATCAGACTTTGATCAGAACGGCATTCATTTTGTTAGACATGAAGAGAAAATTAAAGTTTCTCCACCCAGTCCATTCAGCCAGCCCGTGAAAACTGGACTGCACTTTAAGATAATCCGACAGTTGTCCGATTTTTTTCAAGAACTCAGACTTGCAATGCTGTTTTTTTTATCCAATAAATCAGATAAAAACTACAGATAGCAATTGTCTAAGATAA
This sequence comes from Dendrobates tinctorius, assembly GCF_039654945.1. NCBI lineage: Eukaryota > Metazoa > Chordata > Amphibia > Anura > Dendrobatidae > Dendrobates > Dendrobates tinctorius. Next base: position 29,478,353 of record NW_027361690.1, read on the forward strand.
TTGATCTTCTGCACAATTCCTCAGGGTGAATATGCTGATTTTATCATAGCTTGAAGCTAAAAGTCAAAGTTATGGCATTGGAGATGGCTGCTTGTTGTAAGATTATGAACGTTACTCCGAATATACCGATCATATTAAATACCCACATACTGTACCATTACCTCCTGATGGAACTCAGTCTTAAAAGTTGATTGGAAAATTCAACTTTTCCAACTGTAGGTGAATACGCTGTGTTGGTCCTGATATTGTGGCTACTGTTCCTGGCTGTGTACAGTAATTACTTTTATTCTATACACCAATGTATGGCAGGCTACTATTCATTAACTGGTTATAAACCGTAGTCAGTCTAGGGGTGATCTACATATTGAAACACCTAAACAAATTTTAATTGAGAAACATATCAGCCTTTTTTTAACTGTAGCTAAAACACTGAGCTGTCCTGGCACACGCTCAGCATGGTTGCCTTTTTGAAGATGAGATGTTTCATGAGTGTTTGTTACTTCACAGGCGAGCAAAGCCCTGTTCTCTGTTCTGGGGGGGTGCACCGCACGTCAAGCTTGCAACTTTTAGGTGAATCACATTTCATATTTTTTCTTGGTAAAAATTACAGAACACTTTTTTCTTTTTTTCTGAGAAGCCATGCGGAGAAAGGAATCGTAGCACAATTTTTAGTGGTTAGAATTGTCAATATGAAATTCTAAACTGAATGGTTAATGACTTTTTAACAATCGGTAGCTGTCTGGCTCATACAGCGTAACATTGTTTTTAAAAGAGCTGTGAATTAAAAAGGATCATTTGGGTTGTTTTATACCCTTCAAGGGTCAGAATTTTCAACTTAAGTGTTTCAGTAATATGCCCTTCAGTACTAGACAAACATTCATACTGATACATTTTATTTTACCTTTTATTGCAGAGTCATCATCTTTCTGCATGCAAACCAAAGTCATAAAATTGACAAAAAAACAAAAAATTCTCCTCAGCCGTTGAGGTGTACAGGCATTGCGTTAATATGTTTAAACAGATAACTATCATCAGAGGTGACTATTTGGGATCATACAGCTTTTATGGACAACAAGATGGTCAAACACAAAAATGCTTGTTTCCACAACATATGCTTTGTATTTAGAGACATAGCTAGAGTTTCAGCCAGGACTGCCACCAGAAATATTAGGTCCCCATACTGGCAAAATTTCTAGACCCAGAGTTTGTAGCTACCAAATACGTATAGGTTGTTTTTTATTTAAGTAGTGAAAAATATCCAAAGTTTGTTTAAAATAAAAGGTGCCATTTTCTAAGACCTGTATTGTCTCCATTTTTCGTGATATGGGGCTGGGTGAACACTTATTTTTTGCGTGCCGTGCTGACATTTTTATTGATACCATTATGGTGCAGATACGATCTTTTGATCATCCGTTATTAAATTTTGATGCAATGTTATGGCCACCAAAAAAACATAATTCTGGCGGTTTTACGTTTTTTTTGCTACGCCGTTTACCAATCGGATGAATTCTTTTTACAGCTTGATAGATTGGGCAATTCTGAATGTGGTGATGCCAAATATGTGTCCTTTTTTATTATTATTGTTTTATTTTGAATGGGTGATACGGGGTGATTTGAACTTCTATTTAATTTTTTTATAAACTTTTTTTCTTACTTTACCCTTGCTTCAGTAGTCTTCATGGGAGACTAGAGGCTGCAATCATCCGATCGCTTGTGCTACATAGAGCGGGGCATCAACCTCATTTTATGTAGCAGAAATGCTCACTTGCTCTGAGCGCCGACCACTGGGCGGCACTCATAGCAATCTGGCAATGACAATTATAGGGGTCTGCTGTAGACTCTGGGTTGTCATGCCAACCCATCGGCAACCTGCAGTCATGTGACACGTGCGCCGATGGGAAGGATTAGTGATGCGCTTCCGGCACGATCACATTATATGCCCCTGTCAGAGTTTGATAGTGGCATTTAATAGGTTAACAGCTGCGGGTGGATTGCCATTCCACCCGCTGCTCTTATAGGCACATGTCAGCTGTTAAAAACAGCTGACATGTGTCGGGAAAGATGTGGGCTTGGCACCGGAGCCGACATCAAAGGGAGAGACACTACATGTGCCGTACATGTACGGCGCATGTTGTGAAGGGGTTAAAGAAATCCCATGCACCAGTCCTTTAGACCCATGCTTTTCTGGGTCACCTCTCCTCTATATTGATTTTTTCCCAACTCATAGCTTAGAAAAGACTGTCTGCGTCATAAACTTTGCAGCTTTTAACTTTTCCATGTTGTGATGAGTGGAGAAGCTTTTTTGAAGAAAATATCTGATGCCTTGGATAATTCTATTGGAAGCCACAGACAACCATTAATAATCTCATTGATAGTTTGTGTTCACAAATTATACTGAATAAATCGAGATATTTGAAAACCCAATTTATTTTCATTTTTTCATTATTGGCACATCATAAACATGTTTGGGATTTCCATAATAATTCAATATTTCCTTTCTGGTGTTGCAATTTCAATGTTGAGGCACATTATCTATCTATAGATAGATATATCAATATATATACATCATCTTGTACAAGCTAAACAAGGACTTGGGTCTGACTCTGTGGCCTATCCTATTCATAAGGTAGGCTACAGAGTCAGACCCAAGTCCTTGTTTGGTTTGTACAAGATGATGCCTCATTCTTTAACATTTTAAGTGAGACTTTCTTAGTGTCATCTATCAGGTGTCAATCACGGCATCTAGTTTTACATCCCCAATACATGAATAGCATTTGGTGGACTGATGACTACTGTATATAATGCCAATGCTCTATATTTCATACTATTTATATCAGTTTCTGATGACCTCTAAGAAGTTCTTATTAAAGTTTCCAGCAACCACTAGATCTTAGCTCTTTTACAAAACAGCATATTATTATAAAAGGACTTAATTGATGCTATAGAAATATATACAGAGTTTTTCAAGCAGGCCCTGGGTAGTCCAATATAAACACCATCAGACAGATCATGCCATTGGTAACAGATAGCCTTTCCTTAAACGTGTCATGTGTGATTTGTCCTTCGCGTAAACCTCCCTCGCCTATCCAGAAGCTTATTGTAAATTGCTTTGCAAGCTGTTGCTGAAAACTCAAAAGGTTGTGGGGTTAAACGTCAGCTGATTCAACTGGGAGGAATCGGAGCACATATGATTTTTACACAGGACAAAATACGAAAATAAAAGCAGCATGCCAATAAAAACACATTGTGATGCTTCAAATACCACTTGGATTAGTGCACAGATTGGCAAGGGAAGTGCGTTTCCCTTCAAACCCTAGTTTTATGTTTTTTTTAAGCTTTTAAGGAAATCTTTGAAAAATCCATGTGTCTTTGTGTAATTATGCGTACGAGGAATGGACCTTTCAGTTTTTGACAAATAATATAACCAATCTTTGTTGGACTGGTTAACTTAATTAGGCTGAAACACCTATTTGAGAATATGCTTGGCGTAACGTGTCTCATTTTTTATACCAATTTGACTGCTCATTCAGGTGTTAAATTATGTCTTTTATAATTATTAACACTAGCTGGGTCATATGAATGTGTATCTGAAAGATTCTGAGTATAAAAGTGGAATATATATTAGTACACACAATACTAATATGGTAAAAGGGCACTGGCCCCCTCCGGCACCATGGTCTGAATGTGAGAACCACATCTAACTCCATCATATTGTTCAGCATGACCTTATGTCCATTTTTTAACATTCACTTGTATTTCAATATACTATATACAGTTAGTGGTTATTTTTTTATGTGTTTACAGCCACATTCACACATTCAGTATTTGGTGACTTTTTTACCTCAGTGTTTGAAAGCCAAAACCAGGATATGGTGATAAATCCAGAAGTGATGACGTGTTTCTATTATACTTTTCCTCTGTTCCATTCCTGGTTTTGGCTTACAAATACTCATGGGAAATACTTACCAAATACTGAAAGTGTGACTGTGGCCTTAAGCCGGAGTCACACTACAGCGAGATACAGCCGAGTCTCGCAGGTTAAAACCAAGCTCTGGCACCAGGACTCCGGAGCGGAGAGTGCAGCTCCATGTATTGCTGTGCGGCTGCACACTCCGCTCCGGAGTGCCGGCGCCAGAGCTTGGTTTTAACCTGTGAGACTCGGCCGTATTACGCTGTGTGTGATCCTGGCCTTAGACTTAGACTAATAGAGAGCTAAAGTTAAGCTCCATTTTTAAAGAATCTTTAAAATTGTTATAAACAAATCTAAAAATAAATCCTTACGTCTATGTCCTGCAATGATTTTTTTTTTTAGTTTATTGTGCTGCATATTTTCGAGAAAATGCATGCAATTTACTTAAGGCTAAGTGCACACGTAGATTTTCCTCCTGCGGATTTTTCCGCACAGATTTGAAGAAATCCGCAGGTCAAATGACCTGCATTTTTCCTGCAGATTTCTTCCTGTTTCTGAGCGGTTTTCTTGCGGTTTTTGTGCGGTTTTCCACTGCGGTTTTCCCCCTGCGGATTTGGAGAATGGAGCAGGTGGAAAACTGCACAAAGGAAGTGACTTGCTGCATTTTTTGTACCGCACAAAAACTGCAGCGTCTGCACAGCGGTTTTATTTTTAAATTGATTTACATTGTACTGTAAATCACTTTGTGGATCCGCAGCGCTTCTGCATGGTAAAATCCGCTGTGGATCCGCAGGAAAAATGCATCGTGTGCACAATAGGTACAGAAATGGTGCAGAAAATCTGTAACATCAAAAACTCATCAAAACCTTATGTTGGATACGTAGCCTAAAAGATTCAAGTAACAGGAAACAAAATCCTCTACAACTGTCTCTCTAATGACAAATTCAGAATACTAGGACACCCCATAGGGTGGAGTATATGGCACACACCCACCTATCCAACAACTCATTCCTGCTTATCTGATGTAGATAGAGGATCTAGCATTTATCTCCCAAAATATAAAAATGTATTTTTTTACTTAAATAGATATATTTTGGGCTAATAATCATTTTTACAGTTCGTTTTCACTACAAATTTTGCACCATTTGTCTTTTACAAGTTCTTTGTTTCCTGCATATTCAACTTTATCCCCTTTGAGATGGAGCCCTATTTTGTTTTTGCGTTTCTGTTTTTCACTCCTTTTCTTCCCAGAGCCATAACTTTTTTATTTTCCGTCAATATGGCCATGTGAGGGCTTGTATTTTTGCGGGACAAGTTGTACTTTTTAACGACATCATTGGCTTTACCATATCGTGTACTCAAAAATGGGAAAAGAAATTCCAAGTGCGGTGAAATTGCAAATAAAGTGCAATTCCACAAAGTTTTTTTGGATTTTTTTTTACTATGTTCACCAAATGCTAAAAATGACCTGCCATTATGATTCTCCAGGTAATTACGAGTTCATAGATACCAAACATGTCTAGGTTCTTTTTTAACTAAGTGATGAAAAAAAATCCAAAGTTTGTTTAAAAAAAAATATTTCCACCATTTTCCGATACACGTAGCGTCTCCATTTTTCGTGTTCACGGGTTGGGTAAGGGTTTATTTTTTTGTGTGCCAAGCTTACATTTTTAATTATACCATTTTAGTATAGATACAAACTTTTGATTGCCCGTTACTACATTTTAATGCATTTAAACAACATAATTTGAACAACTGCATTTAAACAACATAATTCTGGCATTTTGATTTTTTTCTCATTATGCCGTTTAGCAATTGGGTTAATTCTTTTTATATTGATAGATTGAGCGATACCAAATATGTGTATGTTCAATTTATTTTTTATCGTTTTATTCTGAATGGGGCGAAAGGGGGGCAACTTAAACTTTTAGATTTTTTTATTCTTTAATATTTTTAAAAACCTTTTTTTTAACTTTTGGCATGCTTCAATAGTCTCCATGGGAGACTAGAAACTGCCATAGCCCGATTGGCTCTGCTACATACAGGCAATGATCAGATCCCCTGTATGTAGCAGAATACCTCACTTGCTCATAGAAATCCGGCATTGACAACCAAAGAGGTCTCCAGGAGACCTTTGGTTGTCATGCCAACGAACCAGTGACCCGCGATCACATGATGGGGGTCACTGATGGGTGGATTTCTGGCGCGATTGCCGGAAGCGCATGTTAAATGCTGCTGTCAGCGTTTCACAGCAGCATTTAACGGGTTAATAGCTGCAGGTGGATCGCGATTCCACATGCGACAGTTCCGGGCACATGTCAGCTGTTCAAAACAGCTCATATGTGCTGGAAAAGATGTGGGCTCAGCGCCTTAATCCATATCAAAGGGGGAGACACGACATGTGCTGTACTAGTACGGCGCATGTCGTGAAAGGGTTAATTTTGGCTGTGGTCATAAATTGGCTAAGGGGAGCTCAGAAAAAGACAGTTAACAGTGTTGCAGACTTTTCTGTTAGGCTATGTGCACACGGAGGTTTTTGACTCTGCAGACTTTGTAGTGAAAACCGCAGATAAATCCACAGAACTAAAGTCCTGTGGTTTATCTGTGGTTTTGCCCTGCGGTTTATCTGCGTTTTTTCTGCGGTTTTGCCCTGCGGTTTTACACCTCATAATGGATGAGGTGTGAAACTGCAGCGTTTCTGCACAAAAGAACTGACATGCTGCGGATTGTAAACCGCAGCAAAACCGCGCGGAAAAATCTGCAGCATGTGCACTGCGTTTTATTATTTCCATAGGAAATAAAGGTACTGTACAACGCAGCAGAATTCACAGCGTGTGCACATACCCTTAGACTATTAGTGATCTCGTTCTGATAGTCTCAGTTAGAGATCGGTCACTTTCTCTTGTTACTGCAGCTTTCCTCACACACTGAGCAGCTCTTCTGTCCATAAACTGGCCGCTGGTGGAGGAGCATGTGACCAGACATGTCTATCAGCCTCCTCCAATAGAAATACACCTCACATGGGAAAGATGCTTTTCTATTGGAGGAGACCAATGGAGTAGTCTGGTCAGATGCTCCTCCAGTGCTCCTCCACCAGTGGCAATTGTATGGGCAGAAGTGCTGCTCAGTGGGGGGGAAAGCTGCTGTAACCAGAGAAAATGGCCGAGCTCTAACTGAGAATCTGTCATTGAGCTCACTAACAGGAGACTTTGTAATCTCTTATCTGTCTTTTTCTGAGCTGCTCTCAGCAACTTTATGCCCACAGATAACATTAAAGCTGAATGTGCAGGAAACAAAGATCGTGTAAAAGCCAAATGGTGCAAAATTTGTAATGAAACTCAAATTATTTTTAGTCCAAAATACATTCCTTTAAGTAAAAAAAAAAAGTCCCCCATTGTGGCCAACCACTTTATTGGAAACAACGGCTCTAATATTTACTGATTTATTGGAATTTTTAAATTCTCGTAATTAAAGGGAACCTGACCTGGTGAAAATATAAATAATACACTCTGTATGAAAGGAAAGGATATCATTCCCAAAAACTGCTGCGCCACTTAGACTAGATTATTGCAATGCTGTTATGGGTTGAACATTTTTTTATGGATGAAAGATATTAAAATCAAAAAAAGAAAGCAGCCAATAATTGAATTCCATAATCATGGCAAGCCACGGTAAAACGTTTGTTTTTTCCATGTAATACTTGGCCACATGGCACACGCATACTACATAGTTATCTGGCCTCAGGAACATTGGGCAATGGGCTGCTTGGATTCGGCCATATATAAATAAACAGAAGACTGATGAAAACCGTTACTTTTACTTGCGCTATAATTTGCATAGAATTAATGAAATCAGTTTGTACTGTAATTTAAAATATACATCATGGGCAAAATTACCAATTATCGCACCGTTATGAAGAAAGCGTCTGCTCAATATCATAGTGTGCTATTTAGCCAAAAGCATGTATTTCATAAAGTACTTGTGAACAATAAATCATTAATTTTGTACGGTTGGAGCCGGTCTGGTTCTCGTCAGTTGGAGAGTGCCTTTCTGTGATTTCCTAGTCCTCTCACGAGATGGCTGGCTCCGTGCTGAATGCTAGCGGCAGCTCTGGGCATTGGGAGGAAGGCCCCGCTGCCTAAATAAACATAAACTGCCACAATTAGGAATAATTAGACCACTTAATAATTTCCAACTAAGTACAAATACACATATGCTCTCTCCGTGCTCTTTTAGGCTATAACGCTCTCATTAACTTAATTTTCCTCTAATTACAGGAAAAAATTAACTGAAGTACAAAGGTAAAATTGATGTAGAGCATTGAAGTAGGTGAAGAAGACCTCATATGTGGTATATGAAGATGTGGATATAATTATACACACCGTATATATAGAGAAACAAACACTTTGTATATCCACATATTCATACACTACTATATATGCATATACTGTATATATTGTACTATATACAGTTAGGTCCATATATAGTTGGACAGAGGCAACATTTTTCTAATTTTGGTTCTAGACATTACCACAATGAATTTTAAACAAAACAATTCAGATGCAGTTGAAGTTCAGACTTTCAGCTTTCATTTGAGGGTATCCACATTAAAATTGGATGAAGGGTTTAGGAGTTTCAGCTCCTTAACATGTGCCACCCTGTTATTAAAGGGACCAAAAGTAATTTGACAATTGACTCCAAGGCTATTTCATGGACAGGTGTGGGCAATCCCTTCGGTATGTCATTCTCAATTAAGCAGATAAAAGGCCTGTAGTTGATTTGAGGTGTGGTGCTTGCATTTGGAAGGTTTTGCTGTGAAGGAAACATGCGGTCAAAGGAGCTCTCCATGCAGGTGAAACAAGCCATCCTTAAGCTGCAAAAACAGAAAAAACCCATCCGAGAAATTTCTACAACATTAGGAGTGGCAAAATCTACAGTTTGGTACATCATGAGAAAGAAAGCACTAGTGAACTCAGCAATGTGACCTGGGCACCCACGGAAGACAACAGTGGTGGATGATCGCAGAATAGTCTCCATGGTGAAGAGAAACCCCTTCACAACAGCCAACCAAGTGAACAACACTCTCCAGGAGGTAGGCGTATCAATATCCAAATCTAACATAAAGAGAAGACTGCATGAAAGTAAATGCAGAGCAAGCTACTCATAAGTATCAAGAATAAAAAGGCTAGACTGGACTTTGCTAAAAAAAAACATCTAAAAAAGCCAGCACAGTTCTGGAAGAACATTCTTTGGGCAGATGAAACCAAGATCAACCTCTACTAGAATGATGGAAAGAGAAAAGTATGGCGAAGGCATGGTACAGCTCATGATCCAAAGCATACCACATCATCTGTAAAACACGGCGGAGGCAGTGTGATGGCTTGGGCATGCATGGCTGCCAGTGGCACTGGGTCACTAGTGTTTATTGATGATGTGACACAGGACAGAAGCAGACAAATGAAATCTAAGGTATTCAGAGCCATACTGTGTGCTCAGATCCAGCCAAATGCAGCCAAACTGATTGGTCGTCGTTTCATACTACAGATGGACAATGACCCAAAACATAAAGCCAAAGCAACCCAGGAGTTTATTAAAGCAAAGAAGTGGAATATTCTTGAATGGCCAAGTCAGTCACCTGATCTAAACCCAATTGAGCATGCATTTCACTTGTTAAAGACTAAACTTCAGACAGAAAGGCCCACAAACAAACAGCAACTGAAAACCACCACAGTGAAGGCCTGGAAGAGCATCAAAAAGGAGGAAACACTGCGTCTGGTGATGTCCATGAGTTCAAGACTTCAGGCAGTCATTGCCAACAAAGAGTTTTCAGCCAAGTACTAGAAATGAACATTTTATTTACAATTATTTAATCTGTCCAATTACTTTGGTCCCTTTAAAAACAGGATGGCACATGTTAAGGAGCTGAAACTCCTAAAAACTTCAACCAATTTTAATGTGGATACCCTCAAATGAAAGCTGAAAGTCTGAACTTCAACTGCATCTGAATTGTTTTGTTTAAAATTCATTGTGGTAATGTCTAGAACCAAAATTAGAAAAATGTTGTCTCTGTCCAAATATATATGGACCTAACTGTACTTTTTTTCCCCACTGTATACAACTACTCAAGCTTATCAGATTGCCCGCGTAAGGTAAAAAAAGCTTAACTATTAAAAGCACCATGTATTTTTTGACAGGCCAGAAATCGCAGAAGGTTGCCCCATTTTTTCCAGACGTTTGGCATTTCGTTTGTGTTGCTCAGGCCTTTTCATTCTAAGCTGATGCTAAATAAAATGTCTATTCATATTCTACATCTTTTATTAATAATGGTATTATTTTTGGGTTTTTTTTTTACAGACTTCCAGAATTACTCGTTCTGACAATGACAAAGACAATGGCTGGGATGCCTGGGGAAGCTGGAGTGACTGCTCACGGACGTGTGGTGGTGGCGCATCCTACTCTTTACGAAGATGCTTGAATGGCCGGTTAGTAAGACATTCTATATACCTGAGGACAGAACATGCTTTTCTCCAATTTTTTTTCTCACTTTGTCTAAAAACTATGACAAGGTGACCAGACTTGGAAAAGCCAAGGTTGCAGGCAGCAAATAAATGCACCTGAGTTTTATTTTATATATTTTTGCGTAACATAACTCTATATATTACTGACTCGTGTGGTAATCTGTGGAGAAATTGATTATCTCTGCTTTGCTGGAATAATGTGATACGATTATTCTACCGTTATACCAATCTAAAAAGGAATGTAAAAAATATTCACTTTATTATCCTTCCCCCCTAAAAAACTACAAAGTCCATAAAAAAGTTTATGCAAAGTGTCCTCATGTTATAATAATTTCTGTTTACAATGACCTCTATTTGGCCATCATAAAGTAAAAATACTACCACTAGTCTATGATATGTGACGCATTTACGAATTATGTATCTAGTGTCACCTTTTCTCATTACTGTGCCTACCTGGACTAGGACTATCTTCTCCTCTTGACATGTGATCTAAAGAGATTCCAGCTGCTCTTTCTGATTTTGATATAAAAATTTCACCCAGTTTTTTAGTTTTACTATTGTTCATTAATCCTCATGTTTTTCTTTATTTTCTTAAACATCTGTTTGACACATTTTTCAAATTTGTCCTGGAAAAATGACCGTATTTTTCAGACTATAAGACGCATCGGACCATGTGACGCACCTAGGTTTTAGAGGAGGAAATTAGGAAAAAAATTGAAATATTGAAGCAAAAAATGTGATCAATTCTGTACTTAATATCCTCTATCCTGGTATGTATGGTCTCGTCATCCTCTTCCTGATACACATGGTGCCTTCATCCCTATCCTGGTATGCATGGCTCCCCTCATCCCTACCCTGATGTGCATGGCCCCCTCATCCCTACTCTGGTATGCATGCCCCCTCATCCCTACCCTGGTATGCATGGCTCCCCCATCATTATCCTGGTGTGCATGGCCCCCTTCTCCCTATTCCGGTGTGCATGGCCCTCATCCCCATCCTGGTATGTAAGCCTCCTCATACCTTGCATACTATGCATCCCCCTTATCCCTATCCTGGTAGGAATGGTCCCCCTTATCTCTATCCTGGTAGGAATGATCACCCTCATCCCTATCCTGGTATGCATGGCCCCAATCTTGTCCTAGAAAAACAAAAAAACTCATGATTTTGAACAATGTAAACAGCATGGGGCATGAAAATCTTTTTTCTTTTCCTCTACGAGACCAGTGCGATTCCTGTCCGCATTTGTCAGTCTTCTTCAAAGTTGGACTCCCTAGATTTCTTGCACATCGTTCGGTTAAAACTGTGAAAACCAGGCACCCAGCAGTTGTCCTGAAGCCCTACCCTGCAGCCATCCTATACCCTATCCTGGTATGCAGGGCCCCATCCTTATCCGGGTATGATTGGCCCCCATCCTTATCCTGGTATGATTGGCCCCATCCTGGTATACATGGCCCCATCAGAAAACATTAAAAAAAACACATTAAAAAAATTCACTTAACTTCCCAAAGCTCCCTCGTGGCATCCTGTTCCGATGCCAACAACTGCTTTATTCTTGTTATCAGCACATGGCAGGCACATCATGCGCTGCTTGCAAGCCATAGGGCAGCTGCCAGAATACTTACACTGGGGCTGTGTTTGCATAAAGCAGTGAGTATTCATTGCTCTCTAGCTCAACCGGAGCCTTCCTGCAGCTGCCGGCAGTCACGTGTGCCAATACTTAAGATAAATGAATATTTATGGAATGGGGTGAATATTCATTTCTCTTAAGTATCGGCACATGTGACCGCCTGCAGCTGCAGGAAGGCTCCAGCTGACATTGTGCTAGCTAGAGAGCAATGAATGCTCACTGCTTTGTACGCACACAGTACCGGCGTGCAGAGCACTGAGTATTCCACCAGCTGCCCTTCAGCTTGCAAGCAGTGCATGAAGTCCCTGCCATGCACTGCTTACAAGCATTAAGCAGCTGCTGGCATGGGAGCAGGACGCTGCAAGGGAGCAACAGGAAGGTAAGTGTAATGTTTGTTGTTTTAATGTTTTCTGATGGGGCCATGCATACCAGGATCGGGATGGGGTCAATCATACCAGGATGCCATTAAAGAGATATGGGTGTGGAATGCAGTGAATATACATTTCTCTTTAGCAGCAAGCACAGGAGTTAGCCGCAGTAGCCGGCTCCTGCCTCTGTGACCTGCTGCTCCACAGAAACGGCTCCCCAGCCTCCCTACCACAGCCAGAGCAGGTACATAGGACTATAAGACGCACCCCCCATTTTCCTCCACATTTTTGGAGGAAAAAATGCGTCTTATAGTCCGAAAAACACAGTAATATTTAAAGATTATTATACTCACAGGTGGATTTAAATTCAACTCTTGACTGCAATGTAGACTTCCAAAACAATATAAGGGAGGTCACTATGTAATAAGAGAAGGTACTATACATAAAAAGTTTGACGCTAGTCATTACTCATGGACAAGCTGTGAGGCTGGGTAGTCAAGAGGACCGAGATCAAAAGCCAAGAGGGTATGTCATAGACAGAGGGTTGAGACAAGGGCGTAGTCAGGTTACAGTCCAAGATCAGAATTCCAAGAATAATAGTAAATAATAATAATAAATTTTATTTCCATACCACCGACATATTCCGCAGCACTTTACATTTCAGAGGGGATTTGTACAGACAATAGACATTACAGCATAACAATAATCACATAGATCATAACAGATACCAAGAGGAATGAGGGCCCTGCTCGCAAGCTTACAGTCTATAAGGAAAGAGGTAGACACGAAAGGTGGGTGGTAACGGTTGCCCTGATTGTATGGACCAGCCATAATGTTAAAGTGGTTGTCCGGCTTTTTCACATAATCTCAGTACATATCTGGGCTGCAGAATTATGACAATAAGTAATTTACTTTCTGTCACTAGTTTGCACGGTTTTCTAGATATTCTGAACAGAACGTCCAAGGGGGGGTGTTATGGCATTGAAATGAGAACTAGTTGTAACCTCCTACTCTACTCCAAACATGCCTCTATAGCAACAACCTCCATAGCTACAGGCCCTCCCTGTCCACATGAAGCAGCCCTCATCACACAGTAGCAAATTCTTCCCCTCCAGCAGCCTCAGTGCAGAGAGCAGAGAGCTGCTCCTTCCCCAGACACACACTGAACAGTTATCTATGGAAAGTGAAACTAGTGAGGAGTGAAAATTGTCCTGTATTCTGGGCCACTCCATGATTACAATACATAACTCATTATCAGTAATTCCTTCCCTCACTGTCCCAGGCTGCTGGCAGCAGTGAGAACAGACTGTGTGATAGCCAGTGATGGGGGTCTGCAGCTTCTAATCTGCACAGGGGATGGCAGTCACTGATGTAATCTGTTGTGTGACAAAGCCTCTGCTGTGTGAATGAGACAGCTCTGTGTCACTGATGTCTTCACACAGCAGCAGATTTTGTGCAATGTGTATGTGCGAAGCTCCACCAAACTCCCAGCAAGCTCCAGTGACCAGCACCACTCACTGCCCACTCATTGGCTGGCAGTAAACTGCACCAGCACTCATCTTTATCATTATTCCATCATTGGAAAGAACACAGCAGTGATCCTGTATTTGTGAAAGCAGCACAATACATACATGCATACACCCCCCGACACTTCACACTGTTACAGCTGCTGATTGGACAGGCTGCTCCCATCAGTATTTGTGTCATTAGAGACACAGTGTTAACACATACACTGCACCAAATCTGCTGCTGTGTGAAGACATCAGTGACACAGAGCTGTCTCATTCACACAGCAGAGGTTTTGTCACAGAACAGATTACATCAGTGACTGCCATCCCCTGTGCAGATTAGAAGCTGCAGACCCCCATCACTGGCCATCACACAGTCTGTTCTCACTGCTGCCAGCAGCCTGGGACAGTGAGGGAAGGAATTACTGATAATGAGTTATGTATTGTAATATTGTAATCATGGAGTGGCCCAGAATACAGGACGATTTTCCTTCCTCACTAGATTCACTTTCCATAGATAACTGTTCAGTGTGTGTCTGGGGGAGGAGCAGCTCTCTGCACTGAGGCTGCTGGAGGGGAAGAATTCGTTACTGTGTGATGAGGGCTGCTTCATGTGGATGGGGAGAGCCTGTAGCTATGAAGGGCGGGGTTGTTGCTATAGAGGGCATGTTTGGAGTAGAGTAGGAGGTTATGACTAGTTCTCATTTCAATACCATAACACCCCCCTTGGATGTTCTGTTCAGAATATCTAGAAAACAGTGCAAACTAATGACAGAAATTAAATTACTTATTGTCATGATTCTGCAGCCCAAATATGTACTGAGATTATGTGAAAAGCCCGGACAACCCCTTTAAGGGTGTAGCAGTACAGACACAGAGGGCTAATGGATGCATCAAGCATGTGGGAACATGATACGGGGAACCTGGTTATGGTAAAACTTTTGGCTGTGCCACACAGGGATAGATTAGGTTAATGTGTTGAGGCAATAGGCCAGTCTGAATAAATGTGTTTTCAGGGCACGCTTAAAGTTGTGGGGATTGGGGACTAATCGTATTGACCTGGGAAGTGCATTCCAAAGAATTGGCACAGCACCTGTAAAGTCTTGGAGACGGGAGTGGGAGGTTCTGATCAATGAGGATGCTAACCTCAGGTCATCATCAGAATGGAGGGCGCGGGTAGGGTGGTATACAGAAACAAGGGAGGAGATGTAGGGTGGTGCTGAGCCATGGAGGGCTTTGTGGGTGAGGGTAATAAGTTTATACTGAATTCTAGAGTGGATGGGTAGCCAGTGTAATGACTGGCACAAGGTAGAGGCATCGGTGAAGAAAGTAGCGGATCATGACAAGAGGGCTAGGCAAACAGATGATCAGGGCACATCCAATGTCGATCAGCAAAGATCAAAATACAAGGTTAGGAGCTCAAAGAAAACACATAGCTCTTAAGCAAAATCACAACTGGCAGCAATTCTAAATCATAGATCGGGCTAAATAGCCAGGTAATTACTGCCAGGTTCATACTGCGTTAATGCAGTCCAGTCAACGCATAGTGTTGACGGACTGCGTTAACGCTGCTCCCTAAAAGGATTGCGTTATGCGATCCCTCTAGCGCAGATGCTTCATTTGCGCTAGCAGTGACGGACCCTCAGATGCTGCAGACCGTGTCCGAGAGTCCGTCACAGAATGACGGCACATCGCTAACGCATGCCGATTATGGCATGTGTTAGTGATGCTCTCTTCCATAGCAGTGTATGGGTGCGTTAACGCATCCGTTACATAGCGTTAATGCCGCTATGTAACGGATGCATTAAACTCACCCCCTTAATGCAGTATGAACCAAGCCTAAACAGGAGACACATGGATGAAGCCCCAGTACACATTGGTCCTGATTAGATGGCTAAACTGTCACTAAAGACACTGACAACTCAGCACCACCCATCATCCGAATGGACGGCTTCACTGTCAATCACCTTACTGACAGCTCAACACGCCCTTGTCCTAAATCGGATGGCCAGAGACACAGATCGGATGAATCGTTACAACAAGAGAGGACACTATGATGGTCCTATACATTATAAGGGAAGACACTATGTAATAAGATAAGACAATATGCATGAGACGACAGTGTCTTCCCTAATCAGTGTTTTTGTAGCTTATCACAATTTCTGTGTTTTTGTTTGTCCACCCTATTTTGAGGGTTGACTAGACGTTCACAATTAGATTGAGATCAGGAAATTTTCCTGGCCATGGACTTAAAGTTTCAATGTTTTGATTACCAAGCCAAGTAGTTATAACTTTGCCTGATGACTTGGTGCTCAATTATGCTGGAAAAAAACATTGTATGTCACCAAATTGCTCTTTGGTCATAAGGAGAAATTGCCCTTGGAGGATATTTAGATACCATTTTTTATTTATAGTAGTGTTGACTAAAAAGCAACCCCAAACAAGGATGGACTCAGGATGCCTTATAGCTGGCATGACACTGGAGTCATGGTAGCGCTCATCTTTTTTTCTCCCTGTACTTCCTGCAAAGTCATTTTCTCCTATGTAGCCCCTTTTCTCCCTCCCCTCCTTCCAAAAGCCATAACTTTGTAATTTTCCAGACAATATAGACATATGAGGGCTTGTTTTTGGCTGGATGAATTGTAGTTTTTATTTTTATTACATAATTAATTTTACCATATCATGGCATGAAAAAAGAAATAAAAAATTCCAAATGCTGGTAAAAAAAATTTAATTCCACCATTATTTTGAGTTTCATTTTTACAACATTCATTATGTTGCATAAATAACTTGGCAACATAATTTCTAGGTCAGTACAATTATAGGAATACCAAATTACCAAACTGATATTGTTTTTAATTGTTGTAGAGGCTTTAAAAAATTCTAAACTTTGTAACAAAAAATATAGGATTGAGTTGCTATTATTTAAGACCTGTAATTATTTTCTGTTGTTCTGTCTATGGAGATATGCGAAGGCTTGCTTTTTACATATCAATCCATAGTTTCTATTGATACTATTTTAGAGTACATATAGAATTCTGGTGTTTTGCTGTTATATCTACCTTATGGGCTAAATAATTGAACATTTTGATAGATTGGACTTTTTTGGATAAATTTGCTTGCTTCTTTCATTTTTGCTTGGATGGGTAAAACTTTTTTTTAATATTTCAATAATTTTTTTACGTTTCACTTTATTTTTCAATCAGTCATTTATATTATATCCTTCAGAACCTCATTCTCATGTGCCTTTTAGGCTCCCCATAATTGTATCTTGGAATGAGGATTGATGCGTGCACAAATGAACAAATCAGCAGGATCATGACACTTAGAGATTGACTGTGGCATTTAAATGCTTAAACAGCAGCGAACGGAACTACAGTAGTTCCATTAGCTTCTGGTAGAGGCAAGTACTGGCTGTACACTACACCCAGCACCTGCCCTTGTTAAAGCCTACTCCATGTACCCTCTCTGCGACCTATTAGTACGTCATAGAACAGGGGTTTTCCATAAAAAATATTTATCACCTGCCAACAAGATAGATGATAAATGTTAATATCTGGAGGTCCAGCTGTTTATACTCCCACCGATCCCAAGATTGTGTTGTGCATGAAAGAAGCAGTAACATAGTAACATAGTAACATAGTTATTAAGGCTGAAGGGAGACATTAAGTCCATCTAGTTCAACCCATATCCTATCCTAACTTGCCCTAACATGTTGATCCAGAGGAAGGCAAAAAAAAACCCATGTGGCAAACAGTAAGCTTCACATTGGGGAAAAAAATTCCTTCCCGACTCCACATACGGCAATCAGACTAGCTCCCTGGATCAACGCAATATTAAGGAAACTAGTGTATATACCCTGTAATATTATACTTTTCAAGAAAGGCATCCAGTCCCTTCTTAAATTTTAGTAGGGAATCACTCATTAAAACATCATATGGCAGAGAGTTCCATTGTCTCACTGCTCTTACAGTAAAGAATCCGCGTCTGTGAGTATGCTTAAACCTTCTTTCCTCCAGACGTAGAGGATGCCCCCTTGTCCCCGTCACAGGTCTAAGAGTAAAAAGATCATTAGAAAGGTCTTTGTATTGTCCCCACATATATTTATACATTGTAATAAGATCACCCCTAAGCCTTCGATTCTCCAAACTAAATAACCCCATAAATAACCTGTCTTGGTATTGCAGACCCTCTAGTTCCCTAATAACCTTGGTCTCTCTTCTCTGCACCCACTCCAGTTCAGCTATGTCTTTCTTATACACCGGAGACCAGAACTGTACACAGTATTCTAAGTGTGGTCGCACTAGTGACTTATATAGAGGTAAAATTATGTTCTCCTCATGAGCATCTATGCCTCTTTTAATGCATCCCATTATTTTATTTGCCTTTGCAGCAGCTGCCTGACACTGGCCGCTAAATGTGAGTTTGTCGTCCACCCATACACCCAGGTCTTTTTCAGTGACTGTTTTGCCCAATGTTTTACAATTAAGCACATAATTATACATCTTGTTCGTTCTACCCAAGTGCATGACCTTACATTTATCCCCATTAAAGCTCATTTGCCATTTATCAGCCCAAGCTTCTAGTTTACATAAATCCTCCTGTAATATAAAATTGTCCTCCTCTGTATTGATTACCCTGCAGAGTTTAGTGTCATCTGCAAATATTGAAATTCTACTCTCTATGCCCTCTACAAGGTCATTAATAAATATGTTAAAAAGAAGCAGGCCCAAAACTGACCCCTGTGGTACCCCACTGCTAACCGTGACCCAGTCCGAGTGTGCTCCATTAATAACCACCCTTTGTTTCCTATCCCTGAGCCAGCTCTTAACCCACCTACACATATTTTCCCCTATCCCCATTGTTCTCATTTTATGTATCAACCTTTTGTGTGGCACCGTATCAAAAGCTTTTGAAAAGTCCATGTACACCACGTCCACTGCATTCCCTTGGTCCAGTCCTGTACTTACCTCTTCATAAAAGCTTATCAGATTAGTCTGACAGGAACGGTCCCTTGTAAACCCATGTTGATATTGGGTCATAAGGTTATTCTTCTCCAGATACTCCAGCATAGTATCTCTTAGAAAACCCTCCAGGATTTTACCCACAGTTGAGGTTAAACTTACTGGCCTATAATTTCCAAGTTCAGTTTTTGTCCCCTTTTTGAATATTGGCACCACATTTGCCATACGCCAGTCCTGTGGTACAGACCCTGTTATTATGGAATCTTTAAAGATTAAAAATAATGGTTTATCTATGACTGTGCTTAATTCCTGCAGTACTCGGGAGTGTATCCCATCCGGGCCTGGGGATTTGTCAATTTTAGTGATTTTTAGACGCTGCCGTACTTCCTGCTGGGTTAAGCAGGTGACATTTAACGGAGAATTTTTATCCCTGATCATGGTATCCGTCATGGGATTTTCTTGTGTAAATACTGATGAAAAAAAGTCATTTAGCATATTGGCTTTTTCCTTATCCTCATCCAGTAGTGCAAAGTTTGCGAACGCCACACCTATTGACAGTGAATAGTGGAAAGGATTTGAGGTTCTCTGTTCTCGAAATCAATGGAAGTCTCTGCCTCCAAACTTCCAGCAATCATACATTTATCATGTATCCATTGGATAGCAGAAAAATGCTGTTTACGGTTCAGTTTCCTTATCTTTCAAATGTATACAGTGCTCATACTATACAAGTAAATATATTGCCTGTAAATATCATGATCTAAAAAAACCTACCATGTCAATGGGATGGGCTTGCCAATCATTTGCAAATTATGACATAAGACAGAGTTAATCGAAATTCAAATTTCACAGAGACTTGTTGTCCCAGCCTTTGTAGCCATTGACTTCAATGGAAAGGGGATGCTCTTGTAGGTTACTAGCAGGTGGCATAGGATGCAGTGACGAGCAGGAGGCAGAGCAAGTGTTAACAGGTGTTTTTATATAACCAGAGGAAAAGATAACAATGCTTTCTCCACGCAGAGAGTTAATGTATACAAGATGCACAGAAGTATTGCATGGGCAAATATGTGGAAGTTCGGTATTATGCAGTGACAGCTTGACTTCAGCTGTCAACAACAGTAACAACAAAAAAAAGAATTGCTAACGGCGGGAGAGGAAAAAACATAGGGTTCAACTTATCAGACTCTGTCGTCCGAAGGGAGGTGGTTGGAAGATCCCACGATGGTGCCGCAGACGGCACGTCACGTTGAGGAAGCGGTCCTGGAAATACCGGAGGCACTGTTTCTTAGCGGTTAAGAAGAGTCTGGGAACTTTTGGTGGGCTGCTGTATGTCCGGGTACCAGTGGCTGTTGTTTCAGCTAATGAGGCGGAGGATTCCGGTATCAAGGCCGCAGCCGTGGCTGTAAAGTTCGAAGTCTCCGACGGGAGCCGTGCACTCTACACTGTCAGCTGTCAAGCGTTGTGCAGTATGGCCAGCATTTCCTGCCTGCGGTCGCGTAGGGTCGGCGTCCGGCAATGGTAAGCGGTCTCTGGTGCTGTTGCTGGATGTTGGGGGTGCGCACTCAAGTGCAGTCTGCCATCAGTAGCGTTACCCTCAGGGATGGAGCAAACCTTCACCTGCTGCACCTCCTGTCTTCCCGCCAGAAGCCCCAGGTTCCCGTGCACTGACCTTTTTATTTTATATCAAAGCAAAAAATAGTAGAAAATAACGGCACTCACCGGGTGGTGTAGTCAATGCTTTATTATTAAAGCATATCAGTGGGAGAACGGGTGCAAAAAGGAGATAGGTGAGTGCCATTCTTATCTACTATTTTTTGCTATGTGGATTAGCTTATTTTCCATGAATGTGCACCTAAGGGTAAAACAGTTGTATTGCCGGCTGCGTCTCTTTTCTACTCGTATGATGGTTCAGATGTGTGGACTATTGTGATGGTGCTCGCCTTCTATTTCTGGACTTTTTCTATCAGACCCGCCCTTGGCAGCAGAAGTCACAGGTCTGTCCCGGTCAGGTTCTCTGTCCCCCTGCAACATTAGTGGCAGTCCCAATGGTTCCGGCCCAGAGACACTGTTGCCTTTATTGTTCCGGTCCTTCCACCTACACTCCGACTTTCCTATTCTATTTAAAATTCTGTACAGTTTATTTATACTTGTGTGGGACACTTTTTTTTACAGCAATTCTGTTCTGCAACTTTCCAGCTGATTCATCCCATAGAAATATTAATGACAACCTGAATATAATATAGTATGAAAAGTTTTCTTTATTGCCTGCAGATCCCTTTTTACCCTCTGGCTTTGTTATATCCCTTTAAGAACCTGCACTACTGTGCCCTTAACTACCCTACTGTATGAGACTCCAAATTGATTCCTGCATTCGTTACAAAATAATGCTGAGAGGTGTATTCATTAGTATAGAGCACATACTTTGGTAACTAAATTATTAAAAAGTATTTCAGTGATGATCACATGGTGACATAATTCCTTTTAATTTAACATCGTTTATGTGATGTTTTCTTACATTTAATTGGATTCATTCTTTTTATTAAGAAATATTGATTTATGGCATTACAGCGTGTTGTCATGATTTCTGACTTCCTCA
This sequence comes from Dendrobates tinctorius, assembly GCF_039654945.1. Taxonomy (NCBI): domain Eukaryota; kingdom Metazoa; phylum Chordata; class Amphibia; order Anura; family Dendrobatidae; genus Dendrobates; species Dendrobates tinctorius. The sequence goes on from NW_027361690.1 coordinate 29,499,841, forward strand.
ACATTGTATTTCAGCAGCTGCGAAGGGCGGAACATTCGTTACAGAACATGCAGCAATAACGTAAGTCCGAGTGCCATCATTAATTTCCTTTCTTTCATTGTCTGGAAGTTCAGAGCTGTAACCTTGGTGCACGTCCCTGTCTCTGCTTTCCTATACTTCTTCCTTTACTTCAATGAATCGACAACCCAGGGCTTTGTACTCACACTTCCCGATATGTCTCTCCTCAGCGGAGTTTTCCTGCCAAGCACTGATTCACAATGTGTGTTTCAGGAGGAAGTTGCACTTTAGAGAGGATTTAGGAAACAACATTTTCTTTTTTAACTGAAAGTAGCCAATATTTAGACATTTATTGCCTGCAAAGAAGACACTGGTTTATTAACGAGATAGGATTTCCATGAATACTTTCTATGAAAGCTTATATTACTCTGTTTATTAAACGGTTTATTCCGACTGAGGATAGATTTCCGTTCACTTCCAATAATGCAACACTGGCCTCCTGTGGTGGAAATCTGCATGGAACGCCATCGGTCTACAAGAGAGCAGGTGCAAAAGAAGGTGAGAATCTGTGATTCCTAGAAAATATCTGGTATTTCAATAAAAAAAAACAGAAATTTATTTAGATAAAAGTTATAATTACAACATCTGAATAAATATCTAACGACTCGCTCACACGTATAACTTGTTTTATCGGATAGCACTCAGACAAATGTTATACTGGGAGGCAGTGCAGATCAGCGCTGGAAAAGAAATCACAGCATGCTGCAAGTGGCTCTGCAAATCGGATCACGAGTACCCATTCAAGTCTATGGGTGCGTGTAAAACATTGCACTGCATATCCAAGTGCAATCTGAACCCCCACTATGGAGAAGATGGAGAAATCTTGCTCTCCTTCTTCTCCTCACCTGTGCTACGATTCTTTCATCCAGGGGAATGGGGTCACACTATGCTGACACCGGGATCACTCTGCGATCAGAGTTTGATCCGAGTGTCATTTACATAATCCAATTCCAGAATCTACGCTCGTGTGAGCGAGCCCTAAGAATAATAACTGGACAAGGTAAATAGGGCAATAAAAAAAAACATTACCCTTAAATGGTTAATCACATTTGCTTATGGAAAATATATACTATCATCATAAAGAAATTGTTATAAACCAACTCTTAAGATGAAGGAATGGTTTATGGAGGATATTTTTATTATTGTAATCTTTTTATTTTCTGATATTATTTAAAGGGAACCTGTCATCTGATTCATGCGGTCCAGCCACGAGCAGCATCAGACAGAGCTTGGCTGCACAATTACAGCCTCATACATTTTTCTCTTAAACGTTCTGGCAATTCATAGAAAAATTACTTTGAAGAACCTGTCCCATGACTGACATTTTTCTCGCTATGGGAGAGACCTATCAATCGCCTATAGAATCGCTGGGAAATGCCGACATCTTTGTTTCTGATCTTAAAAGTATATCTTCTCTGAAACACTATTGGATGCAATCGCCCAGCCAGACTATGATTCATGCTGCCTGCGGTTTGGGCAGAAAAAATGCATCATTATCACATTGAGGCTGTGTGCCCATGTAGCGATTTTTAAGCGTTTTTGCCGCGATTTTCGGTGCGAAAACACTGCGAAAACGTTTAAAAATCGTGTACAGAACGCACCCCATGCATTCCTATGGCATTCCGCACATGCTGTGCTAATGCTGCGCTTTTTTCCGCGGCGGAATCGCATCGCGGAAAAAATCGTAGCATGCTCATTCTTTTGTGCGGAATCGCAAAGAATTGCCGTGATTCCGCACCCATAGGAATGCATGAGAATCGCTTACTTCCCGCATCTGGCTATGCCCACCATGCGGGAAGTTAAGCGTCTCATGTGCGGTTGGTACCCACGGTGTGAAGGAGAGGAGACTGTCCTCCAGGCCCTGGGTACCATACCCCTGTAAAAAAAAGAATAAAAAATAAAAAATCGGGGTATATTTACCTTCCGGCGTCCCGCGCTGCATTCCCGGCCTCAGCGTTCCCAGTAATGCCTTGCGGCAAGGCCCTGTGATGACGTGGTCTCGCGAGATCGCTATAGCAACGCGAGACTACGTCATCACAGGTCTCGCAAGGCATCACTGGGAATGCTGAGGCCCGGGATGGCAGCGCGGGACGCCGGAAGGTAAATATACCCCGATTTTTTTATTTTTTTTAGCATTTTAACATTCTATCTTTTACTATTGAGGCCGCATAGGCGGCCTCAATAGTAAAAACCTGATCATACTTGTCAAACACTATGTTTGACGAGTGTGACCAACCTGTCAATCACTTTCCAAGCGATGCTTCAAATCGCTTGGAAAGTGCTTGAATATCGCACTCGAAAATCGCTGCAAAATCGCGATCATAATCACGGTAAAATCGCGGTGAAATCACACGGAAAAAAGCGCGCGATTTCTGGGAAGGAGTCCGGTTTTCTGTGTGCGTTTTAACACGCAACGTGGGCACATAGCCTTAGGCTATGTGCCCACGTTGCGTTTTAATCCGGACACTCAAAACCAGACTCCTTCCCAGAAATCGCGCGGTTTTTTCCGCGCAATTTTACCACGATTATGTTCGCGTTTTTGCCGCGATTTTCGCGTGCGATATTCAAGCACTTTCCAAGCGATTTGAAGCATCGCTTGGAAAGTGATTGACAGGTTGGTCACACTTGTCAAACATAGTGTTTGACAAGTGTGACCAGCTTTTTTACTATTGAGGCCGCCTATGCGGCCTCAATAGAAAAAGATAGAATGTTAAAAATGATAAAAAAATAAAAAATTGGGGTATATTTACCTTCCGACGTCCCGCGCAGTCTCAGCGACGCTCCCATTCCCAGCGATGCCTTGTGAGACCTGTGATGACGTTGGTCTCGCGTTGCTATAGAGATCTCACGAGACCGCTAGAGTAACGCGAGACTACGTCATCACAGGACCTTGCCGCAAGGCTTTACTGGGAACGCTGAGGCCCGGGAAGGCTGCGCGTGACACCGGAAGGTAAATATACCCCGATTTTTTATTTTTTATTCTTTTTTTTACAGGGGTATGGTACCCAGGGCCTGGAGAACAGTCTCCTCTCCTCCACACCGTGGGTACCAACCGCACATGAGACGCTTAACTTCGCGCATGGTGGGCATAGCCACATGCGGGAAGTAAGCGGTTCTCATGCATTCCTATGGGTGCGGAATCGCGGCAATTCTTTGCGATTCCGCCAAAAAAAATGAGCGTGCTGCGTTTTTTTCCGCGATGCGATTCCACCGCGGAAAAAAGTGCAGCATTAGCACAGCATGTGCGGAATGCCATAGGAATTCATGGGGTGCGTTCTGTACGAGTTTTTTAAAAGTTTTCGCAGCGTTTTCGCTCCGAAAATCGTGGCAAAAACGCTTAAAAATCGCATCGTGGGCACACAGCCTTAAGCCTCAGGAGTCAGTCCTAAGAGAGCACTTATCATGTTGTTAAAGCAACTGGTCAGAAATGAAGGAAGAGAAAAAACCCATAAGGTTACTTTGAATACTGAAAGCAACTACTACAGCCCTCTCTAGACAGCGAAATGCTATGTGCAGAGGTCATTGTTACAGCTAGCAAATAAAAGAGTGGTCAACATCTTTCTTAAAATATTACATCCCTACTTGAACGTACTTTAGCGATAGTAGCTTCTGTCACCAAGTACTGCCATACTCGCTCTACAGGCGGCCCTGTTGATGACGGAGATATCATGCCCAATATCACTGCATAGCAATTACCTGCCAGGAAAAATAGTTCTTCCCAGCCAACCAGAGTGTGTGTGTGTGTGTGTGTTGTCCAATAGCTCAATATGTGTAATCAGCTCCCTGCTGTGGCCAATGGGGCAGTACCACACCCTACTTAAAATGAAACTGCATGTTCAACAAACTTTGCATAAATCAATAGTACGAACATATAGAAGAATCTTTGTAATATATCTTATGCTTCCTTGCCCATTTCCTGCCCACCTTATCTCAGCTTCCTTGCCCACTTATCAGACACTTCTTCGTTTCCTCCTGCCTCCTGAACTTCCACCCAAAAATTCAACTTAAATCTGTCTTGCTTAAAGGAGACGAATTGCTGGTGTCAGGTAACACAGCCCATTATACCTTATGGAGAGGGAGGAGAAGTGAGGAGCAGGGAGAGGAAACAGGCAGAGGTAGACAGAACTATTTTGCAGAGCTGTCTAACAAAACAGCTCAGCAATGCTGTAAATTTTCCTTCACGGTGCTAAAAAATGAATGAAGACCAGGAATCCCTCTTTATGTGCTGTGCGGTGTACATGAAATATCACAGCAACTCCTCTTCTCCGACCAGATCCCATGGACTGCAGAGATAGTCACTGCAGAGAGGAGACTGTTGAAAATGTCAGATAAAAGTCACATAATGGCCATAAATAGTGATATTCTTCATGTACACACAAAGGACAGCTTATTCTGAAATGTTACTTGAAAGTATAGTTGCTGTTTAAACTTTCAGCATACTGCTGAGAGTTGCCAGTTATCGTGCCTGGCTTACTCCCTGTACTTGTTTCCTGTTTCTCTGTTGTACTCATCCTTTTCTTGATCCTCCCTGTCTTCATGATTCCCCCTGATTTGACCTTAGCTTGCAGTATTTGCTTTTGACTGACCTCTTACTATCTGGCTCCTGAAGCGCCTATGACAACAGTATTCCCTTCTGATTTAGTCCCTTGTTCTGTCCACTCTGTGACTGACCCGGCTTGTTTGATAATCCTTGTCTCCCTCATGCATCCTGCAGCTACTCCATGGATACAATCCAGAGTGCCCGCTGTAATTCCAGATCCCTAAATAGGGGTTAAAGGATAAATGTCTTAGCCCCTCTAAGATCTGCTGAACGGATTGGTGTTGTTTGGTGCCATGCCACAAGACTGGGTCAATTTTGATTTTTTTTCTCCAGATTCTTCATTTACTTTAGTGGTTAGATAAGGGTGTCTAAAAATATTATGGCACAATGATTATTCACTACAATAAACAAATGGCATTAAAGTCTCTATAAGATACCATCTTCATCAATCTGCAGTACCTCAGGGGCGCTGAAGGTCCCTTTCTTACATAAAAGGACAGGCATAGCGTCTTAAATGGGAAGGATAGTGGTAAGGATTAAGGCTTATGACGCCACACCACCAGCTCTAAGTATATGTGGTGTAAACTTGTCTGATCTTCACCAGCTGACTTGGCAAACCTGTTTAGCCATGAAGTCAATGACAACATATTTGTTGTATAATAAACCTCAGTTTCCTTTCCATGTGCGGCCCGTGCCTTTATTCTTTCTTATGTCCTGTCTGCTGAATGTATACTTAAAGCAACCCCCCATTCACAAATGGAAACAAGATTTCACCATGCATGCTTCTGCATACAGCTGTGAGATACTGGAGCGACGGAGCATGGCCCCACATAAAATATGTGTCTTTCTAATCAGAAAACAAGAATTATTTTACAGTGAAATTGGTTTCATGTGTTTTTTCCTCCTGTCAATTGTAAGCAGCCTGAAGCAAGTTTACAGTAATGGAGTTCAGCATGATCTATTGCACGTACATATTTCTCTGATGTGTAATATATACAATAATTATGCAATTGTTTATTATTAGAGCTGTAGAATCCATCCATTCAATGCACAGACATTTACCCTGACACTTACCTTTATGTAGAGTTTGCAAACATTACTCTAAAGTTTCATACAAACAGCAATGTGCTCGGAGCCTGTATGACACTGCACGAGGGCACTGGGCTCCTTGGTACCTTGGTACAGAGCCATACTACCTGTTCATACTGCTATACAGACTTTGTTGAACTTCCAGCTATGCTTCTAGAAGAGATTACTTTCTTACTCGTGGAGTTCATACAGGGGTGATTATATCATTGGTACAGCCTGTGTGGCCCATAAGTGGGCCCATTTCCAACTCTAAAATAGGTGGAACTGTGCATTATGATGACCTGCTGGGCTCCAAGGAACCCATGTACTGTTTTTGCAAAGGGTCCTCTTTCTGTGTCCGCCAGTGATGAAATAGGACACATACAGAATATAGAGAAGGACTAACGGCATATGGCTGGACTACTACAGCTCAATGCGAATACAAAACCTTAATACCTAAGGCCTCATTCAGACATCCATGTTTCATACACGTTTCATTGGTATTTTTGACAGTTAGAATACATTATAGTCTATGGGCAATTTTTTCGGCAGTCTGATTGTCTACAGGCACTAAACTGGGTCATGCCTGATTTTTATCAGATTTACGGATCAAAATTGTCTATTCAAATCAATGGATGAGTGACAAAAAATGGATACCACTCAGATATAATCCATGCTGCTTCCTAGTGGTCCAGTTTTTATTTCTCTGTCTAATGAGTAGAGGCTGGGAAACCTTTTTTTTTTCAGAATTCAATAAAAACAGATGTTTTGCTTATGGATCAAAAATGGATGAAAATCACAATCAGCAGATCAATGCAAAATTGTCAGTTTTTTCTTTTTTGCAAAAGAGAACACAGGAATAAGATCTTATTTTTTTTCTAATGCGTTTTTCTCAGTTTAGTGCACTATAACTCATATTCACATTTTTACAATGGTTATTGTAAAAGGGTGTCCTGCTTTGTACTTCTGAAAAATATAATCAGAATTCTGGAAGGTCTTTTCATTCAGCTGTTACAGAGCTGTAACATATATTATACTCTTTAATACTACCCTTCAAAATGAATTTAATTAATAATTATTTAGGTGGCTTTCAGTCATATTTAATGCTATGCTTCCATCCAGAATGTTTCATTTTATGAAAGAGGAGGACAGTAATGTAATATTTTGCCTATTTAAAAAAAATCCTGAATAACATGATGTTGGAATATGTTTGGTGCAACAACTCCATTCCCGTCTATGAGTGTTTAGTTGCTAGATCTGTATGCTGTTTATAAAGTTAGTCTGTGTATGAGAGAAGCAGCCTGCTGCAGATACTGCACAGATAGAGACACACAAATGATTTATTCATGATCTATTAAGCTTATCATATATTGTTCCTGTTTGTTCCTGAATAAAGAAGCTCTGTTGTCACACGCCTGGAGAGTATCCTGAATTATCTGCTACCAACACAGGAAGATTGCATCATATAATAATTGCAGTTTTCTTGTGCATTATTGAACCAAGGGGAAATAGTCTGTGTGTATAGCTTGTAGTGACATAGAATGAATCATACAATGCTTCTGAGCATGTGTAATGCAGGCAAATTGGATGCAGCAACACAGAGGGTCAGAGCAAGGGTTAACAGAGGTTTGGTTTAATTAATACTGGGAATATTCTCGCCGGGAGCAGAGAGGGTTAAATAGATTTTAAGCTAAAGAACGCAAAGAACAGGAGAATTTAAGGCCACAGTTTATACATGTATCTTTCACTTATCCTGAGTCCGATGGTGAACAATTTTCCAAAGATGAAAGTTGAAAGCTGGCTGATGGCGGTGTTGCTGTCTTCAGGCTTCCCCGCTTAACAGATCTGTGTGCACTCTTCTGGCGGCAACGGGCGGTCACCAGTCTGACCCATTGAGCCCCTAGTCCATCACGCTGCTCTGCAGCCAGGAGTCTTTAACCACAATCTCCCACTCGATGTGCTCTGCAATCGGGAGTTCTGCACAACACTCTTCCGCTCAGCATGCTCTGCAATCAGGAGTTCCGCACAACACTCCCTCGCTCGGCGTGCTCTGCAATCAGAAGTTTCACACAGCACTCTCCCATTCATTCCTTGCTATATTCATCCCTTCTCACTAGCACGTGGACTAACTCTACCTGCGGCATACAGCAGGTCCCTGCTCTCCTTTCTCTGGCCGGAGCTCAATCCGTCTTCCCGCACAAAACCCGCTGGCTTCCTCTTGCTTACCACACCCCCTCTCAGCTGGTTATAGGTCCTTCTCATCCTCAATATCATTCCCCACTGCAGCAAGAGGCATTGCCCCAGCAGTTCCAGACCCATTGGACTGCCAGCACCCACTGTCCGGTCTTCTTCCTTACACTCAAACGAGTCGCCAGCACAAGGTGTTGACACCAGTGCCGCCCCTAACAATGATTTGTTTGAGGGCAGTACTAGAAACTATGGGGCAGCGCTGGTGTCACTCACTGCTTCTGTCTCTGCCCCTGATGACATCCTTTTTCACAGAGGCTACAACAGCAGAGATAGAAGCAGATTGCCGGTGCTGCACTCATCTCTCCCATAGCATCAACTACCCAGGAAGTCTTTAGAGGGGGTGATAATGCAAGAAACTAGTAAGTAACTGCAGTGCTGCCCCCTGGTGATGTTGTGTTCCAGAAGGTGCAATGGATGCTGCAGGGATTGAGTGAGATAGCGTATAGCTATGAGAGTCCTATTTCAATCAAATAAAATTTAACCTTTATTAATAACTATTAAAATTTCCTCCGGACCAATAAAGACAGTGACACAAAAAACAATACCAATAAAGTGCTCGTGCATACCAGTGCTCAGTTAACAAATTGGTTTGGTCTCACCAAGAGATGTTTTTCCTTAGCAGGTTCACCATGGACAGGAGCAGGATGCATGATCCAGTATCTTTGCTTCAGAGGGAGAGTGAATTCCCGTTATTCCCTGTCGTGCCTCTGCATTGCTCCCTTCCTCACAAGGACAGTCCCCAAGTGTGTGCTGCTATGGGATGCCCACCATCACTCCATAAATCTGTATTCCTACACGTTTCTTCCCCAATAAGGGGGATTCATCAAAGGAGTTAAAAGATTATGCAATAAATGGGAAAAAGAAATATGTTTCTCCAATGAAAACTATACAGAGTAGAACCCTGCAGTGGCAGGTGTCCTCTTATCTAGGTGTGACCTATTGCATCACCATCACAGACCCCATTCAAGTGAATGGCATGAACAGCAATTGGTATTGTTTATGTGTCACTGTCTTTATTGGTTCGGAGGAAATTTTAATAGTTATTAACCCCTTAACCCCCAAGGGTGGTTTGCACGTTCAAGTTTTACAATTCTGACCACTGTCCCTTTATGAGGTAATAACTCTGAAATGCTTCCATGGATCCCGATGATTCTGACAATGTTTTCTTCTGACATATTGTATTTCATGATAGTGGTAAAATTTCATTCAAATAACTTGCGTTTATTTGTGAAAAAAATGGAAATTTGGCAAAAATTTTGAAAATTTCGCAATTTTCCAACTTTGAATTTTTATGCCCTTAAATCACAGAGATATAGCACACAAAAAACTTAATAAATTACATTTCACATATGTTTACTTTACATCAGCACAATTTTGGAACCAAAATTTTTTTTTGTTAAGAAGTTATAAGGGTTAAAAATTGACCAGCAATTTCTCATTTTTGCAACACCATATTATTTTTACAGACCACATTACATTTGAAGTCACTTTGAGGGGTCTATATGATAGAAAATACCCAAAAGTGACACCAGTCTAAAAACTGCACCCCTTAAGGTGCTCAAAACCATATTCAAGAAGTTTATTAACCCTTCAGGTGCTTCACAGGAATTTTTTGAATGTTTAAAAAAAATGAACATTTAACTTTTTTTCACAAAAAAATTACTTCAGGTCCAATTTTTTTTATTTTACAAAGGGTAACAGGAGAAATTGGACTGCAAAAGTTATTGTGCAATTTGTCCTGAGTACGCTGATACCTGATATGTGGGGGGGAAACCACTGTTTCAGTGCATGGCAGAGCTCAGAAGGGAAGGAGCGCCGTTTGACTCTTTCAATGCAAAATTGGCTGGAATTCATAGCGGACACCATGTCACGTTTGGAGACCCCCGGATGTACCTAAAAAGTGGAAATCCCCCACAAGTGACCCCATTTTGGAAACTAGACCCCCTAAGGAACTTATCTAGATGTGTGGTGAGCACTTTGAACCCCACAGTGCTTCACAGAAGTTTATAACGCCCGGGCGTGAAAATAAAAAAATCATATTTTTTCCACAAACATGATCTTTTAGTCTCCAATTTTTTTTATTTTCCCAAGGGTACCAGGAGAAAATGGACCCCAAAAGTTGTTGTCCAATTTATCTTAAGTACACTGATACCCAATATGTGGGAGAAAACTACTGTTTGGGGACACTACGGGGCTCGGAAGGGAAGTAGTGACGTTTTGGAATGCAGACTTTAATGGAATGGTCTGCGGGTGTCATGTCGCGTTTGGAGAGCCTCTGATGTGCCTAAACTGTTGAAGCTCCCCACAAGTGACCCCATTTTGGAAACTAGACCCCCCGCGGAACTTATCTAGATGTGTGGTGAGCACTTTGAACCCCCAAGTGCTTCACAGAAGTTTTTAACGCCCGGGCGTGAAAATAAAAAAATCATATTTTTTTCCACAAAAATGATATTTTTGTCCCCAATTTTTTATTTTCCTAAGGGTAACAGGAGAAATTGGACTCCAAGAGTTGTTTTTCAATTTGTCCTGAGTAGGCTGATACCCCATATGTGGGGGTAAAACACTGGGCGCATGGCAGAGCTTGGAAGGGAAGGAACACTGTTGTGAGTTCATTTTTCCCTTCACCATTTAGGTCTGATGAACTCCCTCCTCTGGTGAAGGAAGGTAGTGAGACTGATTACCAAACACCTGGGCAGCTAGATGATAACTGGGTGGCTGGAATTGAGGACTGGATATAAGGCTGCCGACACCCTTCTTCCTGGCTGGTGATTTTCCTGCTGGATTCTTGGAGACCAGTCTGATTCCTGCATCTCAAAGCTAAGTTTTTCTGCTCTGCTTTGTACTCTTCAGTTTTGTTTTTGTTTTGCCTTGTTTTTTGGGAGTTCTGCCATCCCCGGCCGGGGGTGAGCTGAATTCCATTTTTGTCTCTGATCTGTTGATCTTTTGCTCTGTCTGCAGAATATACCTGAGTGCTGATATAGTCTTTTGAAGCCTAGCGACTTCAGGGCCTGTTTTTCCTATCAGTCGGTTGGCTCATTTTGATAGGGTTTTTGCGGATGGCAGACAGCAGCTTTCCTATCCTGTCCTATGTAGTTAGCTTGGGCCCCATTATTTGCTCAACCTATCTTTCTATCTCTGTTAGTGTTCTCATCTTGCTTCACCGTCATTATATGTTGGGGGCTGCCTATTGCTTTGGGGTCTGCTCTGTGGCAGTTTAGTTTTTCCCCCTTTCTGTCTTTAGGCTATGTAACTCTCCGGCTGTGATCGAGGGGTCTAGGGCACCGTAGGAACCCCCCACGGCTACTGCTAGTTGTTGTGGATAGGTTCAGGGGTCTGCAATCCGATAGCTGCCAACCTCTCTGGTTTTTCTGGACTTAGCTGGTATTTTGTTTTTTCCTCCTTCGGTCACTCATCATAACAGAGCACCATTTCACTTTTTCAACACAGAATTGGCTGGAATTGAGATCAGACGCAATGTTGCGTTTGGAGAGCACCTGATGTGCCCAAACAGTGGAAACCCCCCAATTCTAACTCCAACCCTAACTCCAACACACCCCTAACCCTAATCTCAGCCCTAACCCTAGACCTAACCCTAACCCTAGCCCTAACCCTAGCTCTAACCCTAGCCCTCACCCTAATGGGAAAATGGAAATAAATACATTGTTTTAATTTTATTATTTTTCCATAACTAAGGGAGTGATAAAGGGGGGGTTTTATTTATTATTCATAGCAGGTTTTTATTTTTGGCAGCTGTCATACGCTAAAAGATGCTTTTTATTGTAAATTGCATCACCACATTTTGAGAGCTATAATTTTTCCGTATTTTGACCCACCGAGTCATGTGAGTTCTCATTTTTTGAGGGAAGAGTTGACATTTTTATTGGTACCATTTTCGGGCACGTGACATTTTTTGATCGCTTTTTATCCTGATTTTTGGGACGCAGAATGAACAAAAACCAGCATTTCAAGAATTTCTTTTGGGGGGTGCGTTTACACCGTTCCGCGTGCGGTAAAATTGATAAGGTGGTTTTATTGTTCTGGTCAGTATGATTACAGTGATACCTCATTTATGTCTTTTTTTATGTTTTGGCGCTTTTATGCAATGAAAACAATTTTATATAAAAAATAATTATGTTTGCATCGCTTTATTCTGCGAGCTATAACTTTTTTATTTTTTCCCTGATGATGCTGTGTGGTAGCTCGTTTTTTGTGGGATAAGATGTCGTTTTCAGTGGTGCCATGGTTATTTATATACGTATTTTTGATTGTGCGTTATTGCACTTTTTGTTCCTCGGTATGATAATAAAGCATTATTTTTTGCTTTGTTTTTTATTTTTATTTTTTAAGCGATTCGCTAAAGGGGTTAACTAATGGGACAGTTTTATAGGGTGGGTCGTTATGGACGCGGCAATACCAAATATGTGTACTTTTATTGTTTTTTTTTATATTTCCAAAAAATGAATTTATTAGGGATTTTTTTTTTTAATTTATTTAGCGATTATTTATAAATTATTTTTACACTTTTTTTTTAACTTAATTACATTGTCCCAGAGGGACATCACTGTCATGTGACAGATCGCTGATCTGTCACATCACAGATCGCTGTGACAGATCAGCGATCTGACACAGGCGCTTCACAGGCTTCCTCATGCCTGCGCTCTGCAGGCAGTGAGGAAGCTGGCTCCCTGCAGGCCTCCGAAGGTCGCCGCCGCCATTTTGGATCCGGAGACCTGCAGGGAAGGAGACACCCGCAGCAACACTGCACATTGCGCTGCTGTGGTGGGCTAAGGGAAGCACGGAGGGAGCCCCCTCCCTGCCGAGGCTTCCCTAAACCCCTGGTACACTGCGATTGTGTTTGATCGCAGTGTGCAGGGGTTAACGTGTCGGGGGCGGTCCGTGTCCGCCCCTGACACATAGTGCCGGGTGTCAGCTGTGATAATCATCTGACACCCAGCCGCGATCAGCGGCGCTCACCATGTGAGCGCTGCTGATCGCTATGATGTACTATCCCGTCCCTGGGAATTAAGTCCCAGGGCACATGGACGGGATAGTACGTCATATGGCAGAAAGGGGTTAATAAAGGTTAAATTTTACTTGATTGAAATAGGACTCTCATAGCTATACTCTATTGGTACCACGAGGGTAAAAGAATAGTGGTTTCGAATTAATCACTAGAGCTGATTTCAGGGATTGAGTGCAGTCCGGACCTCCTGTGACGTCATGTTTGAGATTCTTCTGCTCACTTCTACATCGAGAGATGAGAAAGGCCAGTAAAATTATAAATACAGATACCTACTAGGACTCATCTGCGAGGGCAAAATAATAGGATAGATGCTTGATACCTACTACTGGTGCACTCAACCTCACAGATATCTCAAAAATTATGTCACCAGCCCCTTCATCTCCCAATATAGAAATGAGTGGAGCTGGATTACCCTTTATGGATTTCTTTAAAGGGTTTTTTTCAACCGCAAATTGCAATTAGTGTATGATCAACTGGGACATCGATAAAAGAAGTGATCTGACCATTCTTCAGGCGGCTTCTGCTTGGAAGTTGCTCATTACTGTACTCAAAAAAAGTTCAAAAACCCACCCCCACCGAAGGCAATGCAAAAAACACCAAATAAACATTTGAAAAGATGTCTGAAAAAGACATTTCAGGACAAAAGACCCCCATCTTCCTCCAACAAGGCTTGGCAGGTATGCAGGTTTCTTGTAACAGAAGCAATGTTCATGGTCACTTGATAGTTCTAAAAGAGGACTACCACGAACAGGCTTGGTTCTAGCTACTCCATTCTCCAGTTTCCATGGGTTGCCCTGGCCTTCACCTTTCAACCCCTATACAAGGATTGGGACTTAATAGGGGCCAATAAGCTGATTCCATGGAGTTAGCTGCCGTTTAGAGCTGGCAAGTAGAAAAGTCGGTAGTTGGGTCAGAACCAGGAGGTCAGTTCAAGGACAAAATCGCAATCCAGGAGAGTGGTCAAAAAACTATCTGTGGTCACAACCAGGAATGTATACATGGAGTCAAAGTAGGGTACCGAGAAGTTCTCTTAGAGCAAGATAAATTAAAATTGGCAGTATACAGCAGGCTTTCAGTAGCTGAAATAGCCTGCAGAAGGAAGCAAACATAGAAAACTTAATTTCTGACATTCGAGTACAGATAGAACTACAAGAACCAGCTGATATGGAACTAGTGTGGCCTGTTGTGAGTTCATTCTCCCCTTCACCTTTGATGTCTGATGAACTCCCTCTGCTGGTGAAGAGAGGTAGTGAAATTGATTGGGATGGGAAGAACCTGTCATCGGAACAGGCGGAGTGTGATTGGACATCTGGAATTTCTGAGTGGATATAAGGCAGCTGACGCCCTGCAGGGCTGCTGGTGATCCTTTCTGCTCTGAGCTCTTGCATCCAGCTTAGTTCCTGTCTACTAAAAGCTAAGTTTTTGCCCTGCTATTATTCCATGAGATTTTGTCTGGTTTCCTTAGTGTTTGTATTCAGCCAGTCCTGGTTGGGACTGGCTGAATTCCATTTTTGTCTCTGATCAGTTGATCTCTTTGCTCTGTTTTCAGAATATACCTGAGTGCTGATATAGTGATTTTGAAGTCTAGCGACATCAGGGCCTTTTTCCCTATCAGACGGTTGGGACATTTTTGGTAGGGTTTTTTGCGGATTGCAGCCAGCATCTTTTCTGCCCTGTCCTATCTAGTTAGTTGGGCCCCATCGTTTGCTCAGCCTGTCTTTCTGTCTGTGTTTGTGTTTTCATCTGTTTTTCACCGACAATACATGTTTGGAGCTGTCTATTGCTTTGGGGTCTGCTCTGGGGCAGTTTAGATTTCCCCTATCCTTCTTTAGGCTTATGTAGTTCTCCGGCTGTGACGAGGGGTCTAGGGCACCGTAGGAACCCCCCACGGCTACTGTTAGTTGTGGTGTATAGGTTCAGGGGTCTGCAATCCGATAGCTACCAACCTCTCCGGTTTTCTGGACTTAGCTTGTATTTTTGTTTTCTCTTCCTCTGGTGACTCATTCATAACAGAATCACCAGCCATACCGCAGATTCTAGGGTGCTCAATAGCAGGAGAGAATTGTAAAAAAAAAAGTGTCAGAATTTTTTTTTTTTATTTGGCGTATATTTTTTCCTCTATTTCTCTGAGGCCGTAGGGGGAATTTTTTCTCAATGGAGATTAAGCAATTGTCTGATCGTGTGGAACAGCTTACTGCTGAAGTGCGGGGAATTTCCACCTATCTTGCTCATTCACATGCTGCTGAACCAAAGATCCCTACTCCTGATGTGTTTTTTGGGGATCGGTCTAAATTTCTGAATTTTAAGAATAATTGTAAATTATTTTTTGCCTTGAAGCCTAACTCATCGGGTTCCTCCGTGCAGCAGGTTAAAATTGTCATCTCTTTGCTGCGCGGCAATCCCCAGGATTGGGCGCTTTCTTTGAAACCTGATGATCCTATTCTGACTGATGTGAACACATTTTTTCAGGCCTTGGGGTTGTTGTATGATGAACCTAATGCTATTGATCAGGCTGAAAAGGCCCTGTTGGCATTGAGCCAGGGTCAGGATTCTGCAGAGTTGTACTGTCAAAAATTCCAAAAGTGGGCGGTCCTTACTACCTGGAATGATGGTGCCTTGGCAGCTCTCTTTCGGAAGGGTTTGTCAGAAACCGTAAAAGATACTATGGTGGGATTTCCTGTTCCCTCTGGTCTTGACGATTCTATGTCATTAGCCATTCAGGTTGATGGGCGTTTGCGTGAACGCAAAACTGCACGAGAGGTGTTGCCACCTGTTGAACAAATGTCTGAACCTATGCAATGTGATAGAGTTTTGTCTAGGGCGCAATGTCAGGAGTTCTGAAGGCGTAATAAGTTGTGTTTTTTCTGTGGAGATGCCTCTCATATTATTTCTGTCTGCCCTAAACGAGAGAAACGTTTTGCACACACATTTGCTGTGGGTGGTGTGCAACCTAAGTTTCTTCTGGCAATTACTCTGATCTGCTCCCTGTCCACATTTTCCGCTAAGGCTTTTGTGGATTCGGGAGCAGCTCTGAACCTGATGGACTTGGATTTTGCTAAACGTTGTGGGTTTCCTATGACACCTCTGCGCCTATCCCTTTGAGGGGTATTGATGCTACTCCTTTGGCGAAGAATAAACCTTTTGGACCCAGGTGGTAATGTGGGTCGCCCCAGACCATCAAGAAAATTGCAGATTTTTGGTGTTGCATAATTTGCATGATACCATCGTTCTGGGGTTTCCCTGGTTGCAAATCCATAATCCAGTTTTGGATTGGAAATCTGTGTCTGTGGTGAGTTGGGGTTGTCGGTGTGCCCTTACTGACGCTCCTATTTTCTCCACCTCTCCCCAGTCGCATGATGTTCCTGACTATTTGGCTGATTTTTATGATGTATTTAGTGAGAATGAGTCTGCGTCATTGCCTCCTCATAGGAGTTATAACTGTGCAATTGAGCTGAGCTCTGGGTGTAAATTTCCCAAGGGTCGACTTTTCAATTTATATGTACCCGAGCACGAGGCTATGCAATCCTATATTAAGGAGTCGTTGGAGAAGGGTCATATTAGACCATCCTCTTCACCCTTAGGTGCTGGGTTTTTTTTGTGGCCAAGAAAGATGGTTCATTAAGGCCTTGTATTGACTATCGTTCCCTCAATAAAATTACTGTTAAATATCAGTATCCGTTACGCCTGATTTCTGATCTATTCTCCAGAGTTAAAGGTACTTGCTGGTTTACCAAGCTTGACCTCAGGGGGGCGTATAATCTTATTCGCATTAAGCAGGGGGATGAATGGAAGACAGCGTTTAATACTCCGGAGGGACATTTTGAATACATGGTGATGCCTTTTGGGCTCACTAATGCCCCTTCTGTCTTCCAGTGCTTCATGAATGATATTTTCCGAGACTTTGTGGATAAATTTTTGATCATCTATCTGGATGATATTTTGATCTTTTCCAAGGATTGGGACTCTCATGTGGAAGATGTTCGGACTGTGTTCCGGATTTTGAGGGAGAATTCCCTGTATGTCAAGGGATCGAAATGCCTTTTTGGTGTACAGAGGATTTCATCTTTGGGATTTATTTTGTCTCCGTCAACTATTGAAATGGACCCGGCCAAGGTACAGGCCATTTATGATTGGGTTCAGCCCACTTCTTTGAAGGCCCTCCAGAAGTTTTTGGGTTTTGCTAATTTTTATCGTAAATTTATAGCTAATTTTTCTGGTATTGCCAAACCATTGACTGATTTGACTAAGAAGGGGGCTGATGTGCTGAATTGGTCTCTGGAGGCTGTTTCTTCTTTTCAGGAGCTGAAGCGAAGGTTCACTTCTGCTCCGGTTTTGTGGCAACCTGATGTCTCACTCCCGTTTCAGGTAGAGGTGGACGCTTCTGAGATTGGTGCAGGAGCTGTTTTGTCCCAAAAAGATCCTGTAACATCTAAAATGAATCCCTGTGCTTTCTTTTCCCGAAAGTTCTCCCCATCCGAACGTAACTATGATGTGGGGAATCGGGAACTGTTAGCCATGAAATGGGCATTTGAGGAGTGGAGACATTGGTTGGAGGGAGCTAAACATCAAGTCGTGGTCCTTACTGACCACAAGAATTTGATTTACCTGGAGTCTGCCAAACGCTTGAATCCTAGACAGGCTAGGTGGGCCTTGTTTTTCACACGTTTTGATTTTGTGGTCTCTTTTCTTCCGGGCACTAAGAATGTCAAGGCAGACGCCCTCTCTAGGAGTTTCTTTGCTGATTCTCCTATTGTGACCAAGCCTGCTACCATCTTAGGTGAGGGGTTAGTTCTTTCTGCCATCTCGCCCGATTTGAGACGTGTTCTGGAAGAGTTTCAGGAGGACAAACCTGAGCGTTGTCCCATTGGAAAATTGTATGTTCCTGACCAGTGGAGGAAGAGAGTGATGTCTGAGGTTCATTGCTCCGCATTGGCTGGTCATATTTTTGGTACTAGAGATTTGGTGAGTCGGTCTTTTTGGTGGCCCGCCTTGTCTCGTGATGTCAGGAATTTTGTGCAGTCCTGTGGGACTTGCTCCCGGTCTAAACCTTGTTCTCGCTCTAGTGGGTTGTTGATGCCTTTGCCGGTGCCCAGGAGGCCATGGACCCATATTTCAATGGATTTTATCTCTGATATGCCTGTCTCTCAGAGTGACTGTTATTTGGGTGATTTGTGATAGATTCTCTAAGATGGTCCATCTTGTACCACTCCCTAAGTTGCCATCTTCCTCAGAGTTGGTGCCCTTGTTTTTGCAACAGGTGGTTCGCTTGCACGGGATTCCTGAGAACGTTGTATCTGACAGAGGAGTTCAGTTTGTCTCTAGATTTTGGAGGACTTTCTGTTCCAAGCTGGGAATTCAGTTGTCCTTCTCCTCTGCTTTTCACCCTCAGACCAATGGGCAGACGGAGAGAACAAACCAGACTTTGGAGTCGTATTTGAGATGTTTTATTTCTGCTGATCAGGATGATTGGGTTTCATTTTTGCCCTTGGCCGAATTTGCTTTAAATAATAGAGCTAGTTCTGCCACTTTGATGTCACCTTTTTTTTGTAACTTTGGGTTTCATCCTCGATTCTCTTCAGGGCAGGTGGAGTCTTCTGCCTGCCCAGGTGTTGACACTGTGGTGGAGAGAACGCACCAGATTTGGGACCAAGTGGTGGATAAGTTGTCTCTCTCCCAGGAAAAGGTCCAGCCGTTTTCCCACCGGCATAGGACCATTGGTCCCCGGTTTAAGGTGGGTGATATGGTTTGGTTGTCATCAAAGAATATCTCTATGAAGGTGGCTTCTCCAAAGTTTAAACCTAAATTTATTGGACCTTACAAGATTTTGGAGATTCTTAATCCGGTCTCTTTTCGATGGGCTCTTCCTGTTACATTCAAGATCCATAACGTGTTTCATAAGTCTCTGTTGAAGAGGTTTGTTGATCCAGTAGTTCCTGTGGTGGCACCTCCTGACCCTGTATTGGTTGAAGGTAATGTGGAAAATGAGGTTGAGAAGATACTGGATTCTCGTCTGGCTAGACGGAGATTCCAGTATTTGGTTAAATGGAAGGATTATGGCCAGGAGGATAATTCTTGGGTCCCTGCATCTGATATTCATGCCGAAAGATTGGTTTGTGCTTTTCATCGGGCCCATCCTGATCACCCTGGTGGCATGGATGAGGGTTCGGTGACTCCACCTGAAGGGGGAGGTACTGTTGTGAGTTCATTCTCCCCTTCACCTTTGATGTCTGATGAACTCCCTCTGCTGGTGAAGAGAGGTAGTGAAATTGATTGGGATGGGAAGAACCTGTCATCGGAACAGGCGGAGTGTGATTGGACATCTGGAATTTCTGAGTGGATATAAGGCAGCCGACGCCCTGCAGGGCTGCTGGTGATCCTTTCTGCTCTGAGCTCTTGCATCCAGCTTAGTTCCTGTCTACTAAAAGCTAAGTTTTTGCCCTGCTATTATTCCATGAGATTTTGTCTGGTTTCCTTAGTGTTTGTATTCAGCCAGTCCTGGTTGGGACTGGCTGAATTCCATTTTTGTCTCTGATCAGTTGATCTCTTTGCTCTGTTTTCAGAATATACCTGAGTGCTGATATAGTGATTTTGAAGTCTGGCGACATCAGGGCCTTTTTCCCTATCAGACGGTTGGGACATTTTTGGTAGGGTTTTTTGCGGATTGCAGCCAGCATCTTTTCTGCCCTGTCCTATCTAGTTAGTTGGGCCCCATCGTTTGCTCAGCCTGTCTTTCTGTCTGTGTTTGTGTTTTCATCTGTTTTTCACCGACAATACATGTTGGGAGCTGTCTATTGCTTTGGGGTCTGCTCTGGGGCGGTTTAGATTTCCCCTTTCCTTCTTTAGGCTTATATAGTTCTCCGGCTGTGACGAGGGGTCTAAGGCACCGTAGGACCCCCCATGGCTACTGATATTTGTGGTGTATAGGATCAGGGGTCTGCAATCCGATAGCTACCAACCTCTCCGGTTTTCTGGACTTAGCTTGTATTTTTGTTTTCTCTTCCTCCGGTGACTCATTCATAACAGGGGCCACTTCATCATCTACAACAAGAGAGTGGCGCCACCTGGTGATAGAAGCAGAGACAAGAACGGCATACTCCAATACAGATGTCATACTTCTAAAAGATGTCACGTGCACGTGCACATACCCTTACTGTAAATTTTCACTTTAATAGACAAACTAGTAGCAGCTTGGAGTAGTATCAAGTAGAGGTATATTGTCTAAATCTTCTCTGTTAGAAAAATCTTGATAAGTACTATAATAATTGTTAATCATCATATCCTGAGAAAAGATTTAAAGGTTATTACCTTTTCGGCCTGCCATGGCTATGGGAATAATGCTATCTAGGTTCCAATCAATGGATGTGGAGCTCCAGAAACATTCACGAGCGGCTGGCCTACTCTATTCCCAATAACGCCTGTTCATTTCTTAAGCAGATACATAAAGTAGCTCAGCTGCTTTTGGCTATTTGCATAGTTTCTTCACCTGTGGTCAAAGCAAGGATTATCAGCCATGAATGACTGAGATAAGAAAACCCCTTTAAGTGCTAAGAAATTACTAAAGAAAAATCATTAATGTATCCATTTAAAAGGTAGAAAAATATATTTATAAATGATCCATCTAGATGCCCTTGAGTTTGCCTAGGTAGTAGCTAACTATCATGTTCTGGTATTAAATTTGGCTGGACTATTAGTTCTGCAGATACATTCTCCAGATGTATAACACTGTATGCCTATATGAACCAATATGGATTCATATTGAAAAAACCTGGTAAACCACATGGTATATAATTGTTTTATATATATATATTTCAATACAGTTTATTTAAAGGCATACCAAACATACGACAACAACATACTTTTGGCTTATGTTTGGGAAATCACGGTCTATGGAAATTAAGCAAGTAAATAACATAATGTGATGTGAACGTAAACTTTTGAGCTATTTTCCAATATTGATTAGCCAAGATATAGATGCTGATGGGGATAGATATTAGATATTTGTTGGAAAAATCACTGACATTTTGGGGAGCTTGGGGGGAGTGGTATAGGTATCTGACATTTTGGATTTTTCTTGCCTATTTTCCACTAAAAAAAAATAATATATATAAATAAATTGGGTGACTGAAATTAGTTAATCATTAACTAAATAACTAAAGGATTTAGTCAGCAGTTATAATAATCATAGTCCGAAAGGGAAATTCAACAATATAGTGTGATGTTTAAAGATAAGATCCAGGATCCTCCGGTGACAGGAATAATAAAAGCGTTTTATAATGTCTTCACTGTTCAATTAGTTTTTACAGGTGTCATTTTATTAAGAGCAGCTAGTGAGGATTAAATCTTACACTGGTCATGATGGTATAACTATATAATGTCAGGAGGCCACTAAAATTACCAGCTACAAGTGAGGCACAGACCGGTCCATTCGTGATTCTCAGTTACAAGAATAATAAAGACTATTTAATCCAGATGTTAGCACATTTATTGAATAGTCAAACAGCTCGGTCTCATTGCACATCTTTCACTCTGGTCCTGTTATGAGATGTTAACCTTACTGAAAGGCCAGTGTCGTACAGATTTCTAAATCCAGAGCGTTCCGCTGATGTGCATTCAGCTCTTGTTTTTGCTCGACCTTTCTCTTCATTTATTTAATGGGTAGGCCTTTATTTTTCAACCACTTTCCTTGGAATCATTAATAGAATTTGAAATCGAATCCGGCCCCAACATAATATACTCTAGAGCGTTCTTTGACATTATTTTAGAAACATGAATATTTTCTTACTAGTTGGTTAGGTAAAATCATAGCTGCCATTTTGCTTTTCTTTTAAATTAATCCATTTATTCATCTTATATCACAAAATGGAAATCATCAATCAGATTAGGGCCGTTCTGCACCCTGGCACAGAAAATTTACTATATGTTTGGCATTTTTAATCGCTCGTGTGGCTTCTCACTGCCTCTTCTGCTGAGACTGGTATTTTTGTCCTTATACATCCGAGATGGCTTCTGCAGTGGCATGGGGAGTGCTATGGTATATTTAAACCATAAATCATCACCTAGAAGAAGAGCAGAAGAGAGCTTGTAGTCACTGCCTTAAATCTAGCTAGGAGCATGCTGTTAGCTCACGATCCAGTCCAGCTTCAGTGCCACTGCGCTCCTCCAAAGCTGCAGAGGCAAAGGTGCCTTTACTTACAGCAGTGATCACACAGTTCAGGCAACAATGCTCCTGGTCCAAAATGTCAATCAAGCAGGAATGTACCACCACCCATCAATTAGGAAGCCAGGAGGATGCGGAGTGGTGCGCTTCTTCTTGAGTAGATAAGACCCATTTAAAGGGTTCCAATCAAAGCTTATCACCTATCAACAGGGTAAGTCTTGAGTGTCTGATCGCTAGAGGTGCTCCTGCTAAAAGACCCTCTGATCGCAAGAATGTCGTTTGTCCACTGTTTGAAAGAACCAGTAGTCAAGCATATGTCAGTTACAATCTAAACATCTAACGGAGATTGTGGAGTTTTATCCTCATGACGTTAATGTGAACAGAGCTTATAGATATAATTCTTTCCACTCCTTTTTTGCCTTATACCGTTACATTATTTAATTTCATATTTGCAGATATACATCCTTCCAGGAATTATAAGAATAGCTTGGGTAACAGTGGTTTCACTTGTATCTTGCACTTCTTCTGGCTCAGAGGAAGTTTGAGAAGCACACCCACTCCTGATTTTGGCTTACAAATATTGATGCAAAATAGTGACCAAATACTGTACGTGTGAACGTGGCATAGTTGATGAAGTTATATTTTTTAAATGTTCCCACAGGACTGTCCTTCTGATGTCGGAGACTTCAGGGCTCAACAATGCTCCGCACACAATGACGTCAAGTATCAAGGGCAGTATTACGAGTGGCAACCAGTCTACAATGATGCCACTGCTCCCTGCGCACTCAAGTGTCAAGCCGTGGGAAAGAACCTAATCGTGGAGCTTGCTCCTAAAGTCCTTGATGGCACACGGTGTAACACAGAGTCCCCGGATATGTGCATCAGCGGCATATGTCAGGTAAGTAGTAAATTACATATATACGTCAGTGATAAAGATATAGCTACAAAACTATATACGTTTATCATTCATTAAAATTATATATTCAGGTCATCATGTTTAGCCCTTATGTACATGGCTCTTATAGTGCTGCAATATGGCATAAATATAAATCTATGCCCCCATACTGTTCTGCTATATGCCTCAGATTGTCATTGCTTGCTGTATTATGGGAAAAACGTAGTGCCACACAGAGGCATCATGCAGCTGACTGTGACTCAGCCTATAATGCAACATTAAAAATGTTATTATAAGTTATTAGCTGAAAGGTTGAAATATATTTGGAATATGGGTATTTTACTTTTGTTTCTGCTCCATTTCTTACTAAATATGTCATATACTTTGCAATGGCCAGAAAAAAGCCGCAGTTAAGGGGGGTTTCCATTCCATTCCCGGCGAACGTGTCTGGTGTAACTTTGTTAGAAAATACATGAGTTTGGTGATATCAGCCAATTAAATGGACCATAAAACTGACACAGCTTGAAAAAGAAGTTCTCCATCATCTCCCTGACATCAAGGTTTTTTTTCTTTTTATTCAAAGTGGAAAAAATGACAAACTTCTTCTCAATTTCAATCAAAACATTTTCTCTTTAATTGAATCTTAAGTTGTAAAATGGTGGTATGCATTGGTGAGTGCAGAGCTCGATGAAACGGCATAACGATTCTGGAAGATATAATATATTCATTAAGCTAAGATGGAAAATAACTGATGTGTTTTATATCACTGGCTGAGAAAAGCTAGAAGAAGAGAAGCTTCCTATACATAAAGGAGAAATATTAGAATTCAGGCATGTAATAATGCAGGGGTTTGTTGCATATTGGATTCGGAATGATATTTGGCTATTTAAAGGTGTATCCTGTGTGCTGCATATACAGTGGTTTCCAATAGGCTGCCAATATGGACTCCCTTGAAGATTGGATTTTGGCAATATCAGACTTGACATGTCAGCTGTTGCTAACTTCCATGTTGGCAGGCTTTGGATGCGGATTTGTAGGTCTTGGTACATGACAAACATGTATCACTTCTCAATACAAATGGAGATTCAGTGGCGCTTGTGTATGAGTGTAATTCCAGCAGCAAACACTAAGACACCTGTCACAAGGGTGTCAAAGAAATAAGGTAAAATAACTAATAATATTAGTGTGCGCGTGAAACACTCAAAGAAGAGGGAAATCTAAATTGGGTGGTTATAGAAAAAAAAAACAAAAAAACCTCTTATAAGTGCTCTTTATGTAGCTGGATAATAGCGAGAAAATAGCAATTAGTAATAGTCAATTGTAAGACCTCAGAAGAAGTGCTTAAGGGAAAAAGAATAGCCGCTCACGTCTGCTCCACAGCTGGAGGTACACTGACAGGAGGCTGCCACCGGCCGGGGCAGGCCCTGTAACTCGTCTATACCCCAGTGTACAACCCCCCCCCTCTTTTTCCAAGCGCTGGAGCAAAAAGCGCTATTTTAACCTGCACCGCATACTGGAGTGAGGACTTCGCATCGCATTATCTTTACAGGTACCGCTCTCTGACTTGTGCATTTACTATTGCGGCTACTCTGCACAGCCGTTCACAGGCTGCAATTTGACTTTTTTTTTTTTTTTTAAGCTACTATCAGGGAGAATTACCCTGCAGTATATAACCTGTTCAGTGATTTCAGGTTTTTACCCTCACTCATGCCTTTTTAGTTTGTGATTGTTCAGGTTGGAACTAAGATTGCCACCAGCATCTATATATATTCTTTTTCCCTTAAGCACTTCTTCTGAGGTCTTACCATTGACTATTACTAATTGCTATTTTCTCGCTATTATCCAGCTACATAAAGAGCACTTCACTTATAAGAGGTTTTTTTTTTTTTTTTCTATAACCACCCAATTTAGATTTCCCTCTTCTTTGAGTGTTCCAAGCGCACACTAAATGTATCACTTCTCACCTACCCATCTGTCTCCCTATATGAATGAAGCAGTGGTCATACGAGCACAATACCCCTCTATTCAATGTCTAAGGAATCGGCAGAGATAGAGTGCTGCAATCCTCAATAGCCTTATAGCCATTTGATATAGTGGCATGGTGCTTACATGACTACTGCTCTATTCAAACTGTGGACACAGTGCCCTCTTTTCATGATTGAAGGGGGGCCCCATTAAAATTTTTTCATGACCTACCCTTTTATTTTATCGGTGTTCTGATGATGAGTATAACAGTTTCACTAGCTCTCCAAAAAGTGTGCACACGTATGTAACATAGGTCTACACTGCAAATTATCCAAAGAGGGCATAAAATTAATTATCTCGCCTTCAAAAATAACCACACTATGAATTGATAAGTAGCAGCAAGTGTCACATTTTATTCCCAGCAACAGTAAGGAAGGACAAATAGAATTCCAGTTCCATTGTTAGAGCGACTCCCCCCCATCTTTAACCATGGCTATACATTTTTAGTTTACGTGGAAAAGGTAGAAAGGGAAAATAGATGGATCTCACCTCGCTGCAAAATAATCGATGCCCAGGAGGGAGGTACACGTGGAAGGCACCTCTTCTGCCGGTGAGGTACAGCCGTGAAGAGGAGGAGGAAGGAAGGGATCCGTCGTAACCATCCAATGTTAATATTCAGTTTATTCATAAGCCAATAAACCAAGGATCATAGAAACATAAGTCCTGACACGTTTCTGGTGCAACACAGGCACCCTTAGTCATAGAATGGCTTGTGAATAAATTGTATTTTAACATTGGATGGTCATGCCAGATCCCTTCCTTCCTCCTCCTCTATACATTTCTATAGTGGTCTACATTCTGCTGCTGCCTCCATCTGTCAGATTGGTGCCCTGAATTTTTCTAACTAAAAATGGCAGCTGCAGGGGATCATGGAGTGCTGTGGAGAGTCTGAACTATTCCTACCCTGACTGTACTGTTCAGTAGAATGGACAGAATGCTGTCATAATCAGAGCTCGTCCATCCCACACCAATGGAAAAATCTGGGGAGGTACAGTTCAGATGTGGTTGTGGCCATTTTTGGCATTAAGAAACCAAGGCGCTAATCTGTCAAACGGAGGCAGTGTCAGCAGAAAGGAGGACATTAGGTACAGTAGGGTGACACATTTAATGTCAGTTGTGGAGGGTTGCTTTAAACTAGCTAATCATAGAAACGTAGAGTTGGAAGGGACCTCCTGGGCCATCTGGTCCAACCCCCTGCTCAAAGCAGGATTCGCTAAATCATCCCAGTCAGATGTCTGTCCAGCCTCTGTTTGAAGACTTCCATTGAAGGAGAACTCACCACTTCTCGTGGCAGCCTGTTCCACTCATTGATCACCCTAACTGTCAAAAAGTTTTTTCTAATATCTCTGTGTCTCCTCCCATTCAGTTTCATCCCATTGCTTCAGTGCCACAGGACACTGAATATTCCAATTTTGAAATATTTATGGAAACCATGTAAATTGGGTTTCTTTTGTTAAAATGCATTGACATTTAAACAATGAAATGAAATAAACAGATAATTTTTAGTATTGCTGCAGATAGATTTTGGTTATGAAGGTCTAGAAGATTTTCAATGGATCAGCTGAAGCGCTAAACACCCTTTGTAATTTGAGTTAGAGCCCATCATGTAAGCTGCTGCTGCTGCTTAACCTTTGAGCGGTAACACTGTGTATTGTTTATTGGCTCAGGAAACGCTTTTTCTTACGCTTTTCTATTTATATGATTTTAGCTAAACAGAAAACTTAATGGATTAGAATCACTTGGAAATGTGTAAACATTTATCTTACTTTTAAAACTTCCCAAACTTTTTTCTTTACTGTGGTTTGCAGTTAATCGTTGTTGTGTGAGTATTTTTGGCTGTTAACCTTTGAAACTGGCTGAATGTTCTGTTCAGTTTTATACCGTAAATCAAAACAGCTTAAGGCATTTTGCATATACACAGCATTGTCTTTAGCAAACGACATGTCTACGTTCTTCATGTTCTGCAGTTTGGGCTTGTGTGAGTAGAATACTGTCATCCTAGTAGGTACTATCATCAAATAAAACAGGAAGTATTAGTCCTTGTTCACACGAGAGAGCTTTCAGTCCATGTGCTGTCTTTGTGCAAGATGGAATGTGCATGAATCAACTGTAGCCAATGGGCGATTTTACACATGGACTGACAGTATACATGGAAAATAATCCCAGCATGTACTATTTTGGTCTATCTTATGGACCACAAAAATACACGTAATAGAAGGCAGCTCCTGCCACTGTGATGTGGACAAGCACACGGAAAGCTGCACTCAGAGCCAATCACATCCAAATTTGTGTTTGTAAGTGACCAAATCTATCATGTGCCCACCTGACCAGGGCCTTAAAGGGAAGCGGTCAGCAGATTTTTGCTGTATAATCTGAGAGCAGCATAACATAGGGCAGAAAATCGTGATTCCAGGGATGTATCACTTACAGGGCTGCTTGGTATACTTTTCATAGAATACCTGTTTTCTCTGACATAGCTGTAGCAGAGCAAAGACTTCCCCCGCCCACACCTCTAATTAGCAGCTTCCTGTATACACTGTGCATAGTCAGCGAGCTGCCAATCAGTGATGGGGGCGGGGTCATACAGATTAGCCTGACTGCTGCTCACTTGAGCTGTAGTTCTAGCAGTGTTAATCTGCTGATAACACACTGTTTGCATTGAAACTACAGAACACAGTGACACATCCTTGGAATAATGATCTCATCCCCTCTATTATGCTACTCTGAGACTAAATAGCAAAAAACTGCTAATAGATTCCCTTTAAGGCTGTGTGCCCACGTTGCGTTTTTTTAAGCGTTTTTGATGCGTTTTTCGGGGTCAAACTGCATCAAAAACGCTTAAAAGAAGCATCCCATTCATTTTTATGCATTTTGGCCTTTTTGTGCCAATGGATTATTATTATTATTATTATTTATTGTTATAGCGCCATTTATTCCATGGCGCATTACATGTAAGGAGGGGTATACATAGTAAAAACAAGTACAATAATGTTAAACAATACAAGTCATAACTGGTACAGGAGGAGAGAGGACCCTGCCCGCGAAGGCTCACAATCTACAAGGGATGGGTGAGAATAAGTAGGCGAGGGTAGAGCTGGTCATGCAGCGGTTTGGTCGATCGGTGGTTACTGCAGGTTATAGGCTTGTCGGAAGAGGTGGGTCTTCAGGCTCTTTTTGAAGGTTTCGATGGTAGGTGAGAGTCTGATATGTTGTATGCGTTTTTTACCACTAAGGAAACGCTTAGCGGTAAAAAACGCATCAAAAACGCGCGTTTTTTCCACAAAAATCGATGATGTTATGGAAAATCTCTCAGACATGCAATAAGTTACTGATCAGGATCTATCCACTGGAATCACCACCACACCACCCCTGGAACAAATGGGAAGAGGCTCAATTTGCACTTTCTTTGCCCAATACCTTTCCTAACTAGGGCTGTGTTGTACCTGCACCAGATGAGAAAGTTGTATCTTGTGTAAAAGAGGAAAACAAGAAATAAAAGATGCTGGATTTAGGAAATATTTTGAGATCATACCTTATGGTGTATTTGGGATATTCTTCAGAACATGTCATTATACTCAGAGGGGAGATCAGCGCAGCCTGTACAGTATGTAACACATACTGCTGAATCCTTTATGCCGAAGTTGTGACATGTTTTTGGCAAGAACTACAAATGGTTTGGCAGGTGTTTAGAATCTTAGACTAAGTCATCTAAACAAACATATCATTCTGCTGACGAGGACTCACATTTCATCACTGTCTGCAGGCCACAAATCATTGTCTTGGGAGACGTTCTTGGCAAGACATTAGTTGTGACGACATCATAAAGTAGGTGTTCAATTGTAAATTGCTTTTCATCTAAATACTGTTGTTGTTTAATCCTGTTTATAGGACGGTGTCCAAAGAAAGCACCGAATCTGACATGGCCTGAAGGAGCGCAGTTTTTTACTAGTACACATGAGATTGTTTTTTTTGTTTATTCTCCTAATATCCAAAGTTTTTATTGGAGTTACTTGTTCTAAACTTTACATTTACAATAACAAACAGCACAAGTAAAAGTGCAGGTTCATTTATGGGAACTAAATGAGCACATTTACGTGGTGCACTATGAGTATTGAACTGAGTCCCAGCTGCTGCCCTATGCTGTATGTCTACGTATGAGAAGCCGAGGCCGAAATTATTTTATGACTTTTTTTATTTTTTTACAATAATGGCCCCTTGCTGAGACTCCTCACATCCGTATGAGAAAGACACAATAAGGTTTTTTATTGAATAAAATTGACTCAATGTATTACTTTTTTAGGGGAAATATTATTATTATTATTATTATTATTATTATTATTATTATTATTCATTATTTTTACAGCACCATTGATGCCATGTTGCTGTATATGTGAAAAGAATCATATAAAATACATATTTAAATTACAATGAACAAACTAACAATGACAGACTGGTACAGAGGGGAGTGGACACTGCCCTTGTTCGTTTACAGTTGACAGGTTGATGGGGAAGGAGACAGGTAATGCTACCACTTACATTTTTAGTTAATCACCATGGCTGACTTGTTAAAAGGGAACCTGTCATCTGATTCATGTTGCCAGACCCGGCATGGATCAGAGTCTGACTCCTGCATTTCTGAACATCTATGTTGTACTCTAAAACATGTGCATTTTAGAGAAAAGCATAGTTCAAAGCGCGACCGGCGACTAGTCCAAGAGGGAGGACCCTGATGTCTTTTCTCTGTGTACTCAGCTAGACTTGACCGGTCTCTCCGTATGTGTGTATGAGAAACATTTCAGAGTTAAACACAGATGTTTAAAATGTAGGAGTCGGTCTGATTCATGCTGCCCTTGGCTTGGGAGGCATAAATATGCTGACAGGTTCATTTAAAGAGTTGTGTAGTTGTCAGACAAATAACATGTAGTTAGAGCACCCCTCATTTCAGTTTATAATCCTTTTTTGTTCATACACTTTAATTTTATTATCCCCTTAGGCCTCTTTCACACTTCCGTTTTTGACCATCAGTCAAAATCCGCCAGGTTTTGAATAAAACGGATCCGCCATTTTTTTTGCGGATCCGTTTTTTTCCCCATTGAGTTGCATTACTGGCAGATCTTGGCCAAATTTTTTTCCATCCGCCAGCATGACTGGACGGACCTTGTAACGTATTTTTTCTTGTTGGATCCGCATTTTCCAGTGCGCATGCCCGGAGAAAGGAAGTCAGGGAGAAAATTAACCCTGCAATCCTTTCTGGCGGACGAAAAAAATTCTCTCTCTCTCTCCCTCTCTCTCTCTCTCCTTCCTGGCCAGCGGTTCCTTTAAAATTCTTCATACTGCGGATCCATCAAAAAACGGATCCTGTGGCATCCGTTCACATCAGTTACGAACGGATCCGCTTTTCCACCTTTTTGGCGGATTTTAACTGAGACAAAAAACTGAAGTGTGAAAGAGGCCTTAGTCACAGAGCCAATTTTGACCTTAATGACCAAGCACAATTTTTGAAATCTGACCAGTGTCAATGTTTTAATAACTCTGGAACGCTTCAACATATCGCAGTGATTATGAGATTGTTTTTATGACACATTGTACTTTATGTTAGTGGTAACTATAGGTCGGTATCTTTTGTTTTTATTTGTAGAAATATTGTAATTTTGGTGAAAATTTTGAAAAATTTGCAGTCTTCAAACTTAATTTTTATTTCCCTAAATCAGTTACCATGCTGCTCAAAATAATTAATAAATAATAATTCTCATATGTCTGCTTTGCATCTGCATAATTTTTCAGATGTCATTTTATTTTGTTAGGATGTTAGAAGGTTTATAAGTTTAGCAGCAATTTTTCATTTTTTCACTAAGTAAAAAAAAAAAAAAAATTGTTTCTTTAGGGACCTATTCAGATCTAAGTGGACTTTGAGGGGGACTAAATATTGGAAAATTCCCAAAAATGACCCCATTCTAAAAATTGCACCCCTAAAATACTTCAAAACTGCTGTCAGGAAATTTGTTAACTATTCAGGTGCTATACAGGAAGACATGCAATGTGGAATGAAAAGAAGATACATTATAATTTTTCCTTTAAAATGTTACTTTAGCCCTAAATTTTTCACTTTTACAAGGAATAGCACTACAAATGGGCAACACAATTTGTTACCCAGTGAATTCTGAGCATGTTGATACCCCACATGTGGTCAGAAAGTTTGGACAAATGGCAGGGCTTTGAAGGGAAAGAGCACCATTTGAATTTTGGAACACAAATTTAGCTGAAATAGACTGCAGACGACATGTCACATTTGCAGGGCAAAAAAGTACCCAAACAGCAAAAAAAAAACACAACTGACCCATTTTAGAAACTGCACCCCTCAAAGATTTTTTCCAGGGGTATAATGAGCATTTTCAACCCATAATTACTATACAGAATTTGATAACATTAGATCGACATATTGAAAAATTTCAATTTTTTTAAACAAAAATGTAGCTTTCTCTCCAAATTTTTCACTTTTGCAAGAGGTAACACGTAAAAGTTGACTGCTCAGTTTGTTACCCACTTTTTTTGAAACATGGCAAGGCTTGGAAGGGAAGCAATTAAATTTGGAATTTGGAATGTGAATTTTGCTGGAATAGATTGCAGATACCATGTCTCATTTGCAGGGTCCTTTAAGTACCAAAACAACAGAAATTCCTTTAAGTGACCTTATTTTGGAAACTACACCAATCACAGAATTCATCTAGGGGTGTGTTGAGCATGTTAAACCCATACGTGCATCACAGGAACTTTAAAATGTGGATGTGAAAACGAAAATTATGCTTTTTTCAATTACAATGTTGTTTTAGCCTCAAATTTGTAATTTTCACAATGGACAATAGGAAAAAATGAACCTTATATTTCTTACGCATTTTCTCTTGAGTATGATGATACCCAATATCTGGTCAAAAACTGCTGTTTGGGCACTTGGCAGAGCTTGGAAAGGAAAGAGCAATATTTGATTTTTGGAGTGTAAATTTGTCTGGCATTTGCAGAATCCCTGACATGTCAATACAGCAGAAACCCTTTGCAAGTGACCCCATTTTGGGAACTAGACCCCTCAATGAATTCATCTAGGCATGTAACCACACCCATAGATGAATTCATTATGGGGTATAGTTTGCCAAATGGGGTCACTTGTAGGTGTTTCTTTTTTTTGCCACCTCAGGGGCACTGCAAATGCAACAAATGTGTGCAAATTTGGGTTTCAAAAATTAAATAAAAAAATGAAATTGTGCTCTTTGCTTTCTGAGTTTTGCCATGTGCCCAACACATTAGTTTTTGGTCATATATGGGTTATAACTGATCGGGAGAAATGGCATAACAAATTATGGGGCCCATTTTCTCCTATTACAGAAGTTAATTATAAATTTGGTGGTAAAACAGTATATTAATGAAAAAAAACTGTAATTTTTTGCTTTCACATCTAACGGTTATAATGTGTCGGGCTCAGAAGGAGAGAGACACGGATTTTGGAGTGCAAATTTCACTGGATTTTATTTGAGGGAATGTAAATCAGGTTGCTTTCCAGTGTCTTTGCTCTATCATTCACATGGGAACCTCCTATGTTTCTCATGACTTAGATGGACCTGAGTGGAGGCTGATTTTGTGTGGGATAAATTAGAGTTTTTATTGGTAACATTTTGGGGTACATATCATTTTTTGATTGTTTTCAGTTTAAAGGGAATCTGTCACCCTTTTTTTGCCCTATTAGCTGCCGGCATAGACATTGGGGGCTTATCTACAGCATTCTGTAATGCTGTAGATAAGCCCCCGATGTAACCTGAAAGATAAGAAAAAAGAGTTATATTATACTCACCGAGAAGGGCGGTCCGGTGGGTGTTGCGGTCCGGTCCGACGCCTCCCTTCTTCAGGCCCTGACATCCTCTTCTCCCATCCTGAAATGGCTCCGGCGCAGGTGCATTGCTCTGCCCTGTTGATGGCAGAGCAGAATTCTGCAGTGCGCAGGCGCCAGACCTCTCCTGACGCCTGTGCACTGCAGGACTCTGCTCTGCCCTGTTGAATATAATATAACTTGTTTTTTTACTCTTTCAGGTTACATCGGAGGCTTATCTACAGCATTACAGAATGCTGTAGATAAGCCCCCGATGTCTATGCCGGCAGCTGAAAGGCCAAAAAAAGTGACAGATTCCCTTTAAGGCTGTAATCCCAGTGTTCAACGCAGAGCACTTACATCAGAGTATCTATGTAAATCCCACAAAAAGTGATTCAAACAAAACCCAGATGGAACCACTTTTGACTCTATTTGCCGTCTATTTCGATGATACCAATCTTTTTAGGTTTGCATTGAACAGTAATCCACCACACTTGTCCTCTTCAAAGATGCCTAAAATGATGAGACACCACCAGAATACAGACCAGGCGGAGTCCAAAGTGACTCTATCTGTCTCATTATACTGAGTGGTTCCATCGGAGGGGTTTTATCTAAGTCACAGTTTTTGGTATTTACCCGGAAATCACGATGTAAGTGCACAGCGGAGAGAACAGTATAAATGTGAACCAAGCCTTTTTCCAAATTTTGGTAGGTAGAATGCAAAATTGACACAGTACAAGAGTAGTTCTTATTTTTATTTTTGACCTGTTCAAAAAAAATAAGATAACAGCAATACCATTTTTTTTATTGGGTATTTTTATTTTTTTGTACTATCACACGCTAAAATGCTTGTTTTAAAAAATATTTTTTATGGCCATATTTTGAGAGACTAACTGAAAAACCCTATTAAAATATAATTTTTATTAAGTACAAGAATAACAATATAAAATTGCACAGATGTCCCCTATTATAAAGCCTAGTAAAAAACGGGCTATTGTATTGCTGGAAAGAGATAAGGTATAACAGTTAAACCAAATCTAACCAGCTAAATCTGCCAATCCAATCATATGGTCAGAAAAACCTGAATCCAAGCAGTTAAAAACTGCAAAATACTATTCTAGCCCAAAAACCTCAAAAAATGGGAAAAAGGGAAATGGACATAAAGAAGATGTATAAAAATTGATAATACGTGCTACCATCTGATAACAATTTCACTCAGCCGATGTGAAGAAAAGAGTGACCTGGCCCTATATAAAATGACTATCTGACACCTACCTAGGTGCGGAGGTTGGCACCCTAAGAAATATGAGAACGGCCCCCCGCTCGTGCGATGGCTATCCCTAATCTCCTATATCAACCTATAAGATGACAGATTAGAAACAGAGGGCCAGATGGCCTGTATCCATTTGCTTAGAATATCTTCATGAATGCAGTAAAGCAGATTTATACAATCATATATGGATGTGAGGAAAGGTAGAAAGTCTAGACAGTCTGAATAGATGCATAACACTCACACACAGTAGAACCAGTTACATATAAATTTGTAGCAAATTATGCCCTTTTCCCAAACCATGTTTATGTATATGAAGTATATATAAATTGTCACAGCAAATACCCAGATAAAAAACTGCCCATTAAACACAATAGTAGGTAAACAGGAAAGGCTCATCTGATAACAAATTGTCAGAAATCATAAAAGCAATCAAAGACACCACTCCATATGCCAGATTTTCGAGTCTCAGTGTAAATTAGTAGGGGTACTACAGCCACTCCAGATATCAGATATATATCATACCCCTAGTTTGAATCACCAGATACTGACAACAATAAGCCCATTCATGCAAAAAAACAGTACTTATCTGTGAATATATACTCCTCCATAATGATAGCCATAAGGTCCATGATAGCATATATATTCACAGATATATATTCACTTGTTTTTTTATTGCTATATTCTGAGCTGTAACTTTTTTTTCTGAATGAGCTATATATTAGGGCTTAATTTTGTAGGACTTCTTGGTGTTTTAATTTACACTATTTTTTGTTACTTATTACTTTTGATCATTTTTTGTTCATACTTTTTGTCAGTGTGATGAAAAAGCTACATTTTTGGCATATTTTTTTATTCATTTTTTTTACAGTGTTCGCCGGTTTTACGGTTTGGGTATTTCCGGGCCCGTCGACACCAATTACATGTTCTTTTTTTTGTTCATTTTTGCTTTAACACAAAGCTGTGTTTTCAGTTGCAAAACTTTTTTGTGTGTCTTTTTTTGCTTTTTTTTATAAATGTTAACTTTTTTTTACTTTTTCACTTAGTCCCACAGAGGGACATGAATATTTCTTACTTTGATAGTTAATGTCATACACTGCGAAACTCAGGTACTGCAATACCTGACACCTGTCAGTGTTTCACTGACTCTGCCTGTTAGATCCTGCTTATGGCAGGATCTAACAGGCCATTGTACCCTGGGGTCAATGGATGACTTTGGAGGACCATGGCAACCCTTGGAACTCTCAATTCACCATGGCATCAAAAAGGGGGCATTCAACCCCTTTTTAACCCCTCAGATACCTGACAGTCTTATTTACAGGTTTAATTGGCCCCGATTGGTTCCAAAACCAGTTGGGTATCAGCTGTTTTGTACAGCTATTATCCACAAGATGTTTGGCCACAGGGAAGCACTAAACACTTACTCCTGATCGCCATTTTAAAATTATGCGTAGCGGCAGTCATTAAGGGGTTAAAGTACATATGGATGAAGCAGCCTATGTCATTCACACGTTGCCCCCAATTACACTCCTGCACAGGCGCACTTCCCTATGTCCTGCTGAAAGCAGAATAAAGAACTGTAATGCGCATGCGCCAGCTTTACTTCCAGGTTATAGACGCTCTTTGGTCTTTCCCGCCGCATGCTCATGACAGAGTTTTGTTCTGTCCTCAGCAGGGCAGAGCGAAGTATGCCTGTGTAGGAGCGCTATTGGGGACACTGGAATACATAGCATGTGTCATTCACAAGCAGGAGGACGGCGATTGTGGGAAGAGGAGGTGCTGAAGCAAGACCAGCAATGTCCATTGGCCCGGACAGATATTTTTTGTTTATATAGAGGGTGTGTGGGACCTATACACAGCTTGCTAGACTGCTAGACTACTGTAAAAGAGTCAGTAAAGGTGGTGGCCTAGTTTATATTGGTTCATATTAAAACATATTAAAAGCACTTCAACTGAAAAAGTGATACATTATTTCTGTCCAGTTTGCTAGGCCTTTATGTTCATTTTTCAGGGTCACAGAACTCTAATGAATGTCACCCAAAGTTCTTGTGGATCTTTAGACTGTGGTTGCTCATATTCATTGGTTCATTTCTTTCAGTTAGAGTTGCAAAGGAAAATGTTTCTTAATGTTTTGTGTTTCCAATTCTTATATCACTATCCAGTACAGACAGGCTAGTTTAGTTATGGCTTATTACATTTTTATGAAAACCCTATTCCAAGGTTTTCTTTTGTAAAAGTGATAATTTGACTGATGGAAAATGTTGTCGTTTGCAGAACATTACGTCTTAAACATGAATCTGGATTAGGAATTGTGGATTTTTTTCTCACTATTTTTATGCTTTTTGATGTGTTATGTGTCTGATCTCTCTTTTTTCCCCAATTTCCAAACTTTGTTTTATGTCTCCTGTCTCTTTCTCAGTTTGACTTTGGAAAAATCAACAGCAAGAAAATAATTTTGTACTCAGGAGATCAGCCATTTCATGTTCAGTGTCAAGACACGGAGACACTAGAACTGCTTAGTAAAAAGTTATTTTTAAATCCTCCATTACAATATTAAAAGACAAATAAGCTATTTTCCATTGACCCTTTCCTTTCCAGTAACCAGAGCTCATAGATTTTAGGCAGCCGCTCTACACTTAGCAGAACAATGTAGAATTGTGCCTGACGTAAAAATGTTTTACCTTATTATTCTCCTTTCCTTTGATCCTATTTTGTCTCATATTGCAACCAAACCTGAGAAAAATATACGGTAAAAAGCAGTTTAATGGTAATTCTTTTATGTGTGTCCCAAGAGCTCAGCCATTTCCACCTTTTCTCCTTCTCAAAAGCCTGTTAGAAAACGTAATGGTATGGGAAATTTCCTCTACTGTTCTTATGATTAAAGAAAATTAACACTTGTGCAAGATTTTTGCTTGATCTTTTTCTTTGGAAACATTCATAAAATCCAGCCAAAGGTAGGTATTTTCAGTCTCCAAATGAGTATGTGAGCTGTGAGGATTCTCAAGTGTCGGAAGCTGTGGGCACATGACCACAAGTATTTGATTTTCATACCTGCAGTCACATGCTGACTAAACGAGCAAGACCTCGATCAATGCAAGTACATTGAGCAAGGCCAGACAAGTCTAGTTGGAATGCTATGCAAATCACATATTTGCTGTCACGTGCCCACTCGTAGTACCAGTTGTCACGACCCTCAAGGGTCGGACCAGCAGAAGGTACAACAAACACCAACAACAGGGATGGAAAAAGGGGGAAGAAGGCCCTAATAATAGGGAACGAGGGATAGTGCACCTCATAACACAGCCTCTGCCTATCCCTAAGCTCCCCTAACGCCATATGCGGGTCCTTTTTCCCGCTGCCATCACGTGCCTTGTTCCTGTCACCTCACTATACCCTGGCTAGTGCACTGGCTGGCAAGGATGTTAGCCTCATCAATGCAGATGGTGTACACACAGGGGGTAGTGAAAAGCACGAGACAGATAAAGACAGGGAATAATGAAACTTAGCTTTCAAGCTTCTGATGCAAGCTCCACACAGCAGAGGACCCAGAACCAGGACCTTAAGCAGCTGATACACACTGACACCAGAGAGCTCCCAACTCCTCGGCTGGTCTACAGAGAAAAACTCTATTACCAACAGTCAGCTGAAGCATCAGGTGGTTATTTAAAGGATGGTGGGAGTGGTCACCACTAGAGTTGAGCGACTTTTGTTTTTTTAGGGTCGCGTTTCGTTTCGTGAAACCCGACTTTTCCAAAAGTCGGGTCGAGCAAGATCGTCCGATTATAGGGAAAAGTCGGGGTCGTCCCGAAACACGAAACCCAATGTAAGTCAATGGGGAATAAAAGTCGGCAGTGAGAGGAGGACAGGAAACACACCTACAGTGCCCATTTGAATGCCAAAAGCATCAATTCTTCTTTCTTAAGCTTGTCAACCTTAATTAACTTCATATTACAAGTTACGCACTGAAAAATGGGGGTTATTTGGCTACAAACTGTGGGGGGGGAGGGCTGGCTCCAGGTTTTCATGTGCCCTGGGCGAAAGAGCGCCCCTTTAACACATACCACAACTCATCATGCTCCGATACGGCAGAGAAATAGCGGTATAGTACAATGAAAAATACCTCACTTTTTACATCTCATGACGAGGCCCATCTATTTCTCCATACAGAATCATTGGTCCCATATAATGTTTGAAACAGTATATGATGAGCTCCACATAATGCTACAGTATATGTTGGTCCCCATGGATGAAGCTCCACTGTCTTATGGGCCCAAATAATGCTCCAAACATAATGGGCCCCATTTCTAATGCTCTAGTGTATAATGGGCCCTGTAAATGCTGCTCCAGTGTCTGATGTCCACCTTTGGAATGTTCCAGTGTATGGTGGGCCCCATCTATCATTCTCCAGAGTATAGTGCTCCCCAAAAATTGCTGTCCCAACATTGAAAACAATCAAATAAGTCTCCTCGCTAGGGAATCCCTGTACTTGTCTGGACAGGTGCTGTAGCTTGCTTAACAGCTCGCCAGCCGTTCTCACGCCCAGTATGGATTGCACGTGATTGCACAAAGGTTAGAAAGGGTACCGTATCCCTGGATAACATGTATGGATAGCGTACACATTCAAAATATATGTCTATACAGCATGAGGCAGGCTCAGACGGTGTTAGGCCCAGTATGGATTGCACGTCATTGCACAAAGGTTAGAAAGGGTACCGTATCCCCGGATAACATGTATGGATAGCGTACACATTCAAAATATATGTCTATACAGCATGAGGCAGGCTCAGACGGTGTTAGGCCCAGTATGGATTGCACGTCATTGCACAAAGGTTAGAAAGGGTACCGTATCCCCGGATAACATGTATGGATAGCGTACACATTCAAAATATATGTCTATACAGCATGAGGCAGGCTCAGACGGTGTTAGGCCCAGTATGGATTGCACGTCATTGCACAAAGGTTAGAAAGGGTACTGTATCCCCGGATAACATGTATGGATAGCGTACACATTCAAAATATATGTCTATACAGCATGAGGCAGGCTCAGACGGTGTTAGGCCCAGTATGGATTGCACGTCATTGCACAAAGGTTAGAAAGGGTACCGTATCCCCGGATAACATGTATGGATAGCGTACACATTCAAAATATATGCCTATATAGCATGAGGCAGGCTCAGACGGTGTTAGGCCCAGTATGGATTGCACGTCATTGCACAAAGGTTAGAAAGGGTACCGTATCCCCGGATAACATGTATGGATAGCGTACACATTCAAAATATATGTCTATACAGCATGAGGCAGGCTCAGACGGTGTTAGGCCCAGTATGGATTGCACGTCATTGCACAAAGGTTAGAAAGGGTACCGTATCCCCGGATAACATGTATGGATAGCGTACACATTCAAAATATATGTCTATACAGCATGAGGCAGGCTCAGACGGTGTTAGGCCCAGTATGGATTGCACGTCATTGCACAAAGGTTAGAAAGGGTACCGTATCCCCGGATAACATGTATGGATAGCGTACACATTCAAAATATATGTCTATACAGCATGAGGCAGGCTCAGACGGTGTTAGGCCCAGTATGGATTGCACGTCATTGCACAAAGGTTAGAAAGGGTACCGTATCCCCGGATAACATGTATGGATAGCGTACACATTCAAAATATATGTCTATACAGCATGAGGCAGGCTCAGACGGTGTTAGGCCCAGTATGGATTGCACGTCATTGCACAAAGGTTAGAAAGGGTACCGTATCCCCGGATAACATGTATGGATAGCGTACACATTCAAAATATATGTCTATACAGCATGAGGCAGGCTCAGACGGTGTTAGGCCCAGTATGGATTGCACGTCATTGCACAAAGGTTAGAAAGGGTACCGTATCCCCGGATAACATGTATGGATAGCGTACACATTCAAAATATATGTCTATACAGCATGAGGCAGGCTCAGACGGTGTTAGGCCCAGTATGGATTGCACGTCATTGCACAAAGGTTAGAAAGGGTACCGTATCCCCGGATAACATGTATGGATAGCATACACATTCAAAATATATGTCTCAGGAGGCAGGCTCAGACGGTGTCAGGCACAGTATGGATTTGATGGCCCAGATTACACAGAGGAGGAGCAGGGAGAGGTAAAGATTGCAAATGCTGGGGCCCTGCCCAAGCAAGGGGGGCCCAGTCGTGGGCGTCGGTACTGGCACTGGGCCCCTCATAGTACAGCGGTGTGTCTGACGGCGGGTGTGCACCACCACCGTCAGAGACACTTGATTGCACTATGAGGGACCCTGTGCCAGTGCCCGCGCCCAAGAGTCGGCCTACCCACCTGTCCAGGGCAACGGCACTCGCACGGTGTCGTGCGGTAGGTGGTGACCCCGGCCATGGGGGGGGAGGCAGCACAGTTAGGGAGTTTTAGAAAGTGGCATATGTTGATGTTGGACATTCAGCTGATGCAAAAGGCGAAATAGGTGAAGTACCAGGAAGAGGTGGACCAAAGCAAGCCATTTTTCTGTCACCCTATGTGTCATCAGGGGAAGGTGGGACAAAATCCTTGGAAACCCATGCGTGGTTCATTTTAATGAAGGTTAGATCATCCACATTTTGGGTTGACAGACGGGTCCTTTTTTCTGTCAGGATTGATCCAGCTGCACTGAAGACTCTTTCCGATAGCACACTTGCAGCTGGGCAAGCGAGCTCCTGTAAGGCATATTGGGCCAATTCAGGCCAGGTGTCCAGTTTAGCGGCCCAATAGTCAAAGGGGAATGACCTGTGTGGGAGAACATCGATATGGGAGGAAAAGTAGTTTGTAACCATAGTTGACAACTGCTGTCTCCTGTCACTTTCCATCGATGCAGTATTACCAGTTGTGTGAGCGGTATTTCAAAAATCAGTCCACAACATTGTCATGAAACCCCTGTCTCCAACGCCACTTCTGCTGTGTGCACCACGAACACCTCTGCCAAGCTGCCCCCGGCCCGTACGGCTCGTGTGAGAACCATCACCGCTGCTGTGTGCTGGGAATGCCTCAAGCAACCGATTTACCAGAGTTGCTTGCTTATTAGCCAATATTAGGTCAAGGTTCTCCTGTGGCATGATGTTTTGTAATTTGCCTTTATAGCGTGGATCCAGGATGCTGGCCAACCAGTAGTCGTCATCGTTCATCATTTTGGCAATGCGGGGGTCCCTTTTTAGGATCCGCAAGGCATAATCTGACATGTGGGCCAATGTTCCCGGTGTCAATGATGCACTGCGAGTGCTGGGTGGAGGAGCACTTTCTGGCAAATCCACATCCCTCCAGTCACGCACAAACCCTGTACCAGACCTTGCCACACCAACATTTTCACTTGCCCCACGAGATGCATCCTCCTCCCCTAAGTAATCATCCCCATCATCCTCCTCCTCCTCCTCCTCTTCTTCCTCCACTTCGTCCAGGAGAGGTCCCTGAGCAGACAATGGCTGAATGTCATCAAGGATTCCCTCCTCCTCTTCCTCCTCATCAACATTGGCTGCAGACGCCTGCTCCTTAAGGTGCGTCAAAGTTTGCATGAGCAGACGCATAAGTGGGATGCTCATGCTTAGGATGGCGTCGTCTGCGCTTACCAGCCGTGTGCATTCCTCAAAACACTGAAGGACTTTACAAAGGTCTTTCAGCTTCGACCACTGCACGCCTGTCAACTCCATGTCTGCTCTCAAAGTGCCTGGCCGTGTATCCTCCCACAAATGCATTATGGCCTGCCTCTGCTCGCACAGCCGCTCCACCATGTGCAGGGTGGAGTTCCACCTTGTTGCAATGTCGATAATGAGGCGGTGGTTGGGAAGGTGGAGCAATCGCTGCAGCTTCTGCATACGAACGGAGTGTACAGGCGACCGGCGGATGTGCGCGCACAGTCTTCGCACCTTCTGGAGCAGGGCTGTTAACTCCGGATAATTTTTGAGGAAGCACTGCACCACCAGGTTCAATGTGTGAGCCAAGCAAGGTATGTGGCTGAGTTTTGAAAGGGCTATGGCTGCCACAAAATTACGGCCGTTATCACTAACTACCTTGCCTGCCTCAAGATGTACACTGCCCAGCCATGACTCAGTTTGTCGCTTCAAGTACTCGGCCAGCACCTCGGCGGTGTGTCTGTCGCCCAAACACATCATCTGCAACACAGCCTGCTGACGCTTTCCACTAGCTGCTCGATAGGGGGACACATCGTGTGCAACAGTGGCAGCTGCAGATGGAGTGCTCGTACGACTGCGCTCTGTGGACGAGCTTTCGCTTCTGGAGGAGGAGGAGGAGGGTCGAACGCCTACAGCCAACTGTTTCCTATACCGTGGGCTAGGCAGCACTGTCCCACCACCGCTGTCCCCTGTGGACCCTGCATCCACCACATTAACCCAGTGCGCAGTGATGGACACGTAACGGCCCTGGCCATGCCGACTGGACCATGCATCAGTTGTGAGGTGCACCTTTCCGCTCACTGACTGCTTGAGTGCATGGACAATGCGGTCTTTCACATGATGGTGGAGGGCTGGGATGGCTTTACGAGAGAAGAAGTGGCGACTGGGTAGGTCATAGCGTGGTACTGCATAGGCCATGAGTTCGCGGAAAGCTGTGCTTTCCACCAACCGAAAGGGCATCATCTCAAACGAGATTAGTTTGGCAATGTGGGCGTTCAAACCCAGTGTACGCGGATGAGAGACTGAGTACTTTCTTGACCTACTCATAGTGTCTGGGAGGGTGAGCTGGACTTGAGAGCTGCATATGGTGGAAGTAGCGGTGGACAGGGCGGACTGAGAGAGGGTTGATGATGGTGATGGAGTTGGTGTTCTTTCTGATGGCCTAGAATCAGTCTTTCATTGATATAACAGTGGGATTCCCTGACTGCTGTGGCCTTGCAACGACACCTCAACATTTGCTGCTGTGCTAACCGGTGGGCTTACAGTGGGGGAAACAATGTAGCGTTGCTGACTACCTTCGTTGTGATCAGTTGCACATGTGGCACTTGAGGTTTGGTGTTGTGTCCACGCTTGCAAGTGCATGCTGGTTAAATGTCTAAGCATGCAACTGGTATTCAAATTTTTCAGATTTTTCCCTCGGCTAAAGGTCTTTGCGCACTTCTTACAGATAACCTTGGCCTGATCATGAGGATTTTGTTCAAAAAAGTGCCACACTGCACTCTTCCTACTTTGGCAGACATTTTGCGGCCTAGCACGCTGTGATCTTTTGACCCTCTGGACAAGCTGTCCAGCAACTCTTTTGATGTTTGGAACCTGTCTTTGGAGTGCTCCGGGCCTGCCAGATAACAGCTGTTGTGATGTCGATGTCTGCTGTGGATGCTCCTCATCTGAGCTATTGGAAGCAGCACCCTCTTCCCCCAATGGATGCCAATCTGGGTCAACAACTGGGTCATCCATCACCTCCTCTTCTATGTCATGTGCACCTTCTTCTGTGTCACCGTGTATGGTGGTATAGTGTGCGGGAAGGGGCACCTGAGTCTCATCAGGGTCAGAATCTGGCTCTGTACACTGCGAGGACAATGTAGTGCTCTGAGTGAATGTACCAGCAGAATCATCCATCAGCGGCTGTGCATCAGTGCACTCCATGTCAGATTCATCTTGGCCTGGGTAATTCACCATTTCACTTGATAATCCAGGCATGGTATGTGAAAACAGCTCCATGGAGTAATCAGTAGTATGGCCTGCGTCATCCTTCAATCTTGGTTGGGGTGAAGGACACAAGGAAAGGTGTGGTTCATGAACATGAGCCTCCAATGACGACTCAGTGCTTTTACTTTTTACAACTGAAGAAGAGGAGGCGATAGAGCTGGAGGCTGAGTCAGCAATGTAAGACAAAACTTTTTCCTGATGCTCTGCCTTTAAAAGCGGTTTGCCAACTCCTAGAAAACTAAGCGTTCGAGGCCTTATGTAGCCAGACGATGACGCAGGGTCAGCACCTCCTGCATTCGGTCCTATTTTGCTCTTGCCACTACCATCAGATCCACCACCAACACCATCATTACCAGCTGCCAACCCCCGCCCAATTCCACGGCCTCTTCCACCAGCCTTCCTCATTTTTGGTAGAAATGTAGACAAAATCCAACAAACTATATAGTAATGTAAAACAAGGTAAAAGGTGTCTATAGGACAGGGGAGATTTAGAATTTCTGCACACACTTGTGGACAGTGGACACTTTTGGATTGTGTGAGGCCCACTGATATCTGAGCGCTATGTGACACGCTCGATGGCACAGCTGCCTGTGACCAAAGTGACGAGAGGATAATGGAGATTTTGAATCTCTGCGTACACTTTTGGACACTGGACACTTGTGGATTGTGTGAGGCCCACTGATATCTGAGCGCTATGTGACACGCTCGATGGCACAGCTGCCTGTGACCAAAGTGACGAGAGGATAATGGAGATTTTGAATCTCTGCGTACACTTTTGGACACTGGACACTTGTGGATT
Organism: Dendrobates tinctorius; assembly: GCF_039654945.1. NCBI lineage: Eukaryota > Metazoa > Chordata > Amphibia > Anura > Dendrobatidae > Dendrobates > Dendrobates tinctorius. Next base: position 29,544,439 of record NW_027361690.1, read on the forward strand.
GTGTGAGGCCCACTGATATCTGAGCGCTATGTGACACGCTCGATGGCACAGCTGCCTGTGACCAAAGTGACGAGAGGATAATGGAGATTTTGAATCTCTGCGTACACTTTTGGACACTGGACACTTGTAGATTGTGTGAGGCCCACTGATATCTGAGCGCTATGTGACACGCTCGATGGCACAGCTGCCTGTGACCAAAGTGACGAGAGGATAATGGAGATTTTGAATCTCTGCGTACACTTTTGGACACTGGACACTTGTAGATTGTGTGAGGCCCACTGATATCTGAGCGCTATGTGACACGCTCGATGGCACAGCTGCCTGTGACCAAAGTGACGAGAGGATAATGGAGATTTTGAATCTCTGCGTACACTTTTGGACACTGGACACTTGTGGATTGTGTGAGGCCCACTGATATCTGAGCGCTATGTGACACGCTCGATGGCACAGCTGCCTGTGACCAAAGTGACGAGAGGATAATGGAGATTTTGAATCTCTGCGTACACTTTTGGACACTGGACACTTGTGGATTGTGTGAGGCCCACTGATATCTGAGCGCTATGTGACACGCTCGATGGCACAGCTGCCTGTGACCAAAGTGACGAGAGGATAATGGAGATTTTGAATCTCTGCGTACACTTTTGGACACTGGACACTTGTGGATTGTGTGAGGCCCACTGATATCTGAGCGCTATGAGACACGCTCGATGGCACAGCTGTGACCAAAGTGACTAGAGGATAAGGGAGATTGGATTGCTTTTAAAAAAGCAGTTTGCGGAGCAGTGGGTAAACAGCAATGCCAGCGTGTCAGGAAGCCTTAGAAGGCAGCCCAACAACCAACACCACTGATACACCACAATATAGCCTCCCCTTGCACTGCACACACAGTGACTTGTGTGTTGTGCAGGCCAAATCGCTAGCAGCAGAAGCAGTTCTTTTGTCTTCTTCCCTGCCTAACGCTCTCCCTACAGAATCAGCAGCAACCTCTCCCTATACTAAGATCGGCAGAAGTAAGATGGCGGTCGGCGTGCACGCCCTTTTATACCCCCTGTGATGCCCACCAAAGCAAGCCAATCACTTGCATGCCCTTCTGAAAGATGGTGGTGACCCGTGCCTAGGTCATCACGTTGCCCACAGCGTCCGTGGATCCTGATTGGCTGAAAAAGAGCGCAAAACAAACTTTTGAAACGCGACTTTGGCGCGTAAGTCGCCGACCTCGTGGCCGACCTCATCCTAGGGTCGGGTTTCGTTTCATGAAACCCGACTTTGCCAAAAGTCGGCGACTTTTGAATTTTTTCGACCCGTTTCGCTCAACTCTAGTCACCACCCACATCAGCTAATCAGCAACGCAGCAGCTGCCAGTAAGCTGTCAGCAAGGAAACTGACAATAATCTTTGCTTGCAGGAAAGCAAAAAATAACGCTTAAATTAAAGAAGAGCCAGAGCTGTCACAAATCCAAAAATAAATCATGACACCAGCATCGGGGAATCCTCCCAGTGCACACTTGTGCCCAAAGGTTGGACATCCCCTTTAAGTTGATAGTAGGAGAACCCCTTATTGTCAATTAGTGTTTACTGCACACATGATGTGAGTTACAACAGGTTTATTGTTTTTCACTTTAATGGACTGAAATGCATCCGTGTGTGTATTTGTGAAGAAATGGACAATGAATATACAGTATGATGACATAAAATGACAATAAACTGCTAAGAAAGTATTACGTCTATCTATCCCCATACATATGGTATACACTATATAGATAAAAGTATTGGGAACCATTACCTACAGGAACATTTGTGCCATTACATTGTAAATCCATAGTCATTAATATGGATTTTGTTTGAATGTTGTAGATATAACAGCTATAATAGCTTCCACTCTTCTCGGAAGGCCTTCGATTAAATTTTGGAGTGTGTCTATGTGAATCTTTGCCCAGAACAGAGTTGTGAAGTCAAACAGTGATGTTAGATGAGAAGGCCTGGGTTAAATTCTCCATTCTAGTTGTTCCCAAAAGCTATGTTTTCCTAGATAATGCTTTGTGCACTAGGGCACAGTCATGCTGTAACAGAGAAGGGTCTTCACAAAACTCTTTCCAAAAAGGAAGGCATGCAACTGTCCAAAATGAGTTGGCATGCTGAAAAAATAGAGGGGTTGTCTTCGATTCTAAAATGGGTAAAATTGCAAAGTACTTCTGAAAACAATCAACTTGGCAACTTAATTTCTATTAAAAATCCTCTCCATTCTCAGAATGTAGGGATAAAAATCAAAGTTTCAAAGTTTACAGCTCATTTCTAGGTTACCAGCCACCCTGCAATCTCAGAGTGGCTGGTTAGAAGCATATGCTGCTTTCAGGCTCTATGTTTAGAGCCTGCTCATGGTGCTCAGAAGCTGATCAGTTAGATGGATCCAACTAGTTTCAGTGCCCCTCTCTGTTTGGACCAGTGGTGCAACAATGCCGATAGTCCAAACTGTCACTCTTAATGATAGTAAATCCGTAGGGAAAGAAGGAAGCTGGAGGATGAAGCTGTGCACTCTTGATGAAAGACATTAGAACAACCTTTATATATTTCTCTTCACTCTGAGTCTTCACTGAAATTAATGGACTTAGTCCACTGCATAAAAACAAACCCAAAAGTAGTGTTACACCTCCACCATATTTTACAGTAGGCAATATGAAGTCAGACAAGTAACAAGGTAATGTCATTCCAGCATTCACCAAACCCTGACTCATCCATTAGACAGCCAGATAACAGTGATTCAACACTCCACAGAACACATTTCCATTGCTCCGAAGTCCAGTGGCGGGGTCCTTTACACTCCTCCATCTAATGCTTGACATTGTGCTTGGTGTTGTAAGGTTTGCATGCAGCTGCTTGGCCATGGAATCTCATGTCATGGAGTTCTCGATGAATAGTTTTGTGCTGATGTTAAAGCCATAAAACGTTTGGAGCTCTGCAGTGGAGTCAGCAGAGCTTTAGAAACCTTTATGCACTATGTGCTCCAGCACTCCGTAACCCCATTCTGTAACATCTATAACTTCTTGGATGAGTTGCTATAGTTTCTACTTGCTTCCATTTTTCAATAATACCAATCACTGTTGATTGTGGAATATTTAAGTGAAAAGAAATATCGCAAACTGACCTCTTACAACAGTGACTTCTGCCTTTTCAGTACTATGCTTGATTTTACTGAACATTTTAGAACATCCCATTCTTTCACAAATGTTTGTAGGGATAAACTGCATTGCTAAGAGCTGGATTTCATATTCCTGTGGCAATGGGACTGAATGAAAAACCTGAATTTACTAATTAAGAAGTGTGTTGCAATACTTTTGTCCATATAATTTATATCCGATATATACCAATCCTAATTGAAGAAATGGCTGGCATACATTAGACATACAAGGTTACGTCTCAGTGCTGTGTTGCTAAAGCAGAGGCAAGTGAATGACTATTATGGGCATGGCCTTTATTTCTCTACAATTTTTTTTAAATATCATTTGAAACTAGATTTATTTTTGGATTTTCATACAAGACCACAATAAACAGGAAGAACAAACTTTTTATATATTACAGACTCTGAATAGTGTTGCAGTCAAAACACCACTCTGAAGAGCACAGCTCATGCATGAGTTGCACACACAGAATGGTGTATGGGTGCAATGGTAAGTTTATGGGTCTATACATTTAACTCTCACAGAGCTGTGTACAGACTCATCCACATACCATTGAGTCCCTAAACTGATCTATGCACACTGCTCTTGCATGGGCTGTTTACTTGAGAACTGTGTTTTGACCGATTGGTGGGAGTCTCAGGAACCAGATCGCCACTGATCATAAAAGCACAGTATGATAGAGTTGAGAGGGATCTTCTGGGTCATGGTGTCCAACCTCCTGCTCAATGCAGGATTCACTAAACCGTCTCAGATGTCTGTCCAACCTCTGTTTGAAGAATTCCATTGAAGGAGAACTCATCACCTCTCGTGGCAGCCTATTCCACTCATTGATCACCCTCACTGTCAACACTATTCAGAGCTTGTTATAGCAAAAGTTTTAGAAAGGAATAGTTACACTTTAGGCTATGTGCACATGTTGCAGATTCAGCTGCGGGTTTTTCTGCGCGGATCCGCAGGAAAAGTGACCGGTTTTCCTGCGGTTTAGCCCTGCGGTTTCACACCTCTACTATGTTAAAGGTGTGAAACCGCTGCGGAAACCGCCCAAACAATTGACATGCTGCGGTTTGTAAACCGCAGCAAAACCGCACAGAAAAAACAGCGTGAGCACAGCGGTTTTGAAAAGCCATAGCGTTACATGGTACTGTACCATGTCTGCGGAACTGCTGCGTTTCCGCAGGGCCAAAACCGCAGCGGAAACGCAGCAGAATCCGCAACGTGTGCACACAGCCTTACTACTTGTTTTGTTACTTTGAAAAAACAAATTAAATCTAAAAAACAAAAAAAACCTGAACCTATGAGCTGCTGTGTAGCATTGTGACGCGCCTTCCACTAGTACTTCTTACACGATTGTTTGGATGTATAACATTTGATGATAATAGCACTATACATTTTATGAGCATTGTGTCAAAAATACTGATTGAAGTTACTTGTAATTATACGTTTTGTGCTCATTTCTATATTTTAAAGGGAACATTCTTCCTCCTAGTTACTCTTCTATTATTCATGGCTTATGGCCAGTAAAAGCATAGGGACATTTCAGACAATATTCAGCTTTAGAGCCAACTCTTCTATCTCAAAATATTATTTTACTAAAATGTTTAGATTTCATTATTTTTAAAACTTTTAGCTCAGTTATTAGTAGGTGGTTTGTCTTCATTTCCACCTTTCAGTAAATGATGTAAAATTCATCTTCCCTACTCTAAAAGCCTTTTAACTGCTACAATAAACATTTATATTTTCTCTTTGGACCTCTATAACATTTGTTCTTTAAATCACATTTACAGCAGACTCAGATCCGTGTCTTTCAATCTCCTTGTATTAGTTGCTAGAGATTGTTATCTTGTGCTGCAGCCTCTCAGACCGGTATCAAATAATTTAACCATGGCTAGCATATCTCCTAAACCTGTAATTTGGAATTATTTCACAAAATTGGTGAAAATGATATCTGGGTCGAGATGAAAAAGTAAAATATACTAAATTTAGGAAAGATTACATCATTTTCAATTTTTTACAATTTCAGTATAATAATAAAACAGATGTAATAAAGATCATGAACCGAAAAGTGTTGTGTGAAATTCATAACAATAGTTGATGGGGAACAAAAATAATCTAGTGATGGCTAAAGAAGGCAAAAGCTCCACAAAGATCAATGGGAATCAGATGACTTTGCCAAATACTTCCAGTGCTTCAGGATACCTATTTGATTCCTTGTTATGAAGCCCAAGTTTGACTTTATATAAATCTTACTCCATCCATTTTTGAAGACTTAGATAATATTTCTAAAATACCAGTACTAAAATGGAGTGTGAATGGCAGATTTCTACCACCACCTATTTCACTATGTACAGTGGGTACGGAAAGTATTCAGACCCCTTTAAATTTTTTATTCTTTGTTTCATTGCAGCCATTTGGTAAATTCAAAAAAGTTCATTTTTTTTTCTCAATAATGTACATTCTGCACCCCATCTTGACTGAAAAAAAGCAGAAATGCAGAAATTTTTGCAAATTTATTAAAAAAGAAAAACTGAAATATCACAGGGTCATAAGTATTCAGACCCTTTGCTCAGACACTAATATTTAAGTCACATGCTGTCCATTTCCTTATGATCCTCCTTGAGATGGTTCTACTACTTCATTGGAGTCCAGCTGTGTTTAATTAAACTGATAGGACTTGATTTGGAAAGGCACACACCTGTCTATATAACACCTCACAGCTCACAGTGCATGTCAGAGCCAATGAGAATTATGAGGTCAAAGGAACTGGCCATGGAGCTCAGAGACAGAATTGTGGCAAGGCACAGATCTGGCCAAGGTTACAAAATAATTTCTGCAGTACTCAAGCTTCCAAAGAGCACGGTGGCCTCCATTTAATCCTTAAATGGAATAAGTTTGGGACCACCAGAAGTCTTGCTAAACCTGGTTGTCCAGCCAAACTGAGCAATCGTGAGAGAAGAGCCTTGGTGAGAGAGGTATAGAAAAACCCTAAGATCACTGTGGGTGAGCTACACAGATGGGAGAAAGTTCCACAGATGCACAAAGCCAACTATCACTGCAGCCTTCCACCAGTTGGGCAGAGTGGCTCGACAAAAGCCTCTCCTCAGTGTAAGACATATGAAACCCTGCATAGAGTTTGTTAAAAAACACATGAAGGACTCCCAGACTATGAGAAATAAGATTCTCTGGTCTGATGCGACGAAGATAGAACTTTTTGGTGATAATTCTAAGTGGTATGTGTGGAGAAAACTTGCCCAATACAATCCAAACAGTAAAGCATGGTGGCGACAGCATCATGTTATGGAGGTGTTTTTCAGCTGCAGGGACAGGATGACTGGTTGCAATTGAAAGAAACCTGAATGTGGCCAAGTACAGAGATATCCTGGATGAAAATCACTTCCAGAGTGATCTGGACCTCAGACTTGACCGAAGGTTCACCTTCCAACAATACAATGATCCTAAGCACACAGCTAAAATAACAAAGTAGTGGCTTCAGCACAACTCTGTGACCATTCTTGACTGGTCCAGCCAGAGCCCTGACCTGAAACCAATTGAGCATCTCTGGAGACCTGAAAATGGCTGTCCAATGTTCACCATCCAACCTGACGGAACTGGAGAGGATCTGCAAGGAAGAATGGCAGAGGATCCCCAAATCCAGCTGTGAAAAACTTGTTGCATCATTCGTAAGAAGATTCATGGCTGTACTAGCTCAAAAGGGTTCTTCTACTCAATACTGAGAAAAGGGTCTGAATACTTGAATGACCATGTGATATTTCAGTTTTTCTTTTTTAATACACTTGCAAAAAATTCTACATTTGTTTTTTTCAGTCAAGATGGAGTGCAGTGTGTACATTAATGAGAAAAACTAAATACATCATCTTTAAATTATACAGTTTTACATAGCAAGACGTAATAACAATCATCTGGTGGTTAGAGTGTCTTCATTTTAGGTAAGTACAACCTCAGATGAACAACACCACATGACAAACCAGACTGTGTCATTACTTATTTAAAATGCAGAAGAAGTGAGTGAGAAATTAAGTATACCCTGTGAATCAATTCCTTGTAATTCAATTATTAGCTGCAATAATCATTTTCTGTGAGACTTTATCAGTCTCTTACATCATTCTGGAGGAAATTTAGCCCATTCTTCTTTACAACGCTGCTTAACACTTTAAAGACCAGGCAATTTTTTAGTGATGCCATCGCTCGCCACATCGCTACTGTCAGTGTGTTCCGGCTGCTCGTGGTGAGCGGTCACATTACTAATGTCACCGCTCAGCACTTCCTCTGGATGGAGCAAAGTCGTGATTCATATGGGACCTCGTCATTATGGATTAACGGTGAATAGGTGAGGATTACTTTGATTTTATATTCATTTCGTTTTTGGCACCGCCTCCTCAGTTTTCTTTTGAAATGCGGTGCCTGCGCTGTACTATATCTTCTTGGGCATGCGCAGTCAGCGCTGCCGTGCACTCAGATCACATCCCGGCCTTCATATCGCATGGCCACAGATCCCACCCCTCAGACGCTTATGATTTATTCACACTGCGGGGCTGGGAATCTTGGGCATGAGGGTCGCAGATAACTACTGTGCCTGCCCAAGATTCCCATCAGGTATTTTTGAACAATTTTATAAACGATTATTTCTGCGGTGGAACGGATTCTAAGTAACAGAGCCACCTTGACAGAATGCAGCATTAGTGCTGCACAAGGTGGCTCTTTTACTTAAAAACGCCTGGGGGGGTGACAGGTTCCATTTAATAATGAGAAAGAAAAAAGAAGTTCCAGCGCCAGGAATGGAAAATTAAAAATCCATTTTATTGTGCCATTGCATATTAAAATTCCAGCAGGTACAGCATATCTGTTGGATGACTACAGAACAACGCGTTTCGACGCCTCAGGTCTTAACCATGTTCTGACATTAAATGCAACCAACTTCCTTTTGTTGGATTCTCCCACCTGAAAAAATCAGAAGCACATGTGTGGACTGCTCCAAAGCAGCTCCTGCTATGATAATTGTGGGAGTACCAAACAAAGTAGGAAAAAAAAAAAAAAAACAGTCAGTGTAGACAACACAACATAAACGGCATACATATTTTAAAAGGGAGATATATATACTCCTGATGTAAGGTAACAAAGATGAATATAAAGAATAATTCCAATGACATATTCCAAAATACATATCACATATTCAAATCCTATACATAATATTCTATAATTATACCACAATGGGGAAAGAGAAAAAAAAAAAATAAAAATATATATATATATATATATATATATATTTAAAAAAAAAAAAAAAACAACACCTATTCCCCTTTTTCCCTCCTTTCTCTTCTTTTCTTCCTCTTTCCCTCTTTTCTTATCTCTTTTCCTCTACCAAGAATGGATCCCAAATTAAGAGGGCCCCAATCAAAAATAAAAAGCAATCAATATATATAATATTACCACCCCTAAATGGAAGAATGGAACGAACATATTCAATAATGCAATATAAGATCTTGTCGACTATTCATCCCATCCGGATATCTTGTGCCCAGGGTGAAGATCCAGAAGGATTCCCTATTCAAGAGTTTCCTTCTGTGGTCTCCACCCCGAGTCGGTCTGTGCACCTGTTCTATTCCCATGAAATGAAAGCCGCTAACATCCCCTTTGTGAACTGTGGCAAAATGCTTTGATACTGCAGAAACCGCAACAGCATTGTGATTAGACACATATGAGAGATGCCTCCTTATTCTAACCTTCAACTGGTGCAACCAGTGTATTGAATATTACAAATATTGCATGTTATTAAATATACAATATAAGAAGAATTACAATTTATTAAGTTTTTAATGGTAAATGTTTTTTTATTTACTATAGAAAAAAATGTTTTTCCTTTTTGTACAAAATTACAGGTTTTACATCTAGCTGCACCACATTTGTAAAAACCCTTTAGTGTGATCCAGGAGGATCCCTCCGTCTGGCCACTGTCACTTGTAAAAAGACTAGGGGAAAGAATAGTACTAAGTGTAGGTGCCCGTTTAGCAACATACCTAATACTATTCTGAATCACCTGTTTTAAAATAGGGTCCTCATTAAGAATTGGTAAGTATTTTTTCACAATACTAGTAACAGTATTAAACTGATTACTATAATTGGTTGAAAAGACAATATTGTTATTAGATTTATTTTTCATATAAGATGATTTATGTTTAAACAATAAGTCTTCCCTGTTGATTTCGCTTACAATTGATTTAGCTCTATTGAGAATCCAAGGACGAATCCTGTGCTCCCGACTGAGGATTTTGTTATATTGTAATTGCATATTTTTAACATCTAAAGGTCGGAACCTGGTGTAGATTCTTTTATGGATCAAGATGAATATACCAATAGACTTTCCAAATTGGCATCAATTTTTAATGCAACGGAAAACGCATTGCCATCATCTGAACAGGACTTATTTCAAGAACACATGCTGGATCTTGAACGGAACATAGTCAAAGAACTCAAGATATGGTGGGACTTTACCTCTTTAACCCCTTCACGACCTTTGACGCCACGTAGGCGTCATGAAAAGTCGTGCCAGAACAACCCATGACGCCTATGTGGTGTCATGACTTTAAAGCCCCCCTGCGGGTCAGGTGACCTAGGTCACTGAAAGGTCACCTGACCGCAGATACAGGGGGCTTTGTTCTTCACCACAGGGGGCGTGGCTTCGCCCCCACGTGGCTACGATCACTCTGATTGGCTGTTAAAAGTGAAACAGCCAATCAGAGCGATAGTAATATTTCATCAATGATCGCCCCCCCCGCAACTGAATGACAGCGGCGATCTGCCGCCGCTGTCATCATCTGCCCCCCTCCCATTCCCTCTGCTCCCCGCCAGATTCCGATAACCCCCTCACCCCCTCTCACCTCCCCCGGCACCTTCTAAGTCCCCCTGTCGCTCCCGGTGTCCGGCGGGTCCGGTTCATGGGCGCCGCCATCTTAGAAAATGGCGGGCGCATGCGCAGTGCGCCCGCCCGAATCTGCCGGCTGCAGATTCTATTCTTTCATTTTGATCACTCTCACAGTGATCAAAATGAAAGAAAAAGTAAATAAACCCCCCGATTATCACCCCCATAGGTAGGCACTACTAATAAAATAAAGAAAATATTTTTATTTTTATTTTTCCATTAGGGTTAGGGTTAGGGTTGAAAAGAGGGTTAGGGTTGAAAAGAGGGTTAGGGTTGAAAAGAGGGTTAGGGTTAGGGTTGGAAAGAGGGTTAGGGTTGGAAAGAGGGTTAGGGTTAGGGTTGGAAAGAGGGTTAGGGTTAGGGTTGGAAAGAGGGTTAGGGTTAGGGTTGGAAAGAGGGTTAGGGTTGGAAAGAGGGTTAGGGTTAGGGTTGGAAAGAGGGTTAGGGTTAGGGTTGGAAAGAGGGTTAGGGTTGGAAAGAGGGTTAGGGTTGGAAAGAGGGTTAGGGTTGGAAAGAGGGTTAGGGTTAGGGTTGGAATTAGGGTTAGGGTTGGAATTAGGGTTAGAATTAGGGTTAGGGTTGGAATTAGTGTTAGGGTTGGAATTAGGGTTAGAATTAGGGTTAGGGTTGGAATTAGGGTTAGCGTTGGAATTAGGGTTAGGCTTGTGGTTAGGGGTGTGTTGGGGTTAGGGTTGGAGTTAGAATTGAGGGGTTTCCACTGTTTAGGCACATCAGGGGGTCGCCTAACGCGACATGGTGCAACCATTGATTCCAGCCAATTTTGCGTTCAAAAAGTCAAACGGTGCTCCCTCCCTTCCAAGCCCTGCCGTGTGCACAAACAGTGGTTTACCCCAACATATGAGGTATCAGCGTACTCAGGAAAAATTGCACAACAACTTTTGGGGACTAATTTCTCATGTTACCCTTGGGAAAATAAAAAATTGGGGGCTAAAAAATTATTTTTGTGGAAAAAAAATGATTTTTTCATTTTCACGTCTCTGCATTATAAACTTCTGTGAAGCACTTGGGGGTTCAAAGTGCTCACAACACATCTTACATACGTTCCTTGGAAGGTCTAGTTTCCAAAACGGGGTCACTTGTGGGGGGTTTCCACTGTTTAGGCACATCAGGTGCTCTGCAAACGTAATGACGACCGCAGACTATTCCATCAAAGTCTGCATTTCAAAACGTCACTACTTCCATTCCGAGCCTTGATGTGTGCCCAAACAATGGTTCCCCCCCACATATGGGGTACCAGCGTACTCAGGACAAACTGGACAACAACTTTTGGGGTTCAATTTCTCCTGTTACCCTTGTGAAAATAAAAAATTGTGGGCTAAAAAATCATTTTTTGAGGAAAAAAAATATTTTTTATTTTCACGGTTCTGCGTTATAAACTTCTGTGAAGCACTTGGGGGTTCAAAGTGCTGCTCACCACACATCTAGATAAGTTCCTTGGTGGTCTAGTTTCCAAAATGGGGTCACTTGTGGGGGGTTTCCACTGTTTAGGCACATCAGAGGCTCTGCAAATGTAACATGATGCCCGCAGACCATTCGATCAAGTCGGTATTTCAAAACGTCACTACTTCCCTTCCGAGCCCCGACGTGTGCCCAAACAATGGTCCCTCCCCACATATGGGGTATCAGCGTACTCAGGACAAACTGGACAACAACTTTTGGGGTCCAATTTCTCCTGTTACCCTTGTGAAAATAAAAAATTGCAAGCTAAAAATTCATTTTTTGAGGAAAAAAAAAGATTTTTTATTTTCATGGCTCTGCGTTACAATCTTCTGTGAAGCACTTCGGGGTTCAAGGTGCTCACTACACATCTAGATAAGTTCCTTGGGGGGTCTAATTTCCAAAATGGGGTCACTTGTGGGGGGTTTCCACAGTTTAGGTACATCAAGGGCTCTGCAAATGAAACATGATGCCCGCAGACCATTCCATCAAAGTCTACATACCAAAACGTCACTACTTCCCTTCCGAGCCCTGACGTGTGCCCATACAGTGGTCATCCCCCACATATGGGGTATCAGCGTACTCAGGACAAACTGGACAACAACTTTTGGGGTCCAATTTCTCCTGTTACCCTTGTGAAAAAAAAATTGTGTGCTAAAATTCATTTTTTTTGAGGGAAAAAAAATGATTTTTTATTTTCACGGCTCTGCATTATAAACTTCTGTGAAGCACTTGGGGGTTCAAGGTGCTCACCACACATCTAGATAAGTTCCTTGGGGGGTCTAGTTTCCAAAATGGGGTCACTTGTGGGGGGTTGCTACTGTTTAGGCACACAGGGGCTCAGCAAATGTAACATGACGCCCGCAGACCATTCCATCAAAGTCAGCATTTCAAAATGTCACTACTTCCCTGCTGAGCCCCAACGTGTGCCCAAACAGTGGTTCCCCCCACATATGGGGTACCAGCGTACTCAGGACAAACTGGACAACAACTTTTGGGTCCAATTTATCCTAGTATCCTTGTGAAAATAAAAAATTGCCAACTAAAAAATTTTTTTTTAGGAAAAAAAAAGATTTTTTATTTTCACTGCTCTATGTTATAAACTTTTGTGAAGCACTTGGGGGTTCAAAGTGCTCACTACTCATCTAGATAAGTTCCTTAAGGGGTCTAGTTTCCAAAATGGTGTCACTTGTGGGGGAGCTCCAATGTTTAGGCACACAGGGGCTCTCCAAACACGACATGGTGTCCGATAACGATTGGAGCTAATTTTCCATTCAAAAAGTCAAATGGCGCTCCTTCCCTTCCGGGCCCTGCCGTGCACCCAAACAGTGGTTTATGACCACATATGAGGTATCGGTGTACTCAGGAGAAATTGCCCAACAAATTTTAGGATCCATTTTATCCTGTTGCCCATGTGAAAATGAAAAAACTGAGGCTAAAAGATAATTTTTGTGAAAAAAAGTACTTTTTTTTTTTTATGGATCAATTTGAGAAGCACCTGGGGGTTCAAAGTGATCACTATGCATCTAGATAAGTTCCTTGGGGGGTCTAGTTTCCAAAATGGGGTCACTTGTGGGGGAGCGCCAGTGTTTAGGCACACAGCGACTCTCCAAACGCGACATGGCAAGCGTTAAATATTCCAGCATATTTTCCATTCAAAAAGTCAAATGTCGCTCCTTCCCTTCCGGGCCCTGCCGTGCACCCAAACAGTGGTTTATGACCACATATGAGGTATCGGTGTACTCAGGGGAAATTTCCCAACAAATTTTAGGATCCATTTTATCCTGTTGCCCATGTGAAAATGAAAAAATTGATGCTGAAAGAAAATTTTTGTTGGAAAAATTAAAATGTCCTTTTTTTCCTTCCATGTTGCTTTAGTTCCTGTGAAACACCTAAAGGGTTAATAATCTTCTTGAATATAGTTTTGAGTAGCTTGAGGGGTGCAGTTTTTAGAATGGTGTCACTTTTGGGTATTTTCTGCCATATAGACCCCTCAAAGTGACTTCAAATGTGAGGTGGTCCCTAAAAAAAATGGTTTTGTAAATTTTGTTGTAAAAATGAGAAATCACTGGTCAACTTTTAACCCTTATAACTTCCTAACAAAAAAATATTTTGCTTCCAAAATTGTGCTGATGTAAAGTAGACATGTGGGAAATGTTATTTAGTAACTATTTTGTGTCACATAACTCTCTAGTTTAACAGAATAAAAATTCAAAATTTGAAAATTGCGAAATTTTCGCCAAATTTCTGATTTTTTCATAAATAAACGCAAAAATTATCGATCTAAATTTACCACTAACATGAAGCCCAATATGTCACGAAAAAATAATCTCAGAATCGCTAGGATGCGTTGAAGCATTCCAGAGTTATTACCTCATAAAGGGACACTGGTCAGAATTGCAAAAAATGGCCAGGTCATTATGGTCAAAATAGGCTGGGTCATGAAGGGGTTAAAGACATACGTTGACAAAGGTATGATACCTAGAGGTTTACGTTTAAGAAAATTTCCCACTACTAAATACAACACTGAGTTCATTACAAACTGGAATAATATATTAAGTGACTGTTCCATTAAGTTGATGCATCTAATTGTTAAACAGGAGGAATTGGATTGGTACAGACAAAGTCTAACATACTTAATATAAAGGACTCTCTCAAGAAATATAACAACTTGGACTCATATAAAACCTCCTATGACAAAATACAAACTAAATTGTCAAAATTGGAGCGTAATATTATGGATATTAAAAAGAAGTTTATGAGAGACTACACAGATTATACCAAAAATGAGATTTACACCTGGAATTATAAACCCAGATCGATTATTAGAAGGAGACGTCACTCCAGTTTTAATCGAGTCAACTTTGACAACTCTGACTCTACAGGTGATACATCTCTGCCCTCCATTTCAGATGGAGCAACTGATCTTTCCAACTCCTCATTAAATATATCAGGCATCACTACAAGATCTAAACAATATAAAAACAAGAATCCAGCACAAGTGTTCCAAAAAAAGTCAAAAACGTACCAGAAGAGCGGGTAGGAAACATCAGAAACAATGCTTTTCCTGTATATCACCAACATCAGAGACATTAACTCTTCCCGTGTGGAATTTGTCCAGCTACGTGCTATCTGAAGAGCAGATTTCCTTGCTGAGTAGGGGTTTGGGATTTGCCCCCAGTATAAATTTCAACATTTTTCAGACTATTTTGGACTTGAATAAATTTGCACGTAACATTACATTAAAACGTCATTTTTTTGATAATAACAATGGGATCTCCCCACAGGATCTTGATGTCAATTCTAATGCTGATATAGTCACTCCTAATTGTAATAACACTTTTTTTTCCTTTTGTGAACAGAAGGCCATAATGGATCTCAGACTCCTTTCTGCTAATTGTGATATTGCCTCAATTAAACCTACTATGTTTACTCAACCTGTACTTTCTAATCGGGAATATTATCCAGTACAATCACAACCTCCAATACTGGATTTGTTCCAGGAACTTGTTGTTACTGAACTCATAGAGTTGAATGATACAATGGTCCCACCTAAAGATAATTTAACACACAGGGAAAGATTAGCCCTGAAAGAGTTAAAACTTAACCCTGATCTTATAATCAGGGAAGCTGACAAGGGGGGGGGGCATTGTACTATTGAACTCAGGTCTATATAAAAAATTGATACTTCAGGACCTACAAGATGTAGACACCTACATAGAGTTAGATCAGGACCCCACTAGACATTATAATTTATTGTTGAGATGTCTAGAGGAGGGGGTCTGTGTGGGTGCTATTAATGAGAAAACTAAGGATTTTTTATTTAATAAAAAGCCTGTGGTTCCGATTTACCATTGTCTCCCAAAAGTTCATAAAAATGTATTTCCTCCCCCACTGAGACCAATAGTTTCAGGCATTGGCTCATTGGGGGAGAATTTGGGAGGCTGGATAGATCATTTTCTTCAACCTTTGATTCTTGATATACCAGGTTATATCAGGGATACCAAAGAGGTTGTTAAAGCTCTGGACAATTTTTGTTGGAAATCCTATTACTCTTGGCTCTCATGCAACGTAATTTCTTTATATCCATCTATACCTCATAATGTTGCATTACGCTGTCTATCTCAACATCTAGACAGATTTAGTGACTATGACACCTGTTTAAAAGATTTTATAGTCTCATGTATTGATTTTCTCCTAAAGCACAATTATTTTTCTTTTGATAAAATTTTTTATTTGCAGTGCAGAGGAGTTAGTATGGGAGCTCGCTTCTCCCCTCCCTTGCAAATATTGTTATGGCGAGGTGGGAGGAGGACTTCCTATATTCAGATGAGAACCCATTTTCCAAATGTCTGCTATGGTATGGCAGATATCTGGATGATCTGCTGATGATTTGGTGTGGTCCAGAGGATAGTATACAGGGGTTTGTTTCATATTTGAATACTAATGAATTTAACTTAAAATTTACCTCTTATCATCATTTGACTACAATGAATTTTCTGCATGTCACCCTATCTATTAGTGATTTGGATGTTGTCATAATTACCCCTTACCGCAAACCTACTGCCACTAATTCCATTTTAACGGCAGATTCCTGCTATGCGGCACAGACCAAGAATAATATTCCGGTAGGAGAATTGATTCGAACAAAAACTGTTCCCAATCCAGTGATTATAATAGGGAAGAAAGTCAGGTTTGTAATAGGCTTTCCAAGAGGGGATATGGTCCTTGGATTCTCAATAGAGTTAAATCAATTGTAAGCGAAATCAACAGGGAAGACTTATTGTTTAAACATAATTCATCTTATATGAAAAATAAATCTAATAACAATATTGTCTTTTCAACGAATTATAGTAATCAGTTTAATACTGTTACTAGTATTGTGAAAAAATACTTACCAATTCTTAATGAGGATCCTATTTTAAAAACAGGTGATTCAGAATAGCATTAGGTATGTTGCTAAACGGGCACCTACACTTAGTACTATTCTTTCCCCTAGTCTTTTTACAAGTGACAGTGGCCAGACGGAGGGATCCTCCCGGATCACACTAAAGGGTTTTTACAAATGTGGTGCAGCTAGATGTAAAACCTGTAATTTTGTACAAAAAGGAAAAACATTTTTATCTATAGTAAATAAAAAAACATTTACCATTAAAAACGTAATAAATTGTAATTCTTCTTATATTGTATATTTAATAACATGCAATATTTGTAATATTCAATACACTGGTTGCACCACGGGACCCTTGAAGGTTAGAATCAGGAGGCATCTCTCAGATGTGTCTAATCACAATGCTGTTGCGGTTTCTGCAGTATCAAAGCATTTTGCCACAGTTCACAAAGGGGATGTTAGCGGCTTTCATTTCATGGGAATAGAACAGGTGCACAGACCGATTCGGGGTGGAGACCACAGAAGGAAACTCTTGAATAGGGAATCCTTCTGGATCTTCACCCTGGGCACAAGATATCCGGATGGAATGAATAGTCGACAAGATCTTATATTGCATTATTGAATATGTTCGTTCCATTCTTCCATTTAGGGGTGGTAATATTATATATATTGATTGCTTTTTATTTTTGATTGGGGCCCTCTTAATTTGGGATGCATTCTTGGTAGAGGAAAAGAGATAAGAAAAGAGGGAAAGAGGAAGAAAAGAAGAGAAAGGAGGAAAAAAGGGGAATAGGTGTTTGTTTGTTTTTGTTTTTGTTTTTTTAAATATATTTTGTTTTTGTTTTTTTTTAAATATATATATATTTTTTTTTTTTTTTTCTCTTTCCCCATTGTGGTATAATTATAGAATATTATGTATAGGATTTGAATATGTGATATGTATTTTGGAATATGTCATTGGAATTATTCTTTATATTCATCTTTGTTACCTTACATCAGGAGTATATATATATCTCCCTTTTAAAATATGTTTGCCGTTTATGTTGTGTTGTCTACACTGACTGTTTGTTTTTTTTTTCCTACTTTGTTTGGTACTCCCACAATTTTCATAGCAGGAGCTGCTTTGGAGCAGTCCACACATGTGCTTCTGATTTTTTCAGGTGGGAGAATCCAACAAAAGGAAGTTGGTTGCATTTAATGTCAGAACATGATTAAGACCTGAGGCGTCGAAACGCGTTGTTCTGTAGTCATCCGACAGATATGCTGTACCTGCTGGAATTTTAATATGCAATGGCACAATAAAATGGATTTTTAATTTTCCATTCCTGGCGCTGGAACTTCTTTTTTCTTTCCTATTATTGATTGACTGCCTAGTCAAATCCGTGAGCAGGATCTGGATCCTACCAGCAAGGCAGTGCGGTGAGCTGGATTAATTTCTTTTTTTATTTAATAATGAGGGTATCTTATAGACGCCTCTCCAGTACTAACCCCTGGGCTTGATGTCAGCAGAGAAAAAACAGCTGAAATCAACCCCAAAACCATTATCCCACTTACCAATGCACTATTGTAAGCAGGAAAAGCCAAGGCTATGCACCAGAAATGGCACATCTAATGGATGTTATTAGTCTGGGAGGGTGTCATTGTTCATGGCCTCTTCCCAGCCTATTAATACCAGCTGTCTGCATAGCCTTTGCTAATTATTAAATATAGGGGCCCCCCTCATTTGAGGGTGTACCCTTAATAACCAGTAAAGCCCACGCAAACAGTTGTGAGCTGCTATTAATAGGATGGGAACCTTTATGAATGTTTGCCTCTTCCCAGAATAATGACACCAGCTTCACAGCTGTATGTTTTCCCTCAGCTGGTTTTAAAAAAGATGGCAACCACACATCAGTTTTTTTAAATTATTTATTTATTTTACACAGTCAGCCCGGGTCAATTGTTGCACTGGCCAATCACAGCTATGCTATTACTTGATGTGGCTGTGATGGACTCAGAAGTGCCCATGTCATGTCCGCTATGTATGTCATGTCCGCCATGTCTGTCATGCCACAAGATACCTGGAGCAGTGTGCACGCGTACCTTACCTCATGGCTCCACGCTGTTGCTGGGTAGCCATCCGTCTATGTCTGACTGCAATCCGCTGTATTCCTGGAAACCCCTGATCATGTGACCCTTCCTATGTTCCAGTCCTGCTCTGATTCTGCAATCCGCTGCATTCCTGGAAACCCCTGATCATGTGACCTTTCCTACTCTGATTCTGCAATCCGCTGTATTCCTGGAAACCCCCTAATCATGTGACCTCCTCTATGGTTCTACCCAGGCTGTTCTAGCGGTGCTCTCTATGATCCTGGAGGATCTGAACCCAAAGTCCCTCCCTGGTCCTGACCTGGAAGTACTGGTGCTATGGTGCTATATCAGACCTCCCCTCCCTATGGTCAGGACCTGAGTATCGTGTTGCTTCCCTGCATGGCTGCTTGGCCTGCTGGGTCGCTCCTGTATTCTGTGACCCTGCACTTTGCTCTGTCGTGCGTCTCTGCACACGCTCTGTGCTTGTACTCCATCTCCTGTCCCGTGCCTTGTCTTATGTTTGTCCATTGTGCTATATTCGACCTTGTCCTGCTTGGACTTGTTGCCCTTCTGGTGGTCTCTGCCTTGCCCGTTTCTGCCATGTCTTGCCTTTGCTTTGCTCAGTCTTGTGTTCCCTCCTCTGTTCTCTGTTCTTGCCTGTTCTCCCTTGCTCTGACCTATGGTGCCCTGTTGTGCCACCTGGCTCACGCACCATTCCTGCTCTCTCATCTATGGTGCTCTCTAGCACGTTCTCTGACTAGTCCCAAGGCTCTGCCTTGGCCCGGCTCTGGGCTTCAGCCTACGCTCCGCTGCTAGCTCTGTTCTCGCTCTGATCTGACTGTGTTCCTGCCTAAGTTTCCGCTCCATGTTCCGTACCTGCCTAGCTCTGCCTTGTTTCTTGTCTTGCTTTGCTTTGTTGCTTCGTGTGCCCTTTGCATGCGCTTGGCCTTCCTAGCCTCCTGCTTGTGCCTCAGCCGTGCCCGCCTAGCCGTGCCCGCCTGCTTGTGCCTCAGCCATGCTCGTCGGTCAGTGACAGCTGTGTCGCCTGCTATGCCTCAGCCGGGTTTGCTGGAGTCTTGCCCGCCTGTTAGTGCTGCAGACCGATCAGCTAGCCAGTGCCCCAGCCGTGCTCTCTGTGCTTCCTTGCACTTCACGTTGTTTCTGCACTGTGCTCTACGTGCTCTCTATAGCACGTGCAGGTCCTCGCCTGCCCTTGGCATACCTCCCCGTGCTTCTCTAAAAGTATTCACAGGTTTTGCCAAGCACGCACAGGTCCTAGTCTGTACCTTGTCTCAAACCCTGACCCTGGCGTGCCTCTCTGCATGCGCAGGACTCTGCTTTTAAACTCTGTCCCTGGCATGCCCCTCGGCATGCGCAGGCCTCCGTCCTTGAACCTGACCCTGGCGTGTTCCTTTGCACGCGCAGGACTCTGCTCTGAACCTGTCCCTGGCACGTCCCTCTATACGCGCAGGCCTCCATCCTTGTACCTGTCCCTGACGTGTCCCTCTACACGCGCAGGCCTCCGTCCTTGTATCTGTCCCTGGCGTGTCCCTCTACATGCGCAGGCCTCCGTCCTTGTACCTGTCCCTTGCATGTCCCTCTGCATGCGCAGGCCTCCGTCCTTGAACCTGTTCCTGGCTTGTCTCCTAGCACGCACCCTGCCTCGATCCTGGCGTGTCTCCTAGCACGCACTGTGCCTCGAACCCTGGTGTGGCTCCTAGCACGCACCCTGCCTCGTCTCTTGGTTTGTCTGCCGGATTCCCGAAGCCTGCCGACCGCTGCCAGTGGTCTGGAACCAGATGACTGCATCCTGATGCCTGGATCCTGTCAGACCTTGCCAATCATCCGGAGTCCGATGCCTTTGCACCTGCTTTGGACCCTGGCGTGTCTCCTTGCAGGCACTCTGCCTTGGACTCTGGCGTGTCTCTCAGCGCGCACCTTGTCTTGGACTCTGGCGTGTCCTAGCACGCATCCCTTCTAGGAACTCTTGTGTGATCCCTAACACGTACCCTGCCTGGGACTCTGGTATGTTTTCTGCACGTGTTATGTCTAGAACATTTGGCGTGCCCTTGCACGCACCTTGCCATGTTTCACCGTTTGTGCCCTACATCTGATTCTCTGTTTTTGCCGTGTAACTGATTAAAGTGTGTAACCACGTTTGCTGAAGAAATCCTGTGACCTCGCTTATGTTTCATATCCTGTTCGTCCTGTTGCCAGGCACTCAATAGTGTCTCCCTGAGCCGGCCGTCTGGTCCAGCTGCTGTGGTGGCTCACCCCCTTGGTCTTGCCCCTGACACTCCCTGTACAGGGGGGTTCTCACTAGGCCAGCTCGCCCTAGGTGGGTGGGTGCCATGGCCCAGAGGGTCCACTCTAAGAAGAAAAGCGACTCAGCGTAAGCTGACGCTCGTCACAGCCCACAGCCTTAAAGCTTGTTGATTGGCTGCACTGCAGCCTTTCAATAAGTTTTATTAGGATGATGAACCCCAGCAGGAAACCGGACATACAGTAAATAGTTTGTGTTTGGGGTCTGATACCAGACACTAGAAGTTTGGTACGAACCCTGAACTTTGCAGTTTGGGTTTGCTCATCCCTGTCCATAACATTTTTATTTTTCTGTTGATAGGGCTGAGTGAGGGCTTGTTTTTTGCACGGTCAGCTGATATTTTTACTGACATGAGTTTCATGTACATATCGTGTCTTCATTGCTTCTTATAATTTTTTTAGGAAGATAACTTGAAAAAAGAATGCAGTTTTTTTTTTTAAATTTTTTTCTGTGGTGGAAAAGGAGGGTGATTTGAACCTTTATATTTTAAAATCATTTTTCTTATGCGTGGGCAGCATGTATCAACTCCTGGCTGTTCGACCAAAACCATGTATGTTTTATTCTGAAATGGGTGGGGAAGCCGCTGGGGACCCGCCTTTATGACACCCACCTGCTATGTATATATAACAAGGGTGATCAGTGTGGTAGTCCTGACCGAGTTCACCCACAAAACACAGTCCACAGACACCCCGGCCCCTTGTACATGAAACATGGGACGGACTCAGCCTCCCTCACGGTTTACCTCTTCTTCCCAGCTACGGCAGTCCAGTCAATCACAGTCCATGGTCACAGGAGTAATCCCACAGGGATAACTTTTATTATCAGTATCAGCCACAGTAGCAGGCACAGTCCACAATCAGAGGTAGTGACAACTCACTCGCCGGAATCTGGATGCTTATAATCCCTTTGGCGGGGCACTCGCACAGTCCTGTGCTCACCTCACTGTCTGTGGGTTCTGAGACAACAGAATCTGTCCCCTCCTGGGGTCTGGCAATGTCCCGGTCGTGGTTGCGTGTGTTCCCTGGGCAGATATGCCCGAGGAACTCCTCAAGCAGCAGCTTCCTGCTGCCTTTTTCTGGCTGCTAGTTCAGCTCACATTTTAACTCTCAACTGTCCCTAACTTAGTGTAATACATAGACACTTAGAGGGGAACTCCCCATATTACACAATATAAACACAGTGCAAGGCAATACATTGGTAGTACGTGGTAATTGTAACATATTTACATGATGTACACGGGAACCACACAGGAAGGAGAGATGGAGCAACGAGGTCCTCTGCAACCTCCTTGCATATAGAAGAAATGATTGCGCCAGTGTTCACAGGAGTATCATAATATCAGGAACTGGGGTCTTCTGCAGACCCCCAGCTGTCATGACAACCCATCAGCCCAATTACGTGACAGAGGCTCCAATGTGCAGGATTTGTGACATGCTTCCAGCTGGCGCGTGTTAAATCCCACTGTCCAAGATTGACAGTGGGATTTAATTGGTCAACAACCACGGGTATAGCTCTGATTCATGTGTATTACATTCAGGAGGGCACCACTTGTACATAAACATGGGATTGTGACGTCCATCCGTGAATCTGGGCTGCAATAGGGACAGCACCCTGAGAAACCCCGAGACCCTTAACCCCTATACAGGGATCTGGAATTGTAGCAAGGCCCAGGGGGTTGCTGTCTAGAAGAGCAGGGGGCCAGAGCAGGATGGTCACCAAGAAAAAAGGCAGGGAATCAAAAACGTAGACAGAAATCGGGAGAGCAGCGGAGGTACCAAATCGGCAGGCAGTGGCAGAGTAAACAGTCCAGACTAAGGTCACAAAAACGGGAGAGTGGCAACGGTGCAAAAATGGCAGGCAGTAGCAGAGTCGAATATCCAGGCCAAGGTCACAAACCAGGAGAGTAGCAGAGGTACAAAATCGTCAGGCAGTAGAGGGGTCAGAAATCCAGGCTGAGGTCAGAGTCAAACAATAGCAAATCACACCGTAGCACACAGGGGAACCAAGAATATATCCGGCGGCTTGCAAGACCAGTCCCAAGGTATTTGAGGGATCAGGTCATCTCTCACAGGTTCCCGGACTGATGATGTCATCAGGACCGCCCCCAGGACCAGTCCAGATGGTGATGCACCAATCCCTTCATGACTGACCGAGGAGCGGAGCCTGCGTCCACCAGATGCCTGCGCAGGAGCCCCTTCTCTGTCGCCGCCATCACTCGGGGGCGAACCACGGCGCCTCACAGTGGCCGAGGTAGGAACAGCAGGCCCCGAGTAACACGGCGACGTGACAGTCCAGGGCCTCCTGGTGGCCGAGGTCGGGACAGCAGGCCCCGAGTCTGACGGCGATGTGACGGTCCGGCGCCTCCTAGTGGCTGAGGCCGGGACAGCAGGCCCCGAGTCTGATATCGACGTGACAGGGATCAACTACTGCATATCAATTATAGTATCATGACAAAAGAAAAAGCGATATATAGACAATAGTGATCACCTAATAATCATAATGCCAAAAATTTTATATATAGAATTATGTTTGCACATTGCACATTGGTCTCCGATGGCTTCAGTAAAATTTCCGCCGAAGGCAGCACATGTGCAAATTGAGATCTCAGCTTGTCATTGAGCTGAGATTTATATAGTGCCTTGCAAAAGTATTCGGCTCCCTGGAACTTTTCAACCTTTTCCCACATATCATGCTTCAAACATAAAGATACCAAATGTAAATTATTGGTGAAGAATAGAGTTGAGCGATACCGTCCGATACTTCAAAGTATCGGATCGGAATGGATCGGCCGATCTTAAAAAAAAGTATCGGTATCGCCGATTCCGATACCGGAAGTCCCATTCAAGTCTATGGGACTTCCGGTATCGGAATAAGAAAAACCCTGTTTTTGCCTTGTACAGCCTCTCTGGGGTCTGTACAGGCCTTTCGGGGGGCTGTGCCGGCCTGCCAGGGGGTCTGTGCAGGCTCCGGTGGTCTGTGCCGGCCTGCCGGGGGGCTGTGCCGGCCTGCCGGTGGTCTGTGCAGGCTCCGGTGGGCTGTGCCGGCCTGCCGGGGGGCTGTGCCGGCCTGCCGGTGGTCTGTGCAGGCTCCGGTGGGCTGTGCCGGCCTGCCGGGGGGCTGTGCCGGCCTGCCGGTGGTCTGTGCCGGCCTGCCGGGGGGCTGTGCCGGCCTGCCGGGGGGCTGTACAGGTATCGTCCGATGGGACTACAAGTCCCATCTGGCGATGCCTGCTACCATGACAGTGATTGACACATTAGCCAATGATGGGACAGTAGTAGTCCCATCATCCGGCTAATGTGTTGAATGTAAAAAAAAAAAAAAAAATTACATGCTACATACATGCTACATACATACTACATGCATACTACATACATGCTACATACATGCTACATTCATACTACATATATACTACATGCAACATACATACTACATATATACTACATGCATGCAACATGCATACTACATATATACTACATGCAACATACATACTACATATATACTACATGCATGCAACATGCATACTACATATATACTACATGCTACATAGATACTACATATATGCTACATACATACTACATATATACTACATGCATGCTACATACATACTGCATGCTACATACATACTACATGCTACATACATACTACATATATGCTACATACATACTACATATATACTACATGCATGCTACATACATACTGCATGCTACATACATACTACATGCTACATACATACTGCATGCTACATACATACTGCATGCTACATACATACTGCATGCTACATACATACTACATGCTACATACATACCACATATATACTACATACATACTACATGCATGCTACATGCTACATACATACCACATACATACTATATACATACTACATACATGCTACATGCATGCTACATGCTACATACATAACACATATACACTACATGCATGCTACATACATACTACATGCTACATACATACTACATGCTACATACCACATACATACTACATACATACTACATACATACTACATGCATGCTACATACATACTACATGCTACATACATACTACATATATACTACATGCATGCTACATACATACTACATGCTACATACATACTACATATATACTACATGCATGCTACATACATACTACATACTACATATATACTACATACATACTACATGCATGCTACATACATACTACATGCTACATACATACCACATACATACTACATACATACTACATGCTACATACATACTACATATATACTACATGCATGCTACATACATACTGCATGCTACATGCATGCTACATACATACTACATACATACTACATACATACTACATACAATACATTCATACAATACATACATAGACATACAGTACATATAACATAGAGTAACATACTTACCAATACTTGTCACATTGTTCCCCGAAGCCATTGTCTTTTACGGAATAAATATTAACATAACAAACCACAAAAATACTCACCCACGATCCGAAGCAGTCCACGAGTGTGTCCCACGACGATCTTGGGTAGAGAACAGCATCATCAGCTGATGCTGCCGTTCTCTACGGGCTGCAGGAATCCAATGACGGAAGGTAGGTATCCTTCCGCACTGTATTCCTCCGCCACTTAAAAAAAAAAAAAGTCCCTAGTCTCACTTTATGCCATTGCTGCGTGGGAATTCCCACACAGCAATGGCATAAAGTGAGACTAGGGACTTTTTTTTTTAAGTGGCGGAGGAATACAGTGCGGAAGGATACCTACCTTCCGTCATTGGATTCCTGCAGCC
Source organism: Dendrobates tinctorius (assembly GCF_039654945.1). NCBI lineage: Eukaryota > Metazoa > Chordata > Amphibia > Anura > Dendrobatidae > Dendrobates > Dendrobates tinctorius. The sequence goes on from NW_027361690.1 coordinate 29,570,077, forward strand.
CATAGAGAACGGCAGCATCAGCTGATGCTGCCGTTCTCTACCCAAGATCGTCGTGGGACACACTCGTGGACTGCTTCGGATCGTGGGTGAGTATTTTTGTGGTTTGTTATGTTAATATTTATTCCGTAAAAGACAATGGCTTCGGGGAACAATGTGACAAGTATTGGTAAGTATGTTACTCTATGTTATATGTACTGTATGTCTATGTATGTATTGTATGAATGTATTGTATGTAGTATGTATGTAGTATATATGTGGTATGTATGTAGCATGTAGTATGTATGTAGTATGTATGTAGCATGCATGTAGCATGCAGTATGTATGTAGCATGCATGTAGTATATATGTAGTATGTATGTAGCATGTAGTATGTATGTAGTATGTATGTGGTATGTATGTAGCATGTAGTATGTATGTAGCATGCATGTAGTATGTATGTAGTATGTATGTAGTATATATGTAGTATGTATGTAGCATGTAGTATGTATGTAGCATGCATGTAGTATATATGTAGTATGTATGTAGCATGTAGTATGTATGTAGCATGCATGTAGTATGTATGTAGTATGTAGTATGTATGTGGTATGTATGTAGCATGTAGTATGTATGTAGCATGCATGTAGTATATATGTGTTATGTATGTAGCATGCATGTAGTATGTATGTAGCATGCATGTAGTATGTATGTAGTATGTATGTAGTATATATGTAGTATGTATGTAGCATGTAGTATGTATGTAGCATGCATGTAGTATATATGTAGTATGTATGTAGCATGCATGTAGTATGTATGTAGTATGTATGTAGTATATATGTAGTATGTATGTAGCATGTAGTATGTATGTAGCATGCATGTAGTATATATGTGTTATGTATGTAGCATGCATGTAGTATGTATGTAGTATGTATGTAGTATGTATGTAGCATGCATGTAGTATGTATGTAGTATATATGTGGTATGTATGTAGTATGTATGTAGTATGTATGTAGTATGCATGTAGTATGCATGTAGTATATATGTGGTATGTATGTAGTATGTATGTAGCATGCAGTATGTATGTAGCATGCATGTAGTATATATGTAGTATGTATGTAGCATGTAGTATGTATGTAGCATGCATGTAGTATATATGTAGTATGTATGTAGCATGTAGTATGTATGTAGCATGCATGTAGTATGTATGTAGTATGTATGTAGTATTTTTTTTTTATTATTATTTTTTTTAACATTTAACACATTAGCCGGATGATGGGACTACTACTGTCCCATCATTGGCTAATGTGTCAATCACTGTCATGGTAGCAGGCATCGCCAGATGGGACTTATAGTCCCATCGGACGATGCTTGCACAGACCCCCGGACATCAGCACAGCCCCCCGGCAGGCCGGCACAGCCCCCCGGCAGGCCGGTACAGACCCCCACAGGGTGCACAGACCACCGGCAGGCCGGCACAGCCCCCCGGCAGGCCGGTACAGACCCCGGGCAGTCCACACAGCCCCCCGGCAGGCCGGCACAGCCCCCCGGCAGGCCGGCAGACACCCCCGGAAGGCCCGAAATGACGGCGCATCATGATGCGCACACACCGCGCATCATGATGACGTCATTTCGGCTGTCAATCAACTTTGAACTTCAACTTCCGATTCCGATGCCGACTTCCGATATTGAAAAAATATCGGAAGTCGGTATCGGAATTCCGATACAGCAAGTATCGGCCGATACCCGATACTTGCGGTATCGGAATGCTCAACACTAGTGAAGAATCAACAACAAGTGGGACACAGTTGTGAAGTTGAACTAAATTTATTGGTTATTTAAAATTTTTGTGGAAATTCAAAAACTGAAAAGTGGGGCGTGCAATATTATTCGGCCCCTTTACTTAATACTTTGTTGCGCCACCTTTTGCTGCGATTACATCTGCAAGTTGCTTGGGGTATGTCTCTATCAGTTTTGTACATCAAGAGACTGAAATTCTTGCCCATTCTTCCTTGGCAAACAGCTCGAGCTCAGTGAGGTTTGATGGACATCATTTGTGAACAGCAGTTTTCAGCTCTTTCCACAGATTCTCGATTGGATTCAGGTCTGGACTTTGACTTGGCCATTCTAACACCTGGATACCTTTATTTGTGAACCATTCCATTGTAGATTTTGCTTTATGTTTGGGATCATTGTCTTGTTGGAAGACAAATCTCCGTCCCAGTCTCAGGTCTTTTGCAGACTCCAACAGGTTTTCTTCAAGAACGGTCCTGTATTTGGCTCCATCAATCTTCCCGTCAATTTTAACCATCTTCCCTGTCCCTGCTGTAGAAAAGCAGGCCCAAACCATGATGCTGCCACCACCATGAGACTTTTTATTATTTTTTACAGACTGAGACTACCACTCCCATTTTCATTGTGCTACCACTCCCATTTTCATTGTGCTTCATAGTTGCAGTAGTTCACCACAATTAAGGGGGGGGGGACGCACCCTAGGTCTTTACCCCATTCATTGAGACTTCAGCAGTGTGTGAAATGGCGGTGAAGATTTTTTTTCCATAATTCTAAGCTAATCGAATCCAAAGGGTTTTAATTCTCGGGGACCTGTGAGTTTCAGAAATCCGACTCAAAGCTGATCTTCCTCTTATAGATAAGATCATCTGTAGCATTTACTTACCAAATTCCTCATAATGTAATGTTTGTTATTCTTCCATTTATAATATCATGCTAAAAATCAGTGACCATGCAATGGATTGATGGAAGTAAAGTCCACATAAAGGGTAATGTCCATATGTGCATGAGATAGTATGCATCAAGCATAAAGCCAATGGAAAATCTATTAATATAATGTAGTGGATAATGACATTTTCACCATCCATAATCATTAAAGTATGTCATCATCTTATGTTCACCATGTGTAACATTTTGCTTTTTGCAAGCCCCTCTATGACTGGTCTTCCCATCAGATTACATTCTTTCATTTCATCTGGAATAAACAGAAGTCTTTCACATGTAGAGATGAAAGGGAGTCTAAGCGGCGTATTTTTAGCTGCAGCATGTGGGCCAATGAAGCAGTGTATGGAATTACAGAGACATGCTGGTGGAATACCTGCTTTTCTTCTGTATACAATAAGTCTAATATATAACATTTTTGGTTGTCTCGATGTTTTTACATCATGTATTCATTTTTGCATTTTATGGTTTTCATCCTGTTTGCTTTATAAACCATTAGCAGCAGTAACTCTAATACTAAATCAGGATCATTCCTATGGGATATGGTGATCAATGGAATCGTTAGCAGTGTAAAGGGTTGCTCCAATACTTTTACATTGATTATATATAGTGTACATGACTGTGTATATGGTATAAAGAATATGTAATATTGTGTACAAAGTGTATTACACATGCTACAGTGTGTAAGTACAGTAAACTGTGTTTCTCTGTAGGTACATGCGTGTATGTAGATATTGTGTGCGTGTGTGCACGCTTGTGTACGTCTGGTCAGGCCTGGGATGATGAGTCGCCCAATATGGCAGATTTAAAGTGCGCCACTCCCGTATCCAGACTACCCTGTGAACTAATGAATTGCATCTGACATGATTTAACATGTATTCAGGACATTGTGGGCTGAGGCACCAGCTTTGGACCCCTTAGGCTATGTCCCCATGTTGCAGAAATGTCTGCAGCATTTCTGCAGCTCCCTGCCGTGGGTAAAACACATGCGGAATTCGCATGCGTTTTCCCACAAAACACAAGCGTTTTTAGCTTGCAGAATGTTTGCGCTTTCCAAGCGATTTGAAGCATTGCTTGGAAAGGTGATTGACAGATTGATCACACTTGTCAAGCATAGTGTTTGACAAGTGTGACCACCTTTTTACTATTGATGCTGCCTATGTGGCATCAATAGTAAAAGATAGAATGTAAAATTTTTTTTAAAAATATGGTATTCTCACCTTCCGACGGCCCCAATACGTTCCGGTCCCAGGGATGCATTGCAAGAATCACCCCAGATAACATCACACTCGGGTGATTCGCACAAAGCATCCCTGGGACCAAAAGATGCTGGCAGCGTGGCTGAGGGTGGGAAGTACTCCGGGGGGCCAACAGAGGGTAAGTATATCCCTATTTTTTATTTTTATTCTATTTTTTATAGGGATATGATACCCAGAGTCTCCTCTCCTCCAGACCCTGGGTACCATCGGCACATGAAGCGCTCACTTTATGAATGGTGGGCATAGCCATATGCGTAAAGTGAGTGTTTCAATGCAATCCTATGGCAGCAGAATCGCCGCGATTCTGCAGAAATAATGAACATGCTGCGGATTTTACCGCTTTGCGATTCCGCAGCGGTAAAATCCGCAGCATGGACACAGCAACTGCGGAATCCCATTGGATTGCATGGGGGTGCGTTTTAATAGCGTTTTTAAGCATTTCCGCTGTGGAAAAAAGCGGCAAAAACAGTTAAAAACACAACGTGTGCACACACCCTTAAGATTGGGCACTAGCGATGAGCGAACGTGCTCAGATAACATCTTATCCGATCATGCTCGAGTGTTATCCAATTATCTTGGGAGTGCTCGTATATTATGTTCGAGTCCCCGCGGCTGCATGTTTTTGCAGCTGTTGAACAGCCTCAACACATGTGGGGATTGCCTGTTTGTTAGCAATCCCCATGTGTCCAGGCTGTCTAACAGCCACAACTCATGCAGCTATCTATTATCTATCTAGGTAACATACAGCCATGCTCCCAGGCTTTGGGTATGGGCACATAACAACATTTTTACAAGTGTGTGTTCTCAATGAGTTTTTCAAACAGAAGACACTTTAGGAAATGCCAGCAGTTTTTTTTCTCCTGAAGAGTCATTGCAGATATTTTTTATGCCTTTGTTGCTGCTGGGTTTTTTTGTTTTTTTACTCAAACTGTATTGAATAAACTAGTGAATGATGTCCAAACAGAATCCACCTGAACAATGGTCAGGTCACTTATTTTAACCGCTCGGCATCTTTGAAAACCTGAAGCTAAAACAAGCTGAAAAGTCTGAAGATATGCACAGCAAGTTGTTTAAAATTGCAGCGCTTATGTTCATTCATTTTTGCATTTATTTAGCACTTTTTCAGATTATGGAGCATATTCGCCTGAAAAAGATGTGTGCATGTGCCATTTCATGCAAATTGCCTCTTCAGAGAAAAAGAGGACTTGAACTCTATAGCGCCACCTGTTGGTAGGAGCGATCCTACAAGTCACAATCAACCCTTTAATGAGTCCTGTAATATGACTTAGGATAAAATCCAAATCAGAATCTCAATTTGCAGACATGGTGTTTCGAGCTAGACCCCTGTTCCATTTCAGTGAATGTTGTACCAAGTCACTGTATTCCGCTGCTCTATCGCATGCCAGGATTGAGGTCACACAAGCGAGATGACGCCACAAAAAAAAATCCTAATGATTCTATTTGCAACATGCTTGTCATAATCATGACACCTTGTGGGTTGCAATGTAGCAATGGCATAGAATGATCATTGGTTGTGTCATACCTCCCAACTTTTGAAGAAGGGAACCACGGCAAATTTTATGCCACTCCCCCAACCACACCCATTTCACAACTAGTCACACCCATGTCCACAACCCAATCACACCCATTTAGCACTGTTGATCACACTGATTGGTACTGAGGGCACAGTGGCTGGCATTACGGGCACAGTGGCTCGCATTATGGGCACAGGAAGAACAGAGAGAAAGAAAGAGGGGAAAGAAAGAACAGAGAGAGAAAGAAAGAAAAGAGAAAAAGAAAGGAAGAACAGAGAGAGAAAGAAAGAAAGAGAACAGAGAGAGAAAGAACAGATAGAGAAAGAAAGAACAGAGAGAGAGAAAGGAAGAACATAGAGAGAGAAAGAAAGAACAGAGAGAGAAAGAAAGATTAGAGAGAGAAAAAGGAGAAAGAAAGAACAGAGAGAGAGAAAGGAAGAGGGGAAAGAAAGGAGAGAGAGAAACAGAGAGAGAAAGAAAGATTCTATAAAGATATTATAGCAGCCCGGCTCCCATTATAGTGCCCACCTGAGCCTCCCGGTGCAGGACATATCATGATCTGCTCACATGGCCGACATCCCTGATTTCAAGGCAATCCTGCTGTCGGAGGAGGACACGGTGATGGATCTGAAGCATTCTGTGAAGTGTCTCCATGGTTCCGTCACAATCTTCTCCTGAAATTACCTCATTTCCGGTCAGCTTCCAGCACGTCACTTCCGGTGGAACGTCACATGCGAATTTTAAAGTGCTCCTCGGGGCTCCGCCGTGTACTCCTGTGTCCGCGGGAAAAATAACCTCCCGGCCGGGGCAGTCTCAAAATCGGGACTGTCCTGCTGGATTCAGGATGGTTGAGAGGTATGAATGCTCCCCACCATACACCGTGTACACGCATGGCTCCACACACCTCATACATACACGGTTCAGCTTTGTATGCCTCACACACACACGGCTCCGCTCCGTACACCTCACACACATGGCTCCACTCCGTAAACCTCGTACACATGCGGCTCTGCTTTGTACACCTTTTACACATGTGGCATGCTCTGTAGACCTTGTACACACATGGCTCCACTCTGTAAACCTTGTACACATGCGGCTTTGCTCCATACACCTCGTACATATGCGGTTCCACTCCGTACACCTCGTACACACACGGCTCCGCTCCGTACACTCCGTACACACGTGGCTCCGCTCCATACACACCGTACACAAGCGACTCCGCTCCGTACACCCCGTACACACGCAGTTCCGCTCCGTACACCCAGTACACACGCGGCTCCGCTCCGTACACCTCGTACACACGTGGCTCCGCTCCGTACACTTCGTACACATGCGGCTCCGCTGCGTACACTTCGTGTACACTCGGCTCCACTCCGTACACCTCGTACACACACGGCTCCACACACCCCGTACACACGCGGCTCCGCTCCGTACACCTCGTACACGTGCGGCTCCGCTCTGTACACCTTGTACACACACAGCTCCGCCCCGTACACCTCGCACACACTCGGCTCCGCTCCGTACACCTTGTACACACAAAGCTCCGCTCCGTACACCTCGCACACACTCGGCTCCTCTCCATACACCTCGCACACACGCGGCTCCGCTCCGTACACCTTGTACACACACAGCTCTGCTACATCCACACTGTAAACCCCTCCTGACCCCACACATAAACTTTACCTCATCCAGCACCATGACAACCAGCACAGCAGAGTCCTGCAGACACAGAGGCCCCTGATCATGTGACCCCTGACTCCTCCCCTCCTGTGACCTCATCACAGGTCCTGTGCCACAGAAAGAGAACACAACCTAGTGACCTCACTGCAGGGCAGGCTGTATGGGGCTGCACTGGGTCTGTGGGAGGGCGACAATGGGGTCGGTGCATGGGGGGGTGTGCAGCTTATCTCCCTGCAGTGCGGGACAAATAGACTCCCGGGTGGGACAGCGGGTGGGCGGAGCAAAAACAGGACTGTCCCACGGAATCCAGGACGCTTGGGAGCTATGGCTGTGTGTCTCAGCCAAAGTCACTGTGTAGCCCTAGTCTAATGTCACAGTTGGGATTTCACATGTGTGAATGCTGTACATGCACAATACAATGATGGGGCAGGATGAGGATCTGAACCTGTGCCACCAGCAGTGGGGTCCGCCATCACATGCTGCTCTCAACCTTTTCACTTCTTAGGCTTCTTTCACACATCCGGCTTTGTGTCGTAGGGGCGGATCCGGGATGTGCCGGAGACACCGGATGCCTGTGTGGCCGGACATGGTGGCGCCCACATTTAAAAGAGCAGCGCGAGGCTCAGAGTCTCCGCGCATGCGCTCTGAGAAAAACCGGTTCGGCGCTGTCAAAAAACGTTGCAGCGAGCGTTTTTTGCAGACGCCGGATGGCTACTTTTTGCCGTATCCGGCAAAAACCGGATGCGCCGCATACCCATCCGGCACGGTGCGGCGACAATACAACTCTATGGGACAAAACCGGATCTGGTACCGGATCCGGTTGTTCCAAATTTCGACGCATCGTGCCGGATTCAAAAAGCCGGATGTGTGAAAGCAGCCTTAGGTAATAGTATTAGTTGCTGCTGCACCAAAGTGGCTAGAAAGAGAACTGGAGCCACCTATGTCACACAGGACAGCAGACTGTTGGTAGCTTTCATGGCAGCTTGGGGCCTAGCAGCTCTACAACCTTATCATACAGTAATATTTTAAAGGCACAATCCCTTTAAAGGGAATCTTTTAGCTATTTCTACCCCCGCTACCAAACTTATGTAATTTGTCAAAATTAAACCTTAGGCTGGTTTCACACTTGCGTTTTTTTGCGCAAGTAAAAGCATGCGTTTTTTCCCCCTATACTTTACATGGGTGCGTATACACATGCGTTTGTACGCATTTGTATGCGCATGCGTTTTTTTGTAGTGTGCGCTCGAGCGCACAAAATGCATCCTGTTGCATTTTTTGTGCATCCGCCTTGTCCCAAAAAAAGCCCGTCATGCGCACGTCAGCGCACCCATAGACTATAATGGGTGTTTGGGTGAAAAAAAAAACCCTCGATCACAGCCGGAGAATTAACTAGGCCTAAAGAAAGAAAGGGGAAATCTAAACTGCCCCAGAGCAGACCCCAAAGCAATAGGCAGCCCCCAACATATAATGACGGTGAAGCAAGATGAAAACACTAACACAGACAGAAAGATAGACTGAGCAAAGACGGGGCCCAAAACTACCTAGATAGGAAAGGACAGGAAGGCTGCTGTCTGCAATCTGCCGAAACCCTATCAAAGACATAAGCCAACAAGCTGATATGAAAAAGGCCCTGAAGCAGCTAGGCTTCAAAAACTAAATCAGCACTCAGGTATTTTCAGAAGACAGAGCTAAAGGAATTCAGCACACCCCAGCAGGGAATGGCATAAATCCAGAAAAACAAAGCAAAACAAAGTCAAAGCACAAATGCAAAAGGCAGAGCAGAAAACTTAGCTTTAGAGGAGCAGGAATTCAGACTGGTCTCCAAGGATCCCACAGAGAAATCACCCGCAAGGCAGAAGGGCGTTCGCAGCCTTATATCCAGTCAGTAATTCCACTCAGCCAGTCATCATCATCAGCCTCAGGTGTTTGATAATCAGGCTCACTACCTTTCTTTACCAGAAGAGGGAGTTCCTCGGGCCTCAGTAATGAAGGGGAAAATGAACTCATAACAGGGCCAGTTTCATGTGAGCACTCGCAATGCGGGCGGGAGGATTGTCACCGTACCCCTTTTCCCCTGCAGGACCTGCAGGTGTTTGAGGACCTGCAGTGAGGTCATGATCACGTGACCAGTACATGTGATATCTACCTTGACCTGTGGTTCAGTCTGGGTGGTGTCTTAGGAGAGAAAGTTCTCCTGCCTAGATCCAAGGAGGAGCGGAGGACATTGCCAGGTTCCTGCATTTTGAGACCTGCAGAGGAAAGGACTCTGTTACACTTTATTTGTTTTGTTTTTCCGATAAGCCAGAAAAGCTGTTTTTTTTTGTGATCTCTTTTTGTGACTATATATATATATATATATATATACCATATATACAGTACTCCAGTATAATCCGAGATTTTCAGCCCATTTTTTAGGTTGAAAGTGCACCTCTCGGCTTATACTCGAGTCACCCCACCCTTCTTCCCTCTCCCCTGGTCCATCTCTCACCCCCTCCTTCACAGCAGCAGCGCCGGCGGCGGAGCAGTGCAGTCCTGGCATGTATTGAGGTAGCGGCGTGCCGGTACTGTATGGAGCAAGCGGTAGCTGTACGGCAGGTGGAGGTTACGGGCGGCTTGTATCCCGGAGGTAGCGGTATGCTGGTCCTATGGAGCAAGCGGTAGCTATACAGCAGGTGGAGGTTCAGGGTAGCCTGTGTTTTCACTGCGCACACTTCACTTCCAGTCCCGCTCATTATGGTTTATGAATATTTGTGACGTCAACGGAAGTGAAGTGTGCGGCACTGAAAATACAGGTCACCCGCAACCTCCACCTGCCGTAAAGCTACCGCTTGCTCCATAAGTTACCAGCACACCACTTCCTCTGGAACTCATGCCGCCCACAACCTCCACCTGCCGTATGGCTACTGCTTGCTGCATAAGTTACCGACACACCGCTACCTCAGGGACTAAGGCCGCCCACATCCTCCACCTGCCGTACCGCTTGCTCCATAAGTTACTGGCATGCTGCTACCTTCGTGTCTCAATCCATGCCAGAATTGCGCTGCTCTGCCGCTGCTGCTGTGAAGGAGGGGATAAGAAACACCCCAGGGGAAGAGAGACAGACTGGGGGACAGGGGAGACAGACCGCTTGCCTACATGACATATATTGCTGCTCCTGGATGGTGCCGCTGTGAAGAAGTGTGTAAGAAACACCCCTGCGGGAGACTCGCGGACCGACAAGGAGAGGGGAGACTCATGGGGAGAGGGGAGACTCGCAGACCCAGTAGCTGCTGCATCTCCCCCCTCGAGTCAATAGGTTTTCCTCTTTTTTTAGGTAAAATTAAAATTAGATACCTCGACTTATACTCGGGTCGGTTTATCCTCGAGTATACATGGTGTGTGCGTGTGTATATTAGATGGATAGATAGAATAAAAGCTGTCAATTCATCTGCTGCGTACAGTATAATCACAGCATGACAGGTTAGAAATGAATAGATAGAATAGATATATACACATAGAATACATAGATATATAGATGTCAGTGACACACACATATATATGTATATATATATATATATTACATAGATAGATACAAGAAAAGCCAGCAATTCAGCAGCCATGTAGTGTAAAATCACAGGAACCGACAGGATAGAAGGGATGGATTACATAGAGTAAATACAAATAGAATAGGTAGGTATATAGATGTCAGTGACACATACAATTAGTACACTGTGTGTGCAGCTTACTGTACATGTATTTAATTATTAAAAGAGTATTTTTCTAAAAAAATGGCATGGGCTCCCGTGCAATTTTCGTAACCAGCAGAGGGAAAGCCGACGGCTGGGGGCCGATGTTTATATCCTGGGAAGGGGTAATACACATGGAGCTTCCCAGGCTATAAATATCAGCTCACAGCTGTATACTTAGCCTTTACTGGCTATTAAAATGGGGGACCCTAAAAAAAATGACGTGGGGTCCCCCTATAACTAATAACCAGCAAAGGCTATGCAGACAGCTGCGGGCTGATATTAATAACCTAGGACGGGGCCTAGGCGGTGCCATCTTACTTGAGAAGAAAAAAAGATTCCTCCTCCAAGATGGCGCCTGCAAGTTTTTTTTTTTTTTAAGTATGTACAGACATTCATTATGCAAACTAGGACCTGTCAGCAGTCTGCATTTTGAATACCTAATCAGAGCACCACATAAAGCCCCCACACACAGGCTGCCCCGGAGCAAGAGCATATCATTAACTCAAAACTGAAAATAAAGATTAAACAACCACAAGACAGATTTCATCAAGGAATGTATAATTTTAATCAGTATAACGGCACTGACCTGACACTGCCTGTAGGTTACTGTGCACAATCCTGCTGACAGGTTCCCTTTAAAGTTCACCCTGCAGAATGGTGCAAAAAATAAATGCTTTTGAGAAATTTAGTAAAGTAACCCTGTTCTGTCTTGTATAAAATGTGTGTGGCCGCAGACTAATCTCTTGTGGTATAGGGCAACTATATTTTGAGGGTACCTGTCAACAAATTCATGCTGCTCAAACTATGGGCAGTATGGATAAGACACTGGATGCATTATCTCAGCTGTGTATGTTTAACTTTAAAAGGCTGCAGAGTTTCAGCGAAAGTATTCTTTGTTAAGTCAGATGGGAACTATGTGTCTCAGAGGACTAGTCCAAGGCTGATCTTAGACTACTTCTCCCCAACCTGCTTTCCCAGAGTGACAGGTCTCATCTATATGATTGGATAAGAAGAAACTGGTTAGTCAAGTGGATCAGGGTAGGAAGAGGATGCCAAGGAACTGTCTCATGCTAGACATCCAAGACATAGTCCCCAGTCAGCTTGACAAATTATGTCTTCTCTGAAACACCGTAGTGAACATACCCAGTTGGTATAATGCATAAATGCCTGATTTATGCTGCCCTTGGTTTGGGAAGCATGAAACGCCAGTTACACCCATTCTAATGGGGTGATATCATTTCACAAGCTGAGATTGAATTGTGTTGAATGACACACATTATTTGCCCAGTAAAGTAGACAGGCTTAGGCGGGTAATGGATAAAAAAAAGCTGACAACACAACAGATCGACACTGCAAATAAAAACAGCAGTACCTATATGTATAGTGGAGCTCATACTTGACACTGAATAAATTGAGATGTTTTGAAAATTTCCATGAATTTCTGCATATCAGTAACACGTCTATCCATCCTGTCACTTCCTTCTTGGTGCTTAATGTTGGGGAGTGGGTCATGCAGTTGCATTAGTGCCATTGACTGAGTTGCATTCCGTTATTTCCCTACAATGTGGAGCGTTGCAGGTTCAGTATCAGCATCCTTCAGCAAAATTAATTTGATTAAATTTAAAACATCTTTTCACCTCGTACATTTTCTACATTGGTCTCACACAACTAATTTCCGCATCCGAATTATTGCCTTGTGTGTCACTGAGTGAGGGAAATGGATCATGCAGTTGTGATGGGGAGCCAAAACCACAACCATAAACTATGTATAGCAGTGTATAGAATGCTAGTAGCCTCTTTATATGATGTTCTTTGGTTTCCAGCCTTGGGTTACCTTAGATTAACTCCAACAAAGTGTTAATCCGCACAGCCGGGAAGCCCATTCATTGCACAAGTAATTGTGTGAGCTGGTACTGCAAACATGCATACCACGGGAAGTGCTCTATGAACCGAGGTGCCACTCCAAAGGAATTTGCCACAATGGATACAAAAAGAAAACAACGGATGGCACTCACCGGTTAAAAACTTCTTTATTCCAATACTTTAAAACATCGGCATAGGGAGGATGGGAGCAGGAGTGGAAAGGACGACAGCCGTTTCACGCTGCAGTAGCTCTTCTACTGGTCACACAGTTACACAGTTTTTGTTACCTTAGATTAACTCTTTCTAATTACACTATACCAGTATAGAGAAAGCCATTTAGTATTACCGTTATGTACGGAGGATTCTGACACAGTCCTCAATGTATAGTAAATGGGCTGCACATAAAAAAAAATTTAAGCTGGCAGGCCACATCCCTTTCAATCTTAATACAGTCACAATTGATAGCGGTATCTAAGGGGTTTAACAGCCGCGATTGGTGCTAATACCGATCATGGCCGTTTCAAATAGGTTGTCAGCTGCGATGTACAGCTTACCTCAGCGGATGATAGTGTCGGCTCTGCATGTGAGCCGACGCTATCATCTCGCTGTACACGCACAGCCACAGTCACCTGCAAAATCCAGCAATGGGGGGAAAGTCATGCCTCTGCTCTCTGTGTGCTGGTGTGATGTCATTTCACAGCACCTGAGGGATGTCATCACGCAGGGCCACAGCCACTATGGAGCGGCGCACTCCTCCTCTCTTCTTGCGTGAGCAGTGGCGTAAAGTTATGGGCCCTGGTGGGAACTTTGAAATGGGGCCCCCCATGCCAAAATATACGCACATCTAATGGGCAGCACGGTGGCTCAGTGGTTGGTGGGTTCGAATCCCACCAAGGACAACATCTGCAAGGAGTTTGTATGTTCTCCCCGTGTTTGCGTGGGTTTCCTCCGGGCACTCCGGTTTCCTCCCACACTCCAAAGACATACTGATAGGGAATTTAGATTGTGAGCCCCATCGGGGACAGTGATGAAAATGTGTGCAAACTGTAAAGCGCTGCGGAATATGTTAGCGCTATACAAAAATAAAGATTATTATTATTATTATTATTATTATTATCTCCGCTCAGGTCACCTCGTACATGCACATCTCCACTCCGCACACCTCATACACGCTCGGCTCCGCTCCGCACACCTCGTACTCTCGTGGCTTCTCTCCGTCCACCTCGTACACACGCGGCTCAGCTCCGTACACTTCATACATATGGCTCCACTCTGCACACCTCGTGCACAAACGGCTCTTCTCCGTCCACCTCATACACACGCGGCTCCTCTCTGTACACCTCGTACACACACGGCTCCGCTCCATACACCTGGTACACACACGGCTCCACTCCGTACAAGTCCTATACACACGGCTCCGCTCAGTACACCTCGCACACACTCGGCTCCGCTTCCTACACCTCGGTCCTTGTACACACACAGCTCCGCTCTGTACACCACTTAAACACAAGGCTCCGGTCCATACACCTTGTACACACATGGCTCCACTTAGTACACCCCGTACACATGCGGCTCTGCTCCGTACACCTCGTAAACACACGGCTTCGCTCCGTACACCTTGTACACATACGGCTCCACTCCATGCACTTTGTACACACGCAGCTCCGCTCCGTACACCTCGTACACATGTGGCTCTGCTCTGTACACATGGTACACACATGGCTCTGCTACATCCACCTTGTAAACCCCTCCTGACCCCACACATAAACTTACCTGCAACTAGCACAGACAGCAGCATCCTGCATACACTGAGGCCCCTGATCATGTGACCCCTGACTCCTCCCCCTCCTGTGACCTCATCCCAGGTCCTGTGCACACAGAACAGCCATCGCGTGCTCCTGAATGCGTGGCTTCCCCCTTCTACCTGCCTCAGGGAGTGAGACATGTGGTGCACCACAGGCCGCAAATGACTGCCTCAGGGGCTGCATACGGCCCGCATGTTTGAGACCTCTGGAATAGGCAGTGCCGGTATCTGTCCTGTGTTATATCAGAAGCATAAGATGATAGAAATACAGCATGTCTAAAGGAGATCTGTAACATGTGCTGTTTCCCTGCAGCATAGGGTTCCTTATATGGTGCAGTGTGGGGTACGGGGTGCTGATCTTGACAATGTTTCGTTTGATATGTATTTGATGTTGCATTTATATGATTATGCTTGTGCAGGATCACAAAATAAATTTGACTCCAACTTCCCTGGTTCAGATTGATTGACAGCTAAAATCAGTTGTATATGTAATATATTTTTCTCAAAATCTTTTAACTTCTTATCAGAACATACTTGTACAGCTCAATGGAAAAGTTAAGATGAGCCTGTCAAAAACTGAACTCCTCATGTTTCCTCCCTCTACTAACCTACCTATGCCCGACAATGCCATTTCTGTGTATGGTTCCACCATTACTCCCCAGCAACAGGCCCGCTGTCTTGGGGTCATACTTGATTCCGAGCTTTCATTCACCCCCCTCATCCGATCACTGGCTCGCTCTTGTTATCTGCGCCTCAAAAACATTTCTAGAATTCGACCCCTTCTTACTTTTGACTTTGCAAAAACTCTTAGGGTGTGTGCAGACGCTGCGGAATCCGCTGTGGATTAATCCGCACGGATTTTGCAAAAACCGCAGATAAACCGCAGGTCAAAAGACCTGCGGATTATCTGGGGTTTTGCCTGCAGTTTGGTCCTGCGGATTCACCATCTCCACAATGGTGGAGATAGGAACCCGCTGCAGGATTCCGCAGAAAGAATTGACATGTCAATTCTTTCTGCAGTTTCAAAACCGCAGCAAATCCGCGCGGATTTTTCCGCAACGTCAGCACAGCGTTTTTTTTTTACCATTCACTTGAATGGTACTGTACACCGTAGCTAAAACTGCTGCGGGTCCGCAGCGGCCAAAACCGCTGCGGAAACGCAGCGGAATCCGCAGCGTGTGCACGTAGCCTTACTGTTTGTCTTATTCATTCTCGTCTGGACTATTGTAAGGCACTGTGCACACAGTGCGGATTCTGCTGCGGATCCGCAGCGGTTTTGCTGCTGCGAATCTGCAGCAGAACTGCAAGTGATGTACAGTACTATTAAAGACTATGAAAAAAAAAACGCTGTGCACATGTTGCGTTTTTTTCTGCGTGGTTTTCGTGCGGAAAAAAAAAAGCAGCATGTGACTTCTTTTGTGCGGTTTTCCTGCCATTTTCCACCTACTCCACTATAGGAATCCGCAGGTGGAAAACCGCAGTGGAAAACCGCACAAAAACCGCAAGATAGCCGCAAAAAAACAGGAAGAAATCCGCAGGAAAAATGCAGGTCATTTGACCTGCGGATTTTGTGAATTCTGCACAGAAAAGGCAAGCACAGAATACGCACAGTGTGCACATAGCCTTACTATACTAATCGGGCTCCCTCTTACCAAACTCTCCCCTCTCCAATCTGTCCTGAATTCTGCAGCTAGGATCATATTCCTCACCAATCGTTATACCGATGCCTCTACCTTGTGCCAGTCCTTACACTGGCTACCCATCCACTCCAGAATTCAGTATAAACTTATTACCCTCATCCACAAAGCACTCCATGGCTCAGCACCACCCTACATCTTCTCCCTCGTCTCAACCTACCACCCTACCTGTGCCCCCCGTTTTGCTAATGACCTGAGGTTAACATCCTCAATACTCCGAACCTCCCACTCCCGTCTCCAAGACTTTTCACGTGCTGCGCCAATTCTTTGGAATGCACTACCCAGGTTAATACGATTAATCCCCAATCCCCACAGTTTTAAGCGTCATGCACTCAGCCTGTAAAGCTACAGGCAAAACACTACCAGGTATGATGTAGCCACATGATTTAGCACATGTATATAATATATTCCATGTGTAAAATAGGATTAGTAATGCCTATCATCAAACTATCGTATACATTTAGAAAGAAAAAGTTGATCAAAAGGCCAGGATTATAATGGTCAATATCAAAATATTTTTATTAAATTTATAACAGAGATAAAAAATCCATACCAGCAACATTAGCAAAGACAGAATAAAAAACACTTGTTAGTGTGGCTCCACATACACACACAAAGGGACACACTAATCCAGGCATCAAATTTATGAGTATCACATGAATACTTCAGCCTATCAGTATAACAATAGAGTAGTACAAAAATAGCATGTAAACAGGCTTACACATATGTCCTCAATTCTATAGCACAATGCCCAATACTCCTATAGTTAATCCTATATACAATCACATTAGCATATGTATGAGGAGAGGACCAAAACCACTACACTACTAACCTCCCATAACCATACTAATACCCACAATGTAAAGGAGTAGTGCCCATGTTAGATATAAATTTACCAGTGGATGTCAGCAGGTAGCGGCTGTATCAGTGCCCAGATGAAGTGCGTCTTCCCCTCCTTTCTCAAGGGGCCTGGCTAGGCAAATGGCAATCCACCTTTTTGTATCCCCGGTCACAGCCCGGTTATCCGAGCTACCGGAAGTAGCGGTTCCAGACCGGACCAGGGTTCTTCCTGAGAAGGCTGCCATTGCTGCCAGAAGATCAAGGAATTTGAGGGACCAATTGGTCTGTAGTCATTATACTGGTGTTCCAGTGATGTATATTATGACCAGTGATCTGAGTCCTACCAATTCTTAATATTCTGGATCTTGAAGAAGACTGTATTCATTATTGCTTAATTAGTTCTTTATATATATAATTGATTGATATCTATGATTGTAAATAAATACATGCGAAATGTGGTTCGGCAGATGATGGCCGTATAATATGCAATATGTGATACGTATATGTAATATGTCCTATCTCCCCTGTGGTCCATGACTTTTTTATTGTATGTTTATTGTATGCTAGTAAATTTGACACTTGGTGTGGGCTATCACTCCCGATCTGCATGCGCCTGTTCCCTTACTACCGTGACCCTGGCCCGCTCTCGGCGTCTATATGCAGCGGTGGTACCTGCCCTGGCCCCTCCCCCTGCATGACGCCGATGCTGGCTGGCGTTGTAGGTATCTTGGTAACGGTGCGCATCACTTTCGGTCCAGGACCGCTACTTCCGGTAGCGCGGATTATGTGGTTTTGGGAGGTTTTGGTCCTCTCCCCATACATATGCTAATGTGCTTGTATATAGGATCATCTATGGGAGTATTGGGCATTGTGCTATAGAATTGAGGACATATGTCTAAGCCTGTTTACATGCTATTTTTGCACTACTCTATTGTTATACAGATAGGCTGAAGTATTCATGTGATACTCATTAATTTGATGCCTGGATTAGTGTGTCCCTTTGTGTGTGTGTATGCGGAACCACACTTACAAGTGTTTTTTATTCTGTCTTTTCTAATGTTGCTGGTATGGATTTTTTATCTCTGTTATAAATTTAATAAAAATATTTTGATATTGACTATTATAATCCTGGCCTTTTGATCATCTTTTTCTTTCTAAATGTAAAGCTACAGGGAATACCACCTGGTGGTATTTCCTGATGAAGGGGGCATGAGACCACTGAAACGCGTTGAATAAAGCCACTGTGAATTTATGACATCTCTCTCCTGGAATTTATCCTTGCGGCAGCGCGGAGTTTTAACTGCAAATTCCCATTGATTATATGAAAGGACAGGATGTAAGAGTCTGAAATGGCCTTAGTAACTAGTGTGAAAATTTCAAGACTAATAGATTTTTTTTAATACAGATTGGAATATAAAAAAAAGCCACTGATAAAAAATTTTTTTTAAAATGCCTATAACACACAAAAAGCATTTTCGGGTGACACGTTCCCTTTAGCAGGCAGAATAAATTAGACATTATATACCTAGCAATTTCAAAGCTGTTTTCACACTATAAGAGCAGAAACAAAGAAAGGCAGCTGTGCAGAATGTCATTAGCCATCCTTCATTCTCTGTTGCACTGATCAGATTTGTCTGAAACTACAGGTAGAAAACCACTTTAAATAAGTAAGTAAATAAAAGTATCCAGCTTTATATTAACAATGAAAAAACAGTATCAGTAGTATTTGATCTGACAGCCAGAATATGAACACTGCCACCAACATAAAAGCATGGCGAATTCTTGAACAGTGACGTTCTTGTGTTAAGTCTTTGTGGTAAACCTCTCGTATACAATGAAAAATCTGCAGATTTTAGATGGAGTTAACAGAACTCAGAATAAAATCATTTCTACCCGCACAAATGTTATGCGGTTCCAAGCCTTTTTTTTTTCCTTTTCATAGCTATAGACAAATATAAAGGGGCTTTTAAATCAAATAAGTTTGATGACCTCTTAGTAGGTCAAGCGAGACAGCGCCAGACGTAATAATAAAAAAATAATAATAATAATTTGTGCATGTAATGGAAATCTCTGTATTAAATGTATCCTGTTGGGACCTTTTAAGTTTTTATGCATGGAATGTGTCAAAGCTTTCTTTAGGATTGTATATCAAAATATTTATATGTGACTGCTTAAAACCCTTACAGGTCTACTTAGTTCTTAGTTCTGCAGCTGCAAGGAAGCATGTTTTAGGATGGCCGTGCCCATCACTTGCCGGCAATGCCAAAAACATACACAGTAAGATTCCTTTAATCTGGAATTACTGGCACATGACAAGTGCCAGACTGTGAAATCTTCTGGATCAGTATGTAAAACGTGGCTTGCTTAAAGAGCCCCTAGGATGACAGCCAACATAAAATTAAAATCTGCTGCCATTGTGTGTTACTGTATGGTGCTTAGTACAGAATTATGCAATATGATAAATGATGTTACTTACAATAAAGCATGGCATGTATGAATTTAAAGGCACATAAGGGTACAGTAGGACACAATATAAGTGTTGTGGTGCCATGTTTCAGCTTTTGTTAGGAGATGGCTGATCACTGCAAATTTTCTTAGTGACCATGCTTCCTTCACAACTTTATCGTGATCTACATGCCTTCGTTATCTCCTCCTTAATGGATTTTTCTTAAGACAGAAAGTTATCCTCTAACTGATCACTGTGGGTCCAACTATGGAGAACTCCAGCGAATCTAAGAACAAAGCATTGCAAATCCCCATCTGAATGGGATGGAGGTGGAGCATGTGTGCATATCTGCTCCTTTCATTGTCTATGGGGCTGCCAGAGATAACCAAGTACTGTGCTCTACTTTTTCCAATAGTCCCATAGATATTAAATGAAGAAAATGAAAGTGTGAAGGATGGCACTGGAAAGATCACACCCAATCCCACCGCTGCCACCACATGTGACGAACCCGCATGTCACCACCCCACCTGACATCAGTATTATGTCGGAGGGATCACGTGGTACGTTCTCCTCACTTGCACCAATGTGACTTTCCGCACCCCCTGGGGACATGTAAGGTCAGCTTGGCACAGTTTTACACAGACAGCCCTTCTCCACACAGGCCCAGGAAGGCATGGGGAGTGAGAGGATTTGGCCTATACAGTTGGTGATGTGGCAACACGCTCGCTCACAACCCTGAGAGGCCCCTTTCACAAGCAACAGTGAAACAGAGCTTTATCAGCCTGGTAGGACTGCCACCAGTTCCTTGTTAGATATAGGCCTGTTCCATTTACGGGATTTGTATCAGGCCAGAAACCGGCCCCAGTAGCATGGAAAGTTAAAACCAAGAACACAGACATGTGGATTTGTGGGTCAAGGTAAAAGAGGAGCCCAAGATTAAATTATATATTTAATCGCTTTAAGGACATGCTAGACAATACACTATACACACAATGGTTATACATACACAATGGTCAGATATGCAAATACAGGTAAAGTACAAAAGATATAAGCTGGACCACTTGCTGAGCCAGGTGTCCTGTTACAGCCACACATGCTGAAGGAAGATTGTAAGCTGACATTAAATTTCCCCATATTCTTCACAGAAAGCATGATTGTTCTTTGCTGCACCTAGATGTGACTTTGCAGAACCCATTCTTGGGATCACTGGAGGTCCCGGTTATTTAACCTATGGAAAGGGGATAACTTACTATCTTGAGAAAACCCCTTTAATATGCATTTGGATACCAGAGTGACAGAAGCACAAGACACCTTTTAAATTTGCTACTTTCAGAAAGGTTTCTGGGAGATTTGCCAATGCTTAGAGCTCAGGGGTCTTCCCTTTTTCTGGGCGACTCCCAATATGTCCAGAAAAATTGAACATGAATCTATGTTGGTATTACAAAGATGAAAAAGACTGCAACAAGGATCTGCATACACACGGTTTGTCTGTTGTCATCTATCAAGGAGAATCATAGGCATAATATCTGTATAATTAAAAAGCAAGATATGACATTTTAAAATAGGATACTTTGCACAGCTGCTTTGCATTCCTGGGATCTAAGGAGAAACACTGCTCCTTGTGAAAAGTGACAAGCTTATTAGCCTTGTATGCCAATGTAAGGATGGTTACAAACCATGCAATGCTCCTCTGGGAGATTAAATATGCAAATAGTCTCTTCAGAGAGGAAGAAGACTTGAACTCTTGTGCCATATATTGGAAATAGCAATCCTAGAAGTCAATATCGACCCTTTAACAAGACTTCCCATATGACTTAGGATAAAAGGCAAACCAGAATATCAATTTTCAGACATGGTGTTTTGGGAAATCGCCCCTCATCAGTGCAAACTTATGAAATCTGTTTTGGCTGTATGAGAAGCTTCTTAGTGGGATCTAAGGAGTAACATTTCTCCTTGTGGTGAGCGATATGCGTAGCCTAGTCTAGCCTCACATTGGCATGCCAGGCTAAGTATGTAATTATCCATAAGGAGAAACGTTACCCCTTATATCCCACTAAAAAATTTCAGCCAAATCAAATCTCATACTTTGCACTGACAAAGGGCAATATCCCAAAACACTGTCTCCAAATTGAGATTCTAGTTGGGCTTTTATGCTAACTCATATGGCAAAGTTAGTTAAAGGGTCGATTTTGACTTTTAAGATTGCTACTTTCAATAGGTGACACTAGAGTTAAAGTCTTCTTCCTCTCTGAAGAGGCATTTTGCATTGCTAGGTAGTAAACCAAGGAGACCATCAACTCATTCAAAACTACAAAATGAACAATAAGAAATCTAACAACTGATTGTTGACAGTTTCCAGGAAGTAACATTACAACCTTCTACAAAGAGTAAAGAACAGAATTAAATGAAATTTGAAAACCATGATAATGAATAAGGAGGAGTGTAACAAGATGACAGATTTTTCATTTGCTATCTAGAAGGCAAATATTTTTCAAAGGTGAATCACTAAGAACAGGGTAACACCAGAACGCACTTCAGCCATGTATACTGGTTTCTATGACAGACATCCCCATTAAAGTGGACCAATAGCCAGTAACATTGGTAAAACGATATAGTTTTATTATACTGCGCACTTCTACTTGGCGTTTGCATTATAACAACTGATAAGCAATCTATTTTTATTAAAATAACAGAAATGATACGGTGCCACAGGATGTGTCTAACATCAACTGAGAAACAATGTGTGCTCTGACAGAATTAGGCCAGCTCATAAAATGAAAAGTTTAACATAATAAATAAAATTCCAGAAACCTGAGCAAGTGTACTACAGGTCTGCCCTCCTTCTGACTCTGCTGTTGATGTTGGCAGGCGGTGGGTTGCGATCGGCAGCTTGGGAGCAATGCCAAAGAAGACAATTGTGGAGTCTGTGCAGGAGATGGATCTACATGCCGGCTGGTGAGAGGACAATCGAAAACACATCTCTCCACTGAAAAAAGTAAGTTCCTCATTAATCTTTAATGTGCAAGTTCTAAAAAGATGTCAGTCCTAATCTTCATTGACTAGTAGAAGACTAGTAGAAGATGTTCTTTACTGCTTTACATACTCCTAAAATACATAGGTTAAGAATATGGGAGATATACCTGTTAATGCCCAGAATATGATTTAAAGAGGACCTCTCACTTGCTATAATAAATAATTGTTGTTTTGCTGGTGTAAATGCATCTTTTCTTCTAAATCTGGCATTGTATATTTTTTTGTTCCTACACCTCTCCTTTTATTGAGCTATGACCCCCTGTTCCGTGTATAAATCTAGTTTGTTTTATTTTTTGGGTGTGGTCCTCATGAATACTCTCATAGAAAAGAGTTGATGACCACACCCTCTTGGCTAAAAAAAATATACAGGAAATACTAGGCCTTATCTCAGGATAAAGAGACACAGAGACAAAACAATTACATTTTTTACAAATAGCAGGTCTTTAAAAGAATTTTTATAGATCAGCTAAAAATTGATTACATGGAGGCAACGACATAAAATAATAACAGTACCATTACTCACCAGAAAAATCATCTGCTTCTCCCGTGCCACCACTCTGGTGGTCTAACCTGTACCACTGTGTCTTTGATTACTATGCTTCAGCCATTATATGCTTATATTCCCACATGGCTGTTGCATGATCATTGGCTTTAGATGTGTATGACATTATTCAGTCAATCCAAACCTAGGTGTAATGACACCGATGGTGTCACTGGGGTTGCCTAGAGGGCGCTATCAGGGGGCACAGGACCGAATGCAGGAAGTGGAGGAACAAGGCAGCTGTGCGCAAGGACCTGAGACTAAGCAGGGAGCACAGGACCTGGAACTAAACAGTCACGTGATAACAGGGGGGATGGAGTCACCGCGCGTGAGGACAGGGAAAGCAGCCGAGAGAATCATAGTAGTAGTACAAGACCCAGAGCGTTAACGTAGTCAATGGAGAGCCGAGGATCAAAAGCCAATCGAGAGCGTGGTACCTAGGGATAAGACCGAGAGTAAACCGAGATGAGCCAAGGGGTCAGAGAACCAGGAAGGACAGGGCAGTACAACGCAGGACACAGAGGCAAAAGTCAGGGACAAACCGGGTCATACACAGCAAAGCTCACACGCACAGAGGCCCAACGATTACGGATGAGTAACCTGGGTCAGCTACCACAAACCGAGTACACGGAAGTATCACCGACACCAAACCCAGGAACTACCAACATTAAATAGCCACCCCAGAACCCAAAGAGAGGCAAACTAAAACTATCCCTGACCTGACCAGGATGGAGGCGGAACCATCCTGTCCAGAGTCATGACACTAGCATTTAAAGCAGGAGTAAATTGTCTCCAATCTGAACATGTGTCAGTGTTTATCAAATCCATCTGAAAATATTAAGGCTGTTACGTTCTATGCCTGAATCAAGTGCCTTACGGAACCATAAGAAAACCTAGCAGTTGTAGATGCACCAGTCATACCCAAGACCTAGAAGTCAGGAGGAATCAGACAGTGCAGTGTATAATAAAGCATGTGGAGATAATTACTGAAGTGCCATGGACATATCTCACAGTTCATTGCTCAAGATGAATCTTTGCTGTACATTAGATTATTTTTCTACAATGTTCATTCTCTTTGTATCTTTAAACATCTTGGTGTTGAAGTCATAGAACATTAAGCTGTGCACTGTGTATGACTCCTCAGGGATGGAGAGAGCAGAATTAAAAAGGCTAAATTGCCATGACTTTTCTTGAAAAAAGTTTTTATTCAATGAGCAAATCTGTAACACTTTGAAAACTGGAAATTTGGCAACTTTGTATTAATAACCAGTAGTGACAAAAAAGTTACCATGTCTGAAATCTCCACACTAATCTTTACCTTTATGTAGTGAAGCACAACAATAATGGGAGCTAAATAATGTCAGTGTCATGGGTTTACCGTGACAGAGAGTAGGCCAGAAGACAACAGCGTCTGAGTCCTCCTGTTCCTGCGCTGAATAGAAGTACTTCACCTTCTTATTAAGTGGCGTAAATTTCTTTGAGCAATGCAGGGGTTAATCTACTCTGTTGAGAGCTCTTGGAGCTAAGGCTCTCAGCTGTTCACTGTTAGCCACTCCCATCTCCTATATAATCTGGGTCCTGACTAACACACATTGTCAGAGCTAGCTTATGCTGCATGGCTGGGAGGATAAGTGTTGATGGTTATCTGAGTAGATAGTTGGTGGATTTATCTGTGACTGTTGCTTGGTTTTGTGAGTGTGATAATTCTCTTTCTTCTCCTTCTTTTGTTTAACCCCATCCTTCACTCCCCAATGCATACCTCAGTTATATGTCAATGAATATTTGTATGCTTGGTATTTTCCTTTACCCCTGTTCATATGACCTTGTTAGTCTGGTTGATTGGTGTAGTACGATACACTACTACTCCCTTCTCCCCTGGTGGAGGAAGCATACAGACTGAGGGTGGATTCAGGAGCTAAGGCAAGGTATGTAGCCCAGGCGTCTTCACCATCAGAATCAACCCAGGGAACAGGTCGAGCTAGGATGCACCCTATTGTTAGGGACAGGGAAGGAGACCCTGGTCCCGGGACACTTGTTATCAAAGTAATAACAGTCAGATTCTGAGCATTAATTGACATTCTGGAGCTCTTTTCACACCAATGCTAGGATCTATTCTATCCAGCACTATTCTATCTATAAAATATTGTTGATGGGATCTATCACTTTCAGTTAGGAGTGGACCATCTTCACTCAGATGTCATATCTCCTGCTAATCTCTACTAATGCAAAGCACAATGCTTTCATATTGCAAGCTTTATCACTATATGTACCTTTTTCAGTGCTAGCCACATGTCCCTTTAAAGTAGGGAATCTGTCAGCAGGTTTTAACTACCTCATCTGAGAGCAGCCTGATTAGGCAAATAAAAGCTGAATCCAATGATGTATCACTTTGATTACTGGGTGCAGCCGTTCTGACGCAATCTGAATTTTTAGATTTAGCAATGAAGCAGAGCTGTGGAAGCTAACCCAGCCCACACCACAGCTGACCCAGCCCACACCACAGCTGACCCAGCCCACACCACAGCTAACCCTGCCCACACCACAGCTAACCCCACCTACACCAGGCTCTGTTTTTACAATGTCCACAGACAGTGAGGTACCTATCACAGAAGGGGGGTGTGGCAGACCAGGGCTCACAGGACCAGCTAGTTACAGCAATGATAAACTACTGGTGCTAAAACAATCATTGTAAGCAAACAAAACCATGGTGCTTGATAAGAGAGGAATTGCTGAAATCTGTGTTTTAACTTCTACAGCATGCTGTCTTCAGATTACATATAAACAACCTGCTGACAGATTCCCTTTAACAGTGCAAGCTATGTGGCTACATGTACCTTTATCAGGGCAAGCCAGATGTTCCGTTATCAATGACAGTCACATTTACCTTTCTTGTGGCAGCTACATGTTCCCTAAATTGTTGTAGGCTGCAGTTAGTGAAGCATAATAAGTTGTGGTCCCTGCTATAGTTTGAGGACATAAAGTACAGTCCAGGATGCAGGAGACAGACCCCAGAAATCCAGTGCTGGCAGGTTTTGGAGGTTTGACCCTATAACATCCATCTTTGGTTTAGTAAGTGCAAGGACAGCTGTATTATAAATGTTCAGTTTCATAAAGGAAACACTTTAAATATTATTATTTAACTAAATTTGCTACAATTCAGTTCCCTGATATGAGATATACAGTAAAGCCCCCGTTACACACTGCGATATTGCTAGCAATATCGCTGTAAAGTCACCGATTTTGTGACGTTGCAGCGATATTACTAGCGATATCGCTGCATGTGATACTTACCTCCGACCGGCTCCCCCGCTGGTTATCGCTGATCGCGCGAGAAGCACCTGGACCATTCCTCTTCGGCCACTTCCTGCTGCGCTACCTGTGGCGCCGACGAGCGACGCGTGGAGCCAGGCGGGAGGATGCAGGATCGCCGCGTCTGACAGGTAAGTAGCGATCCCCGTCCCCAGCGATGTCGCTGGTGAGATCTGCCTGTGTGGCAGCTCACTAGCGACCACCTAGCGATGCACCAGCGATCCTGACCGGGTCATATCGCTGATCTGCCTGTGTGGCAGCTCACTAGCGACCACCTAGCGATGCACCAGCGATCCTGACCGGGTCATATCGCTGATCTGCCTGTGTGGCAGCTCACTAGCGACCACCTAGCGATGCACCAGCGATCCTGACCGGGTCATATCGCTGGTCGGGATCACTGGTGCATCGCTAGGTGTAACAGTACCCTTAATAGACTTATCCTGGCTTTTTTTTAGTTACTAAAATATTGTATCTTAAATGTAAGAGAACACAAAATTCATTTTCTTACATGCATGACTTAGAGGCTCCTCAGGACTGGTGTCATCTGCCGTACAGCACTTTCGTGAATATTTTTAGATATCCTTTAACAGTTAATATGTCGAGAAGACAATAAGAGAGTTCACAATAGTTAATCAGTGTGACATCTGGATGCCCTGCCTCTTCATCAGAAGGTTACATAAAAGGGATCCGCTCTTGGTGATGGCATCAGAGGAAATGGGCCAGTCCCCTATAGGCAGCATAGCATTAGCAGGATTTCCTTTCCATTGCAATACAGGATTATTTCATAGGTGGCAGGACAAAGACTGGGACAACCAAACAATTTTACATCCTCTGTTGCATACAGCAAAAGACAAACTCACAACTAAGGGTGTTTGAAAATGCAGATATTAGGCAGTACTGTGGTAATGAAAAATCCTTAGAACCAAGAAGAGTTGAATGGTCATTATTTCCACAACGCATTTCAACACTGGACTAGTGTCTTTTTTGATTGAAGAAAACCATTGCTAAATTGTATTTGTATTTATTATGTGTGAACTAGCACTCACAGATTACGGAGAATCTGTGACCTGAAAAGTCAATTTTCAAACTAAAGCTCCCTTGAATCTGGGGTTAACAACAGATAGAGGGGGCATAGGGTATAACTTTTAGGGGTGTACTTGTAGCAGCTGTAACTGGATTCTTGAATCTAAGACTCAGACTCTTTTGCCACATATGAAGACACCAGTAATGTAATTTAATATAATTAATAAATGATATTTTGGTAGGGGGTGTCCTTTAAATATATTTTATATTGGCCCAGAATCTCAATTGTCTTAAACAGTACTATAATTGAAATCTCTACAGCAAAAAAAAGAAACCAGTTTTCCTGCATTATATTAGTTGACGTCACTGATCTGTTATCAATTCCTTTCAAATAGAACAAATATTACTATAAACATGTTATTTAGTCAAGGTATAATAAATGGAGATCTGACTGTTGGTACCGCATAAGTCATGACAGGAGGCTCCTAATCTTTTATTGAAGGGCTGGGGTATTTTTCTTCCCCACTGCCAGATAGACTTGTATACATATGTATTGTTCAACATCTTTATCAACGATTTAGATGAAGGAATTGAGCGTAAACTGATTAAATTTGCTGATGACACAAAGCTAGGAGGGATAGCTAATACTAGAGAAGAGAGAGAGAGGATTCAAAAAGATTTAAATAAACTGGAGAAGTGGGCAGCAACTAACAGAATGGTTTTTAACAGGGAGAAATGCAAAGTACTACATCTGGGCAATAAAAATGAAAAAAGCATATATAGAATGGGAGGAATAGGGCTAAGTGACAGCACATGTGAATAAGACTTGGGTATACTAATAGATCACAGACTGAATATGAGTCAACAGTGTGATGCAGCAGCAAAAAAGGCAAATGCAATTCTAGGATGTATTAACAGAAGCATACAGTCTAGATCACGTGAAGTCATTATTTCCCTCTACTCCTCTTTGGTCAGACCTCATCTGGAATATTGTGTCCAGTTTTGGGCACCACATTTTAAAAAAGACATCAACAAACTGGAGCAAGTTCAGAAAAGAGCGACCAGAATGGTGACCGGTCTGCAAACCCTGTCTTATGAGGAAAGGTTGCAGGATTTGGGAATGTTTAGTTTTCAAAAGAGAAGACTGAGAGGAGACTTAATAGCTGTCTACAAATATCTAAAGGGCTGTCACATTGTAGAAGGATCAACTTTATTCTCATTTGCACAAGGAAAGACTAGAAGCAATGGGATGAAACTGAATGGGAGGAGACACAGATTAGATATTAGAAAAAACTTTTTGACAGTTAGAGTGATCAATGAGTGGAACAGGCTGCCACGAGAAGTGGTGAGTTCTCCTTCAATGGAAGTCTTCAAACAGAGGCTGGACAGACATCTGACTGGGATGATTTAGCGAATCCTGCTTTGAGCAGGGGGTTGGACCAGATGGCCCAGGAGGTCCCTTCCAACTCTACGATTCTATGATTCTATGATTCTATGATTCACTTGCATTCCCACATTCATTCACATAGCATTCACACTATTGCAGTGGGCTCATTCACAAATTTGCCTAAGAACACTGCGGTAAAAAAAGAATGGTGAAACATCCTCCAAGAAAAAAATCCAGGAGCAATTCTTGTCCAGCATGATGGAGACCATGTCACAAGTCAAAAGCAATACCTAAGTAGCTCAATAATGGAAACATTGAAATTTTGAGTCCATGGCTGAAAAACTCCTCAGATCGTAATCTCATTGAAAACCTGTGGTCAATCCTCAAAAAATGGGTGGACAAACAAAAACACAGAAATCATGATAAACCCCAAGCACTGATTAGGTAAGAATGGGTGGTCATTAATCAGGATTTAGCCCAGAAGCTGATATCCAGGATGCTGGGGCAAACTGCAGAAACTTGGAAAATAAGGGTCAACGCTGTAAATATGGAGTCTTTCCATAAACTTGATTTATTTGTGAATAAAGTGTAAAAAGATCTGAATAACAGATCTGAAAACACTGAAGCAGCAAACTGTGGAAGACAAAAGTGGTGTCAGTATCCAAACTTTTCGCTACGACTGTGTATTAGACTGTCAAGTATCCCCTCATTTATCATCTGATGGACTAAAATAGGATAGAATGTTTCTAATGAAAGTCGGCTCAAAAAGGTAATTGTGCAAAAGATCCACTTTTTAATGTGTCATGTCTTTTTATATAACTACCATGCTTTGCATACAAATAGTAGTAAAGTATGGAGTAAGGTTCATGCACCAGTGTGCAGTTAGAAGAATAGAAGGATAAGTGAAACTTTTTGGAGTCATTTATTACATTTATTTATCACTTACAAAAGGAGAATAGAGGGAAAAGAGGCAAATAGTATTTGGTTTATTTGGGTGAACTATAGAGGCTGTGTCATGTAGGGTGAGGGAGAAGCTAGGTGTATAACAATGGGAAAGGGGTGGGGGAGCAAAAACACTAGGAAAGGGGGGGGTGGAGACCCCTAGGCAGATTTGTCAACACCCTGTTTGCCCTAACATCCATAAATAGGTTCTGCACCTATTGCCAAGCAGGAAAATATTCCCCGACTGCCCCTAGTGATAGGCCCTGGATAGCAAGGGGACGGGGTAAACACACTGGTCAGCGCCCACTGCAACCAAAGACAAAGTAGGAAGACAAATGAGGGAATACTCTTAACTTGAGATGATACAAGAGAGCTCACGGCAGCAATCCTCCAAGAGCCTCCAAGAAGAAACTAATCGACTTCTAGCACTTCCAACAGACAAAGGTAAATAGAACTATCACTGGCGCCTTGCTGAAGCAACTAAAGGTATTTAAACATGCAGCAAGGGTGAGTTAATCAGCAGCAGAGGGTGGAGATCACCGCTTGGTCCTAGAGGGAGAAGACTATCACTCCACAGCAGAAATGAAACCTTCTACAGCCGGATCCAGAATGACTGTCACACCTGACACACCTGTGACAGGCTGTTTTTTAAAAAGAGAACCATTGGGAAGTGTAGAATACAGTATGCCCATGTGTACAAAAGTAAAAATGACAATCACATTAGAGATATGTGAATCTCATGATCCACAAGAATATGAACCTTGCGCTGTCTTTCAGTATGTGTTTCCTTTTATGGCCTTCCTTTAGGAAAGCTTCCATCTGTAACCCTGTGTATAATCTTACATCAGCTCGAAAACATTACAAATGAGTCAGGCGGCCGCGGCGCTCTGCATGATTGTGTCAGCTGATAAGTTTGATAAATACAAGGCTGTGTATTAATGGAGCTCCAGAAAGCTCTTTACCGCAAACACAAAGCTTGTCAAACAAAATATTTTTGTGTTTTTTTTCAATATGACATATGAAGTGATTGTTTAAATTAGTTTGTCTGGGACTTCCAGTGTATCTATACGTAATGTCCAATGTATGAGCATGTGGAAATGTTGCCACTAACATCACAACACGTCGGGCTTTGGTACAGTTTGCAGGGAGAGAGTCTGTGGACAAGCATCTGTTGACATCTGCATTGGAGGCTCCTTTAGGGGGGATGTCACAGATTCTGTATTTTTTAGCAGAAGAAGCTACAAACACCATGAGGAAATTTGGAGGAGCCAATTCAAATTTATTAGGGTCTATTAGACACTGTTGGAGCTTATACTATGAATCTGGCTCAACATTGTGTTTATTATTATAAAGGGAAGCAGAAGCAAAAAAAAATGTGAGAAGAGCCTTATAAAGGAATTTAAGCTAGGCAACAAGGGTATCCATATGTATTTATGTGGCAACGCTCACACCATTGCGGGAAAGTAGCCTTCGGACTGTACTGAGTAGCACCACAGCACTCTGTATGAATAATGCAAGTGCATTAGTTAAATTGCAAAACTGTATCAGAGAGAAGATTCTATGAATTCATGGCCTCAGATGCCTCATATTAATGGTCAAAGATTACAATATTTTCCTGATGGGTATTTCCTGATGGGTATCGACAGACAGGATATTTGTTAAAGAAACACCAACTCTTTCAAGATCCAACTTTGTTTTCATTTTTATATTTTACTGAAGGTGTCTTATCTTACTCCTCACCTCTACAGAGCTTATATTATGTGGTCAATATAGTTGGGAAAAGGGCAACGTCTCCTTTATTTTTGGCTCAGAGGCGTCACACTTCTGGAATATTTGGGTGGCTTTCGGAGAAGAGGAGAACTCTTAAATCCCGCAACGGAATTGACAAATCTTATGGGCGTCCCAATAACCTTTCTGAAAATAGCATTTTTGGAAAGTTTCCAATGCAAGATGCTAAGATTCACAACCATCAAAAGGAGCCCCAGAATCCAGACTTTAGGAGTGCATGAAACGAGGTGTGGAGGAACTAGATATCAGAAAAAATGTTCAATATCCACTTCTCATTCCATCCAAATGCAAAATGCATTTCCCAGACAGCCCTTCTGAACGAGGCAAGTGTAAGTAAAATAAGTTATACAATTTTGTTAAGCCCCCCACTGTAAACACACTATTCAAAATATTGGAAAATTATCATGAGAACGGTGTAGAGTTTCTTTGAAGACATAACACAAGGCATTGAAGGCAAGTATTTCACCGTACCTATGGTTAAGGCCATCATACACATTAGAAGAAAGCCAGCCAAACCCGCCAATATTGGTGGAATTGGCCGGCCATGTAGTAGTCCTAACACTTCACTGACATGAGGGTTTGACAGTGTGAATTCAAACAGCGTACCCTTTTGTTGACCAGGAGGTAAGCCACTGCCAAGGCTGACTGGCTACAGCCTCTGAACGCACATAAAACTTGAATACCCACAAAAGTTGAGCCTGTATTTTTATGGCAAAATCAGAAGAGACAGCTGTCAGAAGAAAGAGTGTTCAACTGACAGCTGTGTATGGTCAATCTTACTGTCTCTGTGGTCTTTTTTTTCTTTAGAGACTTTCAGGACATATTGATAAAAACAGGACACCCCCAATGATTCAGATGCAAGTGGTGCCTAGTCTTCTGTTGCCAGCAGAGAGATGGCCACATTTACAATATTGTACTGTTGGACTTGGTATAGATGATGCTTTCCATGGTCATATTATGCCAATGCTTAGCAGGCATTTTACATGCACAGGTTTACCCAGTGATCAAAGATTTTTTTTGCTTTTTTTCCAAGATTTTTCTGTGGTTTCTGGTATATAGAGGAATGATTTGATTCTGAAAAAAACTTTTTATGGATGTATTGAGCCTAAAGTAGACCTCCAGCTAATTTATGCCTGAAATGACGGAGTATCACTGTTTCTTGGCAGCTAAGAAATGCTGAATTAATATACAAAATAAACTTAATTTGAGTCCATAGATACATAGGATGCCAAGATTTATAACGCCAATTTATCATTTTATTTAGGAGTTGTTAGATGGCTTCACCCGATTGCCAAGTTTGCAAGTCACCAACTGGCATATTTATGAACGACTCTGACCAGAAGTGTTTATCCTGTGGGCACTCAGATCCTGGGTTTTGTACAGGACTATTTTCAGAACAAAGAAACACACAAAATGTACTTAAGTGAATTATGGAAATCCTCAGCTGAAATATGAGTATTGTACTTGTCAAAGGTGGTAGTTTGAGAGCCCACAAATACCCAATGCTGTACATTTCTTCCCAAGCAAAATATATCTGTAACTAAGTATTATGTATCTGTAAGTATAGGCCTGCAGAGATTAGGATCGCTCATTTGTAAGCCTTTTGCTGGAACCTCTACTGTGATAAATTGATAGTAGGTTTGGAAAGCTAGAACAGTCCTGGGTGATTGAAATGGTTTATCTGAGAAGCTCTGCAAAATGTTTGGCCCAAACTATCTTTATAGTGGCAGAGTTCCACTTAGGACTTTCATACTGAGGGTGAACTATTTGACTTCACTGATTGAGCTGGTTTGTGAAAAGCAGGCAGCATGTGCCTAGACCCAGGTGTAAGATCCTTCCCAAGTGATACTGAGTCTATGAAAAGCAGTCTTTGAAAAGGCATTTATTGCAGAATTTCAGAAACTTCTCTTTGTTCTGATAAAGCATTGTGCTCTGTTGTTCATGGATGACCCAACCGTCACGAGAGATGGCGCAGTTTTTAGTGCTCAGTTGTTTCAGTTCTGAAACTGGATCCGTTCTGAAACCGCATCGGATCGGTTGTATAGGTAAAGAATATAAAATAAATTTACAGTGGGGAAAAGAAGTATTTGATACACTGACGATTTTGGAAGTTTTCCCACCTATAAAGAAAGGAGAGATCTGTAATTTTTTCCGTAGGTACACTTCAACTGTGATAGACAAAATGTAAAAATAAAAAAAAAACAGAAAATCACATTGTTTGATTTTTAAATAATTAAATTGTATTTTATTGCATGAAATAAGTGTTTGATCATCTACCAACCAGCAAGAATTCTGCCTCTCACAGACCTGTTAGTTTTTCTTTAAGAATCCCTCCTACTTTGCACTCATTACCTGTATTATATTGCACCGATTTGAAATCGTTACCTGTATAATAGGCACCTGTCCACACACACAATCACACTGCAACCTCTCCACCATGGCCCATACCAACGAGCTGTCTAAGGACACCAAGGACAAAATTGTAAACCTGCACAATTCTGGGATGGGCTACAGGACAATAGCCAAGCTGCTTGGTGAGAAGGCAACAACCGATAGCACATTTATTAGAAAATGGAAAAAAACATAAGATGACTGTCTGTTGTGAGTTCATTTTCCCCTTCGTCACTGAGGTCTGGTGAACTCCCTATTCTGGTAAAGGAAGGTAATGAGCCTGATTATCAGGCATCTGAGCCTAATGAGGATGACTGGCTGAGTGGAGTCACGGACTGGATATAAGGCTGCCGATGCCCTTCTGCCCTGCGGGTGATTTCTCTGTGGACTTCTAGGACACCAGTCTGATTCCTGCTCCTGTAAAGCTAAGTTTTCTGTTTTGCCTGTTAGCATTTTTGTTTTGTTTTTTGTTTTCCTTGCTTTTCTGTATTCTGCCATTCCCTGCTGGGGTGAGCTGAATCTCCTTTTGCCTGTAGCTCTGTCTTCAGAATATTCCTGAGTACTGACATAGCTTTTTTGAAGCCTAGCGTCTTCAGGGCCTTTTTCACTGTCAGTCTGTTGGCTCTTATTTTCATAGGGTTTTTCACGGATTGCAGACAGCAGTCTTCCTGTCCTTTTCTATCTAGTTAGCTTGGGCCCCGTCTTTGCTCTGTCTATCTTTCTGTCTGTGTTAGTATTTTCATCTTGCTTCACCGTCATTATATGTTGGGGGCTGCCTATTGCTTTGGGGTCTGCTCTGGGGCAGTTTAGATTTCCCCTTTCTTTCTTTACGCCTATTTAATTCTCCGGCTGTGATCGAGGGGACTAGGGCATCGTAGGAACCCCCCACGGCTACTGCTAGTTGTGTTGATAGGTTCAGGGGTCTGCAATCCGATAGCTGCCAATGTCTCTGGTTTTCTGGACTTAGCTAGCATTTATGTTTTTGCCTCCTACAGTGACTCAATCATAACAGAATCACCCGCCATACCGCAGATCCTAGGGTACTCAATAGCAGGAAAGAATTGTGTTTAAAAAAAAAAAAAAAAAAAAAGGTGTGTGTATATTCTTTCCTCTATATCTCTGAGGCCATAGGGGGAATTTTTTTTTTCTCTCTCAATGGAGATAAAGCAATTGTCTGATCGTGTGGAGCAGCTCGCTGCGGAAGTGCGGGGAATTTACGCCTACCTTGCTCGTTCGCATGCTGTTGAACCAAAGATCCCTACACCTGATGTATTTTTTGGGGATCGATCTATATTTTTGAGTTTCAAAAATAATTGTAAATTATTTTTTGCCTTGAAGCCTAACTCGTCAGGGAGCTCCGCGCAGCAGGTTAAAATTGTCATCTCTTTGCTGCTTGGCGATCCCCAGGATTGGGCGTTTTCTTTGAAACCAGATGATCCTATTCTGACTAATGTGAATGCATTCTTTCAAGCTTTGGGGTTGTTGTATGACGAACCTAATGCTATTGATCAGGCTGAAAAGACCCTGTTGGCATTGAACCAGGGTCGAGATTCTGCAGAGTTGTACTGTCAAAAGTTCCGAAAGTGGGCGGTCCTTACTACCTGGAATGATAATGCCTTGGCTGCTCTCTTTTGGAAGGGTTTGTCAGAAGCCGTAAAAGATACTATGGTGGGATTTCCTGTTCCCTCTGGTCTGGACGATTCTATGTCATTAGCCATTCAGGTTGATCGGCGTTTACGTGAACGCAGGATTGCACGAGAGGTGTTGCCACCGGTTGAACAGACGTCTGAGCCTATGCAATGTGATAGAGTTTTGTCTAAGGCGCAACGTCAGGAGTTCAGAAGGCTTAATAAGCTGTGTTTTTTCTGTGGAGATGCCTCGCATATTATTTCTGTTTGTCCTAAACGAGAGAAACGCTTTTCACACACGTTTTCTGTTGGTGGTGTTCAACCTAAGTTTCTTCTGGCAATTACTCTGATCTGCTCCCTGTCCACATTTTCTGCCAAGGCTTTTGTGGATTCGGGAGCAGCGCTAAACCTAATGGACTTGGATTTTGCTAAACGTTGTGGATTTCCGATGACACCTCTGCAGACGCCGATCCCTTTGAGGGGGATTGATGCTACTCCTTTGGCTAAAAATAAACCTCAGTTTTGGACCCAGGTGGTCATGCGGATCGCCCCAGACCATCAAGAAAATTGCAGATTTTTGGTGTTGCATGGTCTGCATGATGCCGTTGTTCTGGGGTTTCCCTGGTTGCAAATTCATAATCCAGTTTTGGATTGGAAATCTGTGTCTGTGGTGAGTTGGGGTTGTCGGTGTGCCTTTAGTGAGGCTCCGGTTTTTTCCACCTCTCCTCAGTCGCATGATGTTCCTGACTATTTGGCGGACTTTTATGATGTATTTAGTGAGAATGAGTCTGCGTCCTTGCCTCCTCATAGGAGTTATGACTGTGCAATTGAACTGAGCCCGGGGTGTAAATTTCCCAAGGGTCGGCTCTTCAATTTATCTGTACCCGAGCACGAGGCTATGCGGTCCTATATTAAGGAGGCGTTGGAGAAGGGTCATATTAGACCATCCTCTTCACCCTTAGGTGCCGGGTTTTTTTTGTGGCCAAAAAGGATGGTTCTTTAAGGCCTTGTATTGATTATCGTGCCCTCAATAAAATTACTATTAAATATCAGTATCCGTTACCCCTGATTTCGGATCTATTCTCTAGAGTTAGAGGTGCTTGCTGGTTTACCAAGCTTGACCTCAGGGGGGCGTATAATCTTATCCGCATTAAGCAGGGGGATGAATGGAAGACGGCGTTTAATACTCTGGAGGGACATTTTGAGTACCTGGTGATGCCTTTTGGGCTCACTAATGCCCCTTCTGTCTTCCAGTGCTTCATGAACGATATTTTCCGAGACTTTGTCGATAAATTTTTGATTATCTATCTGGATGATATTTTGATCTTCTCCAAGGATTGGGATTCTCATGTGGAACATATTCGGACTGTGTTCCGGATCTTGAGGGAGAATTCCCTGTATGTCAAAGGATCGAAATGCCTTTTTGGAGTACAGAGGATTTCATTTTTGGGATTTATTTTGTCTCCTTCAACTATTGAAATGGACCCGGCCAAGGTACAGGCCATTTATGATTGGGTTCAGCCCACTTCTTTGAAGGCCCTCCAGAAGTTTTTGGGTTTTGCTAATTTTTATCGTAAATTTATAGCAAAATTTTCTAGTATTGCCAAGCCATTGACTGATCTGACTAAGAAGGGTGCTGATGTGTTGAATTGGTCTCCGGAGGCTGTTGCTTCCTTTCTGGAGCTGAAGCGAAGATTTACCTCCGCCCCGGTTATGCGGCAACCTGATGTCTCACTCCCGTTCCAGGTAGAGGTGGATGCTTCTGAGATTGGTGAAAGAGCTGTTTTGTCCCAAAAGGATCCTGTAACATCTAAAATGAATCCCTGTGCTTTCTTTTCCCGAAAGTTCTCTCCATCTGAACGTAACTATGATGTGGGGAATCGGGAACTGTTGGCCATGAAATGGGCATTTGAGGAGTGGAGACATTGGTTGGAGGGAGCTAAACATCAAGTTGTGGTCCTCACTGACCACAAGAATTTGATTTACCTAGAGTCGGCTAAACGCTTGAACCCTAGACAGGCTAGGTGGGCCTTGTTTTTTACACGTTTTGATTTTGTGGTCTCTTTTCTTCCTGGAACTAAGAATGTCAAGGCAGACGCCCTCTCTAGGAGTTTCTTTGCTGATTCTCCTGTGGTGACCAAGCCTGCTACCATCTTAGGCGAAGGGGTAGTTCTTTCTGCCATCTCGCCCGATTTGAGACTTGCTCTGCAAGAGTTCCAGGAGGACAAACCTGAGCGTTGTCCCAGTGGAAAGTTGTATGTTCCTGACCAGTGGAAGAAGAGAGTGATGTCTGAAGTTCATTGCTCTGCATTGGCTGGTCATCCAGGTATTTTTGGTACTAGAGATCTGGTGAGTCGCTCTTTTTGGTGGCCCACCTTGTCTCATGATGTCAGGAATTTTGTGCAGTCCTGTGGGACTTGCTCCCAGTCTAAATCTTGTTCTCGCTCTAGTGGGTTGTTGATGGCTTTGCCGGTCCCCAAAGAATGACTGTTATTTGGGTGATTTGTGATAGGTTCTCTAAGATGGTTCATCTTGTACCACTCCCTAAGTTGCCATCTTCCTCTGAGTTGGTGCCCCTGTTTTTGCAACAGGTGGTTCGCTTACACGGGATTCCTGAGAACATTGTATCTGACAGAGGAGTTCAGTTTGTGTCTAGATTTTGGAGGACTTTCTGTTCCAAGCTGGGAATTCAGTTGTCCTTCTCCTCTGCTTTTCACCCTCAGACCAATGGGCAGACAGAGAGAACAAACCAGACCTTGGAGTCGTATTTGAGATGTTTTATTTCCGCTGATCAGGATGATTGGGTTTCATTTTTGCCCTTGGCCGAATTTGCTTTAAATAATAGAGCTAGTTCTGCCACTTTGATGTCACCTTTTTTTTGTAACTTTGGGTTTCATTCTCGATTTTCTTCAGGGCAGGTGGAGCCTTCTGCCTGCCCAGGTGTTGACACTGTGGTGGAGAGAATGCACCAGATCTGGGACCAAGTGGTGGATAAGTTATCACTCTCCCAGGAAAAGGCCCGCGGTTTTCCAATCGACATAGGACCATTGGGCCCCAGTTTAAGATTGGTGATATGGTGTGGTTATCATCAAAAAATATTGCTATGAAGGTGGCTTCTCCTAAGTTTAAGCCTAGATTTATTGGACCTTTCAAGATTTTGGAGATTATTAATCCGGTCTCTTTTTGTTTGGCTCTTCCTGTCACATTTAAAATCCATAATGTGTTCCATAAGTCCTTGTTGAAGAGGTTTGTTGAACCAGTTGTTCCTGGGGTGGCACCTCCAGACCCTGTATTGGTTGAAGGTAACATGGAATATGAGGTAGAGAAAATACTGGATTCCCGTCTGGCTAGACGGAGACTCCAGTATTTGGTTAAGTGGAAGGGTTATGGTCAGGAGGATAATTCCTGGGTCTCTGCCTCTGATATTCATGCCAAAAGATTGGTGCGTGCATTTCATCGGGCTCACCCTGATCGCCCTGGTGGCGTGGTTGAGGGTTCAGTGACCCCTCCTCAAGGGGGAGGTACTGTTGTGAGTTCATTTTCCCCTTCGTCACTGAGGTCTGGTGAACTCCCTATTCTGGTAAAGGAAGGTAATGAGCCTGATTATCAGGCACCTGAGCCTAATGAGGATGACTGGCTGAGTGGAGTCACGGACTGGATATAAGGCTGCCGACGCCCTTCTGCCCTGCGGGTGATTTCTCTGTGGACTTCTAGGACACCAGTCTGATTCCTGCTCCTCTAAAGCTAAGTTTTCTGTTTTGCCTGTTAGCATTTTTGTTTTGTTTTTTGTTTTCCTTGCTTTTCTGTATTCTGCCATTCCCTGCTGGGGTGAGCTGAATCTCCTTTTGCCTGTAGCTCTGTCTTCAGAATATTCCTGAGTACTGACATAGCTTTTTTGAAGCCTAGCGTCTTCAGGGCCTTTTTCACTGTCAGTCTGTTGGCTCTTATTTTCATAGGGTTTTTCACGGATTGCAGACAGCAGCCTTCCTGTCCTTTTCTATCTAGTTAGCTTGGGCCCCGTCTTTGCTCTGTCTATCTTTCTGTCTGTGTTAGTATTTTCATCTTGCTTCACCGTCATTATATGTTGGGGGCTGCCTATTGCTTTGGGGTCTGCTCTGGGGCAGTTTAGATTTCCCCTTTCTTTCTTTAGGCCTATTTAATTCTCCGGCTGTGATCGAGGGGTCTAGGGCATCGTAGGAACCCCCCACGGCTACTGCTAGTTGTGTTGATAGGTTCAGGGGTCTGCAATCCGATAGCTGCCAACTTCTCTGGTTTTCTGGACTTAGCTAGCATTTATGTTTTTGCCTCCTACGGTGACTCAATCATAACAACTGTCAATGTACCTCTGTCTGCAGCTCTACACAAGATCTTGCCTTGTGAGGTAATGATGATTTTGAGAAAGGTCAATATCAGCCCAGAACTAA
Source organism: Dendrobates tinctorius (assembly GCF_039654945.1). Taxonomy (NCBI): domain Eukaryota; kingdom Metazoa; phylum Chordata; class Amphibia; order Anura; family Dendrobatidae; genus Dendrobates; species Dendrobates tinctorius. Next base: position 29,610,100 of record NW_027361690.1, read on the forward strand.
ATGGGAGGACCTGGTCAATGACCTGAAGAGAGCTGGAACCATAGTCTCAAACATCACAGTAACACACTAAGCAATGATGGATTAAAATACTGCAGGGTACGCAAGGTCCCACTTGCTCACGCCAGCACGTGTCCAGGCCTGTTTGCAGTTCGCCAATGACCATCTAGATTATCCAGCGGAGGAATGAGAGAAAGTCATGGGGTCAGGTGAGACCAAAATAGAGCTTTTTTGTATCAATTTCAGTCACCGTATTTGGAGGAAAAAGAAGGATGAGTACAACTCCCTCCCCAAGAACACCATCCCAACCGTGAAGCACAGTAGGGGAAACATCATACCTTGGGGGTGCTTTTCTGTAAAGGGGACAGGATGACTGCACTGTATTGAAGGGAGGCTGGATAAGGTCCTGTATCACAAGATTTTGGCCAACAACTTCCTTCCCTCAGTAAGAGTATTGAAGATGGGTCATGGCTGGGTCTTCCAGCATGATGACCCGAACACACACAGCCAATGCAACTAAGGAGCGGCTCCATAAGAAGCATTTTAAGGTCTTGATGTGGCCTAGCCAGTCTCCAGACCTGAACCCAATATTGACACTCAATATTCCCCAGTGACAGCCCCGAAATATGAAAGATCTGAAGAAGATTTGTATGGAGGAGTGGGCCAAAATACCAGCTGCAGTTTTTGCAAACTTGGTCAAGAACTACAGGAATTGTCCTACCTCTTTAACTGCAAACTAAGGTTTCTGTACCACCAGGGGCATAACTACCACGGTCGCAGCAGTCTCCACTGTGACTGGGCCCAGGTGGAGTCAGGGGCTCAGCAGGTCAGAGTCCATATCTCCCAACTGTCCTGTTTTTGACCCCTTGGGACTCTATTTTTCCCCACACTGCACTGAGCCACCACACCCCCCATGCACCCCATCCTCGCCCTCCCGCAGAGACCCACTGCAGCCCCCACAGCCTGAAATGATATCGCTAGGCTGCTCTCTAATGTGCTTAATGTGCGCACAGGACCTGTGATGAGGTCACAGGAGGGGAGGAGTCAGGGGTCACATGATCAGGGGCCTCAATGTATGCAGGACTCTGCTGTGCTGGTTGTCATGCTGCTGGATGAGGGTAGGGTAAGTTTATGTTTGGGGTCAGGAGGGGTTTGAAGTGTGGATGTAGCAGAGCTGTGTGTATAATTTTGGACGGAGCAAAGCTGTGTGTGTACAATTTTGGACAGAGCAGAGCTGTGTGTGTACAATTTTGGATGGAGCAGAGCAGTGTGTGCGAGGTTTACGGAGCGGAGCCATGCGTGTACGAGGTGTACGGAGCGTAGCCGCATGTGTACGAGGTGTACGGAGCAGAGCCATGTGTGTACGAGGTGTACAGAGCGTAGCCGCATGTGTTCGAGGTGTACAGAGTGAAGCTGCATGTTTACGAGGTGTACTGAGCGGAGCTGCGTGTGTATGAGGTGTATGGAGCGGAGCAGCGTGTGTACAAGGTGGACGGAGCAGAGCCGCGTGTGTGCGAAGTGGACGGAGCAGAGCCGCATGTGTATGAGGTGTACGGAGCGGAGCCACGTGTACGAGGTGTACGGAGCAGAAATGTGCGTGTATTTTGGCATGGGGGGCCCCATTTGAAAGTTTGCACCGGGGCCCATAATTTTGTAGTTACGCCACTGTGTACCACATATTAAGTTCTGTTTTTCTATTGTACCAAATACGTATCAATGCAATAAAATGCAAATTAAATAAGTAAAGTTCTTACAATGTGATTTTTGGGATTTTCTTTTAGATTCTGTCTCTCACAGTTGAAGTGTACCTACAATAAAAATTACAGTCCTCTCCATTCTTTGTAGGTGGGAAAACTTGCAAAATCGTCAGTGTATCAGATACTTATTTTCCCCACTATATAGTGTTAGTTTATGCCATTTGTATATAATCTTGTGATAGGATAGGATTGCCTTTAGGTGGTTGGTTCCAGATTGTAACACAGTGTAGACACAGTAGCCCTGCCCCTAGTGGCAGTGATGGGGAAGAGGTGCCTGCTGGAAAGCAAGGTTGTAAATGAACAGAGCAAATATTAAATAATTATTATATAAATTATTGGTATTCATATTTTACTTAAATATTTATATTAGTAAAAGGTGTACACATGTAAGGATTCCGAACTTTTTACCTGTTCGCCCTTATCCAAGATGGAGTTTTGTATCTCGCCTTGTCATGAAACTTCCTGTCTGTTTTGATTATTTAAGTCCAGGTCGTGTGTTTCTCTTTGCCTGAGTATTTTGTAGCTGTTGGCTTCTGAGCTCCTGCCTGTCTACTGGTGGACTCCCTGCTGCTGCTGCTCGTTACTCGGTGCTCTGCCTCTCCACGTTATGCTGCCTACCGTCCTCTGGGCATCTCCCTGATGCTGTCTGTGCTTAACTACTGTCTGGACTTCTGGTGTGGAACTATTCTCTTCTGGATCTGCTGATCCTGACATCACATCAACATCTCCTCTAGGCCTGTGACATGTGCGAGACTTTCAGCCCAAAAAGGTACATATAGTGACCTTCTCCTGTTAATGCCACTCCCGCATAATGCTGGTCTTCTACGCTTAAGTGCCGTGTGCATGTCCACCCATATGATTGCTGGACTTCTACACTTTAGTGCTGTGTGCGTGCTCATTCATAATATAGCTGGACTTCCATATTGAACGCGGTGTGTTTACTTTCATGCTTACTGCTGGACTCCCACGTTTGGTGCCTTGTGCACACCTGTGTCATATTGTTGTTGGACTGGTTCATATTAGCATTCGCGCCCTGCTCTTCAGTTACATTGGACATTTCCATACTGTGCTGTGCATTCGTTACTGGGTGCTGTGTTTTCCTTACTATTGCAGGAAGTGCTCTGTTAGTTTTGCTTCGCTTGCATCATTCTATATTGAGCTGTGTTTTCGTTACTATTGCAGGAAGTGCTAGTTTTATTTCTCTTGTTAATATACTCATTTGCATCAACTTTGGTCTCAGTTTCGTATTATCAGATGCAATCAGATTCCGTAGTACCCATATAATTGTTACAACACAAAGGTAAGGACAAGTTGAACATTACTAGCATTATAGTTTTAAGAATAGACCTGCCCCCAGCACACTTGCAGCCTCGTTTACAAAAAGATTCAATGTTTCTCGGTGATCCAAAATCCATTTGGGTCTGGGCATCTGTATTTCATGGGAGAAGTGACCCTAAAGCTTCTGTCTAAGTTACCTTTAATTTCTTACTGTATATTGATCATTTTAATGACTAGCATTGGCCTTCCATATCCACTAAGGTCTGTCTGCAGATCACATGCTTACTTAGACAGCTATATTAATACATGAGTGCCACAAAATATAAGTTATTTCTAATCTATTCATATGTACAAAGTTATGTTTAGCAATGTACAGTGCATAGCCAAAAATAATGGAGATTTGCTTTTCTGGAAGAGATTGTCAAGCTTCAGGATAGTGAGATACATAGGACATCAATGATATAACATGGAAGTAATATAGAGTACATAATGTGAGCAGCAATGTATATGATGGTCATTTTGACCAAAATGCCTTTTTTTCTAAGGATAATCATGATTTCTAAATAAATACTTTTTTTTCTAGCTATGTTTTATTTTAAGAAATTCTGGGAGGCCTTGGGAGTTATTTTCTCCTCAACTTCATCTTCTTCAATTCTTAGATGGTCTTCTAATGTAAAATCCATACACCTGTGTTATTATTCAGCCGCATAGTCGCAGTCACACGATACTCCCAACATCTGTTTCGATGAGAGTAATGTCTTTTTTTTTTCTACAGGGGAGGAGACCGTAATTGCTGTACCGCATGGAAGTCGCAGCATGAGAATCACAGTGAAAGGACCAGCTCACGTTGGTATGAACCAACCTAAGTTTTATGTGACGTGTGTGTTAGTTTGGGGCCCATGTGGTGCTGGCTTAGCTTCAAGTAGAAGAGTTATCACAGCAACAGTTCTCCACATCAAGCAAAAGTGGCAATGTCTTAGGGCTTAATTATAGTTACCATATAGTGATCTGCAATGTTCCTCAGCCCTTGGGAGTTCCCAGCCAAGTGCTCATCACGTTTTTTCTAAAATATTAGTCTCAGGTTTAGAGTGGAGACACCTGGGAATATATTACTATACTAAAGTTGGCTTCCAGGTCTGCAAAAAAAAAAAGAGCATTGGCACAGATGAACAGTAGTTGGGTGGCAGGACCAATCTGACGAGCATAGTGAATGAATGGACAGAAAAAGAAGGCTTTATATTTCATGCTTTTTTCCAATATACTGTATTTAATTTCCATATGAAAGAACACTCCACCCTGTAGCGGGTGCTTCCTGCTGTAGACTACTGAAGTCTGTTATTACTGTGTGGCAGCAGTCATTATATCCATTGAGAGTTCAACATAGTGGCATTTACTGCCCAAATTTCTTGTGTTATAGTATTTTGTAATATCCCTAATACCTGATAAATAAGAAATTCTACATATAATGTATATAACCAAAATGTATAATACAAAAATAGAGACAAGTATGAAAAAGTGGGGGGAAAAACTGAAATGTGCCAAACACAGCAGGAGGAGGAAAGAATTAATAATATCACATGTAAACATAAACATATAATAAATATGGATACATACGGTAAATTAAAATAAAGTAGCATAAAAGATTAGCAAATAATAGGGTAGGTGGACAAAAGGTGCATTAATATTGGATCATGTGAGTAAAAGGAGATGATGTAGACATGCGCAGTAATTAAGTCACTAATATACAGCTCTGGCAAAAATTAAGAAACCTCTGCAAAATTTTCAGTTTGTCTGATTTTTCTCTTTATAGGTATATTTTTGAGTAAAATGTAAATTGCTCTTTTATTCTATAAACTACTGACAACCTGTCTCCGAATTTCCAAGTGCTAAATTTTGTATTTATTTTCAGAAAATGAGAAATTGTCAAAATAACAAAAAAATGCAGTGCTTGCAGACCTCAAATAATGCTAAGAAAACAAGTTTATAATCATTTAGAAGCAACAATACTAATGTTTTAACTCAGGAAGAGTTCAGAAATCAATATGTTGTGGAATAACCATGATTTTTAATCTCAGCTTTCATTCGTCTTGGCATGCTTTCCACCAGTCTTTCACACTGCTTTTGGGTGACCTTATGTCACTCCTGGTACAAAAATGTAAGCAGTTCTTCTTTGTTTGATGGCTTGTGACTATCCATCTTCCTCTTGATTACATTCCAGAGGTTTTCAATGGGGTTCAGGTCTGGAGATTGGGCTGGCCATGACAGGGATTTGATGTGGTGGTCCTTCATCCACACATTGACTGACCTAGCTGTGTGGCATGGCGCATTGTCCTGCTGGAAAAAACAGTCCTCAGAGTTGGGGAACATTGCCTGAGCAGAAGGAATCAACTGTTTTCCCAGGATAACCTTGTATGTGGCTTGATTCATACGTCCTTTGCAAAGATTAACCTGCCCAATTCCAGCAATGCTGAAGCATCCTAAGATCATCACCAATCCTCCACCTAATTTCACATTGGGTGCAAGACTTTACATGACTTGTGCCCTGTCTCTAGGAGCCTGTTACGAACTGTTCTTGCCGTGCACTTTACCCCAGCTGCCATTTGCTATTCCTTTTGTAGGTCACTTGATGTCATCCTACGGTTGATGGGTGATATTTGAATGAGGTGACGGTCATCCTGCTCAGTGGAGAGTTGTTTTTGCCCTCTGCCGGTCTGTAGCTTTGTTGTCTCCATTGTCTGCTGCTTGACCATGCTGTAATGGATTGCCGTCTTAGAAATTTTAAGGATGGAGGCAACATGACGCTCACTGTATCCCTCTGCTAGTAAAGCCAGAATTGAGCTCTTCTTTTCCTCACTCAAGACTTTTCTTTTCAACTGCTTTGGTATGGTTCAAAGTTATTTTTTCATTCCCATTACTTTTGGGATATTACTAGCACTTGTTTTGCCATCCAGCTTGTCCTATTGTAAGAGGATTGTGAACACCACAGCAGGGTTTTTTATACTTTCCTTCGTTAAATAAAATTTGGTTCAGGTGATCACCTAATCAGAAGCACATTAAGTAGAATGAGGTGCACTCTGGTTGGAATTCAACTGACACTGGAATGGAATGGCTGTCAGACATGTAGAGAAGCTGATTTTTATAAAACTGTGCAGTGGTCTCTTAATATTTGCCAGAGCTGTATTTAGTAAAAAGACTGCTTGTTTATAATGAATAATGGAAAAATAAGTGAAGAGTCAACCATACCCATGTCCTCCTCCTTCTGGAATTGCGCCATGCCCAATGCACGTTTCGCCGCAAGCCTTTGTCAGTGGTTCCGATATAATTAATTACCATATGAAAGACCACTACCCTGTAGAGGGTGCTTCCTGCTGCAGACTACTGAAGTCTATTATTACTGGGTAGCAGCAGCCATTATATCCATTGAGGGTTCAGCATAGTGATGTTTACTGCCCAAATTTATTGTTATGATATATTGTAATATACCTAATTCCTTGTTCAAAGCGCTGCTATTATCCTGTTTTCTCTTGATGTTCTCACAGCAGGTGGTCCCACCATCTTTTATTTTCTGCTTCCCACACTGCTAACGTTCAGCAGTTTTCTCTGCCAGGACCAATATTTTACAGAGGTAGAGGTATTGAGCTTCCACTAGGGTTTTCGTTACGAAATGTCCATTTGGGTGTCACTAAGTTTGTGGGTTTTTTTACTTTACTGCATGTATGTTGAGCTTAAAAGCATTTTTAATAGGAATATTTCATGAAAATGTGGAACCTTGATTTGGTTAGAAATAGTCTTGTAAGATCATTCAGGAGAGGAGAGATAAGACGCTTCCATCAGATGAGCTTATTGGTGGATTGGACTTTTAACATAATCAGTGATACATAGAGGCTGTAGAAGCCAAATCTTCAAGGTTTTAAATTACACATTTTTGCAAAAATGCTTTTTAGCCCATAATACATACATTTAGCAAAAAAAGTCCTCAAAGTGACCATATACTTTAGGAGTATTTCAGCTATCCCCTATTAGTAGATGCTAGGGAATTTTAACATTGGGTATGTGAAATTTCAATATGTCCAATCCTTTGTTGTCCCCAGGCACAATTTATCTGTTCTCAGAAGGTTACACAAGGCTTCTTTCTAAAATGATCAAGTATTATCAATAGTATTAGTTTAACGCCTGTCAGGTCTGTTGCATTACACATTTGAGCAATTGGCGTGTCAATCTGTTGGAGGCAAAATAATCACATGAAAACACAAACTAGCAGGATATGGCCAATCTATAAAACAGCCATTGATTTTTTTATTTGTTTTGCCTCACATGAACGTCTGCGAAACAGAATATAAGAACTACACCATCGTCTTCACATCTGTTGTTCTCACAAAAAAAGTTATAGATATTGAAGAATCTGAGATCCAAATGGTTAATTGGGAACTGTCTCTTCTCAAAAATTAGCAGAGTCCTTTAAAATAATGATTTGTTGAATAGACCATTAAACAAATATTTAGCATCCACAGATCTGCAAAGGATATTACACATATTGATGCGTTCCCCAGATATGATTTGTAGATGATGGAAAATGTACAAAAATTATGTGCTCTATTTGCAAAAGGTTATTCCCATTCGTGTATTAAAATAGTTACAAAATCGCAAAAACTCCTGTGCAGAGACATCAGGCGAGATCAAAGAGAGTGTAATTTAAGTATTGGATTATATGCTTGTAGTTTTCCCAGGAAAACATATGCAGGTGTCAGAACAGCGGAGTGTCAGCCCCGTGTATGTGTAAGGTTAAAGCCGGAAAACACACTGCATTGCTGTGCAGAGATTCCGTCTGACTTGTCTGTCATGTAAATCACAGTGCAGCAAAAAGATGAAATCAGCAAGCTTGTTACTATTCACCTAAAATATATATATTTATATATATATATAATCGGTTCCACCTGACACAACAGCCATAAAGATTACGTCTGACAATGGTGATGCATTGTGCCATACAACATTAAGAAATGTAACATTTTGCTTTGTAAAAAAGGAGCGCTTGCCTGTGTGATGTCCTCTATGTCATTCTTTTCAATGCCTAATTTAAAAGGAACTTGTCCACTGACACATGCTGCCCAAACCATGCTTAGCATGTATCAACAGCTGGCTGTATAAAATAAGCTAAGTGTATTTGACTCTGATTTCAGAGAAAAAAATACTTTCATAGCCACCAGACAGCGAGACTGTACGGTAGACTAGTCAGACAGGTGGGTCCCCTGCGTCTTCTCCCCACTCACTACCCTAGATTGACAGGTCTCTGCCTACATACACATATTGGTAGAGCCATATCAGTCACTAGCAGCCTCCGGATTGTGCAGCATGTATCAGCTAACAGATTCCCTTAAATAATATTAATTTAAATGGTTAATTTCATACCCAGGTGCTGGGACTCTCAGCAATCCGGAGAGCATGGCTCTGGAAACCAGGCTCTAAAGCCCCATCGTGCTTATCGTGGTGATGCGATTGCTCAACCTCTGCTCCATATATTGTTTATGGGACTGCCGTTAATAGCTGAAGGCTGTACTTGGCTTTCTCTGGCAGTCCCATAGACAGGGAATGTAACAGAGGCCAAGCACATGCCTCTCCACTCCATGTAAGACAGAGCTGAGGAGTCTAGTTTTCGGGACACCATTTTCAAATCCCCAGCAATCAGCAAATTATCCCCTACCAATTGGAATAACTCTTTAATGTTAATATTCTGTAAGTTTTATATGCTCAAAAACAATACATCATCTCTGTGCTAAAAGATTATGCAGATATTTACCTTTGAGTTAATGAACAAATTACTGTACATTGGGTACAATTCCATGATGCAAGGTAACCAATGGGCTGTAATGATGAGCTGACGCATTTTACCCCGGTCTCCAGTTAGAGTTAGTTTGATGACTTCCAATCCTTACATATGTGTCCACCAAATATCAAAAGGATTTAAAACAACTTTCCCTCACTTTCCATCTCGCTGTGCTATGAATCCAGAATGATAGACCTTCAGTTCCATAAAATTATATTATACAATAGGTTTTGTAAATTAGTTAAACCCTGTATAACAAGAGACTAGTTCATTGTAGAATGCACCATAATTGTATAAAGGATTTGCAAAAAAATAGTTATTACACTTTTTATACATTTGACTGAAACTCAAGGATGTTAATACCAGGTCACTGAAGCCACAATGGTTCCTTGATTAACCACTGCTGAAATAGCCACATGTCTGTCCTTATAAATGTTTTTAATTTTGTATATTTCAATTTTTTTAGTCATAGAGTCAAAAACCTTACACGGTGAGAGTGGGGAGCACAGCTTTACAAGCCCTGGAAGCTATCTTATCGAAAACACAACCGTAGAATTTCAGAAGGGATCTGAAAGGGAAATCCTAAAAGTGCCGGGTCCTCTGCGGGCTGATTTCATTGTTAAAGTAAGTGCTCACTTTATTTCTTATCACTTTTGTCATTTACAAGGTCATTCACAAATTTGTGGTTGTGAACTATTACATTATTAAGATCAAACTCATATTTGCTCTAAACACATCATATTTTATTGAAACGAGATAGGTATTGGAAGTGCAAAAATAATTACAGACAGTAGAGATAAGCGAATACCATATATTGGCATGAAAATGAATACTTGAATAATAAAGGAATTTGTATTCTCCAAAACACAGATTTTTTTTGTGATTCGCTTCCTCTCAGATTCAGCAAAATAGTGTCAGCTATTATTATTAACCATATTGTTCAAGGGTAAAAGACTATTAAAAAGTTAAAAAATGTAAACAAAAACTTATACATACCTTGCCACCCTCCTCTTAGGCCCTTCTCCTCCCTACTGTCACGTCTCCGGTCCTTGTCGTGTCTTCGTAACGCCGCCTCAAACTCTGAATCACTGAGCCATTTCCCACTATGCTGGGAATTTCAGTTCTGATGAGACACCGGATAATTCAGTCTTTACGACTGCAGGCTTGTGAATCCTCATAGCTCCCACAGACACACTGTCAGGATTCTCCAGTGCCGGGAGTGGCTGTCATGTGATCGCAAGGATGAGATTTGCATATTTCTGGCCACATTCTAACTAGATCAGCCTTGATCAGTTCACTTATGGTGAGTGAGGCCACACATTTCTATCGGCACATGACCACATGCATGCAAATCTCATATTTGCGGTCTTGCTGTAGCCTGCACCAGCGCCTGCACCAATCAATTCACAAGTCTGCACTCACTCTAAACCTGGACAACCCCTTTAACTAACACAAATTTATCAAATTCTGGTACAATAGTGAACTATGAGGAAAAAAGGCCAATTCCCGTAATTCAGGACATTATTAAAGCCTTCTTCAAGAGATCTTCCAATATTTACAAAAGCCTAGTATGTTTCTTGCTACCAAATCTATAATATAACGGTGGGAGTGTCACTCTGTCTGAAGCCTCTATAGACTGCGCAAGCGTGACATGCCTGCGCAGTCTGGACCCCACAGAGTGACGCATCCACCCAGGAGATCGCTGTATGCGTAAGCACTGAACGCAAACCGCGATCTCAGCAACACCTTACCGATCCGGTGTTGCTGTTGCCGCGGGGTCTTACATCTTGATGTGATGTCAGGAGAGGGCGGGTTGTGGCGCCGGAATCGGTGCATGTGCAGTCCGCACTTGCCATTTTGTTGACGACACGCTGCAGTGTGTCTTCAAGAAAATGGTGCCGGGAAGCAAGGACTGCGCAGACGCCGAGTCCGGCATGACAACACGCCCTCTCCAGACATCACGGAACAACAACTTAACGATCGGGTATTGATGAGGGCCCTGTCCTGACATCACGGCGAGACCCCCCCGTCAATTCCCGATCATTACGTTGTTGGTCCGTGATGTCTGGATAGGGCGTGTTGTGGTGCTGGACTTGGTGCCTGCTCAGTCCTCGCTTTCCGCCGCCATGTTGTGGAAGACTACAGTGTGGCACAATCCCGCCTCACAGCATTGGGGGGTGAGGGGACCATGCTTTCTCGGATTGGGGGGTGAGGGGACCATGCATTCCAGGATAGGGGGGTGAGGGGACCATGCATACCAGGATAGGGGGGATGAGAGGACTATGCATACCAGGATGGGGGGGTGAGGGGACCATGCATACCAGGATTGGGGGGTGAGAGGACCATGCATACCAGGTGTCATGATCCAGGACGGGGTTTCGCTTTGGCCCATCCTGATCAGACTGGGGGTTAATTGTTCCTCCTCTCTCTGGCAGAGGGCGGCTATATAATGCTCACTGGACCTAGGTCCGGTGTCAGTTATACTCCTGCCCTCGGCTGAGTTAGTTGACCTTGTGCGTACGTGTGCCTTGTGCCTGATATCTTGCTTGCTTGTTTGGTTTTGATGCGTTTCTGTCCCAGTTACGAGTTCTGCCTGGCCCTCTTGTACTGCGCTACCTCTCGTGTATGACTCTCAGCTTGTGACCCGACTTCTCTCTGCTCGTCCCCTTGGTACCATGTCGCCCTCTTGTGTATGACCTTTGGCTTTGTCTGACTACCCATCTGTTTGTCCCTCCTGTGCCTCATTTGCCCGTACTTTTGTGACCTCCGTTTTGCCTGACTCTGAGTTGTTGTATGGTGTCCTGTCATATCTAAAAGCAGGACGCTAATCCCCGCCCCCTTGCAGTCACCCTACCATAGGTCCTGTGCCAGCTTGCTAATTTCAGTGTCCGCAGGTCCTGTGCCTCTTTACTTTCCGGCGCTGACTGGACCCTGACACTAATAGTTTGAAGCACGCATTGTCACCTCTGCTGCCCTGCTCCACAGGTATCTTTTAGCACTGTTTCTGTACTCAGGACACGTGCACTGGCTGTGTGAGCGAGTGTAGTGCGGTGTCTCTGACACCAGGATGGGGGGGTGAGAGGACCATGCATACCAGAATTGGGGGGTGAGGGGACCATGCATACCAGAATTGGGGGGTGAGAGGAACATGCATACCAGAATTGGGGAGTGAGAGGACCATGCATACCAGGATAAGGAGGGGTGAGAGGACCATGCATACCAGAATTGATGGGGTGAGAGGACCATACATACCAGGATTGGGGGGTGAGAGGACCTACATACCACGATAGGGGAGTGAGGGGACCATGCATACCAGGATTGGGGGATGAGGGGTACCATGCATACCAGGATAGGGGGGGTGAGGGGTACCATGCATACCAGAATTGGGGATGAGGGGACGTTGCGTACCTGGGGAGGAGCATACCTACCAGAATAGGGAAAAAGGGGCCATGCATGCCATTATAGGGATGAGGGGGCCATGCATAGCAGGATAGTGATGAGGGGTGCCATACATACCCAGGATAGGAGGGGGCAGCACATACCAGGATGGGAGACCATGTACCAATAAAAATGCTCGCCACCCGGGCGTAGAACGGGTTCATAGCTTGATCCATATAGCCATGGTTCCTCCTAAGCACAATTGTTTCAAGTCTGACACAATGTTGGGCCATTCATAGTAATATAAAAATAGTGTATAAAAAAACTATTATAATTTCAGAATAAATTTTCTGAGATGAGGTTCTTTGTGGTTTGGTACAATGAATGCATTGGTTGGATCCAAAGATGGTTGCTTACACAGATCAGAACCTGGGAACATTATATATACAAATCTAATGAATGGTAGCTTTCTTAAGCTACTATTAAAAGTGTCAGTAAAAAAAAAACTGTGACAAAAAAAGCTTAAAAGGCTTCTAGCAATGAAGTGAAATTTGTGGTAATTGTTCACTTCCTTATGTTACCTTTCCCTGGTTTTTGCTACAAATATGTCAAGTTTCTTTGCCATGTTTCCATAATCTATTTTTTACAGCTTCTAATTAGGAGTTAAATTAAGTTTTCAGAGCTTAAAGCCTTCCAAAACCTGTCTCCAGAGGTAGCAGGAACAGACATATCTGGCAAACCTCTTTGGACCTTCGTGCACGATCCTTAGAAAATTAAATCATTTTATATGTACAATTTTAATTATAACCTACTAGTGACTGAAAAATAGCCTCCACTTTCCTGCTAGCCAAGATTATAGCTCCTTGGTGTATATCACGTCCAAACTATTTTATTATTATTGTTGTGCTTTATTACTTAACACTAAAAGATGATTGAACATAGACTTTTTGATCTTTGCTAACATATGCCTGTTAGTTGTGTGTGCCTGTGTGTAATATGTGGAGATTGATGTTGGGGCTTAGCCTATGTTAAACTAAAAATATTTGGAAGGTATTAGGTTAGTGATATCAGACATAACTAGGAAAACTATAATATTAATTACCAAACAGAGGTGGGATTTAATGCATGCTAGGAAAATGTGAGAATCTAAGGGTGAAAATGGAATGTTATGGAGTAAAAAAAAGCATTAGAATAATAGACAAGCCTTCACACACATCATAATCCTCTAAATAATCATGGCAAATACCAGCAATTGTTCACCTACTCAATAATGTCACAAGTGGGCGACTGTGGAAACCATTCTTGCTGAAATACCAAAATATCATCAAGATCAACATTTATTTTTATGTTGGCAAAAACAGTTCCGCACATGATCAAAGTGTTTTATCGCTAATCCTTCAGTAAATTCACCATTATTTCCACAGCGCTTTTCAGACATCATCATTGTTGTCCCCATTGGGGCACACAATCTAATATTCCCTATCAGTATGTCTTTGAAATTTGGGAGGAAACCGGAGAACCCGGTGGAAACCCATGCAAACACGAGGAGAACACAGAAACCCCTTGTAGATAGGATTTGAAGCATGGACCCCAGTGGTGCAAAACCACAGTACTAATACTGGGCCACCGTGCTGCCATACTGGCAAAGTAGTAATAGAGAAATTTAAGAAAGGGTGACCTATGCAAGCAGCGGAGTTGGGGATAAAATGAAGGCGTTGAAGGTTAGGTCACAGAGGAGGATTATGTAGAAGCATAGATAAGATATGGGGAGAGCATTAAGATGTAAACAATAAATTAGAGAAATGTTTTTGAGGAAGCCGGTGGTCGTAGGTGCTTAAATATGAAATCTGAAGACACAGGGTACAATCAAAGATTATTTCTTAATGCAGGAGCCTCGTAAGAATTGGGAAGTGTGGAGCAAATTATTATGACTGGTGGTTGAGAGGTGAATATCATGTGTGGGCATTGACTTTGACTGCTTGTGAGTGACCCGAGTGAAAGGCTCTTCAGTGCTATTGCCGTTACTGACGTAAATGCTATGGTGACGTATCAAAGTGTGTAAAAAAACAAAGCAGAATAATATGAACACTAACACTTTGACACAAAACTTTTTCCAGACCAGGTATGTTTCACCTAAAGACAGTGTGGTGCAGTTTTTCTTCTACCAGCCCATTAGTCACCAGTGGAGACAGACAGATTTCTTTCCGTGCACTGTAACCTGTGGGGGAGGTGAGTAACTCAGAAACATTTTTTTTTATATTTTATTTGAAGCACAGAAATGATGCAATATTTTAAGAATATATATTTCCATTTATATAAGTTCCATCTCCATCCCTCCCCAAAAAAAGTTTTAAAATCATGGAAATTTCTTATGAACCAAGAATGATGTGAAGAATAATTAATTTAGTCGGTGTACAGTGATTCCTTTCAGATTCCAATTTTCACCATTTACTATTCTGGGGGGTAACTTCATCAAGAATGATTCATAAATGAAGATTGTGTTAAAACTCTTGTTGACGTCAGTAGAATTTACCGAGCCAGCTTAGTGTAAAGCACAGAAGCCGCTTGTGCTAATTAGGTGCTCTGTTTTAGACATGACAGAGCAACAAATGACCAGATGAATAAAACCATAAATGTCTTTGTAATGTTTGTATAGACATTACACAGTATTTTTCTTTTTCATACTTACATTCCATAACAGCATACTACTATAGTTCTCTTATTTCACTGATAAACATATGGATTTGCTCAGGACAGACATGAAGAAATTCTGAGCCCCATATACACAAGGAGTGTGGGACCTCAACCACCGCCCTCCCTAACCCATTATGTTCAGGGGTACAAGACAAATAGGAGATACATCAGTGCACTATGAAAAGGAGAGGGCGGCATGCATGCAATTCTTTGTCTGATTTGTTTGGGTTAAAATGGTTTTCCCATGAACAAAATACATTTTAATCAATAGATCTTGGTACAAAAATAAGTTCTATAAGTTCAACATTTACATGTGCTAAAAAAAAGTTCCTGTGTTGAGATAATCTTATAAATGTGCCCCTGCTGTGTACTGTGTAATGGCTGGAGCATGGTCAGCTTTCCGCAGCTCCTGGCCAGGGGAGGAAGCAAAATAGAGTATAAAGATAGATAGGACAGCACATTATCTCAGCTGATTCTTTCTGTGAGATAAAACATTTCCCTGCCTGCTTTAAAACAGTGTTTCTGAGGATATTCCTTATGCGCAGTGGCCTTCAGTATACACTCTACCTAGAGCTAAAGGGATTGTCTCAAAAACAAAGCGCATTTCAAACAATGGATCTTGGAAGAAAAACTGAGTTCCACAATTGGATGTGGAATTTGTTTTTGTGAGGTAAAAATTTCTTTTCTGGGAGGTAAAAAATTTCCTTGCCAGTTTTCAAACAGGCAGGGAGCTGTTTTACCTCACAAAAAGAATCAGCTGTGATCCCGTGCTGGTCTGTCTATATATTCTTCTGCTTTCTCTCCTTGCCAGGAGCTGTACCAACAATTTTCCCACATGGTCAGACACAGCCATTACACAGTACTCAGCAGGGGAACATTTATAAGATTATCTCAGCACAGGAACATTTTTAACATTGTTTTAATTTGAAGATCTGTTGATTAAAATGTACTTTGTTTATGGGAGTGTTACCCCAAAAAGCCAACAATATAGAAGTTAGATAATTAATTTTAGCATATCCCCTTTTGGTTTCCTCTATGTCATACACATTCAAAGGGACAGATCGAATAGATTCAAAAGGCCCAGAATAAAGAAAACATCCATTTACTCCATGAGTCCATGCACTAAACCCCTTCCTACCTTGCACTAAGCATATAACCGTAGGGTAGATTGACTAAGCAAAATGTGCCATGTTACCAGAGCGTATTGCACCAAAAAACTGGTGCACAAGCCTTGCACCAGATTTGTCACGTATTTTAGACACTTTCTACTCCTTGCTCAACAGCTCTTCAAAGTTTCTAGAAATGCAGATGTGGCCCAGTGAAGTCCTAAAATGCAGCATAATTCTAAATGATTTGTGCCAGAAAATGTGCCAAATTGTATTATAAATGATGCAATCATTAAATGCTTATTAACAATAAATATAAATAATATGTGCCAAACTGTCTAAAAAAAATTATGTGTCTCAAAATTCTGGTGTAAAGTGAGCCAGCCATGATGTTTTATTAGATGGAGAATTGTCTAGTCTGTCAAGTAAGCTGTGCCAGAATCACAGAATGTGCTAGAATTGCTCCAGAATGATACCACAAAATATTGGTCTAAAGTAGGGCTGGACAATGAATTTTCTCAAAGGGTCTGCATGAAATACTGTAACTGTTGTGGAGGGCCGAACCAACAGACTGAACTTAATTCTGCACATTACTATTGTTTTATATTAATTTTTATTACTTAATATTCAGCAGAATTAACTCTGACTAGTTATTACTGCTAATAGGTGTCATGATAGGTTAAATTATAACATGTACAGTATTCATAACTATACAGTAGATGTAAATCTAAACCATAAAATTTACTGCTTTTTATAAAGTTTATATACAACAGTAAGGCTATGTGCCCACGTTGCTTTTTTTAAGCGTTTTTGAACCGTTTGTGCTGGATCAGATGCTTCAGAAACGCTTAAAATAAGCTTCCAATTCAATTGAATGCATTTTTGGCTTTTTGTGCCAATGCATGCGTTTTTTTCCGCTCAGAAAACACTTAGCGGCTAAAAACGCAGCATGCTCATTATTTTCCGCATAGGTCCGCGTTTTTAGATGTTTCCAAGCTTTCCAGAAACCGGGCGGAAAAAAAAGCATCAAAAATGCGTGTTTTTTTGTGCAAAAATTGCGCAAAAAACGCGCAGAAATAAAACGCACAGTTTCTGGGAAGGAGTCCGGTTTTCTGAGCGTTTAAAAATGCTAACGTGGGCACATAGCCTCAATCATACTGCTCCTGTTTTTCGATTCTTATATTTTGAACAACAGACGCACTGGCTTAATAACGGAAGAGGGAGCTGATGGCTCTTTGTCGTTCCATCATTAGATTCACCGGTATCTTCATTCCGAGGATGCAGATATCAGTGAAAGTGAGACGACAGGCAGAGGGCGGCCGCTTGGTGCGGGATGCCACTGCATAAAACTATTTGGCTGCGCAGTCCGGGGTCTGCACCGAAACAGTCAAAGTGCCACATGGGGCCAGTGGGCCGCACTTTACCAGGGTCTCGTCTAAAGTAAGCCAACCCAAAGGTGGTGTAAGAAAGAGAAGTGTCTAGTAAGAAGCACCAAATCTACTAAACAGCCGGAGCCAAAACTTCTGCTCTCGTAGTCTTATTTTAAGCAATCAGTAATAACAAATCTCTCCCAGTTTATTAGTTTTGCCTAGAATATTCTTTTAACTGCAGTCAACCCTGAAGTTGAAGGATTTGGAGAAAGGTTATCAGATGCAATGGAAAGAAAGTGTGATGGGGTTAAATGCAGTGTCGCAATAAACAAAATCTGCAGGAATCCAGGCTGCATTAGGCTTAAATATAATAAGGCCTATATATAATATTTTTTTCTTACCTCATTTTAATAAACTATAATTCTACAAAAATGAAGGGGAACTGGGGACACATTTACATGAGTCTTCAATGCAAAACCTCCATCAAACAGATTAAGCTGGAATCCTATTTAAGTCACAAAAAATAGCTGCACGTCAATAGTAAAATAAGTCTTCTTACAACTAGTCAAACACTCCATTTATACAATACAGGCCTCTTTTCTCACTAGTCTGGAGTAGAATTCCACTGTAGAGATATTCTGTCTGCTGAGTACAGGAAACACATGGTCATGTCATTATAACAGCTTGTGCATGACAGCCAAGGCGGACTGCGTGGGGCTCGGCTGTGATCAGCTGTAATCGCAGAGCACTATGGGATTCGTAGTTTTACTTCTACTTCAGAAACTGGTGAATGAATATAAGTTATACTTTGAATTAGCAATGTATATAAAAATCTGTGAAGTAAACTGTGACCGCCCAAGGGACTATAGCCACCTAAGGCATCTAGTAAGTCATGAAAAAACCTTCTCCTCTTCCTCTCTATTGTGCTTCCAGGATATCAGCTGAACTCTGCAGAATGTATTGACATCAGATTTAATCGGACAGTCCCCGATCATTATTGCCATTACTACCCAGAAAACAAGAAGCCTAAACCTAAACTAAAAGAATGTAACATGGATCTGTGTCCATCCAGGTCGGTAAAACTATGTTTAGTGCGTAAAGCTTTCCATAATGTGTGATGTGGTTGAGTAGATGTCCTGTCCTATAAGGATGTATGCAGCCTGTCACTGTGCCGGAATCCCAGAACATGTGGAGGAAGTAGAGCCTGACACGAAAACAGTGGAGGAAACACTCCAGAATATTTCCACTTCCTGCCCCATTTCTTTAATTCCATGCTAAACGCACCTCGGCCTTTACTTCTGACACATATGTGGTTATCCTGAGAAACTGCAAGGCATAAATAGTTCTTACATGAAACTTCTGAAGTAAGACCACCCCTGTCTGAACATTATTGTCTGTAAGGAAACACGCATGGCTGCCTAGTCAAACCAAATTATAATCCCATTCATTAGAATTTTTGCTGAATTTGGTTTTATTTGGGTAATCAGTTGTCCAGACTGACTGCTGTTTCCTCTCAAGGAGGAGAACATTAAATCCCTTGTCAACGCAGCTCTTACAGAAGAGAACTTCAAGCCCCATCAATCTTTTGCAACCATGGCTCAGGGTTCTCCCTGTTGTGTGTCAGAACCTCCACCCATTTTGTGACTTTACTGAATCCATAATTTCCTGTCCAATCACAGAAGAAATGTGCATCAGATGGAAGAGGCAGCATAACAGAGAAACCGTAGATGAAGAAAAGTGATGATGAAAGACTCTTTGCTTATATTTTCAAGACTTTTAATTATGTCTTAAGCTCCCATCCAATTTGCCAATCTTTAGACATCATTTCAGCTCCGAACTTAATGATAAATTACGTAGTGCAGGAACAGAATGTTAATATCTTTTTTTTTTTCAATAAATGCTCAGATTTACTAGATATTGACTGAGGAAAATGTCACAAGAGATATAATTCAATGCTGTTCTGTGGAGTGCTGAATGATATCTTGTGTAAGGGGGTCTCTTAATGGTCACCTGAGGCAGATGCTACGGAAAAGATGGATCATTTGTGTTGATATTCTTTGTTGATTGCCAGAGTATGTAGTTGACAGCTCAAGTATATGTTTGGAAGATTTTCTCAGATAATTTACATTGTTTTGAGGGTATCTGTTACTTGCTCACATCTATAATTCCTATACAGGTGAAGTCCCCTTAAATGCTCATAGAAAGATTAAGACTGTTAAAGAACGTTAAACATTTATGTAATATCCACAGAATCTACCACAAATGTTTGATAATTATTGTACAGAGGTCCACCAACTCCATCCCTCCTGTTCAGGAAGCATGTACAAAATCAGCCAAGCTAGTATGCAACTCATATACAAGTGATTGCAGCGAGCCTGGAGTGAGTCAGGCCACCTCTATTCTGGAGATTGATGCAGGTCCTGTGGATATGCCATAAAGGACTACAGTATCATTTTGCATGTTTAAAGAAACAATCCATGAAAATATTTAACTTTTGATCCCATTTATGTGCATGTGGCGCACTCAGTGCAGGTGTCAATATACTTACTGATTGGCTTTGCTTTTCAAATTATATATAATCCAAAAAAGGAAGCATCACATCCAAAATGGCTAAGTATGGAATGGACAAGGCAACTGTTAGGTGGATTCATAAGTGGCTTAGTGATTGGACCCAAAGAGTGGTCGTAAATGGCTGCACATCCAGTTGGAAGGATGTCTCAAGTGGGGTACCACAGGGCTCTTTCCTGGGCCCTGTATTGTTCAACATCTTTATTAACGATTTAGATGAAGGAATTGAGGGTAAACTGATTAAATTTGCAGTTGACACAAAGCTAGGAGGGATTGCTAATACTAGAGAAGAGAGAGGATTTAAAAAGATATAAATAAACTGGAGCAGTGGGCAGCAACTAAAAGAATGGTTGTTAACAGGAAAAATGCAAAGTACTACATCTGGGCAATAAAAATGAAAAAAGCATATACAGAATGGGAGGAATAGGGCTAAGAAACAGCACATGTGAAAAAGACTTGGGTATACTAATAGGTCACAGACTGAATATGAGTCAACAGTGTGATGCAGCAGCAAAAAAGACAAATGCAATTCTAGGATGTATTAACAGAAGCATACAGTCTAGGTCACGTGAAGTCATTATTGCCCTCTACTCCTCTTTGGTCAGACCTAATCTGGAATACTGTGTCCAGTTTTGGGCACCACATTTTAAAAAAGACATCAACAAACTGGAGCAAGTTCAGAAAAGAGCGACCAGAATGGTGACCGGTCTGCAAACCCTGTATTATGAGGAAAGGTTGCAGGATTTGAGAATGTTTAGTTTGCAGAAGAGAAGACTGAGAGGAGACTTAATTGCTGTCTACAAATGTCTCAAGGGCTGTCACATTGTAGAAGGATCATCTTTATTCTCATTTGCACAAGGAAAGACTAGAAGCAATGGGATGAAACTGAATGGGAGGAGACACAGATTAGATATTAGAAAAAACTTTTTGACAGTTAGAGTGATCAATGAGTGGAACAGGATGTCACGGGAGGTAGTGAGTTCTCCTTCAATAGAAGTCTTCAAACAGAGGCTGGACAGACATCTGTCTGGGATGATTTAGCGAATCCTGCTTTGAGCAGGGGGTTGGATCAGATGGCCCAGAAGGTCCCTTCCAACTCTACGATTCTGTGATTCTATGAAATAGTGAAAAAGTAAGGATCCTTTATTCACCAACACCAGCTACATTACAAATTTCTCTATGGAGCCTTTCTCAAACTTTGCTTGGCTAGTCTTTTTCTGAATTTCTATACTTTGACAGGAAATTTTGCCATTTTACTTGGGGGGAGTCTTGCACTCATTTAGGCAGTGCTGCTATCTGAATATATACAGTATATTGCAATGTGCCCTTTTGTCCCACCTCTATAACTCTGAAAATAAAAGCTGAGTATACTGTTTATTAAATGTCTCACTTAGTAGCTTGTTAGTCTGAAGATCCAAATCCTTTACAGCAGTCAAAACCTTCCATAAAAGATAATCCCCTTAGATACTACATCTATTTGAGTTCTAGTGAGATGATAATGGGATAAGTTGATTACCGTTACCATTTTCCTGACTCTCATCTCTACCATTCAGAACATGATTTTTTTCATTTGATAGATGGAGTTCTGGTATGTTATATTACTTTTTCCAGTTCTGTCCTACTCCAGATACTTAATGCTTGTTTAAAATATATCCTCCACATCCTTCTTCAGACACTGTAGAAACACTAGACAGAGATTGGGAACTGGA
The DNA here is from genome assembly GCF_039654945.1 of Dendrobates tinctorius. Taxonomy (NCBI): domain Eukaryota; kingdom Metazoa; phylum Chordata; class Amphibia; order Anura; family Dendrobatidae; genus Dendrobates; species Dendrobates tinctorius. Next base: position 29,631,781 of record NW_027361690.1, read on the forward strand.
TCCCATTTTCTCAGTGTGATGACTCCTGGAGTGGACCCTCTGGGTCGTGGCAGCAACCCACCCAGGGCGAGCTGACCTAGTGAGGACCACCCCCTGTACAGGGAATGTCAGGGGCAAGCCCAAGGGGGTGAGGTACCACGACTGCTGGCACCAGGTGGCCGGCTCACAGGAGACACCAGTGAGTGTGTCTAGCAACAGGGAATGTGCAGAGTACAAGAGTGTGTAAAGTGTGGACACAGAGACACGCAGGGTATAGGACAATACAGAGCGAGTGTACGGAAGCACAGAGAATAAAGGACAACACAAAGCGAGTACACGGGAGTGCGCTAGGATAGTGCAGGGCGGGTACATGAGAGCATATATGGTGTGCACAGACAAACACGCCCGGGTGCGAGCAAAGCAGGGCGCGTGCAAAGGAGCACGCCTGAGTACAGAGTTAGACAGAGCTTGCGCAGAGAGCACACCTGAGTGCAAGTTTGGACAGAGCACAAAGCAGAGGCACAGCATGTGCAATGAAGCACGATAGAACACAGAGCAGTGTGTATGCACGGAGCATGTGCTGGGAAGCACGGCAAGGCAGAGTACAGGAACGGAGCACAAGGCAGAGTTCAGGAACAGAGCACAAGGCAGAGTACAGGAACAGAGAACAAGGCAGAGAACCAGAATACAGCACACAGCCATGCAAGGACCAAGCAGACCAAGCCAGGAAGCACAACAATAATCAGGCCCCTCCCATAGGAAGAGGTAGCCTGATATAGGGCATGAGTGCTAGGACTTCCGGGTCGGGTCCTCCAGGACCATACAGATGACATGTCTGCAGCTAGAGCAGGAAAGAGCGCGCTTGCGCACTAGCAACACAGCGCAACCATGGAGTCAAGTGCGGGAGGTGCGCACGGGCACCCGACAGGATCCCCGGAGCGGCCGCGGCACCAGAAGTGGTGACGTCGGGCTTGGGGTCCCACCCCCAGGTGAGCGTAGCATAGCACTCAACCATACAGTGCTGTTCAAATTAATTGGGACAGAGCATTTTTTTAAGTAAAATCATAAGTTGGTTACCAGTCAGTGATTCAAACCAGTTTTAACTACTTTGGACAGCCACTCACACCTGTTCAAAGCAGTTAAAACTGGTTTGAATCAATGACTGGTAACCAACTTACGATTTTACTTAAAAAAAATGCTTTGTCCCAATTAATTTGCACAGCACTGTATATTGTGAATGAGATAAATGGTTTGATTGATAAGGCACCAAAGTCTGTTTAATATTATATAAATGTCTACAGTAGGAATACTTATTTAATTAGTTTAAAGAAGCACACCTTGAAAACAATTAACTTTGGGTTCTGTGTTAGTTTATGTGGTGCACTAAGCGTATGTGGTATATTAATATACTTACTGATCACCTTCGGCTCTAGGAAGTTGTTTTTGAATATAAAACCTGTGAAACACATTGAGAGTCTGTATAACTGTAAATTGATAAAGTGACTCTGGTCCACACAGAAAATGTTGTGTTATCGGGCTAGTCTTTTTGGCCAGAAGTGGTGCAGAAGAATACCAGAATGGTGTTTATAAAGAGATTTACAACACATACATCTAAAGGGGGTTCTCCTAGTATGTAATGAAATGGACACCATCACATAGTTAAAACAGCAAACCGCACTAGTCACATGTTAGGACTGTCGAGATGCAGTCTAAAGAAACACAGTTCCTGAGATCTGTGTCTCAATGACAGAGGAGCTGTATTGTAAGCACACATACTGGTGAGCTGCCCAGAGAAGGGCTGTGATATGAGAAGACATAAATCTTTTCTTTGGCTGACTGAGCAAATAGGATTTTTTTTCTCCAGCCTCAATTCTTTGAGTGCAGTCAGTTACCCAAGGAGAACTTTCATTTCTTCTCCTGTCCTAGCCCATTTTTGGTTAGCTCACTGATATGCTTTTTTACAATACGGTTCCACTTTCAGTTGATACAAAGATCTTGGGAGTAACCTATTCTAAATGCCTTGGTTCTTTTGCATCTGGCATTGTTTTTCTCTTTTTCCTCTGACTCGCTCTTCCTAAACGTTTGCCCTCTATTCACTGTATGTCAATCTAGTCTTGTTAAAATGACAAAAATCTTGGCACTCAATGTGTGAAATATTAAGATACTTTTTATTTCGTGCATCCAGACAGAAAGGGTTAAACGTTTTCGGTCCACTATAGGACCTTCATCAGAACAATCTTGTTTACTGGATAGCCTGTGAATGTGTTAAGAAGCTGGCGTCTGTGAATCGTATATGGACAGAACCGTCCAAATTTAGAGCAGGCAGCTGTGCACTGTATGGCTTCGGAGAAGAGACCTCCAGAGTCACTGGTATAGGGAGTGGAGACAGCGCTGATAACAGTGGGTATATAACCTCTGGAGTAGTATAGCACAAGTGACGGTCTGGTCTGTGGTCTGGCTGCCCATGTGGAAAACGCATCTGAATGCACGAAATAAAAAGTATCTGAATATTTCACACATTGAGTGCCAAGATTTTTGTCATTTTGATTTGATGGGTTGGACACCCGACTTGAGCACTGATAACCAAGCTATTCCTGAGTGCCATGCTCTCTCTACAATCTAGTCTTGTTAACCATGGAGTCATGATCCTCAAGAAGGCTCCCCAATAAGGCTCATGGATAACGCTAAGATGGCTAAGAAAACTAGATTTACACACAGGAAAGATAAGGCCACATCTCAGCAATTGAGAAGAACAGGAATAATATAAAAACCAATGTCATATTTAAGAGAACATCGGCATTTTCAGTAGGCTAAAAAGTTACCTATTTACGGCAAATCACATGTCCTCTTTACATTGGCATAAAAGTTACAAATAGAATTGAGCAAAACGGGTCGGTCAATTTCAAAAGTCGCTGACTTTCGCAAAAGTCGGGTTTCATGAAACGAAACCCGACCATAGCGTGAGGTCGGCCACGAGGTCGGCGACCATGGCGCCAAAGTCGCGTTTCAAATGATGCTTCAGCGCCCTTTTTCAACCAAAGATGGAGGACGCACACTGTGGGCAACGCGTTGACATAGGCAGCTGTCACCACCATCTTTGAGAAGGGCATGCAAGTGATTGGCTTGCTTTGTGTGGCGCCACAGGGGCTATAAAAGGGTGTGCACGCCGACCGCCATCTTACTTCTGCTGATCTCATAATAGGGAGAGCTGCTGCTGATTCTGTAGGGAGAGCGTTAGGCAGGAAAGAAGATACAAAAAACTGCTTCTGCTGCTAGCGATTTTGCCTGTACAACACTCCAGTTAGTGTGCAGTGCAAGGGGAGGCTATATTTTGGTGCATCAGCTCTGTTGGTTATTAGGCTGCCTTATAAGGCTCCCTGATAGCTGCATTGCTGTTTTCACACTGCTGTGCAAACTGCTTTTTTAAAAGCAAAAATACTTTTCATCCTCTTTTCTGCCCAGTTACCAAGCGTTCATTTTTCCACACTTTTCTGTGCAGCAGTCCTGCTTATTAGACTGCCTGCTGCCATACTTGGGACTGAGAGCATTATTGTCAGCTTGCTAAAATCTCTAGGGAGATTCAAATTCTCCCCAGTCCTATATAGACATTTTATACACCATCCAATTTCAGCCTGTTATATTGAGGTGTAATCTACACTGGGTCTGAGATAATAGTTCAGTGTCCTCAAGTCTGTAGGGAGATTCAAATTCTCCCCAGTCCTATATAGACATTTTATACACCATTCAATTTCAGCCTGTTATATTGAGGTGTAATCTACACTGGGCCTGAGATAATAGTTCAGGGTCCTCAAGTCTGCAGGGAGATGCAAATTCTCCCCAGTCCTATATAGACATTTTATACACCATCCAATTTCAGCTTGTTATATTGAGGTGTAATCTACACTGGGCCTGAGATAATAGTTCAGTGTCCTCAAGTCTGTAGGGAGATTCAAATTCTCCCCAGTCCTATATAGACATTTTATACACCATCCAATTTCAGCCTGTTATATTGAGCTGTAATCTACACTGGGCCTGAGATAATAGTTCAGTGTCCTCAAGTCTGTAAGGAGATTCAAATTCTCCCCAGTCCTATATAGACATTTTATACACCATCCAATTTCAGCCTGTTATATTGAGGTGTAATCTACACTGGGCCTGAGATAATAGTTCAGTGTCCTCAAGTCTGTAGGGAGATTCAAATTCTCCCCAGTCCTATATAGACATTTTATACACCATCCAATTTCAGCCTGTTATATTGAGGTGTAATCTACACTGGCCCTGAGATATTAGTTCAGTGTCTTCAAGTCTGTAGGGAGATTCAAATTCTCCCCAATACTATATACACCTTGTACCTTGTTTTACAGTACCATATTGCTGGTGGTATTTTGGGTACATTTTCCCAAAAATGAGGAAGTGTGTTGGAAGAGGCCATGGATGTGGGCGGGAGTTGTCAGCTGGTAATGATGGTGTTGGTGGTGGATCTGCTGGTAGTGGCAAAAGCACAATAGCACCTAATGCATGAGGTGTTGAGCCTGCGTCATCATCTGGCTCCACAAGGCCTCGAAGGCTCCCTTTTCTGGGAGTAGGTAAACCGCTTTTAAAGCCGGAGCTTCATGAACAAGTTTTGGCTTACATTGCTGACACAGCCTCCAGCTCTATCGCCTCCTCTTCTGAACCTTCAAAAAATAAAAGCACTGAGTCGTCATTGGAGGCTCATGGTCAGGAACCACACCTTTCCTTGTGTCCTTCACCCCTACCAAAAGTAAAGGATGCGGCAGGCCACACTACAGATTACTCCATGGAGCTCTTTTCACATACCATGCCTGGGTTATCAAGTCAAATCATGAATTACCCAGTCCAAGAAGAATCTGACATGGAGTGCACTGATGCACAGCCACTGCTAGATTTATCTGCTGGTACATTCACTCAGAGCACTACATTGTCCTCACAGTGTACTGAGCCAGAATCTGACCCTGATGAAACTCAGGTGCCCCTTCCCGCATACTATACAACCTTACACGGTGACACAGAGAAAGGTGCACATGAAATAGAAGAGAAGATGGATGACTCAGATGTTGGCCCAGATTGACATCCATTGGGGGAAGAGGGTGCCGCTGCCCATAGCTCAGAAGAGGAGGAGGAGCATCCGCAGCAGGCATCGACATCGCAACAGCTGTTATCTGGCAGGCCCAGAGCAGTCCAAAAACGGGTTACAAAAACCAAAAGACAGCTAGGCCAGGCGGTCAAATTAGCAAGGCCTCAAAATGTCTTCCATAGTAGGAAGAGTGCAGTGTGGCACTTTTTTGAACAAAATCCTAATGATCAGGCAAAGGTTATACGTAAGAAGTGCGCAAAGACCTTTAGCCGAGGGAAAAATCTGAGAAATTTGAATACCAGTTGCAGACTTAGACATTTAACCACCATGCTCTTGCAAGCGTGGACGGACTACCAAACCTCATGTACCACATGTGCAACTGCTCCCAATGAAGGTAGTCAGCAACGCTACATCGTTTCCCCCGCTGTAAGCCCACCGGTTAGCACACCACCAGCAGCAAATGTTGAGGTGTTGTCGCAAGGCCAAAGCAGTCAGGGAATCACAATGTTATTGCTACGAAAGACTGAATCTAGGCCATCAGAAAGAACACCAACTCCATCACCATCATCAACCCTCTCTCAGTCCGCCATGTCCACCGCTAGTTCCACCATATGCAGCTCTCAAGTCCAGCTCACCCTACCAGAGACTATGAGTAGGACAAGAAAGTACTCATCCTCTCATCCGTATACACTGGGTTTGAACGCCCACATTGCCAAACTAATCTCGTTAAAGATGATGCCCTACCGGTTGGTTGAAAGTGAAGCTTTCCGCGAACTCATGGCCTACGCAGTACCACACTATGAGCTACCCAGTCGGCACTTCTTTTCTCGCAAAGCCATCCCAGTCCTCCACCTTCATGTGAAAGACCGCATTGTCCATGCACTCAAGCAATCAGTGAGTGGAAAGGTGCACCTCACAACAGATGCATGGTCCAGTTGGCATGGCCAGGGCCGTTGTTTGTCCATCACCGCGCACTGGGTTAATGTGGTGGATGCAGGGTCCACAAGGGACAGCGGCGGTGGGACAGTGCTGCCTAGCCGACGGTATAGGAAACAGTTGGGTGTAGGCGTTCGACCCACCTCCTCCTCCTCCAGAAGCGAAAGCTCGTCCACAGAGCGCAGTCGCACGAGCACTGCATCCGCAGCTGCCAGTGTTGCACACTCAGTGTCCCACTATCGAACAGCTAGTGGTAAGTGTCAGCAGGCTGTGCTGAAGATTTATGTGTTTGGGCGACAACAGACACACCGCGGAGGTACTGGCCGACTACTTGCAGCGACAAACTGAGTCATGGCTGGGCAGTTTACATCTTGAGGCAGGCAAGGTAGTTAGTGATAACGGCCGAAATTTTGTGGCAGCCATAGCCCTTTCAAAACTCCGACACATACCTTGCCTGGCTCACACCTTGAACCTGGTGGTGCAGTGCTTCCTCAATAATTATCCGGAGTTAACATGCCTGCTCCAGAAGGTCTGAAGACTGTGCTCGCAAATCTGCCGGTCGCCCGTACACTCCAGTCGCATGCAGAAGCTGCAGCGATTGCTCCACCTTCCCAAGCACTGCCTAATTATCGACGTTGCAACAAGGTGGAACTCCACCCTGCACATGGTTGAGCAGCTGTACGAACAGAGGCAGGCCGTAATGCATTTGTGGGAGGATACATGGGCAGGCACTTTGAGGGCAGACATGGAGTTGTCAGGTGTGCAGTGGTCGAAGCTGAAAGACCTCTGTAAATTCCTTCAGTGTTTTGAGGAATGCACACGACTTGTAAGCGCAGACAACTCCATCATTAGCATGAGCATCCCAATTATGCGTCTGCTCATGCAAACTTTGACGCACATTAAGGAGCAGGCGTCTGTAGCCGAGGAACATGAGGAAGAGGAGGAGGGAAGCTTTGATGACAGTCAGCCATTGTCTGCTCCGGGACCTCTCCTGGACAAGGTGGAGGAAGAAGAGGAGAAGGAGGATGATGATGGGGATGATTATTTAGGGGAGGAGGATGCTTCTCGTGGAGCAAGAGAAAATGTTGGCGCGGCAAGGTCTGGTACAGGGTTTGTGCATGACTGGAGGGATGTGGATTTGCCAGAAAGTGCTCCTCCACCTGCACTCGCAGTGCATCATTGACACCTGGAACATTGGCCCACATGTCAGATTATGCCTTGCAGATCCTAAAAAGGGACCCCTACATTGCCAAAATGATGAACGATGACGACTACAGGTTGGCCAGCATCCTGGATCCACGCTATAAAGGCAAATTCCAAAACATCATGCCACACGAGAACCTTGACCTAATATTGGCTAACAAACAAGCAACTCTGGTAAACCATTTGTTTGAGGCATTCCCAGCACACAGCAGTGGTGATGGTTCTCCAACGAGCCGTAGGGGGCAACATGGAAGAGGTGTTCGTGGTGCACACATCAGAAGTGGCGTTGGAGACAGGGGTTTCATGACCATTTTGTGCACTAATTTTTCAAGTACCGCTCACACAACTGGTAATACTGCATCGATTGAAAGTGACAGGAGACAGCAGTTGTCAACTATGGTTACAAACCACTTCTCGTCCCATATCGATGTTCTCCCTCACAGGTCATTCCCCTTTGACTATTGGGCCTCTAAACTGGACGCCTGGCCTGAATTGGCACAATATGCCTTACAGGAGCTCGCTTTCCCTGCTGCTAGTGTGCTATCGGAATGAGTCTTCAGTGCTGCTGGCTCAATCCTGACAGAAAAAAGGACCCGTCTGTCAACCCAAAATGTTGATGATCTAACCTTCATTAAAATGAACCATGCATGGGTTTCAAAGGATTTTGTCCCACCTTCCCCTGATGACACATAGGTTGCCAGAAAAATGGCTCGCTTTTGTCCTCCTCTTCCTTGGACTTCTCCAATTCCTCCATTTGCAGCTGCTGAATGTCCAACATCAACATATGCCATTTTTTAAACCTCCCTAACTGGTCTGCCTCCCCCCCATGGCCAGGGTCACCACCTAGCGCACGCAACCGTGCGAGTGCCATTGCCCTGGACAGGTGGGTGGGCCGACTCTTGGGCGCCAGCACTGGCACAGGATCCCTCATAGTGCAATCAAATGTCTCTGACGGTGGGGGTGAACACCTACCGTCAGACACACCGGCGTACTATGAGGTGCCCTGTGCCAGTTCTGACTCCCACGAGTGGGCCCCCCTTGCTTGGGCAGGGCCCCAGCATTTGCAATGTTTACCTCTCCCTCCTCCTCCGCTGTGTAGTCTGGGCCGTCAAATCCTTCCATGGGACTGCCACTACAAATTTGGTGAACTGATAGATGATGGTTAAGATGTAGCTATGCCCTGTCCTGCTGGCCGGGCTCTAGCTTCAGATGATCAATGGCTTCCATTTCTTATGGACGTCGACTCACAATGAGATGCAGTGGTGGTTTATCATCAGCTTTCACAGTTTTCCTACTCACAGACGTGTGACATTCCTGCCCACATTTTTAAATGTGCCCTCTCATGCCAATCCAATAGAATCGCCTACAGCCTGTGGCTTCTGTCTTTTGCACTCCAAAGTTACCTGACAGATCATGATAGGCAGTGAGGACTATGTCTACATCTCTCCCTGTGATCAAAATTTGATGGTGATGAGTAACAGTGATGGGATCAACGGTACTGCGATACAGCAACCCTTTCTTCACAAATAACTGTTTTCGCTGTCTCCACACACAAAGTAATTGAGGGTCAGCATCGCCTCTGAGAATTCTCCAGGGAGTTTTTCCCGTGATTAGTAATTCCTAAATTTCTGCAATCACTCGACTTTATGTCTGTACTTTTATCCATCTCGTTTCCTCTTGCGGAGAGTCTGGACTGTCTTACTGAGACAGAAATATATATGAAAATTTAAAAATACCCCAACAGTGTATACTGGTGTACACTTCAAAAACATTTCCTTGTTTCTACTTTTTAGATTGTTGTCTAATCCATACTGAGGCTGTGAGTGTCTTTGTCGTACTCCGGAAATAAACACGGAGATTTTAAATGTTTAAACTATGCTATATATACCTGTTATCCAGTGATACTGTACCCTTTCTCAACTTTCTGCAATCTTGTCGAATCCATACTGTGCCTGAGACCGTCTGAGTCTGCCTCCTGATTACAGATCAGTGGTATTTGAGTGGAACTGTTGGCCAAGTTCAAATTCTAGCTGTTTTGGGCAGTGTTAGATGCGTTCGTCGAACTACAACACTTTGATCAAAATTTGGCTGTTCGAGTTTACGTTCGAGAACGTTTCGTTAAACAAAAGCGTATCTTTTTTTCACATTAATAATGGCTTTCAATGATAATAGACAGTTTTAGGGCATAGTAGCGGTGTCTGGTAGCCAGCGGTGTAGTACACCTGTGAAGGAGCTACACCGTGTGTGTTTCTAATAATTTTTTACGGCATATTGTCCTGAAAATCATTTTGGGCCTAGTAACTGTGTCTGCTACTCAGAAGAAGAGCCCACCCGTGAACCGAGCTATGCCACCTGTTTATGAAAGAACCAGTTTTTGACTGCATTTACACTACTTAATACTTTGGGCCTAGTAACTGTGTATGCTACTCAGCAGAGTTGGCCACCCGTGAACCAAGCTATGCCGCCTGTTTATGTAAGAACTGTGTGCTACTCAGCAGAGGAGCCCAGCTGTTAAGCAAGCTACAGCACCTGTGGTTTGGACACTAAATTTTTTCACATTCTTTCTGGAATGCCGTTTAGGCCTAATTCCGGAATTACGGTTCACCTGCACTTACTGGGAAATGCTTGTTTGCGGGGAAGAATTGTAATCCCAGATCCCCATCACTAACGGGGTTCAGTGTGTTATCCGCACCTATAAGCGATACACGCTGGTCCTTTCACTGTAGCACACGTGCAGCCCTGGACATGTAAGGACATGACAGACCTGTTATTGGCCGATCTCACATGCCAGAGCCTCACATGTCTCTCTAGTAAGCTGGACGCGGACCGCGGGGGCATGCCTGAATCTCGTTCGATAATGGAATTAAGCTTGCAATCTGTGCAGCTTTTTTGTGGATGGCATGGTTGAGGTTGCTCGCGTTGAGTCCAATTAAGCCGCAGGCTCCACTCCTGGTGGTGCCCTTCTGGACATTCCTTTAAGGTTCAGCTTTGCAACCATACTGCCCCCGGAAACCAAACACTTTTCCTGACAGTGACATTCTGGTCAAAGAGCGCGATGACATCACGTCTGTACGCCCTCTGCCGAAACAGTCCAAGTGCAGAGAGATGGAAGATGGGGATGACGAGGAGTCCAGAGTACAGGGATTCCCTAGTGAGGAGACTTATTTAATTGTTTTAAAGGTTGGGAGCAATTTTTGGGGAGCACGATACTCTGGAGAATGATATCTGGGGCCCACCATACACTGGAGCATTCCAAAGGTGGACATCAGTCACTGGAGCAGCATTTACAAGGCCCATTATACACTGGAGCATTAGAAATGGGGCCCATTATATGTGGAGCATTATTTGGGCCCATAAGACACTGGAGCTTCATCCATGGTGAACAACATATACTGTAGCATTATGTGGAGCTCATCATATAATGTATGGAACATTATATGGGACCAATGATTCTGTATGGAGAAATATATGGGTCTCATTACTCTGTATGGCGCACTATGCGGTGGCCATAATACTGTATGGAGGAATATACTGTATGTATTTGGAGCTATTGGAGAATTTAAAATGGATATCAGTCATGTGATGTAAGAATTAAAGTATTTTTCATTGTACTGTACCGATATTTCTCTGCCGTATCAAAGGATCATGAATTGTGTCATGTGTTAAAGGAGCCCAGTGACACTCTTTGGCCCTGGGCGCACAAAAATATGGAGCCAGCACTACCCCCCCCCACAACTTTAGCCAAATAACCCCCAGTTTTCAATGCCTTACTATTATTATAAAGTAAATTAAGGTTGACAAGCTTAACGAATAGGAATTGATGTTTTTGGCATTAAAATGGGCACTGTAGGTGTGTTTCCTGTCCTCCACTCACTGCAGACTTTTCTTCCCCATTGACTTACATTGGGTTTCGTGTTTCAGTCGGACTTCGACTTTTCACAGTAATCAGCCGATTTCGTTCCACCCGACCTTTGCGAAAGTCGGGTTTCGTGAAACCCGACTCGACCCGAAAAAAGGCAAAGTCGCTCATCTCTGGTTACAAATATTACTGAGAATATTTCAATAAAAAAAGCAAACAAGAAAAATGGTAATATGGAGACAAGTATTTGTGCGATGACACTCAAATCTTATGGAACTTATTTTTGGACTTCCATGCGCTGCTTGACATAATACACGATTGCAGTTATAATGGAAGATTAATAATTTATTTCCAACGCGTTTCGAAGTAAGAACTACTTCTTCCTCAGGGGATGTCTGTCATCCCCTGAGGAAGAAGTAGTTCTTACTTCGAAACGCGTTGGGGATAAATTATTGATCTGCTATTATAACTGCAATCGTGTATTATGTCAAGCAGCGGATGGAAGTCCAAAAATAAGTTCCATAAGATTTGATATATCAGCGGTCACTTGTTTGACCATTGGACGTGCAGCAGCTGACTACCAATTTTATAAGCGTGATCTCTCCTATAGCAGGTGAGTGGATTTCTTATATTTCTTAATATTATCATCGGATAAGACCCTATTTGCGCTTTTCTGTTCCTATAGTGCATTATACTAAACGATGACAGTAACATAATGTTTGCAACCACTATATTATGAGAATTTGCATTTGTCCCAGAAGTCACAAAACTAATCATATATTCTTATATGTTGTTCTGCTTTCTAAGGGACTATAAGGATAGTGAGTATCTGAGAAATTTAATTATGAGCCTTTCTGGAAGAAGTGGAGTAAGTGAATATTGAGTTTAGCACTGTGGAATATTTATTGGCACAGATAAATCATACATGATAAAAACACAGTCAAACAACCACGCCATTATCACATCCATCGTGCTCCAGATCATTTCCTGTTTCTTTCTATTTCTGGCTGTGCTGAAATTTTGTATATTCTCCTGAATTAGAAATATATCTTTAAACTATTCAAAACGATTCTATTATGTGAAAAGTTAAAGTGTTATATCCATAAAATAATATAACTCTGCCAACAGCCAGTCAAAAAATGTAGTGATCACATTGGCAGCAAGTTAATTTTGTGGCGCCAGCTCTGAATCCATAGGGGACATAAAAAGGCTGACGGCTCCAAAAGTTTGACTCAGTGTTAAACCGTGAGTAAGAATCACGTAGGAACAAAAACACAATATCACTCTGTAGACATCAAAAGCAACATTGTCATAGGATGTGATAAGATCAAAGCAGAATGCCTCCCACACATGGCTCATAGGAAAACATGATGTGGGTAATATTATAGCTTGAATTGTGAGCATACTTGGTCATGGCTCTCTCCTCCATATAGATTGTGTTTCTGTATGAATATAGCTGAGACCTGTATTAAAGTTAGAGAAGTTAATGAATACCCTACCCCAAGAGGTGAATGCGACCGATACATTAAAAAGTGCTAGATTATGGCAGTTGCCACTAAGGATTATTATTTGGCCGTGAATAATATATCATTGATTCAAGGACATCAATAAAATACTGATTTCTTGAGAAATTAAGCACATCATCATTCAATTTCATGGTTTTATGTATCAGGAGGACAAATTAAATAACCATGTAGTTGTTAGAAGGTCTTAAAATTGGATGTATACTACTGCAGATGAACAATAACACATGACAAATCACACCATGTCATTATCTATTTAACAAACCCAAGGCCAAACTGCAGAAGCGTTGTATTAAACAGTGATGCACACCCTTAGTGCTTACGTAGGAATTAAGGGGATAACTAATAGCAGGGTGCTGATCATTTTTTGAACTGCCACGTCTGAGCGCCTGCCCAATTTTGTAGCAAACATAGCAGGAGTTTTAGGTTACTTTCACATAGCATTTTAGCATACTTTCAGTGGTTCCTTCGGGGAATACGTCCGAAGCCCATACAAAACGGGATTCGGGTATATGCGCTGATGGGGCCATTCACTATAATGATGCAGACAGAATTACAGTGTGCTTTTTCAGAAATAATTTTCGGTCATATATGTCTATATGAGGCTGGTAGCAAGACGTAGTCGACAATGTCATGGTGCCTGCCTGAACTAGGCATACTGTATACGTCTGAAAATGATGTCTGACTAAGAAAACGGCTCTATCAGTGTTTATTCTTGAATTACTTTTTATGGCACTTTGGGCGTAAGGCCCGATGGAACCTTTGAACGTATTATATCTTAAACGCTATGCAAATATGGTTTTGCATATTTTGTTAAGTTGTGATTTTCATTCATCTACGATGTGTCTTTTTGATAATTGTATAGGATGACCGATTGTTGTTTGGCTTCCTTTCTATATTGTGCTTATATTTACTATATTAGATTGTGAAACTGAATATAAACAGTTTTCTGGCATGGTGAATAACTAATCTCCACTAATGCTAAGTTGTCAAGCATTATTTCATCTGTGGTTAATCAAATGCTGCACACGTCCTTAAGGTGGAGACTACTTGTGAGTGTTGATCACATGGTGAATGTAACAGATTAAGGACAAGCATACAGTGGGTACAGAAAGTATTCAGACCCCTTTAAATTTTTCACTCTTTGTTTCTTTTCAGCCATATGATAAATTCAAAAAAAGTTTATTTTATTCTTATTAATGTACACTCTGCACCCCTATCTTGACTGAAAAAAAACAGAAATGTAAATATCCATGGTCATAAGTATTCAGACCCTTTGTCCTCCTCCTGCTCCAATGGTATGTCTGCTCCTGGCAGCGAAGCAATGTGTGCTATCCTTGGCTTTATTTGGCAATGCGTGTTACCACTAGTCACATATCATGGGCTCCTCTTAGTGTTGTGTGAATTCTTTTACTACTTTGTGACACACTGAGTTAGTGGCCCAAAACCTAGTGACAGATTCCAATTAACGATAAAGGTTGCTGAGGTGCACAAATTGGTGATTATTATTCTTACCTAAGAGAAATAACTTAAGGTATACTTCTGTTATGTTTTCAGTGATGGATTTAAGGAGATAATGCCCTATGACCACTTTCAGCCCCTGCCAAGGTATGTAACAATTGCTGCTCCATAAACATCTTCCTAAATTCTTTATTCAATATCTTTTTAGTACATTATGTACTTTTGATGTACTTTTGCCTGTAAATTACTTGAAATATTTTTTATAGGAAATTGCATTCAAAATTGCATGTATATCTGCAGTTTTATCTTCATCTAGAATGACCACAATTGGCATTTTGGATGAAGATATGACAATTCAGTGTGGCCGGTTCAAATTAATAAAAATATGAAATGCAGAATAAGGAAAGTGAATGTGTTGTTCATCTGACATAACCAAACTCCCCATACAGTTAACTAATTTAGCCATATACTTCCTTCAGAAAGGAGTTATAGAAGTTATTTTTTAACTCAATAAATATTCATTGAAAACCTTTTTTTAAGAATTTTAGAATTCTTATTATTGTGGTAGTACTATACAATTAAGAATCAATGCAATGTCTCTACATTCAGTACTAAAGAATCAAAACAAATGCTGTTACAATTTAATGAAAAATTAGTGGTGCTTGTCCACTGTAGGTTAAAGGGTGTGATTAAAAGTTTGTGTGTGGATTGGAATACAGAAGCAAAACTATACATGAAATTATCAAAGAATTGGTGAACATGTTGGTGACGTAATATATAAGCCTGAGACACCAATGTCCAACACATCAGTGCGGAGCAACATGTTGACTTATGTAAAAAAATTAAGTAAATGTCAGTGCTAGAACTAAATTTTATTTTAGGTTCTCAAATTTGTAGTGATTAATTTAATTGTACAGCATTTTAGATGTTCTTGATTTGTTTTTCTCCTACAGGTCTCCAAATGTTTGTTTTGTTCATGAGGTCTACATGGCTACACTTATAACCATGAAGCTGTGCCAGATCGGTTATAATGAAGTCTATAAAAGATATTCATAAGTTACAGGCTGAGGGCCTGGGAACCCACTTGACAGATGGATTCAATGTGAAGAAACGTAACTTTATGCATATGGGCACTAGTATTATTCGGCACCATATGTTCTAGAGGGAGTATAAATAGAAGGGTCACTTGTAGAGAAGGATCTGGGTGTACTTGTAGACGATAGACTAAATAACAGCATATGATGCCACTCAGCAACCTCTAAGGCCACCAAGTTACTGTCAGGTATCAGAAGATACTTGGACTCACAGGACAGGGATGTAATACTGCCACTTTACAAAGCATTCGTACAACCTTATCTGGAAAACGTAGTCCACTTTTGGTGCCAGTTGATAGAAAGTATGCGCTGCAGCTAGAAAAGGTACAAAGAGGAGCCACAAAACTGATAAGAAGCATGGCAAATCTTAGTTATGGAAGGATTAACATAATTACATTTATTTAGTCTTGAGAATAGATATCTAAGGGGGGACATGATTAACAAGTACAAGTACATAAATGACCCATACAAAGATTATGGCCCAGAAGCTGTTTCATGTTAAAACTCTCTCAAAAGACAATGGAACACTCCCTCCATGTGGAGAAAATCATGTTCAACCTCTAGAGGAAACAAGGCTTCTTTACCATAACAGCCATTAATCAGTGGAATTATCTACTTTTGGTCACAGTGGGAATCTTTAATGGTTTCAATACGGGCTTAGATACTTTAAGATGAAAATAACATAAATCATTATGGAAAAGTGTAAAGTTCTTTCCTGAATGTTTCATCCAGTGGATCAACAATTGGGATCAAACGGAAAGAGTAGCTCATTTGGAGTAGTCCGGATCACGCATTGTGTTGGTGCCTGTGCCCCTTCCCTTGATCATTTCTCATCCCTCAGTTAAACTCGATGGACATGTTTTTTAACTATATTAACTATGTAACCATACAACAGATCAAAATGGTGACCTTCAACGAAAATAGTGTCTATCAAGTTTTTGTCATGGCTTCTGTCATGTTGAAAACAAGGATAGCCTTGCCTTCTGCTGACCACCTGTTGGAGGCTTATAGTGCAAGTATGAGTTTACCCTTGACCCAACCATAATTGGTAAAAGTTGGATACCTGTAGCTATTTCAAAGGGAATTTGCTTGCATTAATGGGAATCAGGCATTTATAGCTGCTCATCCACAAAATAAAACTTCAACCTCTATATAGGTGTAAGAATTATGCAGCAAAACTATTTGGCTTATTCAGGAAAAATACCAGACACGATAAGAATAAAAATACGAGGATATGTACTAAGGGGAACATCCCAATTCTGTTTACATAATGTCAGCATATATAACAGGGACGGACACTATTTGTGCAGCTGCACAGGGGCCCAAGAGGTAAGGAGGCCCATTTTGATCTTAGGTGAAATTGTACAATGTGATGGACTTCAAAGGACCCATATATTGTTCTTGCACAGGGGGCCTTTTCTGTCTGTGTACACCAGTGATATATATACTAAAGAAAACCTGAATGGATGTGAAACCATTGGCATGGCTGTACAGGTCCTAGTAAAATAATGAAAATGATATATTAGTGCCATGGCTGTGAATCCAAGATTTAATCCCATATGCAAGTTAGATTTGAAGTGCATTGGGGCCATGCTGATAGACTTCCATTCTAACTAAAATTTTGCTTTAAGGCTTGTTTTTTTATCAGTACTGGCAAATCTCCATATCACAAAAGACGGATTATTTTTATTGTTGCACTAAGATCTATAAAGCCATACCATTAGCTCCAGAAGTAACATTTTCCTGATGGGTTCACTTTGTATACTTTCCACATTAAAACATGTGAATGAGTTACCTACCTAGGCACAGCACCCTATCAGTGCCTCATGGGCATGGAGAATTTGCGCAGGTTGCTGGTCCTTGCTCTACATCAATCTGTATCGCTAGTAAGCAGTATTCATTTGCTGTACATGTATTGTGTGTTGCAGGTGGGAGTATAATCCATGGACTGCATGCTCGGTTTCCTGTGGCGGGGGCATTCAGAGACGTAGCATCGTGTGTGTAGAGGAAACAATGCATGGAGAGATTCTTCAGGTAGAGGAATGGAAGTGCATGTATGCCCCCAAGCCATCTGTCATGCAGACCTGCAACCTCTTTGATTGTCCTAAGTGGATGGCTATGGAATGGTCACAGGTAATTTGTACAGACTTAGATGGAAGACATTTTTCATCTTTTCATTCTTCTTAACAGTAAGAGGCTACTTCATTATGACTAGTCTTCTTTATCCCAGTCTTATTGAAAACTCTGCTGATGTTAGATGGATCCAATTCATTAAATGTGGGGCATTTTTCCACTGCCATTGCACTAGAGTAAGAAATCTACACCAGCGCTGAGCTAGATTGGATTTTTGCTATAATTTACTTCACTTTCTGGCATAATTTATAGGAAATCTGTTGGGACACATTGGGTCACAACATTTTCTGTAAGGCTAGTTTCACACTAGTGTTTATTCGACGCAGCACACGGTGCCGCTAAGCCCCGCCCCCTGCCGGCTCCCTGCCCGCCCCATCCGGTCATCACCGCCTACTATCGCACATGGACGCTTGCAATCTGCGCACCCTATCTTTAGCATAGGGTGCACAGATCGTGCGCTGGCCGTAGGATTTTGGCGTGCGCTGCGCACTTTTGAAGGTGCGCCCGTGCACACTGAACGCAGCATGTTGCATTTCGGCGCGCACGGCGCACCTTCAAAAGTGCGCAGCGCACGCCAAAATCCTACTAGCGCACGGCCAGTGCACGATCTGCGCACCCTATGCTAAAGATAGGGTGCGCAGATCGCAAGCGTCCATGTGCGATAGTAGGCGGCGATGACCGGATGGGCGGGCAGGGGGCGGAGCTTAGTGGCGCTGTGCGCTGCGTCAAATAAACGCTAGTGTGAAACTAGCCTAAGTCCTACCTTTTTTTTTTTTTTTGGACAAAAGCACAGAGCTAGCATAAAAGCAACAAAAGTTGAAATATTTGAGAAACTGGGTCTGAGCTGAAAAAGTAAATTAATGTGTATGCAAAATGTAAATGCATATGAACACATGACCTTTACACAGAGAAAAACAAAAACAAAACACAAAACAAATATCCTAAAATAAAAAGTTGACATATTGCTTAAAAATTTTCATTAAAGCTTTGTTGATTATTAATATCTCAGATGTGTTTTTAATCTTCATACATTAGTTTTATTGGAACTGTAAATTATTACTGCTATCGCTTGTTATCCAGGACCATTTCTTTCACCTTTAATGTAGACTACTCCTAAGAAGCTGTTCTGACCACATTTAAATTCTTACATAGGAGATCACTGAATAAATCTGAATAGTCAGTATTCACTGCCACACATTTTTTTCTGTATTCAGTGCACTGTGACATGTGGAAGAGGCTTGCGCTATAGGGTCGTATTATGTAATGATCATCGTGGACAACACACTGGAGGCTGCAACCCTCAGCTGAAGCCACATATAAAGGAGGAATGCATTGTACCAGTTCCGTGCTATAAACCCAGAGGTAAGACACTTTCACGTTCAATAAATGTGCCAGTCATGTTCCTGGTTTCTGGTGGATAAGTAACATATCTGTCATGCATTGAAGTGCTGCATTCTGTGTCTGCTAGAAAAGTTCCCTGTGGAAGCCAAACATCCGTGGTTAAAACAAGCACAGGAACTGGAGGAGACTAGAACAGCATCAGATCAGCCAACGTAAGTAGAATTCCTATTTATCCCAGTAATCTCAGCAGGATTAGAACATTCTCCAGAAACTTTGCTTTTCTTCTGAAAATAACAATGTACAATGTGTTAGCTGCTCTGTACGCCACACCGAACCGTCGTCTACAACCTGCGTCATTTACTGCAGCTCCTTAGGTGATACACAGGATTCTATAAACTTCACGGTATGGGAAAAGTTATGTTGTGTTTACTCTGTCATTTATCTTAAAATCTACATGAAAAACATGGTGCAAATAACCGATCTTTAAACAAATAATAAAATAATTGATAAATAACTAGTGATGGAATTAAACGTAACTGGAAAGATTTCTCATTTTTATTTTTAATAAAGATTGTGATAAAAATTGTGAAATTAAAAAAAAATAACTACATAAATACAAAAACCTGATTGGAAAAATATGCAATTTTCTGACCGCACATTCCCTTTAAAGGATCTCTGAATATACTGTGTGTTACATAGTGTCGGCCATCAAGTACTGATGCATTGTAATGTACATTGGGATACGTTAAGACTGGTATTTCATAAGTCAAGAGAATCTGAAAAGATGATTTTGCCACTAAAAGTAGCAGTACATGTCCTAGGAAAAAAACAAAAACGATGCCTGTAATCTAATGTGCCAGAGATGAAAAATCAGACTTTAAAACCACATGCAAAATGGCATGAAAGTACTCTGGGGGCATGTCACTGGACTTCAAGTACATCAACAAGCCCCCAATGCACTTCAAGGCTAATATTACATATAACTTCTTCTTAAAGGCAACCTGTCATCTGATTCATGCTGCCCAAATCATGGGCAGCACGAGTCAGATCCTGGCTGAGCATTGTGTTTCCAGGTCCTAAAACCCTCACCAATCAGTCGAAACACTGCTGCAAAATGCAGAGCTCTTGCATGACGTGCGCGCATATAGCAGTGTACGGACTCAGCAATATGTCTATGGGTCTGTAGATTCACTGTCAGACTTGTACAGACATATAGACCTACTATTGAGTCCATAAACCACACTGTATGTGCTACTCATATAGCAGCTGTGCACTTCAGAGTACTGTTTTGTCTGATCGGGGGGGTCTCAGGATCCAACCCCCTTCTGATCAGCAATAGTATACAGAGCCTATAACATATATAAAGTTTTACAAAATGATAGTTAGTGTTGCACTTCAAGAAAGACACATTTGGTACCAGAGCCCAAGATAGTGTGAAACTTCCAGGACCTTTCTCTATTGAGTCACAGAATGCAGTTTTCAGACACTCGCTTTGTGTTTGCTTGTCCGGCTGATGACCCTTCATTTCTCAAAGTTACGGATAGCGGTCCATATTACAGACTACTATGTAGACATGGCGATCCATGAGTCAACACAGCTGTGCTCACTCTGAAGGAAGGGACAAGGGATGAAAACTGAGGTCAAAGTAAGATCAGACAGAAAATGGCTGCCTTTATGGAGTAGGCCACTCTACGTATATATCTACACTCCTCAACAGTGAAATTGCAATACCACAAAGTAAAAGTCATGGAATAATGGAAATCACAGGATGGATAGACATGTTAATGATATGCAAATGATGAAAAATGGAAACCAAATTTTCAAAATATCTCAATTAATTCTTTGAGTATGAGCAGAAATACCCTCCTTAAAATGCTAGCAGTGAGGGTACTTATGGTTGTCTAAGGCCGGGGTCATATTAATGCATAGCATACGATGCGAGAGCATCAAATGTAATATGTTTATGACACTCAGCTCAAACTCTGCAGCAATGGTGAGCTGAGCATCATTTTACTGTGATCCGATCTTCTTGCAAGCGATAATCGGATCATAGGTGCTGAGAAGAATGAGAGATTAATCCCTCAATCCTCTCTATTGCCTGTCTCAGTGTATATCGGACTGCATGACATCTGAGTGCAGTCCGATGTTTTGCATGCACCCATGGACTTGAACTTCCAATAGCACCATGCTCCAATTTTTTTTCAGATCTGCTCTGCCTCATAAAATAACACTGGTCAGAGTGCAATGCGACATTTTCTCACATTGCACCACTTTGTATTATATACCTGTGTGAGTGAGCCCCTAAGATTATCCTGCAATGCTGAATGCAGTTGAGCAGACAAATCACCAAGATCCTCTGTTGGCAGCTCCCGTTGCAGTAGCCGACCAATGATGGCCCAGATTTTCTTGATGAGAGACAAGTCTGGAGACACTGCAGGCCATGGTAGCTTGTATAGGCCATGGAGACTTCTCACAGAAGCACAAGCCACATGCGGCCTGGTGTTGTCATGTTGAAGAACAGCTCCCGAGACACTTTGGAGAAATGACCATACCTCTGGCTCCACGACCAAATCAATGTAATGTTTAACTGTTAGTGCACCAGAAATGAAGACTAGAGAGATCCAGCTACAGTACATTACAGTGTGCCCATAATCCTAGGAAGAAGGACCCTTTTGAAGGCCTCTTCATGTCGTTGCCCCATTGTCGTTGTCCTCATGGTCACCAGGCCAATCTCAACCTACTTTTCCTTCAAATAAAAATAAGGACTCCTAACTGAAGAGGATAGACTGCTACTCCAGCTCCCATTGCCATTTTACTTTGCACCATGATAGCCATTGAGAAGAGTGATGTGAGGTTACTGTTTTTCAACACAGCAGTGCAAGGCATTATGTTGCTTGTGCTACTTTCAGCAGCCTGCATGGCCTACACGTGCTACCAAGGACCGCAGTGTCTCCTGCCTTGTTTTCCATCAAGCACATCTCAGAAGTCATTGGTCAGCAATTCCAAAGGGAGCTGCCAACAGCCGATCTTGATGATTTTTGTGCCCATGTGCATTCAGTGTGGCAAAACATTCCTTGGACAACCATTATATAGTTGCATAAGTTGAAAAAACATTTTGGTTCATCAAGTTCAACCTTTCTCCAAAATTACACTTTTTTGTCACTAAATTATCTATAACCCACAATGTTATGTGTACTGAGGAAATCATCCTGCCCTTATTTTAAAAGCTGTTATAGTGTCTGCCATTACTACCTCATGTCTGATTTCTCTAAATGTAAAGAACCCTTTCCTATTTAGTGGCTGGAATCGCCTTTTTTCCACCCATAATGAGTGTCCCCTGGTCCTTAGTATGGTCTTTGGAAGAAATAAGTCATGTGCCAGTTCTTTGTATTGTGACCACACATCAATTTATACATATAAATAAGATCTCCTCTGAAAGTTTTTTTACTAAGCTCAAGAAGCCCAACTTTTCCAACCTTTCATCATATGAGAGCCCTTCCATCCCTTGTAATAATCTAGTTTTCCGTCTTTGAACTGATTCTAACTTCTGAAAATCCTTTTTATAATGTGGAGCCCAAAACTGGATCCTACAAGTATCTTGTAGATATGGGCTTACAAGTGATTTATAAAGGAGTAAAGGCCCCGTCTCACTAAGCGATCTCGGTAGCGAGATCGCTGCTGAGTCACAACTTTTGTGACGTAACAGCGATCTCACCAGCGAGATCGCTGTGTGTGACAGCGATCAGCGAGCGGCCCCCCTGCCGGTATCGCTGATTGCTGCAAGAAACCTCTGGACATTTCTTTGGTCGCTGGTCTCCCGCTGGCCAGCACGCATCGCTGTGTGTGAGAGGCGGGAGACCAGCGATCAGGTGTAAAAAATAATAAAAAAAATAAAAAATATAGTTATTCTCACCTTCCGAAGTCCCGCGCAGCCATCCCGCCTCTCTCCACGCTCCGGTCCCAGTAAGTCTTTGCACTAATGACCGCGAGACTTTGTTATCCCTCGAGACCGTGACATCTCGCGGTCATTCGTGCAAAGGATCACTGGGACCAGAGCGTGGAGAGAGGCAGGATGGCTGAACGGGACGTCGGAAAGTGAGAATAACTATATTTTTTATTTTGATTCTATTTTTTACAGCGATGGCCAGCGATGCCGGACGCTCGGCATCGCTGTGCTGATCGCTGGTGAAGCTGTCTGTGTGACAGCTCACCAGCGATCACATAGCGACTTACTAGCGATCCTGACACCTTGATATCGGTGTCGGGATCGCTGGTAAGTCGCTTAGTGTGACGGGGCCTTTACAATACATAGGATCACATGTTTTTATCTCTCTTTTTTTACACCCTAAAATCTTATATGCTTTTGCAACTGCTACTTGACATTGAGTACTGCTGCTCAGCTTACTTGTAACCAGAACTCCATTTAATGTTATTTTTTATGCAGCAATAGGATACTATATTCCAGCTACTGAGAGTCCTATTCTTAACCCAGGGTTCCGCGTCCTCTCTTCCTCCTAAAGGAATAGTTTGCCACTATGGCCGGTACTTGGCTTCTCTGCTTCTGATGCCTTAGGATCACCGCCCGAGGTACTCTTTGTCTCACATTCTCTGTTCTATTGTGGCCCGTTACTTCTCTGAGTTATGAACTTGAGGCCATAATACTAGGTGTCCAGTCTCAGGATAGGTCTCCTGTAAATCCCTCCTGTCCTCGAGTCACTTCTCTTTTGTTCTCTCTACTCGAGATCTCTCTATCTACTGCCTCGGTCTCCACTTGCTTTGAGGGACACCCCTCCTATGTAACTCTGTTGAGTACTTAGACCAAAGCCAATCAAACAAGGTCCAAAACTACTGTAAAGGGGGGCACTTTACTCAAGTATTATACACAAATCCCATAGAGTTATTGTATGAATGTACACATCCTAACATGCACTGTCACCAAATTCCTCATGCTATGCCATGGACTACACATTGCCAAAAATCCCTCCACCCAGATGGATATATATGCAAAATCCAAAAAGAGCCAATGGAATATAAGTGTGAAATAGCACGGACACTTAATTAAGTATGCCAAAAAAATGCCATGATATACCAAAATATGCGCTCAAATTAGGATTAGCAAGGTATAATTACCTAAACGTAATGGGAGTGTGTTCTGGCATCCCCTCACCCCGACACACGTTTCGCCGCCTGCTTCTTCTGGGGGCATGTCCAGGGTGAGGGGCGGCAAGGTTTAAATGAGAGCCGAAATCAAAAAGCGGCCAATCAGAATGATCGGTGCATGACGCTCTTAAACCCGCCCCCATGACATACTTCCCCGGTGCGCTCAATGAAACGCAAGCATTAAGCTATGCGTGTCAGTGTCAGAGCGTCGCAAGGAAGTATCGGAGGCTGGGGTGAATCGCGTATGCGCACATACTGAAAGGCTGTATGACGATCCGGGAATGAATTTGAGATATATATTTTAGTAATACAAAGGCAAAGACAGTGCTAAAAAAATGTGAATTAAAGTGATGACAAGTGCCTGGGAGATTAATACTCCCGATATATATCAAAGTGACTATTAATATTATTACCATACATAATTAATAGCAGTGCGCAAAATGAATAATATATAACATGTCAAACATATTATTATATACAATGAGATTGTATAAAATAGATAATACAATTAAAGTGACCTAGTGCTATAAATGATTACAACCAATGTGCCTGGGAGATCAATACCCCCATTGTATCAAAGTGACTATTAATGTCACTACTATACATAAATGTATCAATGTGCAAATATAAAATTGAATTGACAGTGTAATTAATATAAACATATCAATACATAATATCAAAGAGATGTGCAAGGAGATTAATGAAATTAATATAATTACAGTGACCCAATATTATAATGATTACAACCAAAAATCAAAAATATAAAAATAATAATAATATGAAAAAATAATAACACTATATATATATTTATGTAGTTATTATTTATTATTTTTGATTTATTATTTTTCTTATTGTTATTATTTTTCATATTATTATTATTTTTATATTTTTGATTTTTGGTTGTAATCATACGGCATTATGCTTTTGCCATTTTAAGACTTTTCCAATAAAATTGTTTTTTTTACTATATCTGGGATCTCTTCTTTGTTCCATACCATTTCTATGGGATTTGTGTATAATACTTGAGTGAAGTGCCCCCCTTTACAGTAGTTTTGGACCTTGTTTGATTGGCTTTGGTCTAAGTACTCAACAGAGTTACATAGGAGGGGTGTCCCTCAAAGCAAGTGGAGACCGAGGCAGTAGATAGAGAGATCTCGAGTTGAGAGAACAAAAGAGAAGTGACTCAAGGACAGGAGGGATTTACAGGAGACCTATCCTGAGACTGGACACCTAGTATTATGGCCTCAAGTTCATAACTCAGAGAAGTAACGGGCCACAATAGAACAGAGAATGTGAGACAAAGAGTACCTCGGGCGGTGATCCTAAGGCATCAGAAGCAGAGAAGCCAAGTACCGGCCATAGTGGCAAACTATTCCTTTAGGAGGAAGAGAGGACGCGGAACCCTGGGTTAAGAATAGGACTCTCAGTAGCTGGAATATAGTATCCTATTGCTGCATAAAAAATAACATTAAATGGAGTTCTGGTTACAAGTAAGCTGAGCAGCAGTACTCAATGTCAAGTAGCAGTTGCAAAAGCATATAAGATTTTAGGGTGTAAAAAAAGAGAGATAAAAACATGTGATCCTATGTATTGTAAAGGCCCCGTCACACTAAGCGACTTACCAGCGATCCCGACACCGATATCAAGGTGTCAGGATCGCTAGTAAGTCGCTATGTGATCGCTGGTGAGCTGTGGGATTTGTGTATAATACTTGAGTGAAGTGCCCCCCTTTACAGTAGTTTTGGACCTTGTTTGATTGGCTTTGGTCTAAGTACTCAACAGAGTTACATAGGAGGGGTGTCCCTCAAAGCAAGTGGAGACCGAGGCAGTAGATAGAGAGATCTCGAGTTGAGAGAACAAAAGAGAAGTGACTCAAGGACAGGAGGGATTTACAGGAGACCTATCCTGAGACTGGACACCTAGTATTATGGCCTCAAGTTCATAACTCAGAAATGTAACAGGCCACGATAGAACAGAGAATGTGAGACAAAGAGGAATTTGGTGACAGTGCATGTTAGGCTACTTTCACACATCAGGTTTTCGGCGTCAGGCGCGATCCGGAACGCCGGATCCGGCAAATGTTTCGTAAAACCGGATGTGACGGATCCGATTTTCTGGCGGATCCGTCTTTTTCTGGACAGACAAAACCGGATCCGTCTCATCCGGTTCATCCGTTTTTCTATCCGTTTTTCGACGGATTACGCCGGATCCGGTTTTTAAAATTGACCCATGTGGCCTTCCGAACGGGATTGGCTACTGGAAAACTATATATAGCATGTTCCTACAGCCCTTCTTTGACAGGTTGTAGAGGAGAAAGTGCAGGTTGGAGAGAAGAGCAAGTTACTGGTGAAGATGGATGTTGTCATTGGAAATATTTTGAAGAATTTGGCTGATTTTACAGCGGAGGCAAATCGTTTGAGGGTGATTGTTCTGGAGAAGGAGAGAGCGAGACAGCAGCGCATCAGGCATCGTAGACGACGTTTGTGGATCCACCCCATCACAGCCAAGAGAATGACGCGTGGGGTCTATTCTACACTATGCATGGACCTTCGACGAAACCCGGATAAATTTTTTGGATATGTTAGGATGAAAATGGAGAATTTTGATTACTTGGTGGAGCGCATTGCACACCTCATAAGAAAAGCGGACACCTATTGCCGCTTCTCTGTTTCACCCGCAGAGCGTCTGATGGTGACTTTAAGGTAAGCCACATTTATTGGATATGATCGCATCAGAGCACACTTTCACAGCAATCTTGTTGGTGGTAGTTTGTATCTCCAAGTGTTATAGGTCAGTTTTGGTATGTAATGCTGTGATTTAAAACTAATTTATTGTTTTTTAATTCCCCACAGATTTCTTGCAACTGGAGAATCCCTTTCGTCACTGCATTTCCAGTACAGACTCGGGATTTCCACCATATCTGGAATTGTGAAGTACACATGCCGTGCACTGTGGGACTCCTTAGCTGAAGAGTTTTTACCAGAGCCCACAACAGAGAGGTGGATTGAAATTGCTGACAAGTTTCAACAGATATGTCAGTTTCCAAACTGCTTGGGCGCTGTGGACGGGAAACATATCCGCATTGTAAAGCCAGCTGGATCGGGATCGGAATATTTCAATTACAAGAAATATTTTTCAATTGTCCTCATGGCCATCGCTGACGCGGAATACAAATTTATTGCGGTTGATATTGGGGCCTATGGCCGCTCCAATGACTCTCAAGTTTTCAAACTGTCTGCCATGGGGCGTAAACTGTATGGAAACACCTTCCAGTTCCCACCACCTAGACCGCTGCCGCAAACATCTGGTCCACCTATGCCATTTGTCTGTGTAGGGGATGAAGCCTTCCAGCTGTCAGAACACCTTTTGAAACCATACTCTAGCAGAGGATTGACAAGACCAAAACGCATTTTTAATTACCGCCTCACAAGAGCAAGAAGAATGGTTGAATGTACCTTTGGTATTCTGACAGCCAAATGGCGGGTCCTATTGACTGCGATCAACCTCAAGACAGAAACTGTGGACGAGGTGATCAAAGCGTGCGTGGTACTCCACAATTTTGTTATCTGCAAGGAACCCATTTCCATTGAGGACACCTCTGAAGAAACCACCTTGCAAGATTACCATGACATTACCACTAGAAGTTCTGTGACGGTTTCAGTAATGAGGGACAATTTTGCACTATACTTTATGTCACCTCAAGGCAGAGTACACTGGCAGGATGACAGAGTGTGAAAGATTTGTGCCCAACCAAACTTGTGTACCTTCTGTACCAACAGTATATACCTTTGCCAACCAAAGTTGGCTATCTTGTCATGGTCTCTACTTTTAGCTTTAGGCCACAGGTGTGTACCTGGTTGTGTTTTATGCAAAGTATTTCACCTTTTAACAAAAGTTGTGTACATTGTTAGGAAATCACCAACAATAAACACAACTTTTTAGGTGAAATACTTTGCTTCAAACACAACCAGGAACACAACTGTGGCAAAAAGCTAAAATTTACCCACAGTTATATACCTAGTTTTGAATACCATTTCACCTTTTAAATACCCTGTATTTAACCTTTTTCGCCGCAGAAAGAAATGACAGACAACCAGTGTAAAATAATTTAACTTTTATTGAAAAATGTTTTTTTAGTAAACTTTTTACAAATTTTAATAAACTTGTTTAATAAAACTTTGAAACTATAAAACTGAAACCATAAAACTGGTCATTTTTATTTAAATACACACATTATAAATCTGTGTAGTGTGTGGTGGAAATACTGCTGTAGGGGCTGCGGGACACTTCGACACTGGGAGTGTGGAGAGAGGACTGGGATCGTGGTGGGGAAGGAACAGTTAGAGGTGAAGGTGTGGAAAAAACTACAGAATGGGTGGACATGTGGGAAGCAGAAGAGGTGGTGGGTGGTGGAGTGGAGGGTTGGGCAGGGACTGTAGGAGCAGATGATGATGGCAAGTTGTATGGGGAAGGAGTTTGGTACGGGGCAGGTTGCTGGAAGTGGGGAGATGTCTGGTATGGGGCAGGTTGCTGGAAGTGGGGAGATGTCTGGTACGGGGCAGGTTGCTGGAAGTGGGGAGATGTCTGGTACGGGGCAGGTTGCTGGAAGTGGGGAGATGTCTGGTACTGGGGAGGTTGCTGGTACTGGGGAGTTTGCAGGTACTGTGGAGGTTGCTGGTACTGTGGAGGTTGCTGGTGCTGGGGAGGTTGCTGGTGTTGGGGAGGTGGATGGTGCTGGGGAGGTGGATGGTGCTGGGGAGGTGGATGGTGCTGGGGAGTTGATCTGCTGATAGCCTGCGGAGATTTGCTCTGACAAGACTTTTAGACAGTTCTGGAAAGATGCATTCAGATGCAAGAACTCTGGCGCATAAGTCTTTTCCTGACCCCTCTGCCGCTGCCGCCCAGTACCCGCAGGTGTACTAGAGGTGGCAGGGGCAGAAGGGTGGGGTAAAGGGAAAGCGATCTCCTCACCAGCAGCTTCATGTAATGTAGGCGGCCACGATGCTCCTGTGCTGGTGGATGGGACAGATGGGTCGAATGTGTTGGAAGGCTGGGAAGGTGCAGATGTACCGGGGCGGTCGAAGTGTCCCTCGGTGCCGGTCTCCTCAGGGATCGCCTCAGAAGGGTCCAATCGTCCCGGCTCCCGAGTGCTGCTCACCGTGCTGTGGAATAAAGAGAAAAAAAAACAATTAAAATACTGACATGGTATGGCCCTGGCTGAAAAAAAAATTTACATCTAACATTTTTTTTCACATGTGGTGTGTAATATTTACCTTCTGGTGACCATTGTTTCCCGGAGGAACGACAGGGCTTCTGCGTACTTGTACTTGCTCCTGCGTCCTCCAGATCCACTCGGGGCCCGCATCTCTTTATTGAACTCCTTCTTGAAACGATCTCTCACAGACCGCCACCGATTCACAATTCTGTTCCCTGAAACGAGAAAGGAGTGGTTAGTATACAACATCAGTGTTTCCCAAACTCCAGTCCTCATGGTCCCCAGGGGTCATGTTTTCAGGATTTCCATAGTAAATAGAAATCCTGAACACATGATCCGTGGGGACCACGAGGACTGGAGTTCGGGAAACACTGGTTTACATCAAGCAACCGGTACTGTATATACTTACGCTCTTTAATCTGGGCCCGAGCTTCGAGGTCCTCCCAGCGGCCCACAAGGAGCGAACAGATTTCCTCCCAGAGTCGTCGGGTAACGATCAGGTCAGCGTGGCGGCGGTCAGCCATATTCCAGAGCGGCTCCCTTTCTCTGACGAGATCGATGAGGCGGTCCACATCAATCCCTCCATCCTCACCATCAGAGTTGGGAGCACGCTGTGAAGGCTGTTAAAGAAAAAGACAAAAATAACATAATTAGCCTCCACAAAAGAAATGAAATAAAAAGTGCAAAAAAACAAAGCAAAAATATTTATACTTACACGCTGGTGACCGCCGCGTTGCTGTCGCCGACGACCCTGGGAGGCACTGCGAGGACCTCTTGGCCAAGCACCAGATTGGGAAGACTAGAGAAGAAAACAAAAAATGTTATGTCTTTGGATGTAGGCATTTGTTTGCTGTGTGTGGTCTGCAGAACATTGTTTTCTATGTGTTGTGTGTAGTGTGATGTTGTGTTTCTGCGTTTGATGCAAAAAACTTACCAATTGTGAGCCCACTCCATGTGTCTGTCCACCCCTTCCTTCTTCTTCTGGGAGCTCCTCTTCATCTTGTGATTCCTGTTTTGAAATAAAAGGCAATGAATAGACATATATTACAGAGAAGATGGATTTTGGAAATAAAAACTTACCGTCAAACGCTGACGATGCGAGGGAGGGCTCCCAGAAGATGATGTGCTGTCTTCCTGGTGGCCACACTCCATGCCTGTGGGTGGTGTTCCAGCTGCTGCCATTGCTGCTGCTGCTGCTGCTGCATCTATTGGGCGGCTGTTGAATAAAGAGAAACAAAGGGCCAATGAATATCTTGATATTCAATAGCCCTAGTTTGGAGGAATGGGTGATTTGATAATTACCGTCTCTCATCTGCTGCTGGACTCCCCTCCCGTTGTTCAGCATGCTGCTCCAATTGGGGTGGTGCTGATGGTGCTGCTACAGATGTCTCCTGTCTTCTCCTGCGCCTGGTTGCTGTCTTGGGTGGCATGTTGGGTGTGGCTGTGGGTCCCACTGTCTTGCTTTTATATATGTCTTGTGGGCAGAGCTACTGAGCATGCTCAGACCAAAAAACCGGATCCGGCCGCCGGATCCGGCTTTCGCCGGATACGGCGCATTGCGGCGCTCATAGGCTTTCATTGTGTGAAAAAGCCGGACTCGCCGGATCCGGCGTGTCCGGCTTTTTCGCCGGAGACAAAAAACGTTACAGTCACCGTTTTTTCCAGACGCCGGATCGCGACACATTGCGACACATTGCCGGATCCGGCAAAAACCGGATGAAACGCATGGCCATCCGGCGCTATCCGGCGCAAATGCAAGTCAATGGGGGGAAACCGGATCCGGCATTGCATTTCGCCGGATCCGGTTTCTGTCAAAAGCGCCGGATCGCGCCTGACGGCGAAAACCTGATGTGTGAAAGAGGCCTTAGGATGTGTACATTCATACAATATATAAATACTATAGGAACTAGAAAAGCGCAATAGGGTCTTATCTGGGTTGAAAATGAAAGAAAATCACAGAAATTCACTCACCCTTTCCAGGAGAGAAATAGGCATGTAAGATCCGTAGTCAGCTTGCCACACGTCCAAAGGTCAACTCGGTGACCGCCAGAGTATCAAACTTTTTGTGGAACTAATTTATGGACTGTAGTGCGCTGCTTGACATAATACCGAATCCAAACTATGTTGAAAGATTGATCATGTATTTCCCAACGCGTTTCAAAGTAGATATTACGTCTTCCTCAGGGGATGACATATACCTACTTCGAAACGCGTCGGGAAATAAATGATCAATCTTTCAACATAGTTTGGATTCGGTATTATGTCAAGCAGCGCACTACAGTCCATAAACTAATTCCACAAAAAGTTTAATACATTCATACAATAACTCTTCATGAGTATTGATCTATGTTTAATATGTTGAGCACACCTATATTGTGATGTGATTGTTATGTTCATGCTTTTGTCTTTTGGACTAACACGCTGTATCCTTCCACAAGATTGTTTGTGATATCTTGGTGTCCCCTATACGGCATTATGCTTTTGCTATTTTAAGAATTTTCCAATATAATTGTTTTTTTAATATATCTGGGATCTCTTCTTTGTTCCGTACGATTTCTATGGGATTTGTTTATAATATTTAGACCAAAGGTCTGTGCTAGCTGCAAGGAAGGCCCTGTCTGACTTTCTGACAGGAAATTATCTCTGTTCCTGCACGTTATCCCCTTCCACTCTGGGCTAGTCCCAGTTATTAACTCTAATTCTCTCTACTGTCGGAGAGAACACAACACCCTCACTAATAACGGATATGACAATTCAAATTAAACGTCAAGATACATTTACAACTATACACGTGTCTTCAAAGGGGAACATGGGCAATATGTCATTTCCTTGCATTTACACAACTACCTTTTTCCCCAGATTCTAGTCTAATAATCTCATCTATCTATCTTTAATAATCTATCTATCTATCTATCTATCTATCTATCTATCTTTTAATTGCTTAGCCAGCAAATACAGAAAAGGGAGGTTGCTGGCACCTGGGATATAATGGCTACCCAACAACCATAATTGAACTCTATCAATCAGTTATATCACTTACTCTTTAATTCCCGTTTTCGGTTTCAACAGCCCCTTGTATAAGTCAACATATTTCTCTATTACTCATGTTAGTGAATGAAATCATTGTCCCTCCATCTGAATATATTCTGTCATTACTCATGCTTCTGTGACCACATGTAACCCTCTATCAGTCTTAGAGCGACATTGCCATGTAGATGGCTGTGTCTTGAAGAACTGTATCTATCAGACTTTGGAGGGAATTTCATGGCCTTTCATCAGCATCTGTTGTAATTTCAGAACAAGGATACAGTACATTACATCTGTCTAGAGCTGGCCTTGTGTGACTATGAGCAGCTTAGGAATAAGTCCGGCTCTACTCCAAAGCACAGACACGAGCATTGCCAAACCAGCCTCGTGCTAGATAAATACCTTGGCCTTTGCGGTCTACCACGGCTAGTGTCCTACATTTATATAACTGTACAACATTCAAAGAACTTTTTTTTATCTGTTGACAGAATATAATATGACTTGCTGGAAGAGCAGAGCCAAGAAAAATGTGATCCTGACCTTTTTTTGTTTTTAGTTGTGGAATGTGATGACAGTTGAAACCCATCATGATTTTTAATGCTGCCCCCCCCGGGTCCTCTATATTACACATGGCTTCACCAACCTTGTGTAGTATTTCTGAAACATTTTTTAGAATGCTGAATATTTAATAATTTCCTAGATCCATGATAAATCATGGTAGGTGGTTGAACTTAACAGAAGGAATTGCTTTGGTGCAGGTACAGTAGAATTCGATGACATTGAAATAAATGAATTTTCCATCATTATATTTGTCCCTGTCTATCATAACAATGTAAAAGCTAGACCCCCTCTATGAAATGTATCTATCATAAACCATTCAGGATTATGAAGTCATAGCTAACTTCTGTATGACATATGTACTACAATATCACTTTTTCCAATTCACAGTGGAGAGTAAAATGAACAGTTCATTGATGGCAAATAAAAGTCTGAGAATCTGCATGACGTCCTACACTACAAACCGTAGGATGCAAAGAATCGTCCACTACAGGTCATTACTGTCATTTCATGAATCCCTTCACTACAGGCAATGATCAGCAAAGGATTCCAATTTTCCTTTTACTGCAGGCCATAGCAAAGTACCCTAAGACTATGTGCACACGTAGTTGGAAGTGCTGCGGATTTTGAAAAATCTGCAGGTAAATCCGCAGGTCAAAATACCTGCGGTTTACCTGCGGATTAGCCTGCGGTTTAGCCCTGCAGTTTCACACCTCACAATGGTGAAGGTGTGAAACCGCAGCGGAATCCACACAAAGAATTGACATGCTGCGGATTGTAGCCCGCAGCAAATCCGCGCGGAAAAATCCGCAGCATGTGCACAGTGCTTTTGGTTTTACCATTGCAAAGAATGGTACTGTACAACGCAGCATAAGCTGCTGCGAACCCGCAGGGCCAGGAATGCTGCGGATCCGTAGCAGAATCCGCAACATGTCCACATAGCCTTAGGCCCATGTTTACTATCGGTTATAAGGTCCAAGGATCAACATTGCCACCTTCACTACAGGACACAAAATGCAAAGAATTGACATAAGTCCTTTCTCTGTATAGGCTTAAGGTCTTTAGTAAAAAGAGCAACTTTACATCTCATCACTTTATTGTGTCCATGATCATCAGCTAGTGGATTCAAGAAGGACCTTTATTACCTTTTATTTTTACTCACTTATATAGCGCCATTAGTGCCACAGCGCTTTACAGACATTATCAACACTGTCCCCATTGGGGCTCGCAATCTTGATTCACTATCAGTATGCCTGGAGTGTGGGATGAAACCAGAGAACCCGGAGGAAACCTACACAAACGTGGGAAGAACATACAAACTCCTTGCAGATGTTGTCCTTGGTGGGATTTGAACTCGGGACCCCAGCGCTCCAAGGCTGCAGTGCTAACCACTGAGCCACGTGCTGTAGAGAGTGCCACAGACTTTAGATTTGCAGTTTCTTTGCTGAGATTTAAAAAAAATATAAATTTACCTCTCAGTTACTATTGTGTACCAAACTGTATTTTTTATATTAAATGGTTTATCTAATTTCAAAAACCTAATTAATCAAGGGACCCTCAACACTTAGCCAGAATGGATAGTGGCTATGGGTAGTGGTTGTGGATAGTGGTTGTGGATAGTGTCTATGGATAGTGGCTGTGGATAGTGGCTGTGTATAGTGACTATAGATAGTGGCTATGGATATTGCTTGTGGATAGTGGCTACAGATAGTGGCTATGGATAGTGGCTACACATAGTGGCTACGGATAGTGGCTGTGGATAGTGGCTGTGGATAGTGGCTGTGGATAGTGGCTATGGATAGTGGCTATGGATAGTGGCTACGCATATTGGCTACAGATAGTGGCTGTGGATAGTGGCTACAGATAGTGGCTATGGATAGTGGCTACACATAGTGGCTACGGATAGTGGCTACACATAGTGGCTATGGATAGTGGCTACACATAGTGGTTATGGATAGTGGCTATGGATAGTGGCTACGCATATTGGCTACAGATAGTGGCTGTGGATAGTGGCTATGGATAGTGGCTATGGATAGTGGCAATTGATAGAATCTGTTTAGTTTGTGACTATCCACCATTTTCTTGTGGTGCTCTGGCTGCTGCTCTTTTCCTCTTGTTCTGGGTTTGTCTTGGGTCAGGTGATGGTATCACTCTTTATTACCCAGCACCTGCCTCCTAGTCCTTGCTGGACAACAGTGTTAATCCGCTTGAGTTCTGGCTTGGTGCTTTGCCTTCTGTGTGTGTAATTGGTGCAGTGCTGGGACCTCTGGTTCTGCTAGTCTTTGTTTCTGTATTCTGTTGGTTTCTGCAGTCTTCTCTTTGTTTTCTATTAGGAGGTGACCCGTTTTTGTACCCAGTCCTTAGATTTTTCAGGGACCCCCCCTCCCCCTATCTATAGGTCTTCGCTTGAGATTAACCTAGGATCGCCGGT
The DNA here is from genome assembly GCF_039654945.1 of Dendrobates tinctorius. Taxonomy (NCBI): domain Eukaryota; kingdom Metazoa; phylum Chordata; class Amphibia; order Anura; family Dendrobatidae; genus Dendrobates; species Dendrobates tinctorius. The sequence continues at coordinate 29,666,796 of NW_027361690.1, forward strand.
GGGTCTATTCGCAAGGAATGGGTTGCCCACTCCATCGTAGGGTATCAGCCTAGTCACAGTGCAGGGTCAGTTTTCCCCCTTCTACTCTAGTTCGGTGTTGTAAATCCGTAACAGCAATGCATCACTTGCTCTGTTGGGCCTGTACTTCTGATGAGTGTTACAAACAATTGTATTTTCTGTCCATGCGCAGCCCATATGTGCTCCGGACTGCCCCATGACATCTCACCGACCAATGGAAGTCAGTGTGCTAGTGGACAAAAGCCATTTAGCACAAGACCAAAAAACATGAAAGCATTGCTCTGTTGCTATCTGATTTTTGGATGAGCCCTTAAGTTCATTGAGTGCATTGAAAAAACAGATGCCATACTGACACCATCTGTAAAACAGATACATTGCAAAGATTAAAGCAGCAATGGTCTACCAACCAATAGAATATAGATAGACAGCAGGCTGGTGTAATGTAACAACAGCAAAAAAATTAAAACTAATCTATTTTATTATAATCCTTAAAAAGGAATAAGATCCTGGTAAAAGTGCACAAAACAAAAAAGACAAACACGCATATAAGACTACCAGAGTGCGCTACAATAATAGTCACGGATCTGATGTGATTTGGTGTGATCAATCTCCTTTAGCACACCAAAAAATTTTTCTTTGCATTCATGGCAAATAAAAAGGGAGGATCTCACACATGTCACACAGCAATGGGCTCCCCCATACAGTACATCTCCCGTCTCCCGACGCGTTTCACTGTTAGCCAGATCATCAGGGGAGTTGATATGATGTAGATGAATGCCTGCTTCTCATAGAATTGCCATAAATTTTTTGGTGTGCTAAAGGAGGTATTTATTCATCATGCGGATCCCAGAATGGGAAGATGTTACATAAATAAGCTGTACCTCAGTTTGCAGGCTATGCCACTTTTAAATATACAAGGTATTGCTGTGGCTGCTAGAGTGTCTATGGAAACCCAGTGATTGTTCAATGTTGGTTACATACTGGGTCTGATGCTATGATTGAGCAAGTTTAATACCATAGATCAATAAAGTATTTGCTCCTATAATTGGAGGAATGGTACTTATGGCTCCTGAGGCTCTATGAGTTGTGAGAACATCTTAGAAAGGGATGAGCATATGATATTCCCTATTACCTTGGAAATGCTCTCACATTATTAATAATACGTAAGAAACGTTCCTTGGAGTCGATCCATGACTATTATTGTAGAGCACTCTGGTAGTCTTATATGCGTGTTTGTCTTTTTTGTTTTGTGCACTTTTACCAGGATCTTATTCCTTTTTAAGGATTATAATAAAGTAGATTAGTTTTAATTTTTTTTGCTCTTGTTACATTACACCAGCCTGCTGTCTATCTACATTGCAAAGATTACATAGAAACATGAATTGGGCCTTCTATTTTTTATTAATGTAAAAAACTGATGCCGTGTGGATGTCAAAAACGGACATATGCATGACATATGAATGTGACTCACGCAATGCTAAAAAAAGCGTAATTTTAATTTTTATGTCATAAATCAACAATACATGTGAAAATAAGCAACGTTTAATTAATCTTATCAGAAAAATTAGCTTGTTCAGATAGAATTGATCAGTCATTATCAAAATTCTCAATTGTGAGGTAAAATCTGTATTCAGTGATGACACAGTTTCCCATTACTGAGATAGGAGATGGCGGCTGCTACTGATGAGATTCTATGTAGACGTTAGGAGGAAGAAGATGAGGGAGGAGCTTTGCATCTAGCTCCTCCCTCCTCCCGCCTACACAGAAGTGTATCTGTAGCAGCCGCCATCTCCTATCTCATGGGAAAGTGTGTCGTCACTGAATACAGATTTTACCTCAGAATTGAGAATTTTAATCACTGATCAATTCTGGCAGAGAGAGAAGCAGATTCGTGTGATAAGATACATTGCAAAGTTGCTTATTTTCATGTGTTTTATTGATTTATGGCATACAAATTATAATTACATTTATGCTTTAAACAGACAACCCTTTGATTTGACAAGACTGTATAAACTTTAATTTTCCTTGTGGTGCTGCAGGAAAATTAGACACTTACTACCAATTTTCTCCATAGGTTGCTGTTGACTTCTGAGACCCCAGGAAGGGGACGCTTTATGGTGAATTTTTTTGTCAAGGGACCTTTCTAACAAATAGGGAACGTTCAAAGAGGACCCATTAATTTCAGATTACAACTGGATGGAAAACAATCAAGGGGTTGTCCCGCAAAGTACATTTTAATCAGCAGATCTTGGACTGAAAATAAGTTCCACAATTGGATGTATTTGAAAAAGTAATGTTCCTGTGCTGAGATAATCTTATAAATGTGTCCCTACTGTGTAATGGCTGTGTCTGACCGTACAGGAACATGGTCTGATCATACCACAGCTCCTGGGCAGGGGGGAAGCAAAAGAGAGTATACAGACAGGACAGCTCAGGAACACAGCTGATTTTTTTCTGAGGTAAAACATTTCTGTAAAACATGTTTTTACTCACAAAGAATCAGCTGTGATCCCCTGTCCCCTGTGTTCTGTTGGTATACTCTTTTGCTTTCCCCCCTGCCAAGGAGCTGTGGTATGGTCAGACCATGGTCCTGTATGGTCAGACATGGCCATTACACAGTACACAGCCGGGACACATTTATAAGACTATCTCAGCACAGGAACATTTTTTTTATGCATCCAGTTGTGGAACTTATTTTTATTTCAAGATCTATTGATTAAAATGTACTTCTTCTTTGGACAACCTGTTAACTCTTTGTAGAGCAGTAAATTGACCAGTTGTACATAGACAACAACTAAACTAGATTGTAAATGTGAATCTGCGGAGTAGAAAAGTTGTTTCTGTTGTCTCACTACTTGTAGATATATAGCTAGGTAGTAGCTGCTAGATACCTAGATAGAAAGTTTACTATTTCATTATATGGGAATTGCAAGAAATATAATAGAGTCATCATGAATCATTCATTGTTGCAGGTTCATCCCAGAAGCATGGTCATCGTGCAGTGCTACATGTGGTCGTGGTGTGCAAGTGAGGGAAGTCAAGTGTCGTATTTTACTGACCTTTACTCAGACTGAACTAGAATTGCCAGAAGAAGAATGTGAAGAAGAAAAACCAATTGTAGAAAGAGCTTGCTACCTCCCACCGTGTGAGGGTGAAGCAGTGGACCAAGCAGTAGAGCTTCCCACACAAGAGGAGGAATCCGCCGAGATGTATGACTGGGAGTATATCGGCTTCACGGCCTGCTCCACTAGTTGTTCAGGAGGTAGAGATTGCTACATGTATGACCATATATAATCCGTTGTTACTTTACTAACTTGTCATTTTTACGTTCTCCCCACCTGGATCTGGACCCGATTCAGTTTTAGAACAGTATCTGAAGAATTCCAACTTTCAATGTTATCTACAATCTTGCCTCATCTTCTACAGTCTAGTTTTACCCTAGATCAAACAACTATGTGCTCTTATCGACAGATATTAACGTATCGGATCACCCTTCATGATACTTGCCAATTCTTGCTGCCAAAAATTTGTGCTTGTAGTCACTCCTATTTTAAAGACCACATCCCGTTCACACCCTTTCATTTTGGAGAGGAACTTTGTTGTGGAATTTACCACTTAATACAGGGTAGGAGAGGTAATGTCTATACCATGAAACAGTACATTTAGTTTACTTAGGAGTTCCTCATTCTTGTAAAAAAAAAAAAGTAGATAACGTGTTTTACCCTTATTTTTTACTGATATGTAAAAGAAAAGTATATTCTTTGAAAAAGGACCTTTCACCACTTTTCAAATGTCTGTTTTATTAAATATTTTTTTACCTATTTTGCTTCTTTGAAATGGATAAATAAATTGACAGCCAAATTTTACTTTTTCTCTTATCCTTACACACTTCTATATTTTCCAAACTATGTTGACAGTGTCAGTAATAGGGCTCGTGCAGACCACCTTATGAGTTATGAGAGTGATCTGACAAAACATCAGATCACACTTGGACCAATGTTAGTCTGTGGGCCATGCACATCAGATTTTTTCCCTTGGACAGAGACTGCCCGAGGAAAAGATCGCAGCATGTCAGAGTTTGATCGCCCTCTGTCATGCAAGTTAATGATTGTGGCAACTATCGGACTGCAAATGGATGACATCTGTGCGTAGTCTGCAGACTGACACAATGGAGAATTTTTTTGTCCATCTTCTCCACACCTTACAGCTATTAAGTCTCCTCTCAGTCTTCTACACCTACCCTTATAACTAAAAATGAGTCATCCTGAGTTCCCAATACACTGGTGTACTTAGTTTGACTCAGCATGTAAGTGTAGTGGTTGACTGATAAAAGATTAGGATTCCATGAAAATGAGATGTCCACGAGTATCAAACATGGAGCTCTATACAGATGACTAATGGGAACTGGTTGCACTATTTACTCCAAATACTACTTTATAATGCAGTCTGGACAGAGAATCTGCTGTGGTTTTTGCCATTATAATTCTACATCCGGTTAAAGGGAATCTGTCACATCCCCCCGCCCAGTTTTTCTTTTTTAATAAATTTGCAAAAATTTCTACATTTCTGTTTTTTTTCAGTCCAGATGGGGTGCAGAGTGTACATTAATGAGAAAAAAATGAACTTTTTTTAATTTACCAAATGGATTCAATGAAACAAAGAGTGAAAAATTTAAAGGGGTCTGAATACTTTCCGAACCCACTGTATGTATTTCTGAGGGAGAGCAGGGCGCAGGCGCAGGATTCCGGGGCCATAACTGACGCTGATGGGAGGGGGTAAATATTACAATGAGGACAGGAGGAAGGGATTTCCTCCAGGCACCGCACTCCCCCCGGAGCCTGGAAGAAATCATTAGCATAAAGAAAGAATATAAGATTTCTCAGCAACAAGATTATCAATGTGAGGCATACAAGTAGGACTAGTGTAATATTTCTATTACCTGTATGCCCTTATTAATAGGTCATATATGTCCCAAGGGAGGACAGATTCCCTTAAAACCATTATTTTCTCTTTTAAAGAAAGAGATTTTATTTACTACTGATAAGATAACGGAGAATTCACCCAAAGAGCTCAATGACGACAATCAGAGTAGTTATTTTTAGAACAAGAGGTTCTAACATTTGGAAAATGTAGAACAGATGGAATTTCCTGTATATTGCCTTTTTCCTCAATGACTGATTATATTTCCTTCATCTTTACTTTAGTTTTGTATCCCTTTAATCTAGGAAGACAAGAAGCCATCGCAGCCTGCCTCCATATCCACACAAAAAGAATTACTAACAACTCGCTGTGTGACAGCTCAATGCGTCCACCGCCAATGACCAGAGCCTGCAATACCAAACTATGCCCTCCAAGGTACTGTCTGTAGGGAGTAATGTCGCCTTTTCTGAATTACATGATTTCAAGTTAATATATACTGCTCAAAAAGATAAAGGGAACACTATTCCATATGAAACAGGCTGTTTGTGTTCCCTTTATTTTTTGAGCAGTATGTAATAGAAACTGGTACTTAGATTATAGGGAAGTCATGATTTCCTCTAAGGCCCCATTCACAAGTCCGTATAAAACCGGTACCGGTGTCATCAGTATTTTGGATCGGTGTGGCATCAGTGTGCCATCCATTTTTTTTCTGCTTTGGCTTAAGAAAAATCAATTCCAAAGCTTCTCCTACTTTGCAATGTTAAACCCATACATACACTGATGGCTCACAGATGACACACTGATGGCTCACAGGTGATACACTGATGACACACTGATGGCTCACAGATGACACACTGATGGCTCACAGATGACACACTGATGACACAGTGATGGCTCACAGATGACGCACCAATGACACACTGATGGCTCACAGATGACACACTGATGGCTCACAGATGACACACTGATGGCTCACAGATGACACACTGATGACACACTGATGGCTCACAGATGACACACTGATGGCTCACAGATGACACACTGATGGCTCACAGATGACACACTGATGACACACTGATGGCTCACAGATGACACACCGATGACACACTGATGGCTCACAGATGACACACTGATGGCTCACAGATGACACACAGATGACACACGGATGGCTCACAGATGACACACTGATGACACACTGATGGCTCACAGATGGCACACGGATGACACACTGATGGCTCACAGATGACATACTGATAGCTCACAGATGACACACTGATGGCTCACAGATGACACACTGATGGCTCACAGATGACACACTGATGGCTCACAGATGACACACCGATGACACACTGATGGCTCACAGATGACACACTGATGGCTCACAGATGACACACTGATGGCTCACAGATCATAGAATCATAGAATCGTAGAGTTGGAAGGGACCTCCTGGGCCATCTGGTCCAACCCCCTGCTCAAAGCAGGATTCGCTAAATCATCCCAGTCAGATGTCTGTCCAGCCTCTGTTTGAAGACTTCCATTGAAGGAGAACTCACCACTTCTCGTGGCAGCCTGTTCCACTCATTGATCACTCTAACTATCAAAAAGTTTTTTCTAATATCTAATCTGTGTCTCCTCCCATTCAGTTTCATCCCATTGCTTCTAGTCTTTCCTTGTGCAAATGAGAATAAAGTTGATCCTTCTACAATGTGACAGCCCTTTAGATATTTGTAGACAGCTATTAAGTCTCCTCTCAGTCTTCTCTTTTGAAAACTAAACATTCCCAAATCCTGCAACCTTTCCTCATAAGACAGGGTTTGCTGACCGGTCACCATTCTGGTCGCTCTTTTCTAAACTTGCTCCAGTTTGTTGATGTCTCTTTTAAAATGTGGCGCCCAAAACTGGACACAGTATTCCAGATTAGGTCTGCCCAAAAAGGAGTAGAGGGAAATAATGACTGCACGTGATCTAGACTGTATGCTTCTGTTAATACATCCTAGAATTGCATTTGCCTTTTTTGCTGCTGCATCACACTGTTGACTCATATTCAGTCTGTGATATATTAGTATACCCAAGTCTTTTTCACATGTGCTGTTGCTTAGCCCTATTCCTCCCATTCTGTATATGCTTTTTTCATTTTTATTGCCCAGATGTAGTACTTTGCATTTTTCCCTGTTGCCTACCATTCTGTTAGTTGCTGCCCACTTCTCCAGTTTATATCTTTTTGAATCCTCTCTCTCTCTTCTCTAGTATTAGCTATCCCTCCTAGCTTTGTGTCAACTGCAAATTTAATCAGTTTACCCTCAATTCATTCATCTAAATTGTTGATAAAGATGTTGAACAATACAGGGCCCAGGACAGAGCCCTTTGGTACCCCACTTGAGACATTCTTCCAACTGGATGTGCAGCCACAGATGGCTCACAGATGACACACTGATGACACACTGATGGCTCACAGATGACACACCAATGACACACTGATGGCTCACAGATGACACACTGATGGCTCACAGATGACACACTGATGGCTTACTGGGGGCGTGAACTTCTCTCTATGGTCGATCATATACAAATTAAAAAAATAAAAACAAAACACATTTTATTCCGCTATGCACCCACTATGACATTGTGTGGCCAGTTCAACATGAAAAGTTTGATGAAAGGTCTTCATTAAAAACTTCCCTCAAACATGACTTACTTTGCATTACAATGTCATTATGTCAGTGGATGAACTTTATGAAGATGATTTGGGGTTGTATAGTAGAATTATTCACAGTTTATTATTCTGGAAATGTGGAAAAGGTATTCTTATAGTTTACACCCTTTGTTTGCTGCCCTATTACAGTCGCGCTGTAAACAATTGTTAGACAAGTGAGTAATTAAAGTGATACTTTTTACAATTAATTCAAAGACATGCGCACCTTCAGGGACAACATATTTTTACTTAAATGCATATATTTTGGGCTAAAAAAATGTAATTTGTTTTCACATTTTGCATGACAATGGCAAGTTGTTTGCTTCTCTCTAGAATGAGTTCACTGAGGATCCATCAGTGAATTCATTCTGACTAGGATTTGTAACTGTTTTATCCATCTCTTACTAAGCTCCTCTCAGCTAATTTATGACCTCAAGCGTCAAAGAAGATCTGAACTTTCATGTGATCATAAATCAGCTGAGAGTCGGAGAGAAGGTAAAAAATATACAGATACGAAATGGAGCAACAAAAACCTCTGTCAAATCGACTATCTCATGGATTCTTAGTTTAATCAGTCTGCAGCCAGTAAAAGACTGTGCAGCACGGAGGCTAAAGAACGCAATTGCTGCCAATTTTTTTTTATGTAACCAAATTGCACAAATCATTTTCAGACCAAAATACATACAATTAAGTAAAAATATTTTACATTTTTAAGGTACCCAATACACTAATATTACATTCCATAAGGTTATATCTATGTGCTGATCAATCATCATCTGTAAATGGAGCTTTGAGCAGGACCTATACTGAACGCGTAGCTGTACTGTATATGGAGGGACACCAGAGCAGCATGAGGCCTGGGCACCTGCCGGCTGCAGGAATCTTTTCAACATGTTGTTGATTAAAACTAGTTTAGGAGGGAATTACCTTTCCAAACAGGAACCAGATACAGACAAAACAATAGAGTGGAAACGTCTGAGAGGAGCAAGCTCCACAGTAACCTAAGATGGCTCATCATGGCCCTGCGCTGGAAGGAGCGGGATGTTTGCACAGGCATTTATGCAGGGAGCACAGAAATGTAAACCATGCTGTAGATATGTGCACTTGTGTCTGGGGGAAATGCTAGGAGAGCCATTTGTTATTGAGTGTTCTGTATTACTGATCGTAGTGTTGTTATTTTCATGGATATCTCTGTACAGATCCGGAGATGTAGTAAGTTCTCCAGCCTGGGAAATGTCCATTTCTAATGTATTTATGCAGAATGCGGTATAGTAGTGGAACGCCCGCCAGGGCTATCGGGGTACTCGGCACCGGGCCCGTTGATCTCAATGGGAGTTGTCACGGAAGCTGTGACCCGGTCCGTGGCCCTGGGGCTCCATGGCAAAGGGGGAGAAAGAACAATGAAATAGAATTGATGAATAGTTCGTGACGCCACCTGTGGTGTTCGGCAAGGGAGATGTTAAGCCGACGCTGCATGCAGATCCTCTGGGACTGGTGGTGTGTTGCAGCCAAGATGGTGAAGCTCCCCACAGGTAGAGCTGTAGTCCCAGGGCAGTGTAGATGTAGGGGTAGCTGAGAGGCGCAGGCAGTCTAGAAGCTGGTACCCAGATGTAGCGGTACCAGGTGTGTTGGCGTAGGAATGACTGGAGGACACCAGGGCTTGTAGTTCCAAAGCTTTACTCACAGTCTGTAGAACACACAGATGCCTGCCTCCGTGCTGTGTCCTCCGGGTCAGGGACTCAGTCGACCTCCAGGCAAGATAGGACGCTCCCTTCCAACACTCCGCCAACATGTGCCTTTCTGAACGTCTCCTCTATAGCGCCTTTAAGTGTGAAGATCTCCTAGTACTGAGTTACACTGGAGTGCCTCCTGACAGATGTTCCCAAGAACTTTCCTTGTACGGCAGACAGCTGTAGTCTGCTTCGGGGACTCCTTACTGCTGAATCTGCTGTTGTGCCTCCAAGTCTTAGATGGGAGTAGTGCATTTACAGCCCACTAGGCAGGGTTCTTCCTCTAACCCACATCCTCTGTTCCCTTTTACTCCTACATTCCATACTAGTCTTTCCTTCTTATGGAAGATTAGGTTTTTGTTCAATGTCTTTCTCTTTCTTTCCTTTCCCGTGCCAGCAGACCCAGGTCACTGAGATCTGCTGCAGCACCTCCTTCCTCCATCCCTCTCCCAGGGATCTTCTTTCCTCACTCCTGGCTGACTGACTCCGAACTTTCTGAAATTCAAAACCTTCCCACTCTTTTATGTATTCTAACTCCACCCGCCTCCTAGCACGTTTCGTGTTCCAAGCAGGGAGCCACCAAAGGTGCTCTGCTACACTCTAAGCAGGGAGCCGCAATGTGGCTTTGCTGAACTACCGTGTTGTGTGGGATGCGAGTGTTGGAGCGTGGTTAGGAGCCACCAACTCGCCTGGATCGTGGGGCACCAGACCTCAGGAAGAGGTGCAGTACCTCTGTGGCAACTGAACCCTCAGGGGCGCCACAGTAGTAGTACGGATCTGTGCATGGCTGCCAGCCGTCCACAGATTCCTGGATATTCAGTTAAAATATTGTTTTCCCCTGTCTGTAAAAAAAAAAAAAGATGCTTCTGTGACTATTTTCAAGCTGGAGGATCTTGTACGGGTTATGTCTGTGATTATCATCATTCTACAGTTCACCGTTAACTCAGCGATTGTGCTCATATCAGAATTATGGATTACAGATGAAGTCTTACTGATTTATTATGGTTTTTCAATATGTCTATAAAAATGTTGGCTCTCTGTGATTTTTTGAGCTGACCAGAAAAAAAATCAAACATCAACTTGGCAATAATTCACATTATGCTGCCCTGTGCTCTGGCATTGGATATGCCCCGCTTTGTTAGCCGCCACCTCTCGTAAGACTTTATCCACACTCGTTTACTCATTTTTATACTAAAGGGAACTTGTCTGGCGATCCATGGCTGTATAAATTGCAGCCTGGTATATTATTCTCTGAATCGCTCAGTTGTTTCAGAGAAATTTTACTGTACTTTGAATATGTGGTCAGGAACTATAAGCAGAGACAGGAGTAGTCCGGCCGGTTCTTCCCAGCGCCGCTGCTGATTGACTTGTTCATGTCTACATAGAGAGAGACTTGTTAATTACCTGGAGCAGAAAGGTACCCAGCTGCCGTACTGAAAACATAGCTAGGGGCCATAAGCCTTTAGTAGAATGGAGAAAATACTTTGGCACACAACCAAGCCATCAGCTTTCAGTCATAGTGGTGTGTCGGTATAGTGCACAGCTCTATGTGCCGCGGTTGTAAGTATTCACAGGCACCTTGACTGACAGCTCGCTCTGCAGTGTATCAGTGCTGTCAGTACAAGTGCCGAGGGGTGCTTACAGCCGCTGCTCACTGTGTACTGAACTGTAGCTGTAGCTGTGGCGGCTCGCCTGTATGACTGAAAGCTGGCGGCTCCTGGGAGGAACAGAGTCTCTTTTTCTCCCAGTAGCCACGCTTTCAGTAAGGTGGCCTGGCATCTTTCTAGCACCATTAACCTGCAGATTATTCCTAAATCTTCAGGTTAATAGTGTTATCTGATGTGACAGTTTCCTTTAAGAGAAAGATATAACTGGTTGCAATCGTGCAGCCCGATTTCATTCATTCCCAGGATCCTTTTAAGATAGATACTGTAACTCATTATTATCAGCTTGTAATTTTAATGAATATTGTGATTTATATCCTGTAATTACTAACGGCACACACAACAGACAGGCACACACATTCACACTCATGGAGGCATTCTTATTTATGGTACATTCATTTGTGCACACATATTTACCACTCATTCCGTACTGGCACACACACGTGCTAGTTTACCTGTATAGGGTACTGTGTGCATCACAGTATGTAACGTATGGGGCCCCTGGATCGATAGCTGCATTACATGTCGCAAAGGTCTGTGTTGCTGATTGGACGCATCATGTAATATTTTCACCATTCATGGCTCATGCACACATTGATAACTGGAAGAACTCTCAGCACACACCTGTCGCTACCTAAAAGGATTCTAAAAATATTGCCTGACCTCTGTGCAGCTACAGGACTTTAAATATAGAAATATACTCATCATTGTGTTACTCCTTAACCACTGCTAACCCTGGCAGCCGCCATCAAGTGCCTACCAGATGATACATCATTAATTCAGATGGAGGCAGAGGCATCGCTATAACATACTGCAGATGCAAATTGCTTCATTGTGCAGAAAAGGAAAATCCTTCCTAATATGAATATGGCATTTAAATAACCCCTGAATCACCTGTCCATTTCCAGCAATCTAGTGCACATTTAATAATTTGATATATAACATATATTAAGAGAGACAGTAAGAATTAAAGGGGTTGTCCAGTAAAAACAGGTGATCACTAGTGATGAGCAGATTTTCCTGTTCTGCCAATTGTTATGGGTTCCATTAGAAGGCGATCCACAGATTACCTACTCAAAAAATAGGTGATAACTAGTGATGAGCGAGAATACCTGTTACTCGAGATTTCCCGAGCATGCTCTGGTGATCTCTGAGTATTTTGGCATGCTCGGAGATTTAGTTTATCACTGTAGCTGCATGATTTGTGGCTGCTAGATAGCCTGAATACATGTGGGGATTTACTAACAAACATGCAATTCCGCATATGTATTCAGGCTATCTAGCAGCCACAAATTATGCAGCTACAGCGACAGAAACTAAATCTCCGAGCACGCCAAAATACTCGGAGATCACCAGAGCATGCTCGGGAAATCTCAAGTAACGAGTATACTCGCTCATCACTAGTGATCACCTACTGTTTGAGTAGATCGCCTTCTAATGGAACCCATAAGAATTGGCAGAACAGGCAACAGCAAGACATTGTTGTTGCCCTCTTGTCATGGTTATATGCCAGCATGTTAAAGGTCATTACATGGATCTTCACTGACTTTTAACATAACTGTCAATTTTTGTATTATGGGAAAAAGTGAGAAAATACAGTGGGAATTTATAAACTTTTTATGAATGGCGTCTTGGCTGTAATATCAGAAGGAATAATATAAAAGTGTTGCTTTCCCTTCCTATGGGATAGTTTAAAGTAAAGCAATAAAATACAGCGACAGAATGTGTGTCTGTGAAGATAGTTAAAGATGTCTCATTTTTATTACAGCTGTTATTTTATGGTATGCATCAGTGGCAAATCCACTGTAAAGGTAGAAGATGTGATGACCATTGTGCCCGTGATGCCCTCACCAACCTGCTTCCTTTAACTTAGCATGGCACTGTCATCGTGGCTACATGAAGTGACCACTAGGGGGAACTTACTGCATATATAAATCCATATACACTTAGCGCCTCCAAGTGGTGGCTGCCTGCAGCCAGAATTAGGGAATATATCAAGTCAGAAAACAGAGTTCACAGTAAAACATGTAATAAAGACACAGTTCATTTGGAAGAATGCTCAGTGGAAATTGGGGCCCAAGTTTTGCTATGGGAAATGTGAGTTTTGTGTGTGTCCCTGGGAAATATTGTCCTTTCTTGCCATATCTACTACCAGTCATTTTGCTACGCTGTCAATACAGTCAGTAACTATGAAATCTATGCTCTTCCCAATCAATATGCCTTACGCGATAATAATTCTTTTCATCCTAGTTCTCGCAAGACTTGTATAAAGATCTATTGATTCCAGCCAATATGAAAGATCTTTTTATCCCTCCTTTATATGAAGCTGGAGCTCAAAGACTTGAATTCTTTATTGACCCTTTTTATGTTACAGATTAATCAGCATTCCTTACACTTACTACATCTGGCAGACACATAATGAACAGGTCATAGTATTCCGATATCTCATGCCAGAAGTGAGAAATTCTAGAACAGTTGTAAAACTATGATCAAGTGTAGAAATCCACTTCAATATCCTTGTCTAGTTGAGCAAGACTGATGGGGCAGAAGATGTGATGACTGTCATCATTTTCAGGCTGTGAGGCATATAACAGGTTTCATGTTCCCTGCGGGTTCGGTTATTATAGAGTTTAACGTCTTGTATATAATATAGGTCTGCAACTTGTCCAAGTATCGGGGCAAGCCTCAAACATACCCTGGCAAGAGACATCTACCTCCTTCCTCAGCCAGAAGTCAAAAAGGGTATTTTTAATAATGATTCAGGAAATTGTTTCCTATTGAACCTGAAGGAAGATTTCATGTTGGTTTCACGATCATTTCTCAGTTTTTTTCCGCAGACATATTCTTTTTAAATCTTGGTAATAAGCTTTGACTGTTTCTTTCCTTCTTTTATGTCTTTGCTCTGAGATTCTTAAGGAATGTGCAGTGGTTTATGACATGACAGTGAGGATCTGCATTCTGGAGCCCAAAAATGATACAATTTTGTTATTCATTGTCATAATATACCAAATGGACTTTATTTATTCTTGACTTCTTGTTTTTACTTTTACACAGTAGCCATTGAAATCCATCACTTCTATGTATATTTAGAGTTTATTACAGAGATCCGCAAGAAAAATGTGTAGAATGTTGTGTAAAGGTAGGATCATTTTTGAAGTGTGGCTTCACCCTGCTGTTGCATATTCCACACAAAGCCAAATGTTGTGCTGAGTTTTTAGAGTGAAAACTGAGCAGAAAATCCAAGTTTTTTAGGAATTTTCCATTTTTGAGGAGGATTTGGAGAGTTTTTGCTTCAAAAAAAAATTAAAAAAAACTCAGTGTGCACTTACCATAAATGGCCTTTACCAAAGCATTCTTCATGCTCTCTGAAAAAAAAAACGGAAGCTACACAACGTTTTTATATTATAGAGAAGAGTAAGTGCGTACAACCTCTATGGCAAGCAGATTGCTCCTGGAGTCGACCTGAAAAAGCGTTAAAAATTGCCAAAATGAACGAACATGTACACAGCTATGACAAATAACTTGCTGTTCATATGTTCCGTCACTTGTAACTTCTTTTAACCGTTTCCGGCATCAAAGGTCGTAAAGTGGTTAAAAGAAGTGACCGGTCCATTCTCTTCAGGACTTCCTCTGACCTGTATTCCTTTAGTGTTCCTTCTGCCCCTGATTACCTGGACTTGTGTATGACTCAGCTTGATCTCTGGACTCCTTCTTCTGGTTTTTCCGTTTCTGATACCACGCTTCCCGACTGGCTTTTGACCCTCTGGCGTGTACGCTGACTAAGTCTTATGTCTTACATTTCTGATACCATGTTCCCGGTAGGTCGTGACTTTTTGCTCGTCCCTGACTATGCACTTGCTGTCTCCCTTGGTACTTCTGCTCCTGACAGTTGATGACTTCGGCTAGTCTGACCACTCTTTCGTAACCTGTGACACCTGTGCTGTGCTCTGTATTACTATGCTGTGTGTGTGTGTGCAACCTCTCTTCCCTCACCAGCATCCCCTGGTGGAGGTTGCGCTGTACTGCACTGCAGCAGCACGTTACAGTAGTGGCTTCTAAGCAGAATTCTGGCAGTAAGGCCACCCCAAAAGATGTCCATAGAGACATCAGAAAAGACGCTTTTGGGAAACACTGCCAGCGATTTCCTGCAGCCGTCTCTGTTTCAAAGGCCAGCGTCACACCAGGGAACATCACATAGCACTCAGACCAGTATTCATCTCTGGGGCAGCTGCCATCACTGTTTTTTTACTCGGCCGTATCCTACGTGCAAGTGAATTCGCAGCATGCTGCGATTGTCACTGACACTCGACCAAGTCTCGGCTCACTTGCACCCCTACAAGTCTATAGGTGCGAGTGACACAGCGCACATCATCCGTGTGCTGTGAGATATATGCTGACCCCGGCAATGGATGAGATGGATAAATTACTTTCTCCGCCTCCTCTGCAGCTGTGCTCTGATCCTCTCTGTGTGAGAGGCTCGGAGCACAGTGGCATGACACTCGGCTCCCGCTCGCAGCCAGGTTCTCAAAATTTTTCCTAAAAAAGATCAATTCGCAGTAAACAAATATGTGTGAATCACAGGTACTTTAACTGAACTAAAAAAGAAAAGATAACATTCTGAAGATTCCTAGGATGGTATCTGACCCCTTTCAATTCTTTGAATGCAAACTCAGCCTTAGTAATGTCAAAGTGAGTTCACCATAGAAATGGATATTAACCTGTAGTAACTAACTGCCAACTAAATAACACAGTGCACTGACAGACTTTTCATGTTTTTTAAAATGTAAAAAAATAATTAAAAAATATCGTTCATAGCCATTTGTGACCTTTATGGTCAGAACACTGATTCAAACTGATGGTGTTGCTGTAAGAGGTAACAAGGTAACATCATTGTGTTGTGACAGAGACAAGAAATGTGCCATATATTTCATAATGCCCAATAATATGCTTGCCAGAGGCAAAGGAGTCCAGTTGTGGTCCGTGTTTGGTAGTGCTACTACGATGTTTTAGGTCCTTCTATTCCTATCTCTATTGTGAGCTGAGAGCTCTGACATCCTCTCGCTATCCTAAATCACCCTAAAGCCGGAGTCACACTTGCGAGAAACTCGCATGAGTCTCGTGTCTCAATACCCGGCACTGCCTTCGGTACTCAGGACCGGAGTGTGCGGCTGCATATATTTCCATGCAGCTGAGCGCTCTGGTCTAAGTGCCGGCGGCAGTGCCGAGTATTGAGATGCGGCACTCGCATGAGTTTCTCGCAAGTGTGACCCCGGCTTAAAAGGCCACTTCATTCCATTTTTTACTGGCTACGATAGTCCCTACTGATTGTACTATACCACGTGATATGGTAGCTTTAAAGCTATAGGGAAGGATGCGCAGTCGTACCTGAGATCATGTGAGCTTTCAGTGACTGATGCAGTCTCCTGCAGTGTGTAAAATGGTGATGAGCATATTTTTAGTGACACTGTACAGCGATATTTTTGTTGTTGCTGTTTTGTATTGCCCAGTCCAGGTCCAGCAATAACTACACCACTCATCAGATAGAAAGGTTTGGAATATTGAATGTGAATTTACAAAATGGGTCATTTGTAATAGGCAGTGAAAGTGACGTGTATGTGATCGATCCTTCATAGTTATGTTAATACGATGTGATAGTAAAGAGCATTTTCTTCAGCTAATAATGTCATTAGATAAGAATGAGATTATTTCATAGAAATAAGTTCTTTTTTCAGACCATATCAATTCTGGAAAACTTGTACAGTAAAGTATAGCAAGAAAGTTAAGTATAGTAAATGCCTCCGCAGTCTCTCTTGATACTTTGGAAAATAACATGCCGTCACAATAAATGGAGTCAGGAGAAACTATGCATTAAAGTGGAAATTCAACAGGACACGTATTTAGACTACAGGTCCAATTCAGTTATCGTTTTCTTACATTTTCTATGCATTTCATACCATGTGTATAATTTATTTCACTTTTAGTTATATTATTACAGAATACTGTGCAGCCACAAAGGATCATTCACTACTATTTACAATGTAGTAAAACATGGACCTTGATTATTTCAATGCAGCATAAGGACGGAAGCGAGGGTTGAAATATGCCGAGATATTTTATAAAAAGGTAATCTTAAACAGATGGTAATAGAATTACAGAAGCTAGACATGCAGAGATTCATTTAGCAGAAAGATGCACAGGTTCATTGGAAAGTTTACTAAGGCAAATCCAGAGGCCCCAGCAAGGTGCAGGAGACATAAAGGTTTCCACCTAGCGTTGTAGGACTGCTTGCAGGTATTTTATAAGTGTCGTAAATGATCTGAAAGAAAACGGAGTAAATGATCTGAGAGAAATCATACACAGTCATTGACATCATCATCACCGCAAAACACAATAAACAGTGAGTTACAGAATTGAACAGGAACGGAAGGGTCTGGACAGGTTATTAGATGGCATTGATAATCATAGTGTTATTCATTAAACCTATAAAAGTGTATTAAAAAGGAAAATATATCTAAAAATATAAACTGAAAGATAATGTGTATTAGAAAGTTGTATATTTTTTTATAGGATTAAGCTATATTATTAACCTTCAACCAGAAAATCCATTTAAAGAATATGGTCATTTTACTGAAGAGAATAAACTTTTCTCCTTCGTCTCATTGGGGGACACAGAGACTGTGGGTGTGTGCTTCTGCCGTCTGGAGGCCGACACTAAGTGTACAAAAAAAGAGTTAGCTCCTCCTCCGCCGCATACACCCTCGCCCCTAGGCCGGGCGTAACTCAGTTTTTGCTTAGTGTCTGATGGAGGCACACGCAGTCTGGAGTTCCAGACTAGATTTTTTTTTTTTTTTTTTTTCCTCCCTTTTTTCTATGAAGATAAGATAGGGGCGACGGATCCTATAGAGAGGATCCGATCTCCCCAAATCACCAACGGGCGACCACGTGTGAGTAACCCTCCACGTGTCCTCTCCCGCACCGAGGGACACATCTGGGACTTTTTTCCAGACATCTATTTTTTAACGAAAGAGGGGCAACGCGTCCTGATTAGAGGACTCGGTTTCCCCACAACTTCATCAGGAGCACGTGTGAGCAGAACCAGGGGTCAGCCTCCGCGTTGCTACTCTCCTACAACAGCAGTGTATGGAGGACCCGTCCACCCCTTGGTAGTGAGTCCAGGGGGTTGAATCGGAGGCGCAGGTGAGAGCGTACAGGGGGAAGAGGCCGCGAGTAAGACCGACAGAGCCCCCCCCCCCCCCCCGCGCGCCTGCACGGCGGATGGCCCTGCTCACCTGTTTAGTATATGGGGGATCCGCTCCTGGAGCGCACCGCAAGTTGGCGCTGGTGGGTAGCGGTAGCCAGGGCGTTGCACCCGGGCTCCGCACGCCGCGTGTATCGCGGCCGGAAGCCCGCCGGCGGCCGCGGCCCCACTGTAGGAGGGCGCGAGTATCGCGCGAGGCCGCGCGCCGACTTCCGGTGGTAGCCGGAAGTCCCGCCCGCTGACTTCCGGTGGTAGCCGGAAGTCCCGCCCGCTGACGCGGCGGTGACAGCGGCGATGGTGGAGACGCGCGATATAGGGCAGGAGGTCAGAGGCGCAGATCCCGGAGAGACTTCCGCCCTAACACATCGCATCCACGCAAGGAGCCGGTGGGTGAGTGTAACTCCGTTTGGAGAACCACGCTGCTTGTCAGGGAAGAGGTTACCCTCCTCCTCCTTCTACTCTGCCTTCAGCCTGTGCAAGTATGTCTGCAAAAGGAAAAGCTCACTCTTTCCTTTACGCGGTTTGCGTGTCCTGTGGGGTCAGGCTGCCAAAGGCACAGGCGGGTAAATATTGTGAAGCCTGTGAGTCGGAGCGCGCCCAGGAGCCCCCCACTGTTTCTGAACCAAGGGGTCAGGACCCCCCGGAATGGGCGGTGTCCTTATCGCAGTCTATGCTGTCCCTTACAAGGGCAATTGAATCCCTTCAGGGCCCGGGCGGGAGCAGGGAGGGGGGTCTGCCAGCGGAAGAGAGCTCGTCCTCGTCTCAGGACCCTCCAACCATTAGAGGTCGCTCCAGTACCAGGCAAGCTCATATCAAGAGGGTTCGTTCTCCGTCGGCCGGACCCTCCGGGGCTTCGGCGGCGGGTATTAGGGCATCCCGTTCCCCGTCACTGAGCTCTGGGAGCGATCAGGATGAAGGAGAGGAGGAAGGAGCCTGGAATCTAGAAAGTCTGGGGTTCCAGGATTCGGTGGACAGTCTCATTGAGGCAGTCAACCAGACATTAGAGATCGAGGACGATGTGCCCACAGCCTCAGGTCACAAGGTCTCTTTTAAGAAATCCAGGCGACCACATAGAAGATTTGCCACGCATCCGGAGTTTGAGGAGCTAGTCCAGAAACATAGAGATCACCCGGATAAGCGCTTTGCAATGCAAAAAGCGCTACAGGCAAAGTATCCGTTTCCTCCTGAGCTCCATAAGGCTTGGGTAGAGTCGCCAGTAGTGGACCCTCCCGTGTCACGTTTAGCATCTAGGTCGCTATTGTCAATACCCAGTGTTTCCTCTATTAAGGACCCAACTGATCGCCTCATGGACGGGCTTGCCCGCTCGGTATATGAGGCAGCAGGGTCGGCTCTGGCCCCCTCCTTTGCGGCGACTTGGGTGGCTAAAGCCATGGTTTCGTGGGGGGAAGCTCTGTATAAGGCCCTCCAGGACAGGGATCTGCCCGCGGAGGTCTTAGAGGTGGCAAATCAGATGTCAGGGGCAAGTGATTATCTTGTCAGCGCCTCACTGGACGCGGCCGAGTGTTCGGCGGTGGCAGCGGCGAATGCGATCGCCATTAGGCGTGCATTATGGCTGAGGCTGTGGAAAGCGGATTCTATCTCTAAAAAATCCTTGACCTCATTGCCTTTTCAGGGCAATCGATTGTTCGGTGAGAAGCTGGATAGGCTTATCTCAGAAGCCACAGGGGGGAAGAGTAGTTTCCTTCCGCAGCAGAGAAGTTGCCCGGCATTCAGGCAAACGCAAAGGCGTTTTCGACCCTTTCGTAGCCCCTGGGGGGGGACTCCGGCCAGGACATACTCCTCCGCAAACGATGGCCAGAGGAGGGAAAAACAAGTCTCTTACAGGGCCAATCCGCTGGGTAGAGGCCGAGGCCATTTACCCAGAGCGAAGGGGGCCAAGCCCCAAAAGCCTCCAGCTAAATGACTGGAGGCGCTCCGTACCTACGGACGACAGGGTGGGCGGACGCCTACTAAGGTTCAGCCACGTTTGGGTCACAGTGACACGCGACACTTGGGTGGCAGAACTTGTATCGTCCGGGTACAAGATAGAGTTTGTCGGACGGCCACCACAGCGATTCTTCCGTTCGCGACTTTCCAAGACAGATTCGCAGGCGGAGAGTTTGTTACAGGCTGTAACGACGCTAGAGCACAAAGGGGTTATCGCCCCAGTGCCGCAGGGCGAAGAGTCGCAGGGGTTTTACTCCAATCTTTTTTCGGTCCCCAAAAAGGACGGGACTGTGAGGCCGGTTCTGGATCTAAAGATCCTAAACAGATTCATCAGGGTCAGGCGATTCCGGATGGAATCCCTCCGCTCGGTCATTGCAGCCATGGATCCAGGGGAATTCCTGGCCTCAATCGATGTGCAGGATGCATATCTGCATATTCCGATATTCCCCCCACACCAGAGGTTCCTGCGATTTGCGATCGGAGGACGTCACTTCCAATTCGTGGCTCTGCCCTTTGGTCTGGCCACTGCCCCCAGAGTCTTTACAAAGATAATGGCGGTGGTTATGGCCATCCTGCATGCACGGGGCATAACGGTGTTACCTTACCTGGACGACCTTTTGGTAAAGGGGCCGTCGTTTCAGGAGTGCCAGGACAATGTCAATATTACTCTGGATACCCTGGCCCGTCTGGGCTGGCTGATCAATTGGAGCAAGTCGTCCTTGATTCCAGCCCAAAAAATCGTGTTCCTGGGCATGATTTTCGACACCTCCCGGGGGCTGGTGATCCTCCCTCAGGACAAGGCGCAAAAAATCAAGCAAGGGATACGGAACCTTCTACAGCCGGGCTCCAGATCCATCCGGTATGGCATGAGTGTGTTGGGCAGAATGGTGGCGGCGATAGAAGCAATCCCGTTTGCCCAGTTCCATCTCCGTCCGCTTCAGCATGCGCTCTTGACAGCATGGGACCGGAGGCTGCTGTCTCTCAGTCATCGGTGCAAATTGTCTCCGCTAGTACGGGGTTCACTCCGGTGGTGGACTCGCGACTCGTCTCTGGTCCAGGGGAAGCCCTTTCCCCCGGAACAATGGTTGGTGGTGACGACCGATGCAAGCCTGCAGGGTTGGGGAGCAGTTTTCCAGAGTCACATAGCCCAGGGGCGATGGTCGGTTCAGGAGGTAATTCTCCCGATCAACATTCTGGAGATACGGGCAATACGATTGGCCCTACGACATTTCCAGTGTTTCCTGAGACACCGGCCGGTGCGCATCCAGACGGACAATGCTACAGCAGTAGCATATGTCAACCATCAAGGGGGCACGCGCAGCCAGGCAGCCATGCGCGAGGTCGGACTGGTACTACGTTGGGCGGAGAAGAACCGCGTGGTAATTTCAGCGGTGCACATTCCAGGAGTCGAAAACTGGGCGGCAGATTTTCTCAGCCGACAGGGGGTTGCGGCAGGGGAATGGTCCCTGCACCCCGAGATCTTTCAGCAGATCTGCCAACGGTGGGGGACACCAGACGTGGACCTTATGGCATCCAGAGAGAATGCCAAGGTACTAAGGTTTGTCGCTCGATCCCTCGATCCGCAGGCAATCGCAGCAGACGCACTGGTGCTCCCGTGGAGCCAGTTTCGTCTCCCGTACTTGTTCCCCCCGCTGCCGCTGCTTCCAAGAGTTATCAGGAAAATAAGGAGAGAGAAGGTTCCTGCAATTCTGCTGGCCCCAGACTGGCCCCGGCGGGCCTGGTACGCAGATCTGGTCCAACTAGTGGTGGACGTACCCTGGCGTCTTCCAGATCGGCCGGACTTACTGTCCCAAGGGCCGATCTGCCATCCGAACTTAGGGGCCCTGTGTTTGACGGCGTGGCCATTGAATCTTGGCTGTTAACACAGGCAGGATTCAGACGCGATGTGGCGGCCACGATGGTGAGTGCCCGAAAGCCTTCCTCGGCGAGGGTGTATCATCGGACTTGGGAAGTATTCTTCCGTTGGTGTAGGGATCGTGAAGTGGCTCCTCTGGTTTTTTCGATCCCCAACGTACTGGCTTTTCTACAGGCAGGGCTGGACGCAGGGTTGGCCCCGAGTTCCCTCAGAACGCAAATCTCGGCCCTGTCGGTACTTTTCCAACGAAAAGTCGCTTCCGTCTGGCAGGTTAGGACGTTTATGCAGGGGGTCGCACATTTAGTACCCCCCTATAAGGCGCCGACGGAATCATGGGACCTGAATTTGGTGCTCAGAGCCCTTCAGGAGGCCCCTTTCGAACCATTGCAAGAGGTCTCCTTACCTTACCTGTCCAGAAAGGTCGTTTTTCTAGTAGCCATAACGTCTATTAGGCGGGTTTCGGAATTGGCGGCCTTATCTTGTAAACCGCCGTTCCTGACCTTTTATAAGGATAAGGTAGTTTTAAGGCCAGCTCCCCCCTTCTTGCCGAAGGTTGTGTCTGCATTTCATATCAACGAAGACATCGTCTTACCCTCGTTTTGCCCGGCACCGGTGCACAGGGTAGAGAAGGCTTTGCACACTCTGGATCTGGTAAGAGCTCTTAGGAGGTATGTGGCGAGGACGGCGCCATTCCGCCAGACAGACTCTCTATTCGTGGTTCCAGAGGTACGGCGGAAGGGGCTCGCTGCGTCCAGAGCGACTTTGGCCAGATGGGTTCGCCTGACGGTCCAAGAAGCTTATCAAATCAGTGGCACGCCAGTTCCGGCAGGGATCAAGGCTCACTCGGCACGGGCAGTGGGTGCCTCATGGGCACTACGACACCAGGCTTCAGCGGAGCAGGTATGCAAAGCAGCTACCTGGTCCAGTTTACATACGTTTGTCAAGCATTATAACGTACATACCCAGGCATCCTCGGATGCAAGCCTGGGAAGAAAGATTCTCCAGGCAGCAGTTGCGCACCTCTAATCAGGGGCGCAAATTAGCATGGATTGGGTGAGTTAAGATCCCGCCCAGAGGACTGCTTTAGGACGTCCCACAGTCTCTGTGTCCCCCAATGAGACGAAGGAGAAACATGGATTTTTGTGAGTACTCACCGTAAAATCCTTTTCTCCGAGACGCTCATTGGGGGACACAGCACCCACCCTATCAGCCAGTTGGCTTTTACTTATTTTGAGTTTTACAAATCCTTGTACAAGGTTTAGGGTGGCCCCCTTTTTCAGACATATAGTTTCTTGCCTGAGTTTAAGGCGCGTTCTCCTACTGCTTATGCACTAAACTGAGTTACGCCCGGCCTAGGGGCGAGGGTGTATGCGGCGGAGGAGGAGCTAACTCTTTTTTTGTACACTTAGTGTCGGCCTCCAGACGGCAGAAGCACACACCCACAGTCTCTGTGTCCCCCAATGAGCGTCTCGGAGAAAAGGATTTTACGGTGAGTACTCACAAAAATCCATGTTTTCCTTTTTTTCTTGACTAAAAGGTATTTTTTCTATAGTTTCCTAAAACATTTTGGACTGTTTGTCTTCCACGGCCTTTGTGTATGTATCATACAATTTAGCAGACTGCAAAATGAGTTAAAAGGGGTATTCTCGAGTTTGAATGTTATTACCTATCCATGGTTTTCAGTTACTGGGTTTTGACCACTATGACCACCAGCGATCCCAAGAACTGGCTGTGAAGAGCTCGACAGGAAAGATCATGCACACTACCACTCAGTTCATTCTAATGGCAGTGGCAAATACCAGCCGAGCGCAGTACTCAGCAATTTCCAGCACTACCATTATGAGTGACTGGAGCAGCAGCATCCATGATAAACCACCACATCATGGGGCTCTACAAAGACTGGTTCTCAGGAACACTGGGTCCTCAACTCTCAGACCCCCAGAGATCCCCCTGAGATCAGAAAATTTCTCTCCTATCTCATGGATAAGGAATACATTTCAAACTTGAGAGTAACCCTTTAACAGTCAATTCATCTGAGAGCTTTTTCTGACAGTAGGTTTTATGTGTCTCCTCCATGCCCCATCATACTTACCTGTCCGTGGTGTCCCGGCATGCCTCCGGAGTTAGAGCGCATCACCCGGTGTCCTCACTTCCAGTCTCGCGGCCGGCTCCGGGATCCCGTCGGGTGCGCGTGCGCATGTCTTGCACCTGACTCTGCGGCTGCGTGCCCGGCTCTGGGGTCCCATCGGGTGCGCACGCGCACATCTCGCAGCTGTGACTGCGGCTGCACCATCTTGGCATTTCTATGATACTGGAGGACCCTGACCCGGAAGTCCTCCGTCCGGCACACACTCCCTATATCAGGCAACCTCTTCCTGTAGGCTGTGCCTGATTATCATTTGTGCCTTTCTATGATTCGGGCTCCCACTCTTCCCTGCGTCTTAGTGCCTCCTGGCTACCTGCTCTGTGTTGCGCTGCCGCACTATTATCTCCAGTGTCCTCAACTAGTTGTTCACTGTGTTTTCTTTAAGTGCTCACCTGCTCCAGCCTTTGCCTGCCTTCTCCTGTGTCACCATTCCCCTCCTGAGTGTTCCACTTCAGCCTGCCTCTACTATACTGGCTGAGGTCGCTCCCTGCAGTCTCCTGTCCGCTCTGTCTCCTTCACTTGTGTCTCCTACTGTCCCTTGGTACCAGCCGTCACGGCGATAGTTTCCCCTGGCCCTGCCGCTCCCTGTATAGGGGGTGATTCTCACTAGGCACGCTCACCTGATGGAGGTTCGTTACCATGACTCTGCGGGTTCACTTTAGGAGCTCCACAAGTCCTCACATTATGTCCTAAGATATATGGAAAGGCTATTTCGAGTCGATATTAACTTGTACGGTTGCTTCTTTCTATGTCTGGCACCTGACACCCTGTTCTCTTCCTCTTAAAAGAGGCTATTTGCATATTTTATTTTCAAGGGAACCATTGATAAATATCCATATGGCAGTTCGGCACACTTGTGAATGAGAAACTTTACCCCCTACAAGTTCTATTGAATGTCTCTCACCCAGCCAACAGGTCCCCTACATTGCCTTGATGAAGAGGAAGAAGTCTTTTGCTTTCATAGAAGAATCTGATTTAGCTTACAGTAGACCCTAAGTAATGTGCCAAGGCTCCTAGTTGCATATTTTATTTCCTATAAGCATTCCAATGCCAGTTTGGTTTGAAACTTAACCCATCAAACAACAAGGTTTGTAATCATTATCTTGCCTCTTCTGAGCTATCACCTGGTGATAAATAAGCTTAGAAAATTGTTTTGGAGAAGAGAGAAAAAAGTTAGACAATTTCAATGAAGGATTAAACTGTTAACCCATTACTGAGCTAGCTATGCAGTATAATAATATTATATAGAGTCATTACAAACCGAGTGATCTATTTCAAGTGTTTATTTCTGTTAATATTGATGATTATGGCTGACAGTTAGGGTGCTCAATGAGAGGAACAGGCTGCCATGAGAGGTGGTGAGTTCTCCTTCAGTAGAAGTCTTCAAACAGAGGCTGGATAGAAATCTGGGATGATTTAGTGAATCCTGTTATGAGCAGGGGGTTGGACCAGATGGCCCAGGAGGTCCCTTCCAACTCTACATTTCTATGATTCTATGATCTCCCATTGGAGATCGGGAGTCACATGCGCAGGTCCTTCTCCAGATCTGATTGGTCCATCTCAGGGATCTGGAAGCTTCCGGAAGGTCCTGGCTATAAAAGGTTTGCATGGTCAGTCGGCCATGCGCTAGTATAGACTTTAGTTGCTAACTGTGTGAATGATGATGGATGTACCATTCTATGATTCTATGAATACCCAAAAGTCATTATCTCAGTAAATTAGAATACTTTATAACACCAGCTTGAAAAATTATTTTAATATCCGAAATGTTGGCCTACTGAAATGCATGTTCAGTAAATGCACTCAATACTTGGTCGGGGCTCCTTTTGCATCAATTACTGCATCAGTGCGGAGTAGCATGGAGGCGATCAGCCTGTGGCACTGCTGAGGTGTTATGGAAGCCCAGGTTGCTTTGTTAGCAGCCTTCAGCTCGTCTGTATTGTTGGGTCTGGTGTCTCTCATCTTCCTCTTGACAATACCCCATAGATTCTCTATGGGGTTCATGTCAGGGGAGTTTGCTGTCCAATTAAGCACAGTGATACTGTTATTTTTAAACCATGTATTGGTACTTTAGGCAGCGTGAACAGGTGCCAAGCCCTGCTGGAGTATGAAATTTCCATCTCCAAAAACTTGTCGGCAGAGGGAAGCATGAAGTGCTCTAACATTTCCTGGTGAACAGCTGCACTGACTTTGGTCTTTATAAAACACAGTGGACCTATACCAGCAGATGACATGACTCCCTGTTATGAATGAGTCACCGAAGGAGGAAAAAACAAAAATACAAGCTAAGTCCAGAAAACCGGAGAGGTTGGTAGCTATCAGATTGCAGACCCCTGATCCTATTCACACAACTAACAGTAGCCGTGGGGGTTCCTACGGTGCCCTAGACCCCTCGTTCACAGCCGATGAACTAAATAAGCCTAAAGAAAGAAAGGGGAAATCTAAACTGCCCCAGAGGAGACCCCAAAGCAATAGACAGCCCCAACATGTATTGTCGGTGAAAAGTAGATGAAAACACAAACACAGACAGAAAGACAGGTTGAGCAAACGATGGGGCCCACTAACTAGCTAGGACAGGACAGAAAAGATGCTGGCTGCAATCCGCAAAAAACCCTACAAAAATGTCCCAACCGTCTGATAGGAAAAAAGGCCCTGAAGTCTCTAGACTTCAAAATCACTATATCAGCACTCAGGTATATTCTGAAGACTGAGCAAAAGATCAACTTGACCAGAGACAAAAATGGAGCTCAGCCTGAACCAACAAGGGCAGGCAGAACACAAACACTAAGTAAACAGACACAATCTCATGGAAAAATAAGAGAGCAAAAACTTAGCTTTCAGAAGACAGGTACTGAACTGGTTTGCAAGAGCTCAGAGCAGAAAGGATCACCAGCACCCCTGCAGGGCATCAGCTGCCTTATATCCACTCAGTGATTCCAGGTGTCCAATCACGCTCCGCCTGTTCAGATGACAGGTTTTTCCCATCCCAATCAATTTCACTACCTCTCTTCACCAGCGGAGGGAGTTCATCAGACATCAACGGTGAAGGGGAAAATGAACTCACAACAGTACCTCCCCCTTGAGGAGGGGTCACCGAACCCTCATCCACGCCACCAGGGCGATCAGGATGGGACCGATGAAAAGCACGAACCAATCTTTCGGCATGAATATCGGATGCAGGGACCCAAGAATTATCCTCCTGGCCATAACCCTTCCATTTAACCAAATACTGGAGTCTCCGTCTAGCCAGGTGAGAATCCAGTATCTTCTCAACCTCATATTCCACATTACCTTCCACCAATACAGGGTCAGGAGGTGCCACCACAGGAACTACTGGCTCAACAAACCTCTTTAACAGAGACTTATGAAACACGTTATGGATCTTAAATGTAACAGGAAGAGCCAATCGAAAAGAGACAGGATTAAGAATCTCCAAAATCTTGTAAGGTCCGATAAATCTAGGTTTAAACTTTGGAGAAGCCACCTTCATAAAGATATTCTTTGATGACAACCAAACCATATCAACCACCTTAAACTGGGGACCAATGGTCCTATGACGGTTGGAAAACCGCTGGGCCTTTTCCTGGGAGAGAGACAACCTATCCACCACTTGGTCCCAGATCTGGTGCATTCTCTCCACCACAGTGTCAACACCTGGACAGGCAGAAGACTCCACCTGCCCTGAAGAGAGTCGAGGATGAATCCCAAAGTTACAAAAAAAAGGTGACATCAAAGTGGCAGAACTAGCTCTATTATTTAAAGCAAATTCGGCCAAGGGCAAAAATGAAACCCAATCATCCTGATCGGCAGAAATAAAACATCTCAAATACGACTCCAAAGTCTGGTTTGTTCTCTCCGTCTGCCCATTGGTCTGAGGGTGAAACGCAGAGGAGAAGGACAACTGAATTCCCAGCTTGGAACAGAAAGTCCTCCAAAATCTAGAAATAAACTGAACTCCTCTGTCAGATACAATGTTCTCAGGAATCCCGTGCAAGCGAACCACTTGTTGCAAAAACAAGGGCACCAACTCTGAGGAAGATGGCAACTTAGGGAGTGGTACAAGATGGACCATCTTAGAGAATCTATCACAAATCACCCAAATAACAGTCATTCTCTGAGAGACAGGCATATCAGAGATAAAATCCATTGAAATATGGGTCCATGGCCTCCTGGGCACCGGCAAAGGCATCAACAACCCACTAGAGCGAGAACAAGGTTTAGACCGGGAGCAAGTGCCACAGGACTGCACAAAACTCCTGACATCACGAGACAAGGTGGGCCACCAAAAAGACCGACTCACCAAATCTCTAGTACCAAAAATACCTGGATGACCAGCCAATGCAGAGCAATGAACTTCAGACATCACTCTCTTCCTCCACTGGTCAGGAACATACAATTTTCCAATAAGACAACGCTCAGGTTTGTCCTCCTGAAACTCTTCCAGAGCACGTCTCAAATCGGGCGAGATGGCAGAAAGAACTACCCCCTCACCTAAGATGGTAGCAGGCTTGGTCACAACAGGAGAATCAGCAAAGAAACTCCTAGAGAGGGCGTCTGCCTTGATATTCTTAGTGCCCGGAAGAAAAGAGACCACAAAATCAAAACGTGTGAAAAACAAAGCTCACCTAGCCTGTCTAGGATTCAAGCGTTTGGCCGACTCCAGGTAAATCAAATTCTTGTGGTCAGTAAGGACCACGACTTGATGTTTAGCTCCCTCCAACCAATGTCTCCATTCCTCAAATGCCCATTTCATGGCTAACAGTTCCCGATTCCCCACATCATAGTTGCGTTCAGATGGGGAGAACTTTCGGGAAAAGAAAGCACAGGGATTCATTTTAGATGTTACCGGATCTTTTTGGGACAAAACATCTCCTGCACCAATCTCAGAAGCGTCCACCTCTACCTGAAACGGGAGTGAGACATCAGGTTGCCGCAAAACGGAGCAGAAGTGAACCTTCGCTTCAGCTCCTGAAAGGAAGAAACAGCCTCCGGAGACCAATTCAACACATCAGCACCTTTCTTAGTCAAATCAGTCAATGGTTTGGCAATACCAGAGAAATTAGCTATAAATTTACGATAAAAATTAGCAAAACCCAAAAACTTCTGGAGGGCCTTCAAAGAAGTGGGCTGAACCCAATCATAAATGGCCTGTACCTTGGCCGGGTCCATTTCAATAGTTGATGGAGACAAAATAAATCCCAAAAATGAAATCCTCTGTACCCCAAAAAGGCATTTCGATTCCTTGACATACAGGGAATTCTCCCTCAAAATCCGGAACACAGTCCGAACATGTTCCACATGAGAGTCCCAATCCTTGGAAAAGATCAAAATATCATCCAGATAGATGATCAAAAATTTATCCACAAAGTCTCAGAAAATATCATTCATGAAGCACTGGAAGACAGAAGGGGCATTAGTGAGCCCAAAAGGCATCACCAGGTACTCAAAATGTCCCTCCGGAGTATTAAACGCCGTCTTCCATTCATCCCCATGCTTAATGCGAATAAGAATATATGCCCCCCTGAGGTCAAGCTTAGTAAACCAGCAAGCACCCTTAACTCTAGAGAATAGATCAGAAATAAGGGATAACGGATACTGATATTTAACAGTAAATTTGTTGAGGGAACGATAGTCAATACAAGGCCTTAATGAACCATCCTTCTTGGCCACGAAAAAAACCCCAGCACCTAAGGGTGAAGAGGATGGTCTAATATGACCCTTCTCCAACGACTCCTTAATATAGGATCACATAGCCTTGTGCTCGGGTACAGATAAATTGAAAAGTCGACCCTTGGGAAACTTACACCCCGGGTTCAGCTCAATTGCATGAGGAGGAGGCAAAGACGCAGACTCATTCTCACTAAATACATCATAAAAATCAGCCAAATAGTCAGGAACATCATGCGACTGGGGAGAGGTGGAGAAAACAGGAGCATCACTAAGGGCACACCGACAACCCCAACTCACCACAGACACAGATTTCCAATCCAAAACTGGATTATGGATTTGCAACCAGGGAAACCCCCGAACAATGGTATCATGCAAATTATGCAACACCAAAAATCTGCAATTTTCTTGATGATCTGGGGTGACCCGCATTACCACCTGGGTCCAAAACTGAGGTTTATTCTTCGCCAAAGGAGTAGCATCAATACCCCTCAAAGGGATAGGCGTCCGCAGAGGTGTCATAGGAAATCCACAACGTTTAGCAAAATCCAAGTCCATCAGGTTCAGAGCTGCTCCCGAATCCACAAAAGCCTTAGAGGAAAATGTGGACAGGGAGCAGATCAGAGTAATTGCCAGAAGAAACTTAGGTTGAACACCACCCACAGCAAATGTGTGTGCAAAACGTTTCTCTCGTTTAGGGCAGACAGAAATATGCGAGGCATCTCCACAGAAAAAACACAGCTCATTACGCCTTCTGAACTCCTGACGTTGCGCCCTAGACAAAACTCTATCACATTGCATAAGTTCAGACATTTGTTCAACAGGTGGCAACACCTCTCGTGCAGTTTTGCGTTCGCGCAAACACCGATCAACCTGAATGGCTAATGACATAGAATCGTCAAGACCAGAGGGAACAGGAAATCCCACCATAGTATCTTTTAAGGCAGTGGTCCCCAACCTTTTTTGCACCAGGGACCGGTTTCAAGCAAGACCATTCTTCCATGGCCCGGCAGGGCGGGGATGGAGGTGTGGCAGGGGCGGGGCTGTGGTCATAAGGGGGCGGGGCTATGGACACGGTTGTAGTGTAGCAGTGCATACTTATAATTAAATAACATTTATAATGTGACTCAACTCACCATAGGTTTTGAATAAGTGCTCCATCACCCCCTTCTCCCCATCATTGCCTTCACCCCATCACTCCCTTCTCCCCATCATTGCCTTCACCCCATCACTCCTCTCCCCATCATTGCCTTCACCCCATCACTCCCTTCTCCCCATCATTTCCTTCACCCCATCACCCCATCACTCCCTTCTCCCCATCATTGCCTTCACCCCATCACTCCCTTCTCCCCATCATTGCCTTCACCCCATCACTCCCTTCTCCCCATCATTGCCTTCACCCCATCACTCCCTTCTCCCCATCATTGCCTTCACCCCATCACTCCCTTCTCCCCATCATTGCCTTCACCCCATCACTCCCTTCTCCCCATCATTGCCTTCACCCCATCACTCCCCTCTCCCCATCATTGCCTTCACCCCATCACTGCTGTCTCCCCATCATTGCCTTCACCCCATCACTCCCCTCTCCCCATCACTCCCTTCTCTCCATCACTGCCTTCACCCCATCACTCCCCTCTCCCCATCACTGCTGTCTCTCCATCACTCCCCTCATGGCCTTCTCCTCATGTCCCCATCTCCTCCAGGGCCAGGCTACACAAACACAGACCAACACACAAAAACACACACACACACACAGACAGACACACACACACACATTATACATACACACAGACACCACCTCTCTCCTCTCACCTGCCCGCCGCCCGCGCTACCTCGCTATGACACAGCAGCCGCGCTCCTCTCTGTGTCAGTCAGAGACAGGAAGCGCGGGCGGCGGGCAGGAAGCTGGACGCAGTGGACGGGTCCTTGCAGCTCCACTCCTGCTATTCCCTCTTGCAGGCAGCGGAGCTGCTTGGATCACTCCCTGGCCGCCGCTAGAACTGCTGCACGCCGCCCCAGTCCCCGCTACGCCACTGACCGCCCCTGGCTCCCCTTGTGTCCGCGGACCGGCAAGGGCACTGCAGCGGCCCGGTGCTGGGCCGCGGACCGGCGGTTGGGGACCCCTGTTTTAAGGTCTCTGACAAACCCTTCCGAAAGAGAGCTGCCAAGGCACCATCATTCCAAGAAGTAAGGACCGCCCACTTTTGGAATTTTTGACAGTACAACTCTGCAGAATCCTGACCCTGGCTCAATGCCAACAGGGCCTTTTCAGCCTGATCAATAACATTAGGTTCATCATACAACAGCCCTAAGGCTTGAAAAAATGCGTTCACATTAGCTAGAATAGGATCATCAGGTTTCAAAGAAAACGCCCAATCCTGAGGATCACTGCGCAGCAAAGAGATGACAATTTTAACCTGCTGCGCGGAGCTCCCTGATGAGTTAGGCTTCAAGGCAAAAAATAATTTACAATTATTCTTAAAGTTCAAAAATTTAGACCGATCCCCAAAAAACACATCAGGAGTAGGGATCTTTGGTTCAGCAACATGTGAATGAGCAAGATAGGCGGAAATTCCCCGCACTTCAGCAGCGAGCTGCTCCACATGATCAGACAATTGCTTCATCTCCATTGAGAAGAAAAAATTCCCCCTACGGCCTCAAAGACATAGAGGAAAAAATATACACACACACACACACAAAAAAAAAAAATTCTGACACTTTTTTTTCTTTCCCTTTTTCCTTTTTTTTTTTTTTACAATTCTTTCCTGCTATTGAGTACCCTAGAATCTGCGGTATGGCTGGTGATTCTGTTATGAATGAGTCACCGAAGGAGGAAAAAACAAAAATACAAGCTAAGTCCAGAAAACCGGAGAGGTTGGTAGCTATCGGATTGCAGACCCCTGATCCTATTCACACAACTAACAGTAGCCGTGGGGGGTTCCTACAGTGCCCTAGACCCCTCGTTCACAGCCAGAGAACTAAATAAGCCTAAAGAAAGAAAGGGGAAATCTAAACTGCCCCAGAGAAGACCCCTAAGCAATAGACAGCCCCCAACATGTATTGTCGGTGAAAAGTAGATGAAAACACAAACACAGACAGAAAGACAGGTTGAGCAAACGATGGGGCCCACTAACTAGATAGGACAGGACAGAAAAGATGCTGGCTGCAATCCGCAAAAAACCCTACAAAAATGTCCCAACCTTCTGATAGGAAAAAAGGCCCTGAAGTCGCTAGACTTCAAAATCACTATATCAGCACTCAGGTATATTCTGAAGACTGAGCAAAAGATCAACTTGACCAGAGACAAAAATGGAGCTCAGCCTGAACCAACAAGGGCAGGCAGAACACAAACACTAAGTAAACAGACACAATCTCATGGAAAAATAAGAGAGCAAAAACTTAGCTTTCAGAAGACAGGTACTGAACTGGTTTGCAAGAGCTCAGAGCAGAAAGGATCACCAGCACCCCTGCAGGGCATCAGCTGCCTTATATCCACTCAGTGATTCCAGGTGTCCAATCACGCTCCGCCTGTTCAGATGACAGGTTTTTCCCATCCCAATCAATTTCACTACCTCTCTTCACCATCGGAGGGAGTTCATCAGACATCAATGGTGAAGGGGAAAATGAACTCACAACAGCTCCCCAAACCATCACTAATTGTGGAAACTTCACACTAGACCTCAGGCAGCTTGGATTGTGTGTCTCTCCACTCTTCCTCCAGGCTCTGGGACCTTGATTTCCAAATGAAATGCAAAATTTACATTCATCTGATAATAACACCTTAGACCACTGAGCAGCAGTCCAGTTCTTTTTTTCTTTGTCCATGGTAAGACGCTTCTGGCCTTGTCTATTGGTCATGAGTGGCTTGACACAAGGAATGCGGCACTTGTAGCTCATGTCCTGGATACGTCTGTGTGTGGTGACTCTTGAAGCAATGACTCCAGCAGAAGTCTACTCCTTGTGAATTTCCCCCAAATTTTTGAATACCAATTTCTTAACAATCCTTTCAAGGCTGCGGTTATCCCGGTTGCTTGTGCAGCTTTTTCTACCACACTTTTTCATTACACTCAACTTTCCATTAATATGCTTGTATACAGCACTCTGTGAACAGTCAGCTTCTTTAGCAATGACCTCTTGTGGCTTACCCCCCCTTGTGGAGTGTGTCACTGACTGCCTTCTGGACATGTCAGCATGATTGTGGAGCCTACTGAAACAGTTTAAAGGGACCATTTTACATGCTTAGGAAGCCTTTGCAGGCGTTTTTTGGTAATTATTCTAATTTACTGAGATAATGACTTTTGGGTTTTCATTGGCTGTAAGCCATAATCATCAACATTAACAGAAATAAACACTTGAAATAGATCAGTTTGTAATGACTCTATATACCGTAATTTATGAGTTTCACTATTTTGTATTGAAGAACTGAAATAAATTAACTTTTTGATGATATTCTAATTTAGGGAGAAAGCACTTCTAAGTGTGCATAAGTTCGTAAATTCTGTAGATGTCAAATAGTCAAAGTTTTAGATGAAACCCTCTGGCAAAATACTTTTTAGCCACAAATTCATACATTTAGGGAAAAAAAGGTGTCCATCCATAACCTTTAACCCCTTCGCGACATGCGCTGTACTAGTACTGCTCTGCGGGAGGTGTGTTCGCGCAAAGAGCAGTATTAGTACGACTCTGCGATCACACGGCCTGACGCTGAACGCCGCGGTGATCGCGGTCATTTAACCCCTCTGATGCCACTGTCAGTAGTGACTGCATCATAGAGAAGCATCGCGCAGAGAGGGGGGCTCCCTGCACGCTTACATCAGAACAACACCATGCGATCACATTGTTCTGATGGTCTCCATGCAGACCTCTGGCACCAAGATGGCCGAGGGGTCCTTATGCAGAGATGGTGGCTTGTGAGCGCCTGCTAAGAGCAAGTGCCGGTATGCCTCCTTTCCTGCCTGTCAGATCCTGTTCTGATGCTCTGTCTGCTGTGCAGAGTGTAAAATCAGCGATCTGCTGTAAAATACAAATGTCCCATACTGGGACAATATAATAAAGTTAAAAAAAAAATTATAAAGTGTAAAAATATATTTTTAAAAAAATCCCCAAATAAAGAAAAAAGATAAAGTAAATATTTTACCAATAGATAAATTTATTTAGGTAAATAAAGAAAACAATAAAAGTACACATATTTGGTATTGCCACGTCCGTAACGACCTGCTCTATAAAACTGTCCCATTAGGTAACCCCTTCAGTGAACACCATAAAAAATAAATAAAAAACAAGGCAAAAAACAATGCTTTATCATCATAACGCCGAACAAAAAGTGCAATAAAACACAATCAAAAAGACAGATGTAAATAAAAATGGTACTGCTGAAAATGACATCTTGTCCTGCAAAAAAACAAGCTGCCATACAGCTCCATCAGCAGAAAAATAAAAAAAGTTATAGCTCACAGAATAAAGCGATACAAAAATAATTATTTTTTTCTATAAAATAGTTTTATTTGTGTAAAAGCACCAAAAAATAAAAAAGATATAAATAAGGTATCGCTGTAATCGAACTGACCCGAAGAAAAAAGCTGTCTTACAAATTTTACCACACGCAGAACGGTTTAAAGAAAAAAAAAAACAAAATCCTGAATTGCTGGTCTTTGTTCATTCTATCTCCCAAAAATAGGAATAAAAAGCGATCAAAAAATGTCATGTGCCCAAAAATGGTACCAATAGAAACGTCAGCTCGCCCCGCAAAAAACAAGCCCTCACATGACTCTGTCGGCTGAAATATGAAAAAATTATAGCTCTCAAAATATGGTGATGTAAAAACTAGTTTTCGCAATAAAAAGCGTTTTTAAGTGTGTGACAACAGCCAAACATAAAAACCCGATATAAATCTGGTATCGCTGTAATCATGCCGACCAGAAGAATAAAATCGCCTAATCACTAATACCGCACGAGGAATGGTGTAACAAATAATTAAAACCAATTCTTCACCTGCTGTTGATTTTTTCATTCTGACTCCCAAACATCGCAGTAAGGTTTGGCACACATTTATCCTGCTCTCTGCGCTGAGCGCTTACACTGGTGTTTCCGTGTAAATCTTTGAAATACATGATTACATCTAACCTGTGATCCGGTGGTGTCCGTTTTTTAGGATTTCAAATAAGTGCTATCGGCCAAAGTTTTGTGCACTTCTGAAAAGGACACTGCAGATAGAATCATAGAATCATAGAATCATAGAATCGTAGAGTTGGAAGGGACCTCCTGGGCCATCTGGTCCAACCCCCTGCTCAAAGCAGGATTCGCTAAATCATCCCAGTTAGATGTCTGTCCAGCCTCTGTTTGAAGACTTCCATTGAAGGAGAACTCACCACTTCTCGTGGCAGCCTGTTCCACTCATTGATCACTCTAACTGTCAAAAAGTTTTTTCTAATATCTAATCTGTGTCTCCTCCCATTCAGCTTCATCCCATTGCTTCTAGTCTTTCCTTGTGCAAATGAGAATAAAGTTGATCCTTCTACAATGTGACAGCCCTTTAGATATTTGTAGACAGCTATTAAGTCTCCTCTCAGTCTTCTCTTTTGCAAACTAAACATTCCCAAATCCTGCAACCTTTCCTCATAAGACAGGGTTTGCAGACCGGTCACCATTCTGGTCGCTCTTTTCTGAACTTGCTCCAGTTTGTTGATGTCTTTTTTAAAATGTGGTGCCCAAAATTGGACACAATATTCCAGATGAGGTCTGACCAAAGAGGAGTAGAGGGAAATAATTACTTCACGTGATCTAGACTGTATGCTTCTGTTAATACATCCTAGAATTGCATTTGCCTTTTTTGCTGCTGCATCACACTGTTGACTCATATTCAGTCTGTGATCTATTAGTATACCCAAGTCTTTTTCACATGTGCTGTCACTTAGCCCTATTCCTCCCATTCTATATATGCTTTTTTCATTTTTATTGCCCAGATGTAGTACTTTGCAATTCTCCCTGTTAAAAACCATTCTGTTAGTTGCTGCCCACTTCTCCAGTTTATTTAAATCTTTTTGAATCCTCTCTCTCTCTTCTCTAGTATTAGCTATCCCTCCTAGCTTTGTGTCATCAGCAAATTTAATCAGTTTACCCTCAATTCCTTCATCTAAATCGTTGATAAAGATGTTGAACAATACAGGGCCCAGGACAGAGCCCTGTGGTACCCCACTTGAGACATTCTTCCAACTGGATGTGCAGCCATTTACAACCACTCTTTGGGTCCGATCACTATTCCATTTATGAATCCACCTAACAGTTGCCTTGTCCATTCCATACTTAGTCATTTTTTCAATAAGGATTGAAAGACCAGATGGAGTCCAGAGTAACTCTGCTGCCTCACTATAGTGAATGGATCCATCGGGGGTTTCATCTGTCACGTCACTCAGAAATTTAGATGAAAACCACAAAGTAAGTGGTCAGCGTAGAGTGCTGGATAACTGTAATCCCAAATGTTAAATAAAATGCTCTCACTCAGGTCTGTCATCTGTTAACAGAAATATAGGGGACTTCCACGTTACTGGTAGCACAAAGGCTGTGGAAAAGCTAAATGGGTCCTCAGAGCCCCAGTTTGCCTAAATAACATTTAGCGCCCACATGTTAAACATTTATGTAGTGATGAGAGCCCGCCTAATTTACAGAAGCATGTCTCCAGAAGCATGAGCTGGCCATAACGTACTGGACACTACAGCGTACTGTTCACTACAATGGCAGTTTGTAAATTTCACTTAGCAACATCCACTGCTGCCTGTTTCTGGGAAACACCCATGGAGTCAAAATCTTCACAACATTTGTAGATAAATTCCCAAAGGGTTATAATTTACATAAACTTTGCTGTCCATTTTCTCCTTTTGCCCTTGTGAAAATACAAAATTTATAGCTAAAAAAGATTTTTGTGGGAAAAATCTGTGTTTTTTTTTTTTTAATTTTCACGGCTTAACGTTATAAATTACTGTGAAGCACTTTGGGGTTCAAGGTGCTCAATACACATCTAGATAAGGTCCCAAAGGGGTCTAGTTTCCAAAATGGTGCCACTTGTTGGGGGTTTCCACTGTTTAGGCACATCAGGGGCTCTCCAAACGCGACAAAGCAACCGCTAATAATTCCAGCATATTTTACATTCAAAAAGTGAAATGGTTCTCCTTCCCTTCCGAGCCCTACCGTGTGTCCAAACAGTAGATTTCCCCCACAAATGGGGTATCGGCATGCTCAGGAGAAATTGCACAACAAAATGTATTGTCCATTTTCTCTTGTTACCCTTGTGAAAGTAAGAAAAAAATAGGTCTAAAGGAAAATTTTTGTGAAAGAAAAATAAATGTTTATTTTGTCCTTCCACATTCTAAAAATTACTGTGAGACACCTGAAGGGTTAATAAACTTCTTCAATATGGTTATGAGTACCTTTAGGGGTGCTGTTTTTAGAATGGTGTCATTTTTGGGTACTTTCTGTCATATAGGCCTCTCAGAGTCACTTCAACTGTGATGTGGTCCCTAAAAAAAATGGTTTTGTAAATTCTGTTGTAAAAATGAGAAATCGCTGGTCAAATTTTAACCCTAATAACTTCCTAGCAAAAACAAATTGTGTTTCCAAAATTGTGCTGATGTAAAGTAGACATGTGAGAAATGTTATTTATTAACTATTTTGTGCAATATGACTCTCTGATTTAAGGGCATAAAAATTAAAAAATTGAAAATTGCGAAATTTTCATAATTTTCGTCAAATTTCCATTTTATTTCACAAATAAGCATGGTCAGAATTGTAAAAATTGGCTTGGTCAGGAAGGTGCAAACAGGCTTCGAGGCGAAAGGGTTAAAATGTGCCTCCATTTATAGAGAAATATGATTATGGCGAAGGACCTTGCAAAAAAAACACTGTTCTAAATCATTTCACCTGACAATTTTACTCTCTAAAGCAACACAGTCCGCCACGGTCTACAATGTCTTCTGTCTCCAGTGCTGTAAAATGTAATTTGATTGTACCGTGCTGGAGCTAAAAGCTAGAGACTTCATGGAACATGAGGAGCCTGTGCTGCTATTGAGACCAAATTTTCTAAGGAAAGTGATTTAGAAACATGAATATTGTGCAGTCTCCTGCATAACTGTAGGTATGCGTTAAAAAGTTTTGGAATACCATTCCTTCCCAATTCTTCAAAGGCTGGATCTTTGCCTCAAGATCTTTATAATTATTTGTTATTAGATGTTTCCAGATTGAAATCAGAAGTTTGGAACTCCTCAATGATGCCAGGCATACATCATGTTTCAGACTAAAGGAATTTAACTGTATTAATTTAGTTTATTTGGCATTTCATGGATCTGATTCACATTTTGCACGCTTTAGTTTATCTTTTTAAAAGAAGAATTAGAGAATTTCCATGATATACTATGTTATTCCATATAATATCCAATAGCTCGTTCCAAGTGGAAAAACGTCCTTCATGTTTTTCATCTTCTTCCATTTACCAACATACGGAAATTTGTATGGACATTTTCTGAGGCTTATGTGTGGTCTTGGGACTTATAATGAGTCCCAAGACCAGGCTTAAGAACAATTCCCTATTTGTCTGTACCAGCTTCCCGAATATAGCGAGATGTCTGTCAGCTGGCATGTGCATAGTTGTTTGGGTATTCCCATCGTAAAGATATTTAGCATAGCTAAAGGATCCCGCCAAAGGGGAACCCCAAATTACCATCCTGTTGAGGCAAACACTTGCGCAACTCTATCTTTTAACTTCTGTAAGAATTATGGAAGAATGTTAAGCAAACTTCAAGCTGTCACTGTTATCAGTCTGTCTTAAGTTCTGCCTAGATGTTTTTTTTACCCCAGTCTGGTCCTTACCATTCTACTCTCTTCTTAGCCTGCCTTTTTGTTTGCCTCTTTTTCTGGTATTTGCCACAAGAGTTAAAGGGAATATGTCACCAGGCTTTTGCTAACACATCTAAGAGCAGTATGATGTAGGGGCAGAGACCCTGATTCTAGCGATATATCTTACTGGGCTGCATGCTGTATTTTTTTTAAATAAAATCACAGTTTTATCTGCTGAAAATCTACCAGTTCTCCCAATGCTGAGCTCTGTATAACCCCACCCACACCACTGATTGGCAGTATACTGTTTACACTGTGCATAGGCAGAAAGCTGTCTATCAGTGGTAGGGAGAGGGTTGGACTACCTGGCAGCAGGTTTACTAGTCCTCTAATGATCTCCTGCTGATAAAACATTGATTTCATCAAAACTTCACCAATCAGCCCAGTAAGTGACACATTGCTGAAATCAGAGTATCTGTCTCCACATCAGGGTGCTCTCAGGTTAGGTGACAGATTACCTTCAAAGAGGACAAGAGGTCTTCATAACCTGTGAAGTCCATAAAACACTATATTAATAGGCTGTGATGTCATTGATGAAGTTTAACCCCTTAATGACAGCCAATACATCTTTTAACTGACGTGTGATATAAGAGAATAGCATCCCCATACAGGTGACAATCCAGCACACTATAGCTGACAACTTGCTGCATCAGCCACGATCAGTGTTTGCACTGTCCACATCTCTTTAACCCCTTAGATGCTGCTGTCAATAGTGACATCATATAAATGGTTAACAGAGTGTGGGGGCTTCCTCTTTATCCCCATCCGCACCCTAAGATCATGATTATGTGGTCCTGATGTTTGCCATGGCAATTCATGACCAAATAGCGGCCTTAAGCTGGAGTCACAGATAGCGACTTACCAGCGATCCCGACAACGATATCAACGTGTCAGGATCGCTGGTAAGTCGCTATGTGATCGCTGGTGAGCTGTCAAACACAGCTTCACAGCGATCAGCCCAGCAATGCAGAGCGCCCGGCATCGCCGTGTTCGTTAGTGCTGATGCCATATCCCTGTAAAAAAATATAATTAAAATAAAAAATATTGTTATTCTCACCTTCCGACATCCCGCGCAGCCATCCTGCCTCTCTCCACGCTCTGGTCCCAGTAATCCCTTGCGAGAATGACCGCGAGAATGTCACGGTCTCGCGGCAGCGCGACGTCTCGCGGTCATTCGTGCAAAGGATCACTGGGACCGGGAGCATGGAGAGAGACGGGAAGACTGCACGGGACGTCGGAAGGTGAGAATAACAATATTTTTTATTTTTTATTATTTTTTACAGCTGATCGCTGGTCTCCCGCCTGTCACACGCAGCGATGCGTGGAGACCAGCGACGAAAAATATGTCCAGAGGTTTCTTGCAGTGATCAGCGATACCAGCAGGAGGGCCGGTCGCTGATCGCTGTCACACACAGCGATCTCGGTGAGATCGCTGTTGTGTCACAAAAGTTGTGACTCAGCAGCGATCTCGCTAGCGAGATTGCTATGTGTGACTCCCGCTTTAGAGTCTGACGGCTGTTGTAACTGTTCAGAAGTCAGCGACATTTAGGTGGTAAAAATACACTTTTTCATTTCTGTCATGCCACTTTGCATTAATTCCTGAAAATCACCTGAAGGGTTAATAAACTACCTGACTGCAGTTTTCAATGTCAGGGGGTGCTGTTTTTAAAATGGTTTTACTTTTGGGGGTTTTCCAATATATAGGACCCTCAAAGTCACTTCAAACCTGGATAGGTCCCCAAAAAATAAATGTGATAAATTTTCTTGATAAAATGAAAAATTACTGCTACATTTTTAAACCTCCTAAAATGCTAACAAAATAAAAGAACATTTTACAAATGGTGCTGATGTAAAGCCGACATGTGGGGAATGTTATTTATGAATGTTTTTGTGTGGTATGACTATCTGGATTAAAGGGATAATCATTCAAAGTTTGAAAATTGCAAATTTTTTAACATTTTTCTCAAATTTCTGATATTTTTTATAAATAAAAACAAAACGTATTGACTTAAATTTACCATTATCATAAAGTACAATGTGTCATGAAAAAATGTTCTCAAAATCACTGGGATTTGTTGAAGCGTTCCAGAGTTATTACCACATAAAGTGACACTGGTCAGATTTAAAAAATTTAGCTCCGTCACTAAGGGGTTAAGGGAAAAACTGAGGTGCCAATTAGTTTGCAAATGTTATCTTTTCAGAGCCTTGGTGGCTTCTTATTTCTCTTCTGCTGCTTTTGTTGATTGGTTACTTGCAATGGCTGTCAACAATTATGATTCAGATATTGCCTCAGTGAACTTGTTCTTTACTTTGTTCACAGGTTAATTGAAATTTCCAATAGTCAAAATGGTCACATTAGTTAGGAGAATTAGTATTACATTTTCAGCAAATAAGGATTATTATTTGTATAATAAAAACTAAAAACGCAGTTTTAAACCCTAAAACGTAGGGATGAGTGAGCACTAAAATGCTCGGATGCTTGTTTGAGTAACGAGTATAATGGGAGTCAATGGGAAATCCCAGCATTTTCCTGGCAAACCCTACAAGGAGGTCTGGGAGGCAATGGGAATGTTGAAATGGATGGAAAAAGTGCTGAATGGAATGAGAACAGCATGGAGAAGACCCCTGGAAGCATCTCTAAATAATAATTTAAGCAACCAAAATTGAAATGTCTATTAAAAAATTGGAAATTTCAGCATAATTTATGAAGGAAGCAATAATTGCCAAAATGTGATGAAAGAGGGACTCAGATGAACCCTGTATTAGACATAAAAGGAGGACCTCATACACATTCTGTTCAAATTGTCATGTAGTGGTACTCCCAGACTCAAAGGATATGCATTAAGTGCAAAGCATGCAAAAATTCCAAGCAGGGTCATCCATACACCCTTGAAGAGACCATGCCTCATTCAAATATTGTAAACAAAGTGTAGTTGAGGTACTCCTACACTCATAAAAGCTTTGCACAAAGTTCAAAGGCTGCCAAAAATTGCAAGTAGGGTCATTCATATACCATTGAAGACAACTGGGGTTCCTCAATCAAATATTGTAAACAAAGTGTAGTTGTGGTACCCCTACACTCATAAAATTTCTGCACACAGTGCAAAGCCTACCACAAGTTACAAACAGGGTCTTTCATACATCCTTGAAGGCCCCAACTAGAGTGCCTCATTCAAATATTAAGAAAGTGTAGTTGTGGTACTTCTTCACTCATAAAGACTCTGCACACAGTGCAAAGCCAGAAAAAAAATTCTAAGGAGGGTCATCCATATACCCTTGAAGGCACCAACTTTAGGGCCTCATAAAAAATTAAGAAAGTGTAGTTGTGGTACTTCTACACTCATAAACACTCTGCATACAGAGTCCCACCTGGGACTCGACATGGTGGGATGAAGAATGATGAGGGTGAGTGTTAAGTGATCCAGATTCTTGGGTGATGAGACTTGATCGTGTGGAAGATTGGGCGGCGCTGGCAAGCATGCTGGAAGCATTATTTGCGATCCAACTGACCACCTGTTCGCACTGGTGTGGCTTCAGAAGTGGTTTCCCGTGTCTCCCTGAAAAGTAGGACAGGAAGTTATGTGTTGTGGATGGGTGAGTTGCTTGTGTTCCAGCAACAGGTGCAGTCACACCTGCCCCACCTCCTCGCCATCTGCATGCACCATCATCAGCATTTCCACTTTCCTGTCCCTTACCACACGCCTTACGCGTTGTGTAATTGTAGGTCTCTGGAAACCAAGTTTCCTTGATTAACTGAAGCTAAAAAATTTTAATAAAAAAAATATGGTCACCTGTAGCAGGTCGTGTTTTTAAAAAATTTCAAACCACCGTAATTTTACACAAAGCACGTTTAACTGTATAGATGACAATAATCAATTTTTGGAACAAAAAATTTTGTGAACTGTAGCAGGACAAGCAGCTTTTGAAAATGTTAAACCTTTGTAATTTTATACAAAGCATGTTAAACTGTATGGATTAGAATATAGTCAATTTTTTCACCACCCAAAAAAGTGTGGTCACCTGCAGAAGCTTTATATTTAGCGCTGGACTGCAAAGCCCTAAGCCCTGCCTAAAGGCTGTATTCTGCCACTTTCTTTGTTGCAGCAGTTGTTGCTTGGCTAAATTCAGAATGAATCTCATAGAAACAGAAAAAGAATAAGACTAGGCTTCAGAAGGACTTTTGTGATGATTGAGCATCAGCACCAGTAGCACCACTAAAGGACTCTGAGTAATGAAACTGCACACAGAGGCTTGGATAACTACTCTCTCCATTCCATCACAACTGTCTCTGAGCTATGCAACGGCGTCAGTGTGCTGAGCGTGATGGCGCCAATCCTTTTATAACCTCTGATGAGGTTATGCGGCCAGTCAATCAGAGTAATGTCACTACCAAGATGGCTACAGCATTACAGTGACAGGTAGGCAATCCCCGCATCTTTGTTGGCTGTGTAACGGGGTGGGGATTGGAGCTTCAAATCTGAGCACCAGCCAATTCTTGTTGAGTGTCAAGCACATCCGAGCACCCAGATACTCGAGTGATATCAGAGTATCACAGCATGTTAGCTCATCACTACTAGAACTCAATTTAAACTACTTATATAGTCCTATAGGAAACCTAGCACCTAAGAAAACCCATACCTGTAGTATAGATTTCACTTCTTTATTTGTACAGTAAATGGTTTCATTCAAATGCAAATTAGGGATACTCAGTGTACCCTTGACATGGTCAAGGACTTAGAGCACCATTCCACCCCCTTAATCGACACGCTGCACCCCTCCCCAAAACTTGATTGTCAGCGCACACTTGCCCAGAGCAAGAGCACCCTGAATTGAATTTCCGGTCCTGCATATCGCACTGACACTGCAGGAGCCAAATGCA
Source organism: Dendrobates tinctorius (assembly GCF_039654945.1). NCBI lineage: Eukaryota > Metazoa > Chordata > Amphibia > Anura > Dendrobatidae > Dendrobates > Dendrobates tinctorius. The sequence goes on from NW_027361690.1 coordinate 29,711,478, forward strand.
CACACACAGTTTCAGTGTAGGCACATTCTCATCCCTTTTTCCTACCATACACTAACTACTGTTTGATTTTATGTGCAGTGAGAGGGTGCTGCAGAGAGGAGAAAGAAATGAGACCACGATCACACTCAAACTGTGTTTGTGCTCTTGTTTGGATTCTGCAATGTCTGTGCGAGCGTGCTAGATTTCAATACAGGCAGCGCTCGCTTACCGAGAGCCATGGTGTGGTGCTGGTGGATCGCCCACCAGGGCAGTGGGGACTCGGTACCGGGCCGGTATTTCACAGGGAAGTGTCACAGTAGCGGTGACCCGGTCCGTGGCCCTGGGCGTCCATGTAAGGGAGTGAAGTGATGGAATAAAGTTTATGAATAGATGATTCGTGACGCCACCTGTGGTGTTCGGCATATGTTAAGCCGACGCTGCAGACAGATCCTCTGGGACAGATGATGTAGTGCAGCAATGATGTTATAGCCCTCCACAGGCAGGGCTGTAGTCCCAGGACAGTGTAGGTGGGTGTTGGGAAGGAAGGTGCAGTGTCAGGCACAGAGATGTAGCAGTGCCGGGGAGGTTGCAGCAAGAAAGCAAGGACACAATAGGTTGCAGTTTCTTTACCTTTACTTGGCAAAGGCGGTCCAGGGTCCTCAGTACAGATGGCACAGAAGCTGGTTAGCCTGGAAGCAAATCAGGAATCACTCTGGCAGATGGATGTACAGTCTCCTTACTTGCGCTCTCTATGAAGTACTCCCAGTACTGAGTTACACTGGAGTTCCTCCTTTCTGATGTTATCCACACTCCACTCGCATGGCAGACAGCCGTAGCCTTTTATCTCTCTTGGCTCACCCGTCGCTGTTGTGCCTCCAAGGATTATGTGGGAATAGGGCATTTACAGCTTCCTATTCCTCTGGTTTCTGGTGCAGGACCGTTAGTATCCATACACCCTTGGAGACCAGGCTCCAGATCATGTGCTATCACTGGGACTGAGCTCTCCACTTTCCTCAGTCTCCCCAGCTCTTCTCCTCCACGTCTGCACACGACGCCCTCCACACACTAACTGCCTCACTCCTTCCTGGCCCCCAGAGACAGCTCCTCCCCTCAGTTCTACGTTCAGAGCTCCCTCTGCTGACCCGGAGTGGGAACTGTGTTGCATGCAGTGATTAACTGCCAGAGAGACCCTTCATTGCTTCCAGGCATGACATAACTCACCCTGGAGGAAGGCAATGCAACTGTGGTGACCATACTCCAGGGGGCGCCACACTCCCCCCTATTGCATATCAGCACTCCTGGGCTGAAGAAAAATATGTAAACAACATAAACAAATAAACAATTATTGGTGTACAAGATTCAAAAAGGAAAAATTTACAAAAACCAAATGCTCAAAAAGAGTCCTATGATGATAAGTCCATGCGCCAATGTCCATGGTCCCATTCCTGGGCAAATGGTGAACTATATACAGGTTCTTACAGAGTCTCTGTAGGCACAAAACTTGAGAAAGGTTACATATTTACATTTTTATTAAACCATTCACTATTACTATAGAACATTAGACACTATCATTATTTACTTTAACTTATTTATATGCGAAATCTGATGGGCGGTATACCTTGGGTACCACGGGTAGACCTACGTAGCTCTTGTGTGGGTAAACTTGGGAGTAGCCGTCTGCGAACTCTTAGACTCACTGTGGGCATGACAGATTCACCACTGGCAGGGCGAGGATTCTCTGGCTCCACTGCTGGTGTGGCATCCGCTGCCTGAATTTCCTGATTTTCAACGTTCTCTTGAGTCTCTGCTACTTCAGTTGCAGTAGGCTGGGGAAAGGTTAGGACAGGAACTACAATGGCCGGACCCATTCTTTTCCAGTTTGCAGGGAATTCACCAAGTACAGTGCTGACCTTTTCTTCCTCTTCTTCAATGGGCTGAGGATTGTTTTGTTCTTCCATCCTTTCTTTTAACTGGTCAGGGCACAGTTTCAGATAATCCCTTGATACTGCTGCTGAGGTTTCACCTCCATCCTTCTGATAAGGCACACTTTGGTGTTGTCGAAGTACGATGGTAAGACGGTGCAGGGTTCAGCCTCCCATTGGTTATCCAATTTATGCAGCCTTCTTTTCCTCTTGAGGACTTGTTCTCCTGGTGACAAGGGAACTGCAGGTGCATTTTGGTTGTAGTTCTTCTCTTGTTTTTGTCTTGCCTGAGCTAGACATTTTCCACACACTCTTGTACCCTTCGATATTACTGTTGCCTTTCTGTATCCCAGTCAGCATCTGGGGATGTTACTTCAGGGGTAAGGACTCCCATATCCAAATCAATAGGCAACTTGCCAGGCCTCGCTCTCATTAGGTAGGCTGGAGTGCAGTTGGTGGAATTCACAGGAATGTGATTGCAGAGGTCTACAAGATCTGGCAACTTTTCTGGCCACAGATTCTTCTCGTCCAAAGGCAAGGTCTTCAGTAGGTCAATCACTACCTGGTTCATCTTTTCACACATGCCATTGATCTGTGGAAGGTACGGGGTTGTCCTGATCTTCTTGCAACCGTACAAGTTACAGAATTCCTGGAACACTTCTGCCTTGAAAGCTGGACCTTGATCTGTAAGCACTCTCTCAGGGTAACTGTGTGGTCAGCAAAAGTGCTGTTGGAATGCTCTGGCTGCTGTCCTGGCTGTTTGATCCTTGACAGGCACTACTACCAGGAATCTTGAGTAGTGGTCAACGATGGTAAGAGCATAAATGTAGCCGAAACGTCTTGGGACCAGCTTCACATGGTCCAGGGCAACCAACTCAAGTGGTTGCTTGGTTATTATTGGCTGCAAAGGAGCTCGCTGGCTGTTACGGTCCTTTCTGCGCAAGTTACATTGTCCACACTCCCGGCACCAATTTTCAATAGCCTTCCTCATACCAGCCCAGCAGAATCTCTCCCGGAGCAAGGCTTCCAACTTCTTCCATCCGAAGTGTCCAGCTCCATTGTGGTATGCTTCCAAGACCATTGATGCTTCCCTCTTTGGGACTACCACTTGCGAGACCAATTCATGAGTGCGGGCATTGATACTCCTCCGACACAGCTTTCCTTCATAGATGAACAGCCGGCCTCTTTCCTTCACAACTGCTGGGTTTCTTCAGGAGCATCGGACTCTGGGCGTGAGTCAGCTTGTGACAGTAGCTCCTTCACCAGGCGGACTGTGGGGTCGCTATCCTGCATTTCTGCCCAGTCATGATGAGGCAATGGATTTAGGGTGGCCTCTTTCAAGCCAGACCGTCTGTTTCTCACTCCTTGGGCACGTTGGGCCGCAATTGGCCGGTGGAAGGCAGGTAACTCGATTTCTTCAAGTGCCTCAGGGTCTTCTCCTGCATCTGGCAGATTAGGCATTCTGGACAGTGCATCAGCATTGGCATTCTTGTGCCCCGCTCGGTACTTGATGGTGAATTCATAGTTAGACAGCCGAGCCATCCATCGCTGCTCCAGTGCACCTAGTTTTGCAGTTTCTAAGTGAGTCAACGGGTTGTTATCTGTGAAGATGGTAAACTTGGCTGAAGCTAGGTAATGCTTGAATCTTTCAGTCACAGCCCAGACTATGGCAAGGAACTCCAGCTTGAAGGAACTATAGTTGTCAGAATTCCTTTCGGTGGGACGAAGCTTCCTGCTGGCATAGATCACTCTTTCTCTGCCATTCTGTACTTGTGACAGTACTGCTCCCAGTCCCACGTTGCTGGCATCAGTATACAGAACAAATGGTTGGTCATAATCGGGGTAGGCCAGAACTTCATCTCCTGTGAGAGCCATTTTCAGTCGAGTGAAGGACCTCTCCAGTTCCTCATTCCATTCAAATGTAGAACTCTTGTTTCTGGCCTTCTTTGGCTGGCCCACCAGAAGATTTTGCATAAGAGTGGCTATCTCAGTAAAGCCTTTGATGAACCTTCGGTAGTAGCCTACCAGCCCGAGGAATTGACGTACTTCATGGAGGTTGCTGGGCTTCTCCCAGTCCCGGAAGACTGTGACTTTGTCAGGATCCCGTGCCACACCTTCTGCACTCACTACATGTCCGAGGTACTGTACCTTGGGCTTCAGGAGGTGGCATATGAAAGGCTTCACCTTCAGGCCAAAGTTGGACAAGGCTTCAAACACTTCAGCCAGGTGCTTCAGGTGGTCTTCATACGTCTTTGTAACAACCCTGCTGGCATCACTACATGGCCTCCCATCCCCCGCACACCAACTTACTTTCTGCTTCAAGCCATGCTGTGAATACTGTTTGTTGCCAGCCCTGTGCTCCATGTGCTATGCCTCATGTTTTCCTGCTTGCTCTCCATGTTTCCTCCTGACTGTGTGTATAGGGGGGCGGCGCCTGAACTCTCTGGTTCTTATACAGTCAGGGTGCACCTGGGTAATCTGTCCCTGACCAATTACCTGGAGCCCTTGACTATTTAGTTTCACCACTCCCACTGAAACATTGCCTGTGCAATGTCTATACTCAGTTAGTATCTTGCTGCTGAGGAAGCCAGGCCCTGTTCTGTGTGTCTCCTTCTCTGGAGGATTACTCTAGTCTTGCTTTGTACCTTGTCTGCCTGCCAGGAGGCTGAATATCCTGGTCCTTGAGCCTTGTTCCCAGGGCCTTGTCTGTTCTCTGTCCGCTTGCCAGGAGGCAGTATATCCTGGTCCTAGTGTCTTTGTCCCGGTGTCTCTGTCTGAACTCAGTCTTACCTCTGTCTGTCAGTCACCTTGTTTGTGGTTCCTTCTCTGCCGTGTCTTTCCTTGTGTCCCCCCTGTCTGTGCATCTGCACCTTCGCAGCTTTATCTGTGCATCTGCACCCTCGCAGCTTTATCTGTGCATCTGCACCTTCGCAGCTTTATCTGTGCATCTGCACCTTCGCAGCTTTATCTGTGCATCTGCACCCTCGCAGCTTTATCTGTGCATCTGCACCCTCGCAGCTTTATCTGTGCATCTGCACCTTCGCAGCTTTATCTGTTCATCTGCACCTTCGCAGCTTTATCTGTGCATCTGCATCTTCGCAGCTTTATCTGTGCATCTGCACCTTCGCAGCTTTATCTGTGCATCTGCACCTTTGCAGCTTTATCTGTGCATCTGCACCCTTGCAGCTTTGTCTGTGCATCTGCATCCTCGCCGCTCTGTCTGCACGGTTCCCTAGCCGCTCTGCTCCGCACTCCAGCGGCTCTGCCTGCTCCGCACTCCAGCGGCTCTGCCTGCTCCGCACTCCTGCGGCTCTGCCTGCTCTGCACCTCTGCGGCTCTGCCTACCGGCACCTCTTGTGTGAACAGGTCCAAACCTGTTCTCTCATACACCACTCCCTCCTGCCTACACCTGCTGTGTGAACAGGTCCAAACCTGTTCTCTCATACACCACTCCCTCCTGCCTACACCTGCTGTGTGAACAGGTCCAAACCTGCTCTCTCATACACCACTCCCTCCTACCTACACCTGCTGTGTGAACAGGTCCTTACCTGCCCCTTCTCTTACCATGCCCGCCTGTCCTGTGTCTCCAAGCCGTGCCCGCCTGTCCTTTGTCTCCAAGCCGTGCCCGCCTGTCCTGTGTCTCCAAGCCGTGCCCGCCTGTCCTGTGTCTCCAAGCCGTGCCCTCTTGCCCAGTGTCTCAGCCTGCCTGTTAGTCACACCTGTCCGGGTCACTTGTCCCCGTGTGGGATCAGCAGCCACAGCCAGACACCACCCTGGAGTGGCACCCGACAGCTATCTGCCGCACAAGCCTGACCTCACCATCAGAGGCTCCAGTGAAGACCGAGGCAGCTGTCGTAGTCACGCCCCTTCCAGGGTAGTCTGGTTTGTGGCACAGTGGGGCCACAAACCCCCGGCTCGCGCCATTCAGCCAAGGCGCGAGCGTGACAGTCTGCACAGGCCATGGTCCCCGCTGAGTCCCATGTCCTTCCGCTCGCAGAGCGTCATGAACTCTCTCCCTGCCAGTGTGAGCCACCGGAAGAGATTGTTCCGCCTTGTGTGGTTCCAATTGTGGAGACTTCTGAACCACTCATAGTCTCCAAGGCCATCTATGAGCAGCTCCTGGCCTATGAAGAGCACGACCCAGCAGATCTGCCTAGGTTCTATGGGGACCCTAAAGAGTGCCAAGGGTTCCTGAAAAAGTGCCTGCACTACATCCTGCAGAATGCAGTTTGTTTCCCCTCTGACCGGGTCAAGGTGGCATATATTATGTCCTGCCTAGCTGGTGATGCCTTGATGTGGATCTGTCCCCTTTGGGAAGCAGGGGACCCTGTCGTCATGAGCCTGGGGGCCTTCCTGGTGGCCTCCGTAAAGTGTTCGACATGCCTCGTCCAGCTGCTCTTGAAAAGTCTTCCCCTCCAAGCTTCCAGAGACAAGAGGAACCTGTGGGTGAATCGTTTCAACCACCTAAGACTGTCCAACCATCACCCGTTCCACAGTCTGCCGATGCAGCCTCCCATGCAAGATCCAAGAGGTCTAAGAAGAAGAAGCGGGCCAAGTTGCAGCCAGAGTCTGGCCTCTGCCCTGTGAAGCTCGTACTCCAGAACCCTGGGCCAGTAGGAGAGGCTGCCCCTGGTGAGAGTCCTCCCTCTCCATTAAAGCCTATGACTGTTTTGTTGCCTTCTGGGAGCTTTGGGGTGTTCGAGCCACCAGCCACACAGAGTCGGTGTGTGATCTCCATTCTTCAGCTCCAGAACCCGGCGTGGGCATCGTCTAAAGGTGGCCGAGCCCTACTTGAGAACAGTCGAGTCCTGCAAGGACAACTACAGCTCCAGGTCGGAGCTTGGTATACAAAGAAGTTTGTCTTCCATTGGCTGTCTGGTATGCCCATGGGTCATTCTGAACCAGAGATCCTGGTGCCCATTTATGTTTGGAGACCCAGCAAGGTACCGCGCCTGAGACAACCAAGTGACAAGAGGTGTCTGGTTCCCTTGCGTCAGATTCAGTCAGCCAAGTCGTCGTCTTTATCCAGTCTGCTGGTCGTTGAGTCTAGGGGTGATGACGCCTCCGAAGAGGGTGAAGCGGAGGTCTCCTTGTCACACGTCTGCAGCAATGATGCCAGTGATCTGCTCCCTAGAGCATCCCTGCCTCCTGATTGTCTTCCCCAGGATAGAGGGCTGAAGATGGATCCTGAGTGGATGCCCTCGGCTCCTCTATGGCCAGTGAGTGAAGGTCCCAAGATGGAGCATTACTCATCTAATAACCTGAAAAAGGGGGCCCAGTTTTTTCTGAGTAACAGGTTGAAATGGCTCCCTGTATGTATGCCTCCAGCTTCCATATGGCAGGTGGATGCAGAGGTGGGAACAGTGACCTACGTATCTCCATTTCTCACCAACCGGGAGGAGGAGGTCCAATTTTTCTGGCATGTTGGGCTGAAGTTGGATTCAGTGAAGGTGTCTGCTGTTTCTAGTTGGCCGGCTGATGTAGGGGTCAAGTCTGAAGCTTCCAGGTCCCTGCCTTCCGCCAATCAGGAGGAAGAAGTCCTTGTACCCTCTGTGTTGGAGACTGTTGGGCACCAAGAAACTTGGCACTCGGTGATTCCGGATGGCACACCTACTTCGTCTCACCAGAAGGATGCCCTGTCAGCCTGGACAGTGTGTGGTTCCATACTCCTTCTTCAGGTCATTCTGGCAGGCTTGAGGAAGAGGGGCCGTAAAGGGGGGGTACTGTAACAACCCTGCTGGCATCACTACATGGCCTCCCATCCCCCGCACACCAACTTACTTTCTGCTTCAAGCCATGCTGTGAATACTGTTTGTTGCCAGCCCTGTGCTCCATGTGCTATGCCTCATGTTTTCCTGCTTGCTCTCCATGTTTCCTCCTGACTGTGTGTATAGGGGGGCGGCGCCTGAACTCTCTGGTTCTTATGCAGTCAGGGTGCACCTGGGTAATCTGTCCCTGACCAATCACCTGGAGCCCTTGACTATTTAGTTTCACCACTCCCACTGAAACATTGCCTGTGCAATGTCTATACTCAGTTAGTATCTTGCTGCTGAGGAAGCCAGGCCCTGTTCTGTGTGTCTCCTTCTCTGGAGGATTACTCTAGTCTTGCTTTGTACCTTGTCTATCTGCCAGGAGGCTGAATATCCTGGTCCTTGAGCCTTGTTCCCAGGGCCTTGTCTGTTCTCTGTCCGCTTGCCAGGAGGCAGTATATCCTGGTCCTTGTGTCTTTGTCCCGGTGTCTCTGTCTGAACTCAGTCTTACCTCTGTCTGTCAGTCACCTTGTTTGTGGTTCCTTCTCTGCCATGTCTTTCCTTGTGTCCCCCCTGTCTGTGCATCTGCACCTTCGCAGCTTTATCTGTGCATCTGCACCCTCGCAGCTTTATCTGTGCATCTGCACCTTCGCAGCTTTATCTGTGCATCTGCACCCTTGCAGCTTTATCTGTGCATCTGCACCCTCGCAGCTTTATCTGTGTATCTGCACCTTCGCAGCTTTATCTGTGCATCTGCACCTTCGCAGCTTTATCTGTGCATCTGCACCTTCGCAGCTTTATCTGTGCATCTGCACCTTCGCAGCTTTATCTGTGCATCTGCACCTTTGCAGCTTTATCTGTGCATCTGCACCTTTGCAACTTTATCTGTGCATCTGCACCCTTGCAGCTTTATCTGTGCATCTGCACCCTCGCCGCTCTGTATGCACGGCTCCCTAGCCGCTCTGTCCGCACTCCAGCGGCTCTGCCTGCTCCGCACTTCAGCGGCTCTGCCTGCTCCGCACTCCAGCGGCTCTGCCTGCTCCGCACTCCTGCGGCTCTGCCTGCTCCACACCTCTGCAGCTCTGCCTACCGGCACCTCTTGTGTAAACAGGTCCAAACCTGTTCTCTCATACACCACTCCCTCCTGCCTACACCTGCTGTGTGAACAAGTCCAAACTTGTTCTCTCATACACCACTCCCTCCTGCCTACACCTGCTGTGTGAACAGGTCCAAACCTGCTCTCTCATACACCACTCCCTCCTACCTACACCTGCTGTGTGAACAGGTCCCTACCTGACCCTTCTCTTACCACGCCCGCCTGTCCTGTGTCTCCAAGCCGTGCCCGCCTGTCCTGTGTCTCCAAGCCGTGCCCGCCTGTCCTGTGTCTCCAAGCCGTGCCCACCTGTCCTGTGTCTCCAAGCCGTGCCCGCCTGTCCTGTGTCTCCAAGCCGTGCCCGCCTGTCCTGTGTCTCCAAGCCGTTCCCTCTTGCCCAGTGTCTCAGCCTGCCTGTTAGTCACATCTGTCCGGGTCACTTGTCCCCGTGTGGGATCAGCAGCCACAGCCAGACACCACCCTGGAGTGGCACCCGACAGCTATCTGCCGCACAAGCCTGACCTCACCATCAGAGGCTCCAGTGAAGACCGAGGCAGCTGTCGTAGTCACGCCCCTTCCAGGGTAGTCTGGTTTGTGGCACAGTGGGGCCACAAACCCCCGGCTCGTGCCATTCAGCCAAGGCGCGAGCGTGACAGTCTTGGAGAAAACAATGACATCATCCAGGTATAACAGGACTGTCTCGAAGTTCTTGTGTCCCAGACAGCACTCCATTAGCTGTTGGAAAGTCCCAGGGGCGGTGGAGAGGCCGAATGGCATGTAGTTGAACTCGCAGAGGCCCATTGGGGTGGTAAATGCTGTTTTCTCCTTGTCTGCCTCTGCCACGGGAACCTGTCAATACCCACTAGTGAGATCCAAGGTGGAAAAATAGTTAGCAGTTTTAAGTGCGGCTAATGACTCTTCAGTTCTGGGTAATGGGTAGGCATCCTTATGTGTAATGCTGTTAATTTTCCTGTAATCAGCACACATTCTCATGGTACCATCTTTCTTTTTCACAAATACTATTGGAGCTGCCCAGGGGCTACACCTGTCTCTGATCACCCCAGCCTCCTTCATTTCCTTCAACATACTTTTGGCACACTGGTATTGTGTTGGGAGTATAGGCCGGTACCTTTCTTTTATGGGTGGATGATCTCCCGTGGGGATATGGTCTTGAACCCCTTTTGCCTTCCCAAAATCTAGAGGGTGTTTACTGAATACCCACTCATACTCCTGAGTCACTCAGTAAACCCCATTCTTTTGGTATGAAGGGGTGGAGTCAGTCCCCACCTGCAGTTGCTGGCACCACTCCTCCAGCTGCTTTACAGAGCCATTGTCCTCTACCTGGTCGGATGAGACCAAGGGCTCTGCTGCCCATATTGCATTGTTACTGACAGTAAGCAGCTTAGCAACTGTGGCATACCGAGGTATTGTGGCCTCCTCCTCCCCACAATTCAAGAGGCGTACAGGTACTCTTCCTTTGCGAACATCAACTACCCTTCGGGCTGTCAGGACAGTGGGCCGGCTATCAGAGTACACTGGTTCTACCACTGCCTGGTAATCCTTCCCTCTGAGGCCTATGGCTGCCCGACACCAAATCAACATTTCACATCTGGTATTGCAATTGGGAAAGAATCACTCACTCTGACGCTGCCAATTTCTCCACCAGAGAGTTCAACCTGCTGTCTTTGCATCAGGGCCTTGATCTCCTTCTGCAGGACTCATTGTTCACTGGAACCAGCAGTCTCAGCCACCTGTTGCAACAAGACAATAACCTCAGAAAGACAATTTTCAATCACATTGGTACCAAGAGTCATCATTGGGTTACATTCTTGTCGATCAATATCCACAACTATCAGACTTTGAGTTTTTTACTCTACTCGACCCACTTTAACAGTAATTTCTTTACATCCCATTTGCGGTAAAGACTGACCATTACTGGCAACTACTGAGAGTTCATCACTTGGGCCGCGAATAAGTTCAGAATCAGCCCAATACCGCTTGTAAAGATTATAGGGCATAGTTGTCACCTGGGAGCCAGTGTCCAGCAAAGCGTTCATGGGGATACCGTCAATCACCACTGGGAGGATCGGTCACCCTCCAACATACTTGGCTCGCCAGTTCCTTGGGCCTTGTGGTCCTACTCCTGGGGGTTGGCCCTCTGCCCCAGGGGTTACTTGTTTAAAAGACAGAATCTTGCGAGGTGGCCTGCTTTGTGGCAGTGATGACAGATGGGACGTCCGTTCTGGTCATAGTGATCGCTGTTCCTCCCTCGGAGTGGCGGGGCCCTCTTCCTCCGCATCCACGGGACATCCTCTGGACTGGAGGCCAACTGGATCTTCTCCTTGGAGGACTCCTGCAGGGACTGCACGGTTTTGGCAAGTGCAGCCATACCTTTGGTGAACTCCTGGACCTGAAGACGCAGTTCTGAAGATGGGTCATTGTCCAGAGTCTGTGCATCAGCCTCCACAGGATTGAGGGGAAAAGATGTTGTTTCCTGGTGGTAGGTGATCGCTGGGTGCCTAGGGGGCGCTGGACAGCTGACAGTTGGTTCATGCAGCACCCGGACAGCCCTGTCCTTGACGTCTGCAAAATCCAGGTCAGGGTTCTGCAGGGCTATAATGCTTGTGCTCTGTGGGTACTGGATAGGAGTCCTTCAATAAACTGCTCCTTTAACAGTCTGTCTCCGTCCTGCACACTGTCTGGATCCATCTGCTTTATGGCTCGCAGCGCCTCCTGCAGGTTAAGAGCATAGTCCCGTATACTGTCCTGCGCTCTCTGCTTACATCCAAAGAATCTCATCTTTATTTCAGCTGCAGTGCTCGTGTCAAGGGTGCTTCTGAGCTTAGCCAGAATCTTTTTAACAGTCTCTTTATCAGTGTCCTGCCAGTCTTTTACTTCTCTCTGCGCTGCACCTGTTAGCTGCCCAATAAGAATATTCACTTTCTGACTTTCAGACAGGGGATACACTTCGAACAAGCTGCACAGTCTCTCTTTGAATTCACTCAGGGTATGTGACTCACCCGAGTACTGCGGTAGCCAGGCTGCTCCCGGTATATAGGGCATGGACAGCGGCATTATGGGGACCGCTGTGGTAGGCACTGATTCTTGTGGTGCCCTGGAGGCAGCGCTGTCTGCCGGATTCAGTGGCGCTGTTGGAGCCGCAGCTGCGCTGGACCCTGCATCTGGCAGCACTGGGAGGTTAGCGGGAGCATCCGCCGCTGCATTGGCGTTGTCCTCAGACATTTTCTCTCCCCCCTAGCTAACGTGGGCCAGGCCGCGGGGTTACGCTGGCTTACCGGATGCCGCTCCTCGGCTGGATCAGGGGGCGCCGGAACTGCAGGTTTCAGCTTCTCACTTCCCGCGCGCTCTTCTCCATTCGCTCTTCTCCTCTTCTCGGCTGGCTCCGCCCACGAAGGTCTGCCCCCTTTTCTTCCCGCTCGCGCCAATCAGTGGGATAATGGCGGCAATGGCTCCAATTACGCACACAGTCTATAGCACCAAACACAGTCTCTGGTACACCGGACCCGGGGATCCCGGGCTCTGTTAATCCTGTTCGTGACGCCAAAATGGATCGCCCGCCAGGGCAGTGGGGTACTCGTTATCGGGCCGATATTTCACAGGGAAGTGTCACAGTAGCAGTGACCCGGTCCGTGGCCCTGGGCGTCCATGTAAGGGAGTGAAGTGATGGAATAAAGTTTATGAATAGATGATTCGTAACGCCACCTGTGGTGTTCGGCAAATGTTAAGCCGACGCTGCAGACAGATCCTCTGGGACAGATGGTGTAGTGCAGAATTGATGTTATAGCCCTCCACAGGCAGGGCTGTAGTCCCAGGGCAGTGTAGGTGGGTGTTGGGAAGGAAGGTGCAGTGTCAGGCACAGAGATGTAGCAGTGCCGGGGAGGTGGCAGCAAGAAAGCAAGGACACAATACGTTGCAGTTTCTTTACCTTTACTTGGCAAAGGCAGTCCAGGGTCCTGAATACAGATGGCACAGGAGCTGGTTAGCCTGGAAGCAAATCAGGAATCACTGTGGCAGATGGGTTGTACAGTCTCCTTACTAGCGCTTTCTATGAAGTACTCCCAGTACTGAGTTACACTGGAGTTCCTCCTTTCTGATGTTATCCACACTCCACTCGCATGGCAGACAGCAGTAGCCTTTTATCTCTCTTGGCTCACCCGTTGCTGTTGTGCCTCCAAGGATTATGTGGGAATAGGGCATTTACAGCTTCCTATTCCTCTGGTTTCTGGTGCAGGACCGTTAGTATCCATACACCCTTGGAGACCAGGCTCCAGATCATGCTCTATCACTGGAACTGAGCTCTCCACTTTCCTCAGTCTCCCGAGCTCTTCTCCTCCACGTCTGCACACGACACCCTCCTCACACTAACTGCCTCACTCCTTCCTGGACCCCAGAGACAGCTCCTCCCCTCAGTTCTGGATTCAGAGCTCCCTCTGCTGACCCGGAGTGGGAACTGTGTTGCATGCAGTGATTATCTGTCAGAGAGACCCTTCATTGCTTCCAGGCATGACATCACTCTCCCTGGAGGAAAGCAATGCCACTGTGGCGACCATACTCCTGGGGGCGCCACAGTGGCATGTGTGCATTGTGATAAGACTGAAAATTTAAAACATCAACATTTACTACAATGAAGAATTTAACAAAAGACATATCTTGTACAATACATTTACTACAAGCTTAGAACATAAAATATGTAAAGAGGAGTAGTTTTCATGTATTATACAATAGTCCTGTAGGCAATTCTTATATGTGCCGTCTATTGATTTACACATAAACTGTTCCAATCGTTCTTTTAAATGGAGCTAATCTGTCTAGACATGAGTAAGTTGGATGGACAGTAGTAGGAAAAAAAGCTTCCACAGGAAGACAGTATGACAAGTGCTATCCTTTAATTGGCTATGATATGATGTAGAGCTGAAGCAATTTCTGCACAGGTGGCTGACAGTGACACATTTTCTCAAAACGGAGTTATCTTTAATGTTGGAAATTAACAGTAAAAAATAGCAATATTATAGATGTGAACTATATTTTAGGAACAATGAACATCATTTATATATTTGGGCCTTTATTAAACAGGTGGCATATAGGATCTTGGAGTCGATGCTCCTCTACGTGCGGGGTTGGGATACAGACAAGAGATGTCCACTGTTCTGGTCTGATTGACTCTAGCAATAATTCTCAGCAAGAATGTGAAGGTAAAAAGCCATCATCCCTGCAGCCGTGTAATCAGATTGACTGCCCCCCGGCTTGGCATGCAGAAGACTGGCAACAGGTAATTCCATAAACTTGCCAATGGCGATTCACATTTCTAAAATTGAATGATTGTTGCTGTTTTTTTTTAGAAAAAGAATTGTTAGGGTGTGGATGTTAATGTCTAGGTTAAAACAGAATTCCCATTCATGGCTGAGGACTGAAGTCTAAGATTTTCGTTGCAACAATTTTAGGCTCTACACTCATAGTATAGGCTGAGGAGTAGTCCGGTAGTCCGAATGTATAGATTCTATTGGTTCGTTGTAAAAAAAAAAAGGGTTTCCAATACATTTTTCTGGTCAGGGCAGTTTCTAGGGAATTTTGCCAACAGGGCGAACATCGAAAAAGCTCCCCCCCCCCAACATTAACATGCTGAATACTTTAGATAAACTTAGATAAACGTGTCTTACCTTTGCATCAATCGAATCCTCAAAGGCATCACCCCCCGATATTACACACAAAGACAGCAGGCTAAGCACCACAGTATCCTCAAAAAAATAAAATAAATGCATCACTGCAGTTATAATATCCCTTAATTAGCCCCTATGGTAATAATATCCCCCATCCTGACCCCTGTGTGTCTCATTCCTGACTTCAGCCATATTTTCTCTCATCCTGCCCTCATGAGTATCCATTCTGCCCCCATATGATCTCCCTATCCTGCCCCGTCTACATCGTATCCATCCTGCCCCATGATCCTGCACCATGTGTCTCCCATCCTGCCCCCTGTGTCTCACATTCTGCCCCGTCCTGTGTCTCATTTTCACATTCTGCCCCCTCCTGTGTCTTACTGTCATATTCTGCCCCCTCCTGTGTCTTATGTCACATTCTGCCCCCTCCTGTGTCTCACTGTCACATTCTGCCCCTCCTGTGTCTCACTGTCACATTCTGACCTCTCCTGTCCTACTTTCACTTTCTGCCCCTTCCTGCGTCTTACTGTCACATTCTGCCCCCTCCTGCATTTCATGGTCACATTCTGCCCCTTCCTGTGTCTTACTGTCACATTCTGCCCCCGTGCCTCACATTCTGCCCCCTCCTGCGTCTCACTGTCACATTCTGCCCCCCTCCTGTGTCTTACTGTCACAATCTGCCCCCTCCTGTGTCTCACTGTCACATTCTGCCCCCTCCTGTGTCTTACTGTCACATTCTGCCCCCTCCTGTGTCTCATTTTCACATTCTGCCCCATGTCTCACTTTCTGCCCCCTCCTGTGTCTCACTGTCACATTCTGCCCCCATGTCTCGCATTCTGCCCCTTCCTGTGTCTCACTGTCACATTCTGCCCCCTGCTGTGTCTTACTGTCACATTCTGCCCCATGTCTTGAATTCTGCCCCCATATCTCACTTTCTGCCCCCTCCTGTGTCTCACTGTCACATTCTGCCCCATCCTGTCTTACTGGCACATTCTGCCCCCATCATATCTGCATTCTGCCCCCATCATATCTGCATTCTGCCCCCATGTCTTGCATTCTGCCCCATGTCTTGCATTCTGCCCCCATCATGTCTGCATTCTGCCCCATCATGTCTTGCATTCTGCCCCCATCATGTCTTGCATTCTGCCCCCATCATGTCTTGCATTCTGCCCCATCATGTCTTGCATTCTGCACCCATCATGTCTTGTATTCTGCCCCATCATGTCTTGCACTCTGCCCCCATCATGTCTTGCATTCTGCCCCATCATGTCTTGCATTCTGCCCCTTTTCTCCATATTTGCCCCTGTGTGTCTCCAGTCCTGCCCCCGAGTCTCCATTCTGCCAGGGAAACATATTGCCCCTTTCAATAATAAAATAAAATAAAAACTTTTTTCTTACCTGGCCTCGCTCCTGCGTTGAAGTTGGAGCTGCAGCTGTGTGACGCTGAGCTGAAAGGACCTGTGGTGACGTCATCATCATGTGATCAGGGGGCGGGCTGATCAATGGTGAAGGACTGTGGTAATGATGACATCACCACAGGTCCTTCAGCTCTTCTGTAGCTTTGGATGTCGGCCGCTGTGGTGGCTCTGCTGATATGTGCGCTGCATGCCCGGCTGCAGCGCACGCTTGGGGCCCGCCTGGTGCCCCATGACATGCAGCACTTGGGGCCCGATGACTGTAAGCACAGGAGCGGGGCCCCTGATCTGCGGGGCCCCCTTCTGTACTGCTGTTCACCGGGCCCCATACAGCAGTAAGGGCTGTCATGCCCTGATGGCGGCCCTGGGCAGACACCCCCTGGCTTGGGTGGCGCCCCGGGCGATCGCACTCCCCGTCCCCCCTAAAAACAGCCCTGTTTCTGGTATACATTAGCCTGTCTTTTTTGTTCTATTAGGAAGATGCTAACATACCTTTTCAATAGGAGCTGATGTAGCATGAAAGCATACATTGTCATTTTGTAGCACTAGACAATGGTAAATGAATACAGTGCTCAGCATCAATGAGGACACCCCAGGCAGATGTGTCAGAAAATCTTAAGTTTCCTTTCAGAATCACTATTTTGTATGAGCATACCATACTACAAAATACTCCTATAAATGTGGGCCATTGATTTCAAACAAGATTTGTTATTTTTCACACCAAAAAAGTAATTTGTCTAACAAAATAATTCAAGGTCATGCTGTATTAATACGTACACCCGAATGAAAGTCCTAGGAGCAAAACTAAAGTAGACTACAAAATTCCAATTAGCAAGAATTCAACCACAGGTAAGGCTTATTCATATAAAAGGGTATTTTTCTTAACAAAGAAAACCCCTTCCTATTTAATGCTGTCCGAAATGGCACCACATGGAAGAGAAATGTCACAAGAGCCATTTTTCAACATGGCAACACCAGGCCACATGTTGCTCATGTTACAGTGAGCAGCTTAAATGACATAAAAGTTCAAAAATGGGCTCTCTGGACTTTTCTCCCACATCTAGTGCCTAATATTGCAAGAACAAGCTGGCTGTGGACTCCCCTTTTTAGGGCAGGAGTATTTGGGTTCCTAGGGATAGTATAACTCCAACAGGGCAAAATAGGGTATCCATTCACCCTGATGCTCTCCCCGTTCACCATGAAGGAGATCCCATAATCCAGTGAAGGACCCTGCTGATATACTCCACACAGAAGATGCGGTAAAATTATCCCAGTGTAGTTTGTAACTTTCATTGGAATACTTATCTCAAACTTTTAGTTCCCTCACATGCGAGAGGGTTTATTTTGTCTATTTGGTTTTCTGTTTGTTTGGCGTGTTTTAGTTTCAGGCTTGAATCACACCAGCATATAGCATCTAATGTAATAGCATTGGCTGCGATTTGCTAATGATGCTCGGCTTTAGCTCTGCTGTGATCGTGAGCTGAGTGTCAGTGCTCTAGGTGTGGAGGAGACAGAAAAGGTAATTTCCCCGTCTCCTCCATTGCCGGTCTTGGCGTATATAAGACTATACTAAATTGACATCCGAGTGCTGTTCAATGTTTCACTCGCAACCATAGACTTGTATGGGAGTGTATGAGCCAAGTCGTGCCTGCATGCTGCAATTGTTTTCTTACGCCAAATCGGCCAAATCGATATGATAAAATAATCGCACATGTGAGCTGTCTCATGGTATAAACACTGGGCCGCGTGCTAAGCGATAATTTATCACATGGCACTCGGCCATCTTATATGCTTGTGTGACCCCGGCCTCATAGTCACTGTGGCTCTTTTGAAAGTTTGATATTAAAATTTATATTTTTATATCCCCAATTGCACACATTTGCTGTAATTATTACAATTGGTGAGTTAGTGCTGAAGGTTTATGGTCATTATTTATGACCTCTTTGTCTGAGGTTATTTCTACACATTGCATTGATATTTTATATTTCATAAATCAAGGTGTTTTGAAATTTTTTTCTCCAGTTTTTTTAATTATTTGCATATCATTAACATGTGTATTAAGCCTTTGAATTTTATAATTCATTGACTTTTCTTTCTTGGTTTGGCAGTTACAATTTTGAATAGAACTTATATACTGCATGGTGGAAATGTAGGCAGGTGAGCAAAAAATGCTGCAAAGGCAAAGTAAGAATGCTTTCAAAAATAGTAGTGTTCCTAGTTTATTTTTATCAGTTAATAAAATGCAAAGAGTATGAATGAACAAAAGAGAAATTCCAATCAATATTTGATGTGACCACCTTTTGCCTTCAAAGCAACATCAATTCTTCAAGTACAGTAGACCTGCACACTGTTTTTGAAGGAACTTAGCAGGGAGATTGTTCCAAACATCTTGGAGAACTAACCACAGATCTTGTGTGTATGTAAGTTTGTGCAAATCCTTCTGTCTCTTCATGTAATCCCAGACAGGCGCAATGATGTTGAGATCAGGGCTCTGTTGGAACCATATAATCACTTCCAGGAACCCTTGTTCTTCTTTTACTCTGCAGATAGTTCTTAATGACATTGCCTGTGTTTGGGTTTTGTGTCCTGCTGCAGAATAATTTTGGATCCAGTCAGACACATCCCTGATGGCATAGCATGACGGGTAAGTATCTGACTATATTTCGCAGCATTGACGACACTAAGAAATGGGCAATGTTGAGGACTGTGATTTTGTTTTGAAGGCAGAGGGTAGACACACCAAATATGGATTGGATTTAAATTTCCCTTTTGTTCATTCACTTTGCAATTTATATAAATAAACTTTTAACTGTTTTTGAAAGCATTCTTACTCTGCAGCATTTTTCCTCACTTGCCTAAAACATTATTTAATAAACCTTACTGTTGAAGCGCTGTTGTTCATCTATACTAACTCATGACAGCACACGGTCATTAGGTTTCGAGATGAGTCTGGCTACATACCACGTTATTCCTAAAAAGTGTCTGAGCATGTGACACTGCTGTGGGTAAAGATCTCGCTCTCTGTGTTTGTGTTGTCCAGTTGACTTGCGCCATGCAGTACCCTGTGACTGAAGTGATTCTCATGGCCTGAACAATGCTGTGCTTGTGTTCTCAGTGTTCTCGGACGTGCGGAGGAGGTGTCCAAAACCGCAAAGTGAGTTGCAAACACTTGTTGGCAGATGGCAGCTTTATGAAGCTTTCAGAGGAGCTCTGCCAGATGCAAAAGCCTGCAAGTCAGAAACATTGTGGGAGATTGGATTGTCCCCTACAGTTAAGAACAGGCGAATGGTCTAAGGTCAGTCTGGTATGAGGTCATATGTATCAGTAGTGCCATGATAAAGAGCATGAAGTTCAAATGTATTAGATGTTTTTTTCAGCGCTCACACCTTTTAATGTCCAGCTTGCAAAGTCCTTTGTCAAGGTGATACGCAAACTGTAGGTGTAGTCCTTACATATAAATTAGAATTCAACATAGCGCCACTAACAATCTGATAATAACACGGACTTATTACTTCCAAAAGGATCATATTTAAAGCTATGTTTATTCTGAGAAGCTGCAGCACTTCAGAAAAAAACTTGCACTCTTATGAGGGATTATTTTGTGCAGTATGAATGACATCTTTCATACAAAGGAGACCTATCAACTTTCCTGACATGGTGTTTTTATTTTTTGTAAATATTTGTATTAGAATCATAAACTCATAGAATCATAGAGTTGAAAGGGACCTCCTGGGCCATCTGGTCCAACCCCCTGCTCTAAGCAGGATTGGCTAAATCATCCCAGGCAGATGTCTGTCCAGCCTCTGTTTGAAGACTTCTATTGAAGGAGAACTCACCACCTCTCATGGCAGTCTGTTCCACTCATTCATCACTCTAACTGTCAAAAAGATTTTTCTAATATCTAATCTGTGTCTCCTACCATTCAGTTTCATCCCATTGCTTCTAGTCTTTCCTTGTGCAAATGAGAATAAAGATGATCCTTCTACAGTGTGACAGCCCTTGAGATATTTGTAGACAGCTATTAAGTCTCCTCTCAGTCTTCTCTTTTGCAAGCTAAACATTCCCAAATCCTGCAACCTTTCCTCATAAGACAGGATTTGCAGACCGGTCATCATTCTGGTCGCTCTTTTCTGACCTTGCTCCAGTTTGTTGATGTCTTTTTTAAAATGTGGCGGCCAAAACTGGACACAGTATTCCAGAGGTCTGACCAAAGAGGAGTAGAGGGCAATAATAACTTCACGTGACCTAGACTGTATGCTTCTGTTAATACATCCTAGAATTGCATTTGCCTTTTTTGCTGCTGCATCACACTGTTGACTCATTCAGTCAGTGATCAATTAGTATACCCAAGTCTTTTTCACATGTGCTGTTGCTTAGCCCTATTCCTCCCATTTTGTATATGCTTTTTTCATTTTTATTGCCCAGACGTAGTACTTTGCATTTATCCCTGTTAAAAGCCATTCTGTTAGTTGCTGCCCACTGCTCCAGTTTATTTATATCTTTTTGAATCCTCTGTCTCTTCTCTAGTATTAGCTATCCCTCCTAGCTTTGTGTCATCAGCAAATTTAATCAGTTTACCCTCAATTCCTTCATCTAAATCGTTGATAAAGATGTAGAACAATACAGGGCCCAGGACAGAGCCCTGTGGTACCCCACTTGAGACATTCTTCCAACTGGATGTGCAGCCATTTACAACTCTTTGGGTCCGATCACTAAGCCAGTTATGAATCCACCTAACAGTTGCCTTGTCCATTCCATACTTAGCCATTTTTTCAATAAGGATTGTGGGAGATACTTTGTCAAATGCTTTGCTGAAGTCAAGATATACTATATCTACAGCATTTCCCTGATCCACCTAATCAGTGATTCTGTCATAGAAGGAAAATAAGTTAGTTTGACATGACTTATTAGTTACAAACCCATGCTGACTCTGTTTAATCACTTCATTTTTGTCCAGGTACTTACATACATGTTGTTTAATAATTTGCTCAAAGATCTTTACTGATATAGAAGTCAGACTCACCGGCCTATAGTTGCCTGGGTCCACCTTCTTCCCCATTTTGAAGATAGGAACAACATTTGCTCTTCTCCAGTCTTCTGGGACTTCTCCTGTTCTGCAACAATTTTCAATGATTATGGAGAGGTATTCAAAAATTTCTTCTGCTATCTTCTTCAGAACTCTGGGGTGTAATTCATCTGGACCTGAAGACTTGAATTCATTTAGGTTAGCTAAGTGTTTCCTCACTATCTTTCTGTTTATAGATATCCTGGATTCTTCTATTCCCTTAATAGGACAGAGAAGAACCGTTGATGTTACATTTCCTTTCTGAGAGAAAACAGATGCAAAATAGGAATTTAAAAGTTCGGCCTTCTCAACCTCCTGTCTTACTATTTCATCATTTTCATCCTGTAAAAATCCTATAGCATCTTTGACTTTTCTTTTACTTTTGACATATCCCCAAAATCCTTTATTATTGCTTTTGACATCTCTTGCAATTCATTTTCAGCTTTAGTAATCTGATTTGTGCCCTGCAATTTCTGCAGACAGCATTATATTCTTCTTTAGATATGCCTCCCTCTTTCCATTTTCTAAACATTTCTTTCTTCCGTTTTAGCATGTGCTTAAGTTCTGTGTTCATCCATCCTGATTTCCTTAAACGCTTCCTATTCTTCCCTCTTTTTGGAATTGTTAACGATTGTGCTTTGAGAATTTCATTTTTCAAGATTTCCCATCCTTCCTGGACATTTTTGTCCTCAAGGATATCTAGCCATTGGATCCCTCCAATTCTCTTTCTGAATCCCTTAAAATCTGCCTTTCTGAAATCTAACCTTGACGTCTGAGTCTTCACAGGTCTTCCTCTTCTAGTTATCCAAAATTCTAAAATAGCATGGTCGCTACCTCCTAGGGTCCCAGCCACTTTTACCTCCTCAACCATTTCCTCCCTGTTTATAAGGATTAGATCCAAGGTAGCAGTTCCCCTTGTTTTCTCCCCTACCTTTTGGAAGATAAAGTTGTCAGCAAGAGAGGATAAGCATTTCCTTGACTTGTTAGTTTTGCCTGAGAGAGATTCCCAACAAATGTCAGGATAGTTAAAATCTCCCATGACAACTATGTCATATTTTTTGGAGAACTCGGCCATTTGATGCATGAAGAGTTCATCCATATCTTCAACTTGCACAGGCGGCCTGTATGTAGTAAATGCCTACGATGGTGTCCTTTCCATTGTTCTGTCCTTGTATTCTTACCCAAACAGTTTCCACAGAACTCCCAGTCTCTGAAACTTCAATCTCTGTGCAGATATACGCGTTTCTAACATACAATGCGACACCTCCTCCTCGTTTATCAAGTCTGTTTCTTGCAAATAAGTTGTATCCTTCTAGCCTTGTATTTCAATCGTGTATCGTCCCACCGAGTTTCAGTGATTCCAATGATTCATATTTCTTTTCCTGCATTAGTAGTTCCAATTCTCCTTGTTTGTTGCCCATGCTTTGTGCATTAGAATAGAAACATTTTAGTTTGTGATTGGTTTCTCTTTCTCCAATATTTTTATTATTTAGATTCTTTTGTCTTTGTTCTTCCTTTCCACTTCTAATAGCAGAGTTCTCAATAGCATTTGTCAGGTGTATGGCTTTTTCTTGCCTTTTGCTTCCCTTTCCACATTGTTGTCACAAAATCGGTGACTTTACAGCGATATTGCTAGCGATATCACAGTGTGTAACGGGGGCTTGAAATGTCACAGGTTTTGTGACACAACAGTGACCTCGCCAGTGATCTCGTTGATCGTGCTCGAATGTCCTAGACCATTTTTTGATCGTTGGTGTCTCGCTGGCCAGCATGCATCACTGTGTTTGATGCCATAAAAACTAGCGACTTCGATGGCGACTCAGAGTAGCTGCTGTGTGACAAGGTCCCAACGACCGCCGAGGTCGTTATACGGATCGCCGTATCGTTGCTGCGTCATTGAGTAGATCTGCCTGTTTGACAGCTTACTAGCGACCATGCAACGACGTACCAGTGATCCTTACCAGGTCGTATCGTTGTCGGGATCGCTGGTGCGTCGCTTAGTGTAACGGGACCCTAAGATCACAAACACCTTTCTGATAAGGTCCCTGTGGGTGCAGCACAACTAACTAAGTTTACCTTTGACATTCTGTATTACAATCCCTTTTATCAGCTCTCCTCCACTCATAGCACTGTCAGCTCTATAGTACTGCCCTTCCCCCACACTGTCTATCCAGAGATATGAGCTCAACATTTATATCTATTGTAATCAACTTGCATTCACTTTACAGTGAGATTAGATCAAGATATCATTACATCTCACAAAGTGGATCTGGATTAGTTCAGAAAAGGCAGCTAACTGTTGTCTGAAGTGTATCGACAGTAGTGATCTCATTACAGAGTGATTACAAGTTGAATGAGCAAAACAGATGTAATTGTGATTATTTGATTACACACTCAGTATCTTGTCCATTCTAGTTTTATCCTGTGTGAGAAGTAATGATAGCCTGCTCTCAATGCAGATCTATTAGAAGTAGCTAACTCACAACAGACTTAAGTGTGATTGCTGACACACTTAGCAACAAAAAAAAAGGAAAGAAGGGTTTGTAATGTGACAAAGCTAAACTCAGTAATGCTCCACACTGTCTCATGCAGGAGATTGGACCACAAGATAAGAGGTGTATCATTAAATCTTACACACTGAGATATCTGCTCTAAACTATTGTACGGCGTGTTCTTTCCTTTCATTGTTGCTGCCTGCTTATGAATGATCAGTATCATTCAGGCAGAAGAATTACATGCTGTTATGAAAGTGGCACACTCACACACAGATAATCGGAATAAAGAAGACCTATTACAGAGAGCAGCCACACCCACACCATACTGTTCCCTGTGCAGACTAGACAATCCCTAGCCACACAACTAAAAACACCACCTCAGACTTGACTTCCTAAAAGGACATTGAGAGTTTTTTCGTACCTTCTGATTAGCCATAGTGGAGGCTGCTACACCCTGTTATAAGGGAATAGGAAATTGTGCAGGTGGACACAAAGACCCAGGGTGAGAAAACTTAATGCATGTTCATAAAGAGGAGAGAGGGAAAACTAAGGAGAACCAGAAATTAATGAAACAAGAATATCCTCCCAGGAGGGGCTGGTACTTAGCTTAAATCCACATAGAAGTATAGCCAGCAAGGAAGTACAATGAAGGATGAACATATATAACCACACCCAGAATGTGATCGAGTAAAACAAAACAGGAAAATAAGAAACACCTAGAGAGGAGCAAACCAAGTAGGGAAATCAAAGACAATAGAAATAGTATTTGGACATGTGAAAGGGCAATAGCTTCAACAAGTCACAAGATTGAATCCCCAAACTAAGCTATGACACATGCCTCCAGTGAACACTATCTAATTACTTTTTTGTTAAATTCAAGTGGATTTTAACTCATTAGGTGCCAAATACTTTGATTGCTAATATCTCCTCAGCAGAGAGACCAAATTTAACAAAAAATGTTTTATTCTGCTCTTCAGCCATTATTACATCATATGTCAAGTTCAAAATGAAAAAAATGATGAAAGGTCCTCTTTTAGGGGACTGCAAGCTTAACTCATGAAGTGAATGTTAAACTTATGACTTTATGTTTGTGGATGTAGTGCTCTTCAAGATGTGGTGTTGGAGTGCAGAGGAGGACACTACTTTGTCAGAAGATAACAGCTAAAGGGAAAGTAGTCATTGTTAATGGGTCACTGTGTCATGGACTTCCCACCCCAACTCTTGTCAGAATGTGTCGTGTAAGTGCATGCCACAGTAAGTATTGTAAAACGAATTCTTATAAATCCCGAAATAGAATTGTTGTCTAATTTTACATAGAGAAGAATGTTCTAATAACGACTTGTACCATTTTCTCTAATCCCATGGTTGCTAAAAAATTGGGATGAGAACACACCTGAGCTTCTGAAGGATTTATCTCTAACTTTACCTAAAATGAAACTATGTGTAGTTATCTAATGACATAAACATATACACTAATATTACTATGTTTGACCTTCTGTTAACACATATAGTGTGCTAATAGAAGGCTATAGAATCTTTCATCTACCCTTTGGATCACTTTAAACAGTGAATTACGGTTAAATTTACTTATGACTATGCAAAAAGTTTTGATAAATTGGTGCATCCTTTCTTATAGACTGCAGAGCTCCTCTTTTCCAAAAATGACAGTTGATGGAGAAGCAAGTGACCCAATCTGTCCATCAGCCCCTCACCAAAAACAATTCACAATGGAAAGCTATTTTCCAGTTGAAGGCGGCTGATGGAACGTTGCACTTACAAGTACAGGAGGAGAATCTGTGAAACATAAAATATGTTAGTACATGCCACCAAATCATATCTTCAATGGATTTATTAAATGACCATATTACAGCTCTATTTTTCTGATGCTTTATTAGAGCTTCCATAGAATAGCATGGCACGTTCGCATAACTTTCTTTGTAAGATTTCATAAATTCTAATCATGCATTTGCTACTTTTGGAAAAGATCTTTTATGTACCCAACAGAGCCTACATGGAAGCCAGGTGACTCTATTGCTCCATTTGCATAGGCTCTTACAAGGACTACCCTTAAATACTGTATTTGGTTTTGGCAATTGATAAATACAACTATTTAATTACCAATAGTTAAATTATATCTTAGTTTTTTCATATTCCTTGGATTAAAAAATATTCCTTTTTAATGTTGTTCAAGAATTACGGTAATTAATTATGACAACTGTAACACTGCCATTTTTTATTCTTAGGTCTGTGCCAAGAACATTCCTAGAATTCCACTGGGTTTTTAAATGTGCTGCAGTCTCTTTTAGTTGGCATTACAGTCTGCCAGCCAGCCGTAATGAAGCACAAAATGACCTATTTATAGGTGACAATGACTTGTTTCTACTGTGGTGTAACAGTGCCCCTTGTGGAAACTCCTGGTCTTGCATTCTTGTGTGTTTCCATGATGTACAGCAATGCCTGTAACTCCCTTTTTCACCTTGACAATGTTTTTAAAGTGTAATATATGTCAACATTAAAGGGATTGCCAGGACACATTAAAACTATGCCCAGGGGGCATTATACTGTATGTTAAAAGATATCAAACGCAGTCATTCTCATGTGGATCAAGCACAGGATGCTATGTGGTCTGCACCGATATGGGAAGTGATGATGCCACCGATCCACCAGATGCTAGACCTCTGCAGCCTGTGGTTGACTTCAACCATTGGATGACTTTCAGCAGCACATGATCATAAAACATCTGATGAGGTGCTGCTGAAGTCACCTGACCTGCTGTTGGTGGAACGGTGACATCTCTTCTTATGTAAGCGTGGACGTCGTTGTGTCCTGCGTTGGATATAGGTAGGTGCGAGTTGATGAAGATCACTTAGTTTGTTAATTTTTGTTGCTCTAAGCCATCTGTTAAAATCTTCATTTTGTCTGGACTACCCTTTTAAAGAAGAACTCCCTTCACTATTTTTGTCCTCTTAATATAATGGAATCAACATGTTGTATAGCACTGTGCACTTACAATTGCTCATTTTTCTTTCTACCCAGATAATTCTTCTCTTTTGTCTGCTCTGTGTGGAAGCAGGAAGTATCTTGTCCCATAAATCATTCCCTTCTAAAACTTCTGACCTACCCGCTCTGCTGCACCGCCCGGCCATAGACTTTTGCAGTGACTCATGACTTGTACAAAGAAAATTGACCTCCTGTTTCTACATAGAGCTTAGAAGGATTCTGCCAGTTTTTAACCATGTGATGTCATAGACCTAATGGAAAAGAAAAGAATTTGCTGTGTAGAAGGGCAAAATGAACAATTGTAAGTACACAGTGCTATATAATATGATAATTTCAATATATTAAGAACACAGATTTTGATGGGACAAGTGCTTCTTTAATATGAATTTATGATCTTCATTAACAGTGTAACTGATAATAAAACACTAGCAAACTGATTAGGTATTAATATATTATTCATAGATAAAGATATTTCCTTCAGTAATAAAATAAAGTACACCTTTTGCTAGCATAGCATTCAGGCCAATGGCTAACAACATATCCTAGGTTATTTAAGAAAACATTGAACACGTAAAGCAGTTTGCTTTGTTTTGTGTACATAGATAAAGACCGTCCTTGACGGAACATAGCAACAAACCCTCAAACTGATCTCCCATATACCTCTGTGGATCATGGTTTCAATGTATTTCACATGTAGAAGCCGTACACTGCAAATAATGTGGGTCAAAATAGCAGAAACTTGAAGAAAAACTTTCACAGGCATGCCTTACAGCACAACTACAGTAGCATGTAACAGTGGGGTTACCCCTCGTCAAAAATATTATTATTGTGAACAGTTATAATCTCCCCTAAAAAGCTCTAAAGTTAAAAATAACACATTTCCTTAGTGTTTAAAAAAAAAATATATATATACATATATATATATATATATATATATATATATATATATATATGTCATTTTTCACATTTTAAAAATTACTAAAAGTAAGATGGGCTGACAAAAATGTTTGGACACCCCTGGAGATTTTTTGTGCTCAGATAACTTTGACCAAGGTTTCCAACCTTAATTAGCCTGTTAGGGTTATGACTTGTTCACTATGATCATTAGGAAAGGCCAGGTGATGCAAATTTCCCAGCTTTCTAAAAACCCAGCCTCCTCTAACCTTGTGTCAAAAAACAGCAGCCATGGGTTCTTCTAAGCAGCTGCCTAGCACTCTGTACATGAAAATGGTGGAGGCCTAGTAAGCAGGAGAAGGCTATAAGAAGATAGCAAAGCGTTTTCAAGTTGTCGTTTCCTCGGTTGGAATTGTAATAAAGAAATGGCAGTTAAAAGGAACAGTAGAGGTCAAGATAACATGTTCTTATCAAGCCTGATGCATTTAGGAAACAAGTCCTATGGATTGATGAGGTTAAAATAGAACTCTCTATCCACACTGATCAAAGGAGAAAAAAAGCACAAAATTTCAGAAAAAGAACATCTTGCCAACCATTAAGCATCGGGGTGGATCGATCATGCATTGGGGTTGTGTTGCAGACAGCGATACGGCAAACATTTCACAAGTAAGGGAAATAATGGATTCAAGATGGCTTTTACATGAATAATTATCCTAAACACAAGTCAAAATCCACAATAGACTACCTCAAAAGGCTCAAGTTGAAGGTTTTACAACGGCCCTCACAGACTGACATAATACTAGTGCCTTACAATATCCTCACTCCTGTGTGCAAGTTTTACAATGGCCCTCAGAGTCCCCTGATCTGTATATCATTGAAAATCAGTGGGTAGAGCTCAAAATAGCAGTTCATGCAAGACGACCCACGAATTTCATTGAACTGGAAGAATTTTCCCAGGAAGAATGGATAAAAGTCCCTCAAACAAGAATTTAAAGACTGTTGTCTGGCTACAAAAAGTGTTTACATGCTGTAACACTTTCAAAAGCGGGTGCTCCTAGGTACTAACCATGCAGGGTGCCCAGTCTCTTGCACAGGTCCATTTTTCTATTTGTAAGTGAAAGATGATACATATATTATTTTTTTGACGGACCCATTGACTTGCATGGCCAAGTGGGATCCGATTTAGGGATGCAAATCATGCGTGCTGCATTTTTTTCCTCTGACAGACTCAGTCCGAAGAAAAAAAATCAGAAATGTGCACAGTCCATAGATTAAGATAGGATTGCACTCAGACCAATGTCTTGTCAGATCACACTCGGACCGAAAATATGGTCATCTGCTTGAGTCCTTGCCTGAATAAGACCAAATCTATATTTCCCTTTGCATATACTCTTCAGTGTATGGTACAGTATCTATTAAGCAACTTTAAGCAGACACCATATGGCAGATACAGTTGAATATTTTATAAGGTGTCTAATGGCTTAGCACTGCAAAGAGCTATAAATATGGCACATGGTGGCCTGGGGGTCTTTGAAAACACTAAAACAAGCTACAGGTGCAATGAAATGTGGATTTAATGATTTGAGTATGAAAAGAATGTGCAAATGAAAGTGTCACAAGTTTTTGCTTTTGATGTGAAAAGTTGACAAATTAACTATTCTTAAGTCCTGGGCTTGGCAGTGGACTGATTATTGTGCCTTCATATAAATTTAGTTAAAAAAAATTGCTTGAACGGCTCCTGCATAATAAGAGACTTTCTTTGCATGGGCTTTATTTCAGATTAAAATGCCAACCGGCTGAGATTGTAGCACATTTGAAAACCCAACGGTGTTCCAGGAATGTTCTTGGCATGAAGTTACAAAAAAGCACCATACGTATCTTAGTTAATGTAATTAATTGCAGAAAGCTGAATAGCAGGGCTTTAGCTTTGAAATGTGCAATAAATGGTGGAGAGTGATTTTCAAAAAACATTGGCAGTGTTGACTCAATTTACATGGAAGGGAAATTAACACACTTAGTAGGCCTTGCTGTATTAAGATCATGAAAGTGTAGCTCTTTAAGTAACACATTGTATTTCTTTTCAACATGACTTTGGACTACACAGTAAAAATTTGTATATGCATTTCACACTCGCACATTTTTCCTACACGTAAAAGTTCCTCATTTTGATCATACAATTCAGCAATGATAAGTAAAGCTGGAAGAACATGTTGTTCTAAAACATGCCAATGCCAAAAGTGCACTAAAGTATCGTCCAAGGTGTTTATATGGTCTACTACCTTGTACAAAATCGTAAAAAAAAACGACTTGTGGGTGGAAATATCTGGGTAAAATGGAATAGTTCAGGATCATTCAGGTTCAGTCATGTATCTATTAGTATATTTCTCAGAGTAACCATTATACCACTTTGATAACATGGTGCAAATATTACTGATGACTTCCCTCCCATTAGTTTTAACAGAAGGATTTACCATATTTTTCGGATTATAACACGCACCGGATTGTATGATGCATCGCAAATTTTGAGGAGAAAATAGGATTTTTAAAAAAAAATAAAATGGTGGTGCTTCTTATAATCCCTGCATCTTATTGCTTACCGAGGGTGGTGGCCGCAGTGAAGCGGGGTCCGAGGGTCGCTGCTGGAGGAGGCAGGAGTGGGGTGATGCTGCAGGCCGCAGGCTGGGATGAGGGGGTGTCCGATGTGCAGTGCGTTGCTGCAGGTGTCCAGTGGTGCGGGGGTGTCCGGGGCTGTGGGTGCCCGGCAGTGCTGCTTGTGTGTCCAGTGGTGCTGCGGCGGTCTCTGGTGCTGCTGTGGTGTCTCCGGTGCCGCAGGGTGGCTCTGCCGACATTTTGTAAAATGCCAGAACCCCCCCGCAGTTCCGTGGTTTCCTGCGCGGTGGACTCCAGGAAAATGGCCGCCGGGGGCAACGCATGCGCAGATGGAGATCTTGGCATCAAGATCTTGGGAGATGAGATTTCAGCACTGAGACCCCCGCAGCAGCACCGGAGACCCTTTCAGCACAGACAGACACATCAGCAGAACCGCTGGGCACCCCGGCAGCACTGCCGGACACCCCAGTTGCACTGCTGGGCACCCCCTCAGCCCATCCTGCAGCAACAATACTGGTAAGGTATATACGCATTATAAGACACACTCCCATCCCCCCAAAAAAAATTTTGGGGAAAAAAGTGCGTCTTATAATCCGTAAAATATGGTATATGGTTTGACATCAAAGTGTTTTCTCTAGAAAATTGGCGTAAAACACTTTGAAAAGTTGCAAAATTTTGGGCAAGGCTGGGTCTATGCCCAGCAAATTCATTGTAAGTCGCAAACCACAGTACACCAGAAATGTTACTCTAGTCCTCAACTTTATTAATGTTTGTGGCAAGGCGCTCTTAGGCACACTCCACTAATAAAATGCACCAAATTCATTGAATGGCTTGCGCCTGTTAATGAGTTTGACACATCTTATTTTTGCATGCCGCTAACTAGACTAGCATACAAAATGTTGGTCGGAATGATTCTTGGTAAAAGTCTTGCATTGACAAGTAAAATACATTCAGCCATGTTTTTCATTATTTGCATTTCATGATTATGATAATGTAATTATAGAGAATGCACTGTTTACTAATTACTAGAAAATCAAGTTTCATTTTCATTTTCCATGTTTTAAAGAAAACACACATTTGTCTAAGCAAGAAGACATCTCAGGATCTCCAGAAATTCTTGCCATTCATCGAGTCTATATTCAGACCAGACAAGAGAAACGTATTAATTTTACTATTGGGAGCAGGGCATATTTACTTCCCAAGACGTCTGTAGTGATAAAGTGCCCTGTACGCCGCTTCCAAAAGTCACTCATTAAATGGGAAAAGGATGGACAACCTTTAAGATATTCCAAAAAAGTTGGAATAACAAAATCAGGATCTTTAAAGATTCATAACCTGGAAGTTCAAGATATTGGTGTCTACAAATGCATTGCACAATCTGCTTATGAAATATTTGTTCTCAAGCTAATTGGCACTGATAATAGACTTCTCGAGGCACCAAGCTTTGAAAAGGATTCAAATGAAGCAAACAGTTTTGGGGAAAAGTGGCACAAAATGAGCAAGATGTGGAAGTCATGGAATAAAAATAACCTGTATCGAGAAGGCAACCAGGCTCAAGATGTCATGGTCTTAAGAAATCTTGAAACTCTGGTGACTAACTCTGCAGAAATATATAGTTCTCAACAATTTAATGAAAGGAGGCAGGAGGCAGCCGCTGCACAAGGGGCTTACATCATGGACATTGTCCAATTTGAAGCTTTGGTTAGAAACATGAGTGAACTCATTGAGGCTGGTGAAATAAGTGATGATTTTGCAAGTCAGATTATATCCCATGTAGTGAATGAGTTGTCTAAGCCTCAATCATCTTTGGAAAAGTGGAAAGCACCCAATGAAGACAGTATATCAAACCATAAGCTAGCTGCAAAAGAACCAGTTAGTGTGATGCGTTTCAGTAATAAAGCCTTAGAAAAGGAAAGCAAAAGAAGGCTACTAATCATCCGTAAACAGAACAATGGCTATATATTGTCTCCTAACAAGACACTGCACCTGATCATTGGGAGTAATGGTTTTATCACTAACAAGACCCAACTGGTTACTATTCAATGTGACTTTGATGGAGAAACTCAAAGTAAATTAGCTTGGAGCAAGAATGGAGAAGCTTTGAAATTCTCTGACAGGTAAGTGAACCTTGATAATACTACACTTCATGGCCCCTGATTCATCAACGTATTTTCACCAGATTTTTGGCTTAACACACTTTGAAAGTCACAAAATTTTTGCTTTAGTTGAAGGGGTGCAAACATTTTGTGACTTTTGGTATTTTTATATAAGATCAAGCAGGAACGCGGGATGCAGTGACAAGCAGGAGGCAGATCAAGAGTTAAACGGTATTTAATACTGGAAATACTCCAAGCATGGAGAGAATAAGGAATGTATGGAAGTTAAGGTTCAAAACCACAATAAGTGTTCAATAAATGGGTAAACTTATCAGTCTGATGTTTCTGAAGGATGGAGGCTTGGAGATCCCACGTTGGCGCCATAAGTGACACGTGAAGTCTCTGGCCTGGTCCTGGAGGAACGTGAGGCACTGTCTCCTGACAGCTGAGACGTATCCTGGCTCTCCTAGGCGTAGCTTTGTAGTCCCGGAGTGAAGTGTTGGTGGCGGAGGTGTCTGTGGCGCCGGCATAGAAGGATGGAGCTCAGCGGAGGGGGCCGGGGATATGCTGGCCAACTCTGCGTGTTTCCCACAGTCAGGCCTACAGCGCACACCGTCTACAGTCAGTGGGACTGTACGGGACGTCTCCCCAGTATTGGAGGTAAGCGGGCCCACAGTCACACGCTGCTCACAGTCTGTCTGTGCATAGGATGATAGTCGGCAATGCGGCCTGGTCTCCTGGCGTTGCACTGCAGAGAGTGATTCAACCTTCTCCAGCTGCACACTCTGTCTTGCCGCCAAAGACCCCGCATTGGCGCACTCCGTCCCTTTTATCTCTGACCCGCCCCCTGCATTCAGGGGCAAAGGTATGTCCAGGTCACAAAGTGCTCCCCCCGGCAACAATGTTGACAGCCCGAATAGTTCCGGCTCTGATAAGAGAGAGGTACCACTAGCCCGGTCCATCTCCCTACAATAACACCAATCCCTTCCAGATTCACCAAAGTAAGTGAAGCTTGTGCAGGATGGGGAGTGACAAAGACCACAAGACAAATTCTTCAAGAGGTAGTGGCGCAGCTTACACTAGAAATGTACTCCAGTCACTGACTGGACTAACACTTATAGCAAGGCTCACAAAGGATTTATGAGTTAGATCACATTACTCCTGCACGCCCATCAATAAGACTGGCGTACAAAATGCTAGTCTTAATGAATTGGGTCCTTTTTTTTGTCTTATGGTGACAAAACAAAATATATGCTATACTAAAATTAATGCACAAATAAAACTTGAAGATGCATAGATGTGTATGTGGACCCAATCCTGTGTCTTTGTGTCTGTGGACCCAATCCTGTGTCTGTGAATAAATCCACTGTCTGTTTATGTTTATTCCACCATATACAAATTTGTGCACAATTCTTTCCGGGTTTGTGGACAGTATTTTCTGATTTGGAGCAAAAGTAAATATAGGTTATTAAATCTAAGTATCTAATAAGGTGGGAAGAACACAGAATTTGCTCTTTTCTGTCAAAAGAAGAATGTGGGTGCGGCATTCCAAATTGACTTCTATATTCCAAATTAACTTCTTTGCTTAATATCTGTGTTACCAAGGGTGTTCTGCAGCTGGTTGGAACAATGTAGCTGATTCAGTCCTACCCTTCGGGCTAGTGGAGCAATTTTAGCTTTTTTTGTGGTATACCTAATATTCTTACGAGCATGGGAGGACCACACTTTCACAAATCCTAGTTGCGAGCATGAAAAAATGTCTCTTGTGTGAGTCAGATTTTGCAATCAGTGGGTCACACATGGCTTATAGCAGGTGTTACAAGCCAATGTCTTAAAGCTCCAGGAAGAGTGCTAGTCATGTAGTGTTTCCAAGCTTTCTGATCAGTTATTTCTTCACATATGTTCATGCTCAGAACAATACTTTAAACAGTTGCATTGACATGTCTGGATCTGGTGGAATTATGGTATGTCCTGGAGGTGAAGTCGGAAGGAAAGATTTTTAGTCATTGACCGGTAATCATATGAATCAACAAGCATCAGTAATCCATGCAGTCTCACAGCCAGCATAAATACATCACTACACACATATCTACAGGATAGAAAGTACGGCTAGACATATGGTGCGTTTTAGCCATATTGAGACTTCAAGATGTCAAAAATGTTTCCAGCCCATGTTAGACCTTTTAACATTACATTAAGCTGTACGTTTATGTTATATGCTGAGAAAAACTCCTAACATCTACTTAGCATATCCATAGGGATTCCTTTCACCTCACAGACACCAAAAGGCTGTATTGTATATGCATATATGGAGGTATATGCACTATATTTTACTCTGTAAGAAAAACATAGTCTGTACATTGCTCCTAAAAGTTTTGGAATCCTTGGTTTATGGACTATTGCCCCAGTTCATCAAAGATTTTATGAATTTATGAGGCTGCAAGAAAAAATGTTCTACTTTTGTAATTTTCATGCCATTTTTGGCCCGCTCCGACTAAGTTGGTGAAACTGGCATAGGACAGGGGTGTGATGAGACATGGTGATCACTCATCAAATTCATTATGAGCTGGAGTGTTCCTTACTCCAGAAATATTGACCCAGTCCATAGCCAGACTGTAAACACCACTTCCCTCCTGTGTGCCTTCTAATGAATAAGGCTCCTCAGACTCCACCCCACTCCCTAATCAAGACTGACATAAGAAATTCTGGTTTTCATGAATCGGGGCCTATAGTTTTCTATCAAGAGGCAAAAAAGGGATTTGTACATTTTTTTTGCACCTGTCTATGCAATTTTATGCCTATAACATGTCATACTATATATTATATACAGACCAGGGGCGGACCTACCACCCGTGCATTGCACGGGGGCCCCGGGGGAGAGGGGGCCCCTCCAGGCTCCAGCACCGCATGGCTAATTATTCAAATTAGCCATGTGGATCGCCAGGCGCAAGGAGGAGAGGAGCCAGCTCTGAGGTGAGATGATATCAGGGTCAGTCACGCTGTGCTGTGCTGCTGCTGTGAGGGAGGAGAGGAGGAGACAGACTGTCTCACTCACTGTGCCTGTAGCGCCGGCCGGATGGTGGCTGCAGCCGCAGGTCAGTCAGTCACTTGTGTGTGTGTATGTATGTGTGTGTGTATGTATGTGTGTATGTCTGTGTGTGTGTGTATGTGTGTATGTCTGTGTGTGTATGTCTGTGTGTATGTGTATGTTTGTGTATGTGTGTATGATTGTGTGTGTATGTATGTGTGTACGTATGTGCGTCTGTATGTATGTGTCTGTGTGTATGTCTGTGTGTATGTCTGTATCTATGTGCATGTCTGTGTGTGTATGTCTGTGTGTATGTATGTGTGTGTGTCTGTGTGTATGTCTGTGTGTATGTATGTGTGTGTGTCTGTGTGTATGTATGTGTGTATGTCTGTGTGTGTGTATGTGTGTATGTCTGTGTGTGTATGTCTGTGTGTATGTGTATGTTTGTGTATGTGTGTATGATTGTGTGTGTATGTATGTGTGTACGTATGTGCGTCTGTATGTATGTGTCTGTGTGTATGTCTGTATCTATGTGTATGTCTGTGTGTGTATGTCTGTGTGTATGTATGTGTGTGTGTCTGTGTGTATGTATGTCTGTGTTTGTTTGTGTATGTGTGTGTATGTATGTGTATGTCTGTGTGTATGTATGTATATGTGTATGTCTGTGTGTGTATGTATGTGTGTATGTATGTATATGTGTGTATGTGTGTGTGTGTCTGTGTGTATGTATGTGTGTATGTATGTGTGTGTGTCTGTGTGTATGTGTGTGTATTTGTGTGTGTGTATGTATGTGTGTATGTATGTCTGTGTGTGTGTGCCTGTGTGTATGTCTGTGTGTATGTCTGTGTGTATGTGTGTGTATGCATGTGTTGATGTCTGTGTCTGTGTGTATGTGTGTATGTGTGTGTATGTCTGTGTGTATGTATGTGTGTGTGTGTATGTGTGTATGTATGTGAGTGTGTCTGTCTGTATGTATGTATGTGTGTCTGTGTGTATGTATGTGTGTGTGGCTGTGTGTGTATGTATGTGTGTATGTATGTCTGTGTGTGTGTCTGTGTGTATGTATGTGTGTATGTCTGTGTGTGTGTATGTATGTGTTGATGTCTGTGTCTGTGTGTATGTGTGTGTGCATGTATGTACGTATGTGTGTGTGTATGTATGTCTGTGTGTGTGTATGTATATGTGTATGTCTGTCTGTGTGTATGTGTGTATGTCTGTGTGTATGTATGTGTGTGTATGTATGTATGTCTGTGTGTATGTTTGTGTGTGTGTGTCTGTGTGTGGGTGTATAGGTGGAGCCTGGCCCTGGAGAAGATGCAGACATGAGGAGAAGACTATGATGAGAGAAGGCCATGATGACCGGGGTGATGGGAGAAGGCCATGAGGGGTAATGGGAGAAGGCCATGAGGGGTGATGGAAAGAAGGCATTGATGGGATCATGGGAGTGATGGAGAGAAGGGAGTGATGGGGAGAAGGCAATGATGGGAGTGATGGAGAGAAGGGAGTGATGGGGAGAAGCCAATGATGGGGTGATGGAGCAGGCAATGATGGGGAGAAGGCAATGATGGGAGTGATGGGGTGATGGAGCAGGCAATGATGGGGGTGATGGAGCAGGCAATGATGGAAGTGATGGGGAGAAGGCAATGATAGGAGTGATGGGGTGATGGAGCAGGCAATGATGGGAGTGATGAGGAGAAGGCAGTGATGGGGTGATGGAGAAGGCAATGATGGGAGTGATGGGGAGAAGGCAATGATGGGAGTGATGGGGTGATGGAGCAGGCAATGATGGGAGTGATGGGGAGAAGGCAATGATGGGAGTGATGGTGAGAAGGCAGTGATGAGGTGATGGAGAAGGCAATGATGGGAGTGATGGGGAGAAGGCAATGATGGGGGTGATGGAGAGGGCAATGATGGGGTGGTGGGGGAAAAAGAAATGATGGGGTGGTGGGGGAGAATGCACTGGTGGTGGCGGAAAGGGCAATAATGGGGGTGGTGGAGGAGGAGGAAATGATGGAGGTGGTGGAATGGGCAATTATGGGAGTGGTGGGGGAGAAAGCAAAGATAGTGGTGGGGGAGAAGAAAATGATGGAGGTGGTGAAGAGGGCAATGATGGGGTGGGGGAGAGGACAATAATGGAATGCGAGGGGAGGAGGACAGTGAGGGGTGTGGGGGATTGGGATGTTAGGAAGGGGGACTTATAATGGCCTTAGGAACAGGGGGAGGTGGAGGAAGATGTTATCGCTTATTATGTCTAACACAGTCCCTTAGTATATAGTGTACTCACTAATTCTGTATAACACCACCCTTAGTTACATAGTTTCCTCTTTTATTATGTATAACACGTCCCTTATTACGTACCATCCTCTCTAGTTATATATGGTGCTGTCCCTTATTATATAGCTTCCTCTGCTGTTATGTATAGTGCCCTCTTTTATTACATAGTCCCCTCTCTTGTTAGATATAAAATGACTGATGATGGAGCAGCCGGTCACCAAACTACCAGTCCATCAGCTCCTCCATTAGAAAGGAAGCTTTCCCATGCTCCATCAGCCATCATTGCATTATACAGCTAACAAGACAGGACGATATGTAATAAAAAACAGGGCTCTATATAATTCAATATGTAAGGGACGGTACTGTACATAAAAGAGGGCACTGTGTAAGGGACAGCAATATACATAATAAAGGAGACTATGTAATATATATACATGTATGTGTGTGTGGCTATATAATATCAATATATATATATATATATATATATATACACGTAGCTTTGACGCCATAAAAGGAGGGGGGCCCAGACACATTTCTTGCACAGGGGCCCCAAGATGTCAGTGTCCACCCCTGATACAGACCCTTCTGTAGGAGGTATACATTAGGCATTTCTCTTTATGTACAGATCTCTGCAAATGTTTTTGGCATGTGTAAAAAAAAAAATACTGCAAAGTAAGAATGCTATAAAAAATAGAAGTCTTAATTGTTTATTTTTATCAGTTAACAAATTAATAAGTGAATGAGCAAAAGAGAAATCCCATCCATATTTGGTGTGACCAGTTGACCACCCTTTGCCATCAGAGCATCATCACTTCTTCAAAGTACACTTGAAGACAGGTGTTGAAGGAACTCTGCAGGGAGATTGTTCCAAATATCATGAAGTACTAGCTACAGATCTTCTGTGGATGTAATCAATATCTTCTGAACTAGAAACAATACTGTATATATAAATTGCTTCCATCATAGTCAAACACATCAAGTAAATGGCCAAAATCAATAATCCACATGGACAGTCCTTAACGGTTAATTCATACAAAGAACATGGAGCTAATGTCTACAGATGAGCAAACCTTTCAAGGTTCAGTTCGGCGAACATAACTCCAGGTTGCAAACAGCAGAAGTGAGTTCACAGTGAACATGCTTTCACAGCAGCACATCCAGGCCGGGATAGTGGTGGAGAAATTGCTGCACCACCAGGTTGAGGATGTGAGCCATTCAAGGCGTGTGTGTGAGCTTGCCCTGGCGTAGGGCCGCCACCAGGAATGTCCCGTTATTGCACACACCCTTCCCTGCCTCCAGGTTCAGTGGAGACAACCATTGCTCAAGCTCGGCTCAATGTTTAATCCAGAAATACTGGTCCAAGCCCTGTCCCAAGCCCTGCTCCATGCATCCGTGCTGTGCAATTATACTATTTGTACTCTGGGTCAGTTTGTCAGATGGAGAGTTGTGATGCGGGGGGGAAACAGCGTTAATTGGGTGCTACTTCTAAGGATTGTACTGTGTGTGATGTTAATGTAGAGAAAGAGGAATAGAGGCCACTTGATGCAGCGCTTGCCATCCACTGGCGCACATGCTCTTTCTAGCCCTAATCTACAAGGCGTACGGCTATGTGGCTGCCAAAGAAAGGGAGTCGAGTAGTTCATCCAGCAACAGGAGTTGTCAGTTGTCCTTGGTGTTTGTTCAGTAGAGCTTTAAGTAACATTACCCCCTACCCCATGAACACCAAGCCTATTCCCACTTCCACCACAACCTTGCTTCTTCCCACTCATGTTGGGTGTACCCTTCCCCTCTTTTAACCAGCTATTTCACAACCCTAGGCCCAGACCTCTCAGTCACCTATCACTAAATTAATAACCCGTATTTATTGGCTGAGATAGTGTGGATTGACCAGAAATTTAGCACAAAATATTTATATGCTGAAATGTGGTCTAGTTGCTGGACCACATATTTAGTGCAAAGGATTTAGATGCTGAAATATGGATTAGCACAATGACTTTGATTATGAAATGTTGCCAGGTGCCTGCACCAAAGTATTCCCCCAAACGATTTTGATTTTGATTATGAAATGTGGGCTGGTACCTGCAACAGGGTATTAGACCAAATGATTTTGATTATGAAATGAGACCTGGTGCATGTACCAGAGTTTTAGCCCAAACAATTTTTATTGTGAAATGTGGGCTGGTACCTGCAACAGGGTATTAGACCAAATGATTTTGATTATGAAATGAGACCTGGTGCATCTACCAGAGTTTTAGCCCAAACAATTTTTATTGTGAAATGTGGGCTGGTGCCTGCACCAGAGTATTAACATACACAATTTTGATTATGAAAAGAGGCCTGGTACCTGCACCAGAGTATTAGCCCAAAAGATTTTGATTATGAAATGTTTTCTGAACAAGTTTGCTCATCTCTACTAAGGTCCACAAAATAGGTATCTCACAAAAAGTTTATTAATTACAAAAATAGGCTGACATACAGTTGAAACCAGAAGTTTACATACACTATATAAAAAGACATATATGCATGTTTTTCTCAATATCTGACATGAAATCAGAATAAACCTTTCCGTTTTAGGTCACTTAGGATTACCATAATTATTAGTATTTGCCGAATGCCAGAATAATGAGAGAACGTTTTAAGGCATTTTTATTACTGCAAAGTCAAAAGTTTATATACATTTCATTTGTATTTGGTACCATTGCCCTTAAACTGAAAGACTTGGGTCAAACGTTTGGGATATCCTTCCACAAGTTTCTCACAATAGTTGGTCAGAATTTGGGCTCATTCCTCCTGACAAAACTGGTAACTGATCCAGGTTTGTAGGTCGCCTTGCTCGCACCTGCTTTTTCAGCTTCGCCCATACATTTTCAATGGGATTGACATCAGGACTTTGTGATGGCCACTCCAAAACATTGATTTTTGTTATCCTTAAGCCACTTTGTTACCATTTTGGCAGTATGCTTCGGGTCATTGACCATTTGGAAGACCCATTTCCGCCCAAGCTTTATCTTCCTCGCCGATGTCTTGAGATGTTGCTTCACTGTTGCCACATAATCTTCTTTTCTCATGATACCATCTATTTTAAGAAGTGTACCAGTCCCTCCTGCAGAAAACAACCCCACAACATGATACTGCCACCGCCGTGATTCATATTTGGGATGGTGTTCTTAAACTTCCAAGCTTCTCCCTTTATCCTCCAAACGTAACGATGGTCATTATGCCCAAAAAGTTCAATTTTAGTTTCATCAGACCACAGGATGTGTGTTCAAAAATTAAGGTATTTGGTCCTGTGTTCATTTGTAAACATTAATCTGGCTTTTTTATGTTTCTTTTGGAGTAATGGCTTCTTCCTGGCAGAGTGGCCTTTTAGCCCATGTTGATACAGTACTAATTTCACTGTGGATATTCACACAATCTTTCCAGCTTCCGCCGTCATCTTCACAAGGTCTTTTGCTTTTGTCCTTGGGTTGGTATGCACATGTCGGACCAAAGCACGTTCACCTCTAGGTCACAGAACCCGTCTCCTTCCTGAGCAATGTGATAGCTAGACAGTCCCATCGTGTTTGTACTTGTGTATAATTGTTTATACAGATGAATAAGGCACCTTCAGGTATCTTGATATTGTACCCAAGGAAAAGCCAGAGTTGTGCTAGTCCACAATTATCTTCCTGATATCGTGGCTGATTTTTTGAGACTTTCCCATGATGCTACACAAAGAAGTAGTGAGTTTCAGGTATGCATTACAATACATCCACAGGTATGTCTCTAATTAACTCAAATGTTGCCAAAAAAAACAGAAGCTTCCAAATACATGACATCATCATATGGGCTGTCCAGAGTTGTTTAAATGCAGAGTAATCTTAGTGTATGTAAACTTTTGACTTTGCAATAATTAATAAAAATGTCTTAAAACATTCTCTGTCATTGTTCTGGCATTTGGCAAATATTAATAATTATGGTAATCCTAATTGACCTAAAACAGGAAAGTTTATTCTGATTTCATGTCAGATATTGAGATAAGCATGCATATCATATGTGTCTTTTATATAGTGTATGTAAACTTCTGGTTTCAACTGTACATAACATCAAAATTAAAACAAGTCACATAGCGAGAAACACATTTGATTGTGGCTGCAGGTTCATGACAAATAACAGGTTAGGGCAAGCAAAAATCCTCAGAAAATCAACAAACAAGTATAATGTCACTGTCTCCTACTCAAATAGTTACTATTAATCAATACATCAGGGAGTATATAAAATACCAGTGCACGTAACTCTCTGTGTGCTTTGCCTCCTATAAATACACTACCATTCGAAAGTTTAGGGTCACCCAGACAATTGTGTGTTTTCCATGAAAACTCATACTTTTATTAATCAAATGAGTTGCCAAATGAATTTAAAATCTAGTCCAGACATTGACAAGGTTCGAAAAAAAGATTTTTATTTGAAATAATAATTTTCTCCTTCAAACTTTGCTTTCATCAAAGAATGCTCCCTTTGCAGCAATTACAGCATTGCCGACCTTTGACATTCTAGCAGTTAATTTGCTGAGGTAATCTGGAGAAATTTCACCCAATGCTTCCAGAAGCCACTCCCACAAGTTGATTTGGCTTGATGGGCACTTTTTGTATATCATACGGTCAAGCTGCTCCCATAACTGCTCAATGGGGTTGAGATCTGGTGACTGTGCTGGCCACTCCATTACAGATAGAATACCAGCTGCCTGCTTCTTCCCTAAATAGTTCTTGCATAATTTGGAGGTGTGCTCCTGGGTCATTGTCCTGTTGTAGGATGAAATTGGCTCCAATCAAGCGCTGTCCACAGAGTATGGCATGGTGTTTCAAAATGGAGAGAGAGCCTTCATTATTCAAAATCCCTTTTACTTTGTACAAATCTCCCACTTTACCAGCACCAAAGCAACCCCAGACCATCACATTACCCCCACCATGCTTGACAGATGACGTCAGGCACTATTCCAGCATATTTTCAGTTGTTCTGCATCTCACAAATGTTCTTCTGTGTGATCCAAGCACCTCAGACTTGGATTTTTCTGTCCATAACACTTTTTTCCAGTCTTCCTCTGTCCAATGTATGTGTTCTTTTGCCCATATTAATCTTTTCCTTTTATTAGCTAGTCTCAGATATGGCTTTTTCTTTGCCACTCTGCCCTGAAGGCCAGCATTCCGGAGTTGCCTCTTCATTGTAGACATTGACACTGGTGTTTTGCGTGTTCTATATAATGAACCTGCCAGTTGAGGACCTGTGAGGCGTCAATTTCTCAAACTACAGACTCTAATGTACTTGTCTTGTTGCTCAAATGTGTAGCTGGGCCTCCCACTTCTCTTTCTACTCTGGTTAGAGCCTGTTTGTGCTCTCTTCTGAAGGGAGTAGTACACACCGTTGTAAGAAATCTCCAGTTTCTTGGCAATTTCTCACATGGAATAGCCTTCATTTCTAAGAACAAGAATAGACGGTCGAGTTTCAAATGAAAGTTCTTTTTTTCTGGCCATTTTGAGAGTTTAATGGAACCAACAACTGTAATGCTCCAGATTCTCAACTAACTCAAAGGAAGGTCAGGCTTATAGCTTCTCTAATCAGCCAAACTGTTTTCAGCTGTGCTAACATACTTGCTGTAGTGAAATATGTATATGTATGCATGTATGATCATCAGTAATTAACATTTGTCTTAGATTCCAGCTCTCCACACAGGTCATGATCTCATGTTATCCTGAGAAGGCAGTCTCCTGTCTCCAATCTCACCAAGGGGCTTTACTGAGAACTACAGTGGTAACATTTCACACCTCTAAGGCCTCTTTCACACTTCAATTATTTGCATCAGTTAAAATCCGCCAAAAAGGCAGACAAG
Organism: Dendrobates tinctorius; assembly: GCF_039654945.1. Taxonomy (NCBI): domain Eukaryota; kingdom Metazoa; phylum Chordata; class Amphibia; order Anura; family Dendrobatidae; genus Dendrobates; species Dendrobates tinctorius. Next base: position 29,754,643 of record NW_027361690.1, read on the forward strand.
CGGATCCGTTCTCAACTGATGTGAACGGATGGCACAGGATCCGTTTTTAGACGGATCCTGAAAATGAGGAAATTTAAAGGAACTGCTGGCCGGGGAGGAGAGAGAGAGAGAGAGAGAGAGAGAGAACTTTTTTGTCCGGCACCCAGATTGTGGGGTTAATTCAGTGTCTGGAGGATCCGCCGGCCAAAAAAACGTTGCAAGCTCCGTTTGGAAATCTTTGAGGATGTTGACGGACACTAACATTGTGGCGGATCCTCAAAAAAACGGATGCAACGGACAGCAATCAGTCAGGATCCGCCACTAATGAAAGTCAATGGGGAAAAAAACGGATCCGCAAAGAAAAATGGCGGACCCGTTTTTTTTTCAAAATTGGCGGATCTTGACTGATTGTCAAAAACGGAAGTGTGAAAGAGGCCTTAGTGTCTTTGAAGAAGATATGCTAATTGGAGAATGACACTATCTATGAGAAAGGTTGCACAAAGTTTCAGAGAAAAAAATGTATTCATTGGTAAAATAGCCATGGTCCAGTCACAAACTAGAAAGTAGAATATTAACATGAGAGGCTGGTCTAGAAATTGGATTCCCAAGTCACATCTATAAATTAGGCCGACACACGAAGAAAAGTGTTCACAGTGAGCGACAGCCTAGCTGTTGTGCTCCATTTCATATTTCCCCCTCCCTCGGGGACAGAGGATTAGAATGCAAAGTTCATTATTTCTATAAGTTTTCTCCCTTTTATGTTATCGCTGTTTTCCATATATGTATGTCACTTTTTATTTCCATTTTTATATCCTTTTTATTGTAAGCACTGTACCTTTTCTATTAAAGCTTAAAACTTTAATAATTCTGAACCTTGTTGCTCGAAAGAATCCATAGCCTAAGGGTGTGTGCACACGCTGCGGATTCCGCAGCAGATTTGGCCGCCGCGGGTCCGCAGCAGTTTTTGCTGCGGTGTACAGTACCATTATTCCCTATGGGAATACAAAACCGCAGTGCAGACGGTGCGGATTTTTCCGCAGTTTTGAAACCGCAGAAAGAATTGACATGTCAATTCTTTCTGCGGAATCCTATCTCCACCATTGTGGAGATGGTGAAACCACAGGATAATCTGCAGATAAACCGCAGGTCTTTTGACCTGCGGATTTTACAAAATCCGCACAGCCAAATCCGCACCCCATTCCGCAGCGTGTGCATGTAGCCTTAGAGTGTGTGCTCCTGGTGATTGGCACATAGTAATAGTAGTAATTCCGGGACTCATCGCCCCTTTGTGTTCAGTGAGTGGTGGCAGCGTGTATGAAGCGGGGTGTGTGGTCTGTGTCGGGGTGTGATTTATGCTCCCACTGCAGCATAGAACAGAGGTTGAATGCTGGACTGAGCGAGAGGAGATAGATTAACCCTTGCAGGCGCAACCCCAAATCACATGCTGAGAAGCGGGTACGTGACAATTGGTGGCAGCAGTGGGATATTCGAATATATCCTCCCTGGTAATTCGTGACACTTGCACAAGGGTTTTCAAGGATATTCTAACCATCCATTAGCCTTCTTACACAGGTAGCAAACACAAAGTACCATAAGAACACTGGATTGATAGTTGTTGGAAATGGGCCTCTATACACCTATGAAGATATTGCATTAGAAACCAGACGATTGCAGCTAGAATAGTCATTTACCACATTAACAGTGTATAGAGTGTATTTCTGAATCATTTAATGTTAGCTTCATTGGAAAAAACTGTGCTCTTCTTTAAAAAATAAGGACATTTCTTAGTGACCCTAAAGTTTTGAACGGTAGTGTATATGTCCCCAAAGCTGTTTGGCGTTTGGTTTTTAAACTTGGCCCATGCACCGTGCATCACACTCTGGCGTAAGTCACTTTCGACAAGCGTATTGACAGCGCGGGTCAAGAAAAAGTCCCCCATGATGTCAGAGACCCGCGCTCGTCACTCTCGAGCCTCTGTAATGTTGTGGGCACTGCACATCTGTGGATGTAGCATGTAGGCTTGCACAAATCCATCTGTCTCTTCATCTAATCCCAGACAGATTCATGATGTTGAGATCAGGGCTCTGTGGGAGCCATATCATCACTTCCAGGACTCCTTGTTTTATCTTTACACTGAAGATGGTTCTTAATGACAATACAGGCACATACTTATCCTTACGTAATAACATCAGAGAGGTGGTTATGGCTGGTCAAAACAATGAAAGCAATTGTTACCACCCACCTTTCGTGTCTCCCCTTTTTTTCCTCATAGATTGTAAGCTTGCGAGCAGGGCCCTCACTCCTCTAGGTATCTGTTGATCTATGTGATTACTGTTATACTGTAATGTCTATTGTCTGTACAAGTCCCCTCTAAAATGTAAAGTACTGCGGAATATGTTGGTACTATATAAATAAAATTATTATTATTATAGGTGTATGATTGGTTCCAAATTTATTCTGCAGCAGGAGAACCCCAAACATACAGTCAATGTCATTAAGAATTATTTTCAGCGTAAAGAAGAGCAAGGAGTCCTGGAAGTAATGATAACAAGGCTCTCAAACAGCCCTGATCTCAACATTATCGAGTCTGTCTGCGATTACAACACTAAACGGAATAATTTGAACAAACCTACATCAACAGAAGATCTGAGTTAGGTTCTTCAAGATTTTTGGAACATCCTCATTGCCCAGTTCCTTCAAAAACTGTATGAAAGTGTACCGAGAAAAATTCATTCTGTATTGAAGGAAAAGTGTGGTTACACTAAATATTATTTTAATTTAGATTTCTCTTTTGTTCATTCACTTTTCATTTTGTTATTTGATAAAAATAAACTATTAACAGTTTCATTTCTGAAATACTTTTCAGCTTCAATTTTACAATGTATTTTGCTACATGATCTATTAACACAGCAGCAACACAAATATGAATCCTATCATGGACCCCAGACTAAAAGCTGTTAAAAAGGTCCTGTCACCAGTTCAAAAGTTAGCAGTTTCTGCTCTTATTTGGTTTGTCGCAGTTTTAGATTTTCTGGCGTTTTCTTCTTATTTTGCCTGCTTCTTTATTTTCCATATTCGTTGTGACATACAATGGAGGATTCTTACATCTTGAGTTTTGTAAATGTTACTTTAGAAAAGAAAACTGAGATGTGGGCAAGAAAACAATAGAAACATAAGCCAGAAAGCAAACCCAAACTTTTGGCTTGGCGGCAATTAATCATATGAATTAATCCAATGTACTGAGCCCCTGAAGAGTTCCTGATGTACTTTTTGCATGTTTCTTTTTATTATATTCATCCTCCTTTTCAGCCTCTTTGGTTGGAAGAATTCCCTGCTATATATCCCTTGAGCCGAGTGATTAAATGCAGAATACCAAAAACTCTATAACAAATATTTTCATAAACGGATCTTAAAAATTAGACAGGCCTTGTTGAGGCTTTCAGTGCTGACATTATATACACAATTCTGTATTAGTGACACACAGGAGATTTTGTTAGTTTCTCTCTTACTGTGCCACATGGTAGCTTTAAAATGACACACAATATGTATTTTCTGCCAACACAGATCCCTCAGAAAGTCCCTGTGTGATGACTGACGGCTGTGTTCCATGTTCTCTCTGTTCAATCACAGAATTAAAAGATTAGGATTTCTTAGGTTTTGGCAGTGTATTGAACCCAGACATACAGGGCTCTGTGGGGATATATTACACCTCATATACAAAGAGTTAGGGGCAGTAAATGGATAGACAGGTTTCCCTTCTCAGCCTTAGAATCATAGAATCATAGAATCGTAGAGTTGGAAGGGACCTCCTGGGCCATCTGGTCCAACCCCCTGCTCAAAGCAGGATTCGCTAAATCATCCCAGTCAGATGTCTGTCCAGCCTCTGTTTGAAGACTTCCATTGAAGGAGAACTCACCACTTCTCGTGGCAGCCTGTTCCACTCATTGATCACTCTAACTGTCAAAAAGTTTTTTCTAATATCTAATCTGTGTCTCCTCCCATTCAGTTTCATCCCATTGCTTCTAGTCTTTCCTTGTGCAAATGAGAATAAAGTTGAGCCTTCTACAATGTGACAGCCCTTTAGATATTTGTAGACAGCAATTAAGTCTCCTCTCAGTCTTCTCTTTTGCAAACTAAACATTCCCAAATCCTGCAACCTTTCCTCATAAGACAGGGTTTGCAGACCGGTCACCATTCTGGTCGCTCTTTTCTGAACTTGCTCCAGTTTGTTCAGACAACAAGATTTAGTACCAGCCATTCCAGAACACTGAGAACATAAATGACAATCATTAGACACTGCAGACTCAGGTTACAGTGTCCAGTGTCCTCCTGATAGTCCTAGTTTTTTCGGTAAACAAAAAAAACCTATAGTTGATACAGTAGTCCTAATTTGAAGGGCATAGTCCAGACATGACAGTGCTAGGGTGCATTTACTATGGCCAATTATAGGGAATGATAATCGGTCAGTTCACACCGGCTGCCAATCACCCGACGAGTGAGCAAAATGGTTTTAAGTTAATGTAAAAAAGACAAGCTGCGCCAAGAACAATGACGGGAGAAAGGAGAGGATGAGGGAGGAGCTTTGCATCTAGCTCCTCCCACCTACACAGAAGTGTATCTGTAGCAGCCGCCATCTCCTATCTCAGTAATGGGAAAGTCTGTCTTCAATGAATACAGATTTTACCTCAGAATTGAGAATTTTGATAATCACTGATCAATTTTGGTAGAGAAAGAAGCAAATTTTCCTGATAAGATATATTACAAAGTTGCTCATTTTCATGTATACTGCAATCCTATAATGTAATCCAACTGTTAACCTTTAAACAACAGGAGCGATTTTCTGTAGTGTTAGTCAGGGGAGGGTCATGCTTTCATCATGACAAAGGTTAGGTTCACAGTAGGGTTCAGAGTTCAGTTTTTATGTTCCATTATAAGAACAGAAAAATGGAACTTATGTAAGTAAGGTATTTGTCACCTGACAGATGCAAATAGAGTCCAAAGGTTTCTGTCAGGTTGGCCGATATCTTAATGGAAAAAATAGTGCAGCGTGCACCCTGGTTTATCCTTTAATGGAGGGCAAGCACTCAATGAACACCAGCCTCAATCTCCACAATGGCATTCAAAGTAGTCACCTACCTCAGGACAGAACAACCATTTTGATGTATATTGGGGTTTTTCAACAGTCCCCTGATGGCAGTTGTTGGTGAAATAAGCCATGATACATTTCAACATCCCCAAATAAGAGGAGTCTGTAAGCAGCTTTGTTCTCGCTCCCAATTGAAGAAAGATGGATACTCGGTTAAGCAGATTGTGCACATGTATAGGGGCCAGAAGGGATAGCTACCTGCAGAATTAGCGTTTGGTCAATAGCTATTATTAGTATGGGAATTTTAAGGGGTTAGGGGTTATTCCTATCTTTTTTCTTCAGCAGTGCACTACTCCGCAGCATCCCAACTTACTGGTTGCAGGAAGAGGCTGGCACTCCAATTTGATTGACAATTTAAGTATTATGTATGCTGCTGGTCTCAGCTGTTTGTGCTCCGGTGTTGGTATATGAGGCTTTGCCTCTGCAGCATCACAAGCGCGGTGGGACTGAATCTGGCTGAGATTAGAAGATTACAGCACAGTGCAGTTCTCACAAGTTCACTAGGAAAGAGCTTGTAAGCACTGCACGTTTGGATACTGCTGTTAGACAGTAGTGGTGGCCGTTCTCATTGGCAATTAACTGGAGAATGTGGACTTTTTAATAATATGTGAATTGCAAAGTTCCTTATTTTTATGAGTGCAATATAAATATAGGTGTCTAATAAGAATGGAATAACAGTAACCCTGTTAGACTATGAATCACTTACATGCCTATATTTTCCCTTAGGATTACCCTAGAAAGCAGTGGAATGCTGCAAATCCATAAACCTGGCAGAGAAGACATGGGCATGTATCAGTGTACAGCGGTAAATGACCGAGGATCTGACATGGAAAATTCACACTTGTATTATGCAGGTAAATTGTGATCATGAAGTACTTCATGATTTATCTATGTCCTCTGAGAGAAGTAAATGTATGACTGATTATTTAGTTCAGTTTGGAGGCATTATAATACTACTAGAAAATTCCCATTTCCCACTCCAAATTCAAAAACATTTATTACCAACCAAACATTTAGACCCCGATTCATCAAGACCAGCGTTGTTCCTGACGATTTTTATGAGAGGACATGTTGGAGTCAGATGCTCCTGATGTATTAATCATCAGGCATGTCTACAAAGTGGAGTGCGCCTCATCACAAGTTTTACTCCCATCAGGAGCTGGGTAATATTTTGGTATAAACTATGCCACAGCTTGTCATAACTTAAATGAGCTGTGATGTGACACCCCTGTTCTGTCCCAGATCCATCCCCAGTTGGTCTCTTTTCTGCCCAATTTGGAAGAGCTGAGTGAAACCTGAGTGAAAACAGCAAAAGTTGCAAAATATTTTGCAACTCCATTTTGCAAAAAAAATGTGACTTTTCAAAACAATAAACGGTACCACAATTTGGGCATAATTGCTTTGATGACAAGGGGCCTTAGTGTATCCCATTCACACACCATCTCATCCCACCCTCTCTCATTTGAAGTCCCTCAAGGCTCTCTCATGTGCCTCACTTTTATTCATCTTTGCTTTCAGCCTGGGACAGCTTCAAGTGCTATGGCTTCCAGTACCACTATACCTTTGACTTTGCTCTGCCCTTCAATTCACACATCAAAGCCATTTATATTTCCTGCCACCTCCAGACCCTTAACACTTTTAGCTGCCATTTCTTCAATCTAGAAGCAACATAAATGCTATTACAGTTGTGGCCAAAAGTATTGACACCCCTGCAATTCTGTCAGATAATACTCAGTTTCTTCCTGAAAATTATTTCAAACACAAATTCTTTGTTATTATTATCTTCATTTAATTTGTCTTAAATGAAAAAACACAAAAAAAATTGTCATAAAGCCAAATTGGATATAATTCCACACCAAACATAAAAAAGAGGGTGGACAAAAGTATTGGCACTGTTCGAAAAATCATGTGATGCTTCTCTAATTTGTGTAATCAACAGCACCTGTAACTTACCTGTGGCACCTAACAGGTGTTGGCAATAACTAAATCACACTTGCAGCCAGTTGACATGGATTAAAGTTGACTCAACCTCTGTCCTGTGTCCTTGTGTGTACCACATTGAGCATGGAGAAAAGAAAGAAGACCAAAGAACTGTCTGAGGACTTGAGAAACCAAATTGTGAGGAAGCATGAGCAATCTCAAGGCTACAAGTCCATCTCCAAAGACCTGAATGTTCCTGTGTCTACCGTGCGCAGTGTCATCAAGAAGTTTAAAGCCCATGGCACTGTGGCTAACCTCCCTAGATGTGGACGGAAAAGAAAAATTGACAAGAGATTTCAACGCAAGATTGTGCGGATGTTGGATAAAGAACTTCGACTAACATCCAAACAAGTTCAAGCTGCCCTGCAGTCCAAGCGTACAACAGTGTCAACCCGTACTGTCCGTTGGCATCTGAATGAAAAGGGACTGTATGGTAGGAGACCCAGGAATACCCCACTTCTTACCCCGAGACATAAAAAAGCCAGGCTGGAGTTTGCCAAAACTTACCTGAAAAAGTCTAAAACGGTTTAGAAGAATGTTCTCTGGTCAGCTGAGACAAAAGTAGAGCTTTTTGGGCAAAGGCATCAACATAGAATTTACAGGAGAAAAAAAGAGGCATTCAAAGAAAAGAACACGGTCCCTACAGTCAAACATGGCAGAGGTTCCCTGATGTTTTGGGGTTGCTTTGCTGCATCTGGCACTGGACTGCTTGACCGTGTGCATGGCATTATGAAGTCTGAAGACTACCAACACATTTTGCAGCATAATGTAGGGCCCAGTGTGAGAAAGCTGGGTCTCCCTCAGAGGTCATGGGTCTTCCAGCAGGACAATAACCCAAAACACACTTCAAAAAGCACTAGAAAATGGTTTGAGAGAAAGCACTGGAGACTTCTAAGGTGGCCAGCAATGAGTCCAGACCTGAATCCCATAGAACACCTGTGGAGAGATCTAAAAATGGCAGTTTGGAGAAGGCACCCTTCAAATATCAGGGACCTGGAGCAGTTTGCCAAAGAAGAATGGTCTAAAATTCCAGCAGAGCATTGTAAGAAACTCATTGATGGTTACCGGAAGCAGTTGGTCGCAGTTATTTTGGCTAAAGGTTGTGCAACCAAGTATTAGGCTGAGGGTGCCAATACTTTTGTCTGGCCCATTTTTGGAGTTTTGTGTGAAATGATCAATGTTTTGCTTTTTGCTTCATTCTCTTTTGTGTTTTTTCATTTAAGACAAATTAAATGAAGATAATAATACCAAAGAATTTGTGTTTGCAATCATTTTCAGGAAGAAACTGAGTATTATGTGATAGAATTGCAGGGATGTCAATACTTTTGGCCACAACTGTAGATGCCAGAATACTGCTACCTCCTTCTCTGTGGCCTCCTTTAGAACAGCATTTTGCACCTTCAATCCGTCCTCTACTTCCCAATCAATCCACCTCTCCCCTCACTACCTATCTCTCTTTAAAAATGACTTTCAGACTATCCAAACCTCTCCCCTCCAAACTAATCTCTTCTCCAGTCATAATCTCTGTTGTTGACAAGATCTTCTTCTTTCACATCTAACAACCATTTAAAAGATTTTTTTTGTGCATCCTCCATACTCTGGAATTAGCTACCTAAGCACATCAGATTGTCTACCACAATTAAAACCTTCAGACATAACCTGAAAACCCTTCTCTTCAAGATAGCCTGCAGCCTGGAATAATCCCACAGCCACCTCACTACCACCAGAGCTGCTTTCTGTTAGGCATCAGGTTTCTGCGTCTGCTCTGCAGGAATCCAGAGCCTCACATTCTGCGGTCTCCTGCTGTCTTTCTACTGCAGAGGAGATTACTTTGCAGCAGACCGCTCCAGAGCCTAAGTCCCTCTGTGCTCCTACTGGGCATGCTCACGAGACGATCTCCCATTGGAGATTGGGAGTCACGTGCCCAGGTCCTGTTCCAGATCTCATTGGTCCATCTCAGAGATCTGGAAGGTCCCGCACGGCTATAAAAAGTGCGCATGGCGTTTCCGCCATGCGCTAGTATAGACTATACTTGCTATGTGTGAATGGTGACGGATGTATGATTCTGGTGACTGACTCATTATAAAACCCCTTCCCTCTGATATTATGTATGTGGATAGGGAATTAGTTTAGCAGTCAGCGCCAGTCAGTGGCAAGCCTTAGGCCACTGCGCACACCGCACCTCTACGCTAGCGTCTGACATTGCGCTTGCTTTCTAGCTTTGTCGTCGAGCGGCAGTGTCCTACGCAGCGCTGCAGTTGCAGCCCTTCTTGGCGCTCGCAGCAGCGACGCAGCACACACGGTAGGTCTAGATGGACACAGCTCCTCTGTCTTAGGTCCTGCTCCTGTGACCAGATACCGTGTGTGCATTTTCCTGAGGCCTGTGACACTAACAGGCTCAGCGTTTTTGTATGTTTATGTTGCGGTGCCTCTGTGTGTGAACAGAGCCCGCTCTGCGCACTTCGGGTGAAGTTGAACCCGTGCGCATTAAACCGCCATATTGCTCCTCTGTCATTACCTAGCAGCGGTGTAACACCTACTGCACGGTGGACCCCGAGCAGCGAACGCACTTTATTATTTATTTTTATTTAGTGCATTCCTAACACTTTCAACCCCCTACTGTCTACTTCTCCCATATCTAGCAGATTGCATGTCCTTGTGGACATGGCTTTCTTTCACTCTGCACCAGTCTGTCACTGTTAACTCAAGTTTATTGTGCTTGCTTAGTATTTTAGGTATGTATTATATACATCCAAATTTGGACTTATATTAAAAACTAGCCGAAAGAAGAGAACCATATATGAAAATAAAAATTAGACTTTATTATAGATTAGTAAAAATATTGGTTAAAAATAGCACAAAGCAAAATATAACAAAGTGCCCAGTAAGAGGAACTCCAATCATATCCAAACGATGGTGAAATGTCACCATAAATACAACACAATTGATGTATGGGTACCCTGGGTTCAAACACAAATTGTATATGAATATATGTAGGTTAAGTGACCATATAAAAACTAGAATGGGTGTAGCCCATAGAATAGAGCCCAAGGGTCCGATAGATCATGTATATGTGAATAATATGGCTAGAAATACTGTGCAATCATAAGTGTAATGAACTCAATTTCTGCTCCACCAGTTGAGAGTTCTCCTTCTGTTCTCCCTCTGGTGACAGGAGGTAGTGAGGTTGGTTTAAGTGGTAGTGATCTGCCACCTGATGAGGAGGATAGCGATTGGATCTCTGGAGTATCAGACTGAATATAAGACAGCCAACGCCCTATCCTGGTGCTGGTGATTCAGTCTGCTTCTCAGGTCTGGGACTTCAGCTCTCTTCCAGTCTTCTCAAGTTAAGTTTGTTTTTTGCTAATGTTCACACTTGCGCTTGTTGGTCAATTCAGTTTCTTGTGTGGTCAGCTAGCCCGTGCTGGGGCTATGCTGAATTTCCACTCTTATTTACCTGTATTTGCCAATTTGTCTTTTTTGTCCCTTATTAGATTGGCCTCTTTTTGCTCTGTCTCAGAATATTTCAGAGTGCTGATATAGTGGGAGAAGTCTAGTGACTTCAGGGTTAATTTTGCTATCAGAAGTGATGGACATTATTTTGGTAGGGTTTTTTGGCAGATTGCAGGCAGTGTCTTTCCTTTCCTTTCTAGTTAGTCGGTCCCCATCGTTGGCTCAGCCTATTTTCCTGCCTTTGTTTGTGTTTTCATCTTGTTTCACCGTCAATACATGTGGGGGGCTGTCTTTCCTTTGGGGTCTGCTCTGGGGCAGTTAGTTTTCCTCTTTTCCTGCTTTAGGCTTATGTAGCTCTCCGGTTGTGACGAGGTGTCTAGGACCATCGTAGGAACGCTCCACGACTGCTGCTAGCTGTGTGGTTAAGATCTGGGATCTGCAATCTGAATAGTTACCAACCTCTCTGGTTTTCTGAGACTTAGCTTGTTGTTTTTTCCTCCTCGGTGACCCATTCATAACACATAAGGTTAGAGGTCTAGGAGTTGTAACTATAGTGTGCTAAGCATATGGGTGCATGAATCATCTCATAATCAATCTGCACCTAAATCAACATAAATATTCTACGAAATGATCCTGTGGTGCCAACAGTAATTACATGGGGCACAATACCTGAGCAAAAAGACCGCTGAACCAAGTGATATAGATGGATTGGGCATCCATCCTCACCTCGACGTACGTTTCGCCCTTTGCTTCTTCTGGGAGTGTATTGTGTATATATATATATATGTAAATCCTCTTATTATGTACAGCATTCCAAAATTAATGGTGCTTTAAAATAATAACAATAATAATAGTAATCTCTCTCAAGCACAAGTCTTCCCTTTTCCTATTTCCTATTGTTATTTTTTGTCTCTGTTATTATAACAGCCTTTATCTCTCAAGGCTATCATACAATTATCCCCCTGCCCGCAAATGCCTCCCCTATATAATTCCATCCACCAGCTGACACTGACACTTCTTGACTTATCTCCTAGTAGTGCACCATGCACAGCCTTTACATTACTAATCTCTTGTCCAGAACAGCTCTATTGTCTCAGCTTCACTTGAATTCCCTTGCATGAATCTCCAAACTTCCACACCTTCCAAGTTCATGTAATATACACATTCACATAACTTGACTAGGGGTATACTATGCTTTCTAATGTAAGTAGATATTATTTATTATGCTTTGATTATATATTGCTTTACATACATTATCATCACAGTCCCCATTGGGGCTCACAATCTAAATTCTCCATTAGTATGTCTTTGAAGTGTGGGAGTAAAATGGGAAACCTGGAGGAAACCCACGCAAATATGGGGAGAACATACAAACTCACTGAAGATGTTGTCCTTGGTGGGTTTTGAACCCAGGACTCTGCAAAGCAACAGTGCTAACCACTGAGCCATTTACTTTTAACCACTGAGTAACTGACTTTTTTAAACTGTAATAAGGGAAAATGATGCCACTAAACATATACCGGTAAGTGGTGTTGAAACTAATGAAAGCACTGTATATCTTGGTAATTGGAATAATGCGATCTGATCTTTCTTTCGTTATAGTATAATAATGATGACATAAAAGATTTTTCTAGCGAAAAACAAAGGCTGCATCTTTATCTGACATATGACTACCATTATACATTAAATCAGGAGCTATAGGGTTAATTCTAATTGATTTTTTATTACTCCATCCTGGTACCCTATGCTGGAGCGATTCAAACCCATGAAGCTCTGACTTCCACAGCCAGTCAATAAGTGGTGCTTATGTGGTCTATAGCCCTATTCTTTCTTTTGTTGTGCTTTCCTAAGTTACTCTGTGTTCTGATCTCATCTTGTATTTGGACAACGATCTTGGTTACTAATTTTGTCTTTTGGCATTGACCCTGCCTGAATCTTCTTGCCAACTTATTCCACCGAGTGGCAACGCAACTGACTCTATGGCTCCAGCGAAGGGGTCTCTGTGCAAGTCCAAATCCCTGTAAATGCGTTTAATGGTGAAAGCAATGGCAAGCTCCTTGTATTTTGCAAACAGAGTGGCTCACGCTAAGATTGTCTATGGAAGCTCTATTATCAGCTGCCAGGCTACCACAAATAGTGCCACCATGACATTAAGTTTGCTAACACAGTTTATGATGTACAATAAAAATTATATTGTGGTACCATGTTAACTAGAAAAATCGATGTAAATGCTATTATGCCCCCCCAAAAATGTTTTTTTTAAGAGGGTTAGCCTTTATTGGCTAACCAGAAAATTATATTTGCAATGTTTCAGAACACAGAGGTTCCTTCAAACTTGCATGATGAAGGAGCCTCTCTACTTAGCTTCCCAAATATAATTTTTCTGCTTAGCTAATAAAGGAATGAAAGTAATTATATTAACCAAGTTTATATAAAGTTTGTCAAATTGAATGTTATAGTTTTGTCTGGCTACTGACGTGACAGGGCAATTGAAAAAACTAATATCATCAGTAGCGCGGGCAGCAACCTTTCCAGCAATAGTAGTACTAAATGCAAATCATATTTGGCCTGTTCTGCAAACTCTGGCAAACACATTAGAAGGGAGGAGGTGGAATGGAGTACATGTCCCATTGCTCATCTCAATCACAGCAGGATGATATAGTCTCTGACAGTGACACCATCAGCTGTAGTAGTCAGTGTTCTGCTCAGTCCACCACCTTCTCAGCATACCAGCTAATTTTGTACAGTGCAGAATTTTGATTCACCTGCTTCTATTCTGCCCCAAAGTTCCATAACCCACAGCACCATCGTGGCTAAGGAACATACTACATCAGAAAAGCAGAAAAACTTCATCAAGTTGATATTTTGGATAGCATAAACAGGCTGCCTTTATTCTTGGAAGATATAGTGCCAGAGGAAATGGACAACATTATTCTAATGCCAATGTGTGTTGCATGCTAGTAGCACTCAGAGCCAGGGCAAACTTCTGGGTAGGAATCAGGCGGAGTGTGTGGGCAAGGAGCACTGGCCATTTCACACACAGAGGCATCTGTCAGCCAAATCATGGATGAAGATGATGATGATAATGATGTGTTGGACATAACATGGAAAACCAGGCTGGCTGGTTGCAATACACAGAACAGGCAACATGCGTCTTGTCTTAAACCGCGACAATGCCAGAACATTCTGGCTGCCTTACAATCAGGCAAAATAACCCACACTCCATGATTGCCTCATGTCCTAAAATTAAGGCTATGTGCACACGTTGCGGATTCCGCTGCGGGTTTTTCTGGGCGGAAACGCAGGTAAAACTGCAGGTAAAGTGACCTGCGGTTTTCCTACGGTTTGGTCTGCGGTTTTGCCCTGCGGTTTCACACCTCTACTATGTTAAAGGTGTGAAACCGCTGCGGAATCCGCCCAAACAATTGACATGCTGCGGTTTGTAAACCGCAGCAAAACCACGCAGAAAAAACCGCAGCGTGAGCACAGCGTTTTTGAAAACCCATAGGCTTTCATTGTACTGTACCATGTCAGTGGAACTGCTGCGTTTCCGCAGGGCCAAAACCGCTGCGGAAACGCAGCAGAATCCGCAACGTGTGCACTTAGCCTAATAGTGCAAGATTTGTTTCGTAAATATACACATTTGAGAAAGGCCATGACAACCAATCAACACTGTGGAATTATGACAATGAAACAATGGGGCCTTCGGTCGTACTGGCCGGTATAGAAAGCTATATGCTGCTATGTTTGTGGGAGGAAAGGTATATTTTAAGCAAAGTGATGACTGCTGGATTTTCATGCATAACTCCTGCCTCCCACAACACTGTCCACCAGACCCCTCTGTGATCCATGCAGACACAACATTCCCCTGCCTGTGCCAGCATTTGGGCTAGAAGAGAGCCGCAAAAACATCTATAGTATATTTTACATGATGGAACAAATGTTTTTTCTGCCATTGAGACAAACTGGCGCACTTCACCAAACTCCGACACACTCAAGTCAAGTTCAGTCATACCTAGACTGTGTCCTTTCTCAGGCAGGTGCAATGATTTTTGGGTCAACAAACTGGACCAGTGGCAAGACCTCATCCAATTTGCTATCAGAGTTATGTTGTGTCCAACCTCAGGTGCCGTGTCAGAGAGAGTGTTCAGTGTGGCTAGTGGATTTGTCACACCAAAGCAGACTAGGTTATCTGCTGTAAACATGAAAAACCTAACATTTGTCAAAATGAATCCGGAATGGATCGGTGCAGACTTTCATGCACAGATGATGATTAAATCGGCCCTATAATTGGTTTTCCTGCCTGACTATCCATTTACTGATGTCTACACCGTTCTGCTGTTACCAGTGCTAATAGACCACTAATAGACCACTAGTGCTATTTGACCATAATCAGGCGTCTGCTCCCTGTTACTCATGTCACCTATACTGTATTACTGTTGATGCCGTGGCTGCCATTGCTGGTTGTAAACGGCCAAATATTTACTTGTCTGCCTTTCTTTAACTCTCAACCATGCTGATCTTGGAGTAGTCACTGCACAGCCGTGCTAACTACACACCTCATAGTTCTAGACTGTGTTGCTGCTGCTGGGGCTGTCATTGCTGGCCCTAAAGTGACAAGCATCTCCTTGCCTACCTTGTCTTAACTATCTGCCATGCTACTCATTCCACTGGCACTACACAGCTAAACTTGCCTCATTCCTCCTTCCTGACCCCTGTGTTCCATAGTGTATAGACTGTACTACTACTGCCGGAGCTGCCATTGCTGGCACTAAAATATCAGGGATCTCATTGCCTGCCCCTTCTTACTATGCTTCACCTGCCACAGCCCCTATAGAGCTATATCCGCCACACACCTCCTTCCTGTTCACTGTGTATTATAGTTCAAGACAGTACTACTGATACTAGGAACTCCCAAGCTCCAGAAAAAGAGAGGATAGTTTTTGGATGGTTTGTTAAAAAGCCAGTATAATTGCCAAATCATTTTATGATAGCAAATTGGTTGTGGACCACCAAAAAAGCAATATTGTTTTTAAATTTTTGGTTGACAGGCAAGTATTTATTCAAATTCAAAATTGTACCATACACCGTTTTTATCTCCCTATTTAAAGGTATAATTTTTGGACAGTTTGTGAAAAAAGCTCACATTTCTTCATTTAACAAAGTGCAAAAACTCTTTGTACTTCTCAAAGAGCGATAATTATTGCACTCAACCATGTCAAAATTCCAGTTTCTTCTGTTTTCTCCATCCGTCTATAAACATCATTGCATGCATCTGGCTCCCCAAGAGGAGTAATTTTTAGACCGTTTACACAATTTAGGTAGCCTAAAAAGGCTGATACTGCAGTGTGTTGTTAAATATGCTGTTGATTTCCTCTGATGACCATCGGCATTCACATAGCCAGATAGGTTGAAATCATTTTGATATTAAAATGCTGTGTTTGCATTACAGAGCTCATAAACAAGTTCAAATGACCCCAAGGAGAACTCATAGTGTTCTTCACATATTTTCCATGCAATTAGAGGCTTTTAAATTATTTAATTCGAACAAATTTGTTCTCTGCAAATTCAATTTGTAAGAGAAATTTGTCAAAGCCAGCAAATTTGCATTTCAAAACATCCACTTATCTCAAGTCATAACTACCTAACTGATGCCTACTGTACCTCTGGAAACCTTATTTGTCTCAAAAATGGGACCCCTCTATTCTCGTTTATGGGAGAGGTGCGAAAGCTGCAGAGAGGTGGGCACTACTGTATATCTATTGATAACACATCCTGAATACCAGTTTTGTCATGATTTCGATTTATTAGGATTAAAATAACAAGTTTGTAATGCTTTGATATGTCTTTTAATAAAAATTCTAAGAGGGCTGTTAAAGATGTCATCAAGGGGACCATGAGCTTCAAATTATTACTATAACTACCTTGTATATACTTAGCCTAGTGAATATATAATCCGGCATGTCATGTATTACTTGACGTATAATTTATTTATCTTTTTGACTTAAAGAACCTCCTATGATCCAGTCTTCCAGAAGGAACATAACCAATATTGATGGAGACCACATTTTGGCTATTGTGGGTGACATGTTGGTGGCTAAAAACGGAATAAATGTAACTCTGGAATGCCCTGTAAAAGGTAATGTAGAATAATTCACTCATACTGAACAGTAAATCATCTAATAAATTGGGACTTGATGTTGAGTAACATAGGATCACATTGTGCTAATACATCACAACTATTGATAGTGAACAGTATCGTGTGGTGTGAACCACAAATTACAGTGACTGTGACCCGACGGTGAATGGGAATTCAGCCTTGCTTGATTTCTGCATGATTACACGCAGTTCTCTTTTTTTTCTCGTACCCGTTCTATTTGTGTTTTTAATGGATGGAACCTGTACCTTTTATATTCTGTAAGGATGTTCACTGAGTTATGTACAAAATCACCCTACAAGTCTATAGACCTGTGAAAATCTTGAACAGCATCTGTGTGCAATGTGTGTGCTGTCCGTTTTTAACCCCTTAGTGACCGGGCAAAGTCCGATATCACTTTATGTGGCAATAACTCTGGAACGCTTTAACAAATCCCAGTGATTTTGAGAATGTTTTTTCGTGGCACATTATAATTTATGATAATGGTAAATTTATGTTGATATGTTTTGTGTTTATTTATTAAAAAAAACAGAAATTTGACAAAAGTGTAAAAAGAAATGCAATTTTCAAAATTTGAATGATTATCCCTGTAATCCAGATAGTCATACCACAGAAAATCATCATTAAATAACATTTCCCTCATGTCGGCTTTACATCAGCACCATTTGTGAAATGTTATTTCATTTTGTTATCCATTTAGGAGGTTTAAAATTGTAGCAGTCATTTTTCATTTTTTCAAGGAAATGTACAAAATTTAATTTTCTGAGGGACCTATCCAGGTTTGAAGTAACTTTGAGGGTCCTATATACTGGAAAACCCCCAAAAGTTATACCAGTTTAAAAACAGCTCCCCAACATATTGAAAACTGCTGTCAGGTAGTTTATTAACCCTTCAGGTGATTTTCAGGAATTAATGGGTCATGATCCACCCACGGCTATTATCCCATTAAATACCGGTGTCAAACACTGACAGCGGCATTTAACATGCGCTTCCGGCAATTGCACTGGAAATCTGCCCACCGGTGACCTCCGTCACGTGATCGCGGGTCACCGGTGGTTTGGCATGACAACCGGAGCTCTTCTGGAGACCTCTATGGTTGCCACTGCCGGCTCGTTGTGAGCACCACCCGGTGGTTGGCACTCATAGCAAGTGAGTAATTCTACTACTACATACAGGCAAACTAATCATCGCCTGTATGTAGCAGAGCCGATCGGGTTATGGCAGCTTGTAGTCTCCCATGGAGACTATTGAAGCATGCCAAAAGTAAAAAAAAGTTTTTAAAAAATATAAAAAAAATAAAAACGTTCAAATCACCCTATTTTCACCTCATTCAAAATAAAAAAAATCAAACATACACATATTTGGTATCGCTGCGTTCAGAATCGCCTGATCTAGCAATAAAAAAAGATTCACCTGATCGCTAAATGGCATAGTGAGAAAAAAGTCAAAACGCCACAATTATGTTTTTTTTGGTCACCGTGACATTGCATTAAAATGCAATAACGGGCAATGAAAAGATCTTATCTGTATCAAAATGATATCATTAAAAATGTGAGCTCGGCATGAAAAAAATAAGCCCTCACCCAACCCGAGATCACGAAAAATTGAGATGCTACGGGTATCGGAAAATGGCGCAATTTTTTTATTTTTTTTTAACAAAGTTTGAAATTTTTTTGCACCACTTAGATAAATAAAGAACCTAGACATGTTTGGTGTCTATGAACTCGTAATGACCTGGAGAATCTCAGTGGAAGGTCAGTTTTAGCATATAGTGAACCTAGTAAAAAGCCAAACAAAAATCAACTTCCCACAGTTGATTTTTGTTTGGCTTTTTACTAGGTTCACTTTTTTTTGCAATTTCACCGCACTTGGAATTTTTTTCCTGTTTCCGAGTACACGACATGGTAAAACCAATGGAGTCGCTCAAAAGTACAACTCGTTCCAAAAAAAACAAGCCCTCACATGGCCATGTTGACGGAAAAATAAAAAAAAGTTGTGACTCTGGGAAGAAGGGGAGCGAAAAATGAAAACGCAAAAATGAAAATACCTTCAGAGGTTAAGGGGTTAACATTGTAATGGTTAGGATAAGCTTTGCAAATTTTTTTTTTTTTTTAATTTTACTTTTGACATCTATAATAATAAATGCCCTAAGCAACTTCCGGTTGTAACAACTTCCGTCCAGTTGTAACCGGTGACGTCACCGCACACCTCTTTCCATGTTAACCCTCAACACACACACTCCACTCACCTTTCACCATCTCCACTCACGTCCACTCACTCTTTCACTCCACATACGACCCTTTCTCTCACTCCGTCTCTCATACTCACGCCGTCATCGCCGCTGATCCACGATCCCCGACATCTTCTTCCGCCGGCGCCATCCTGGATCCAGACGTCCTCCACGCCGGCGACATGTTCTTGCGGCGACGCCATTTTGGATCGGCGAAATCCCGCGATAGTCAAGATGGCGTCGCCGCAAGAACATGTCGCCGGCGAGGATGACGTCGGGATCCAAAATGGCGTCGGCGAAAACTCGCGAGATTTCGCCGACGCCATTTTGGATCCCGACGTCGTCCACGCCGGCGACATGTTCTTGCGGCGACGCCATTTTGGATCGGCGAAATCCCGCGATAGGCAAGATGGCGTCGCCGCAAGAACATGTCGCCGGCGAGGACGACGTCAGGATCCAAAATGGCGTCGGCGAAAACTCGCGAGATTTTGCCGACGCCATTTTGGATCCCGACGTCGTCCACGCCGGCGACATGTTCTTCCGGCGACGCCATCTTGACTATCGCGGGATTTCACGATACTCAAGATGGCGTCGCGGCAAGAACATGTCGCCGGCGTGGACAACGTCTGGATCCAGGATGGCGCCGGCGGAAGAAGATGTCGGGGATCGTGGAGCAGCTGCAATGACGGCGTGAGTATGAGAGACGGAGTGAGAGAAGGGGTCGTATGTGGAGTGAAAGAGTGAGTGGAGATGGTGAAAGGTGAGAGGAGTGTGTGTGTTGAGGGTTAACATGGAAAGAGGTGTGATGCTATCGCATCCTCCCGATGCGATAGCATCGGGCCATAATCTAGTATAACAATATCTCTGTTGAAACACTGATGGTAAAAACTTACATGCTAATTCAAATCACTGTTTTTTGTGTATGAGGCGTTTGAATACGGTCTAAAGCTGTTGTGTAACAGCTTACATCAGAGCTATAGCAAAACCTTAAATATTTGTGTGAAGACTAATGATAAACAGGTTATATACAGTCATATGTTAAAGTTTGGGCACCCCTATTAATGTTAACCTTTTTTCTTTATAACAATTTTGGTTTTTGCAACAGCTATTTCAGTTTCATATATCTAATAACTGATGGACTCAGTTATATTTCTGGATTCAAATGAGGTTTATTGTACTAACAGAAAATGTGCAATCTGCATTTAAACAAAATTTGACCGGTGCAAAAGTATGGGCACCTCAACATAAAAGTGACATTAATATTTCGTAGATCCTCCTTTTGCAAAAATAACAGCCTCTAGTCGCTTCCTGTAGCTATTAATGAGTTCCTGGATCCTGGATGAAGGTATTTGTGACCATTCCTGTTTACAAAACAATTCCAGTTCAGTTAAGTTTGATGGTCGCCGAGCATGGACAGCCCACTTCAAATCATCCCACAGATGTTCAATGATATTCAGGTCTGGGGACTGGGATGGCCATTCCAGAACATTGTAATTGTTCCTCTGCATGAATGCCTGAGTAGATTTGGAGCGGTGTTTTGGATCATTGTCTTGCTGAAATATCCATCCCCTGCGTAACTTCAACTTTGTCACTGACTCTTGCACATTATTGTCAAGAAACTGCTGATACTGAGTTGAATCCATGCGACTCTCAACTTTAACAAGATTTCCGGTTCCGGCATTGTATCGTTGACCGATGCACAGTGACACCATCTGCAGCAAGATGATGCTGCAGGTCTTTGGAGGTGGTCTGTGGATTGTCCGTGACTGTTCTCACCATTCTTCTTCTCTGCCTTTCTGATATTTTTCTTGGCCTGCCACTTCTGGCTTAACAAGAACTGTACCTGTGTTCTTCCATTTCCTTACTATGTTCCTCACAGTAACATAGTAACATAGTTATTAAGGTTGAAGGGAGACTTTAAGTCCATCTAGTTCAACCCATATCCTATCCTAACTTGCCCTAACATGTTGATCCAGAGGAAGGCAAAAAAAACCCATGTGGCAAACAGTAAGCTTCACATTGGGGAAAAAAATTCCTTCCCGACTCCACATACGGCAATCAGACTAGCTCCCTGGATCAACGCAATATTATGGAAACTAGTGTATATACCCTGTAATATTATACTTTTCAAGAAAGGCATCCAGTCCCTTATTAAATTTTAGTAGGGAATCACTCATTACAACATCATATGGCAGAGAGTTCCATAGTCTCACTGCTCTTACAGTAAAGAATCCGCGTCTGTGATTATGCTTAAACCTTCTTTCCTCCAGACGTAGAGGATGCCCCCTTGTCCCCGTCACAGGTCTAAGAGTAAAAAGATCATTAGAAAGCTCTTGGTATTGTCCCCGCATATATTTATACATTGTAATAAGATCACCCCTAAGCCTTCGATTCTCCAAACTAAATAACCCCAAGTGTAATAACCTGTCTTGTATTGCAGACCCCCTAGTTCCCTAATAACCTTGGTCGCTCTTCTCTGCACCCGCTCCAGTTCAGCTATGTCTTTCTTATACACCGGAGACCAGAACTGTACACAGTATTCTAAGTGTGGTCGCACTAGTGACTTATTTAGAGGTAAAATTATGTTCTCCTCATGAGCATCTATGCCTCTTTTAATGCATCCCATTATTTTATTTGCCTTTGCAGCAGCTGCCTGACACTGGCCGCTAAATGTGAGTTTGTCGTCCACCCATACACCAAGGTCTTTTTCAGTGACTGTTTTGCCCAGTGTTTTACAATTAAGCACATAATTATACATCTTGTTCGTTCTACCCAAGTGCATGACCTTACATTTATCCCCATTAAAGCTCATTTGCCATTTATCAGCCCAAGCTTCTAGTTTACATAAATCCTCCTGTAATATAAAATTGTCCTCCTCTGTATTGATTATCCTGCAGAGTTTAGTGTCATCTGCAAATATTGAAATTCTACTCTCTATGTCCTGTACAAGGTCATTAATAAATATGTTAAAAAGAAGCGGGCCCAAAACTGACCCCTGTGGTACCCCCTTGCTAACCGTGACCCAGTCCGAGTGTGCTCCATTAATAACCACCCTTTGTTTCCTATCCCTGAGGCGGCTCTTAACCCACCTACACATATTTTCCCCTATCCCCATTGTTCTCATTTTATGTATCAACCTTTTGTGTGGCACCGTATCAAAAGCTTTTGAAAAGTCCATGTACACCACGTCCACTGCATTCCCTTGGTCCAGTCCGGAACTTACCTCTTCATAAAAGCTTATCAGATTAGTCTGACAGGAACGGTCCCTTGTAAACCCATGTTGATATTGGGTCATGAGGTTATTCTTCTCCAGATATTCCAGTATAGTATCTCTTAGAAAACCATCCAGGATTTTACCCACAGTTGAGGTTAAACTTACTGGCCTATAATTTCCAAGTTCAGTTTTCGTCCCCTTTTTGAATATTGGCACCACATTTGCTATACGCCAGTCCTGTGGTACAGACCCTGTTATTATGGAATCTTTAACCCCTTCACTACCAAGGGTGGTTTGCACGTTAACTCCCGGGCCAATTTTTACAATTCTGACCACTGTACCTTTATGAGGTCATAACTCTGGAACGCTTTCATGGATCCCGGTGAATCTGACATTGTTTTCTCGTGACATATTGTACTTCATGGTAGTGGTAAAATTGCATTCAAATAACTTGCGTTTATTTGTGAAAAAAACGGAAATTTGGCGAAAATTTTGAAAATTTCGCAATTTTCCAACTTTGAATTTTTATGCCCTTAAATCACAGCGATACGGCACACAAAAAACTTAATACATAACATTTCCCACATGTTTACTTTACATCAGCACAATTTTGGAACCAAAATTTTTTTTTGTTAGGAAGTTATAAGGGTTAAAAATTGACCAGCGATTTCTCATTTTTGCAACACCATTTTATTTTTAGGGACCACTTCACATTTGAAGCCACTTTGAGGGGTCTATATGATAGAAAATACCCAAAAGTGACACCATTCTAAAAACTGCACCCCTTAAGGTGCTTAAAACCACATTCAAGAAGTTTATTAACCCTTTAGGTGCGTCACAGGAATTTTTTGAATATTAAAAAAAAAATGAATATTTAACTTTTTTTCACAAAAAAAATACTTCAGGTTCAAATTTCTTTATTTTACCAAGGGTAACAGGAGAAATTGGACTGCAAAAGTTATTGTGCAATTTGTCCTGAGTACGCTGATACCTGATATGTGGGGGGTAACCACTGTTTCGGCGCATGGCAGACCTCAGTAGGGAAGGAGCGCTGTTTGACTTTTTCAATGCAAAATTGGCTGGAATTCAGATCGGACGCCATGTCGCGTTTGGAGAGCCCCTGATGTACCTAAACAGTGGAAACCCCCCAAGTGACCCCGTTTTGGAAACTAGACCCCCCAAGGAACTTATCTAGATATGTGGTGAGAACTTTGAACCCACAAGGGCTTCACAGAAGTTTATAACGTACAGCGGTACAATTAAAAAATCATATTTTTTCCACAAAAATGACCTTTTCACCCCCAATTTTTATTTTTCCAAGGGTAACAGGACCCTAAAAGTTATTGTGCAATTTGTCCTGAGTACGCTGATACCCCATATGTGGGTGTAAATGACTATTTGGGCGCATAGCAGAGCTCGGAAGGGAAGCAGCGCCATTTGACGTTTTTGGCTAGAATTGAGATCGGACACCATGTCGCGATTGGAAAACCCCTGATGTACCAAAACAGTGGAAACCCCCCACAAATGACACCATTTTGGAATCTAGACCCCCCAAGGAACTTATCTAGATGTGTGGTGAGAACTTTGAACCCCCAAGGGCTTCACAGAAGTTTATAACGTACAGCAGTACAATTAAAAAAATCATATTTTTTCCACAAAAATGATCTTTTCACCCTCAATTCTTATTTTTCCAAAAGTAACAGGACCCTAAAAGATATTGTGCAATTTATCCTGAGTACGCTGATACCCCACATGTGGGTGTAAACCACTATTTGGGCGCATGGCAGAGCTCGGAAGGGAAGCAGCGCCATTTGACGTTTTTGGCTGGAATTGAGATCGGACACCATGTCGCGTTAGGAAAGCCCCTGATGTACCAAAACAGTAGAAACCCCCCACAAATGACACCATTTTGGAAACTAGACCCCCCAAGGAACTTATCTAGATGTGTGGTGAGCACTTTGAACCCCCCAGTGCTTCACTGAAGTTTATAACGTCCGGGCGTGAAAATAAAAAAATCGTATTTTTTCCACAAACATGATCTTTTAGTCCCCATTTTTTTATTTTCCCAAGGGTAACAGGAGAAATTGGACCCCAAAAGCTGTTGTCCAATTTGTCCTGAGTACGCTGATACCTCATATGTGGGAGAAAACTACTGTATGGGCACACGTCGGGGCTCGGAAGGGAAGTAGTGACGTTTTGGAATGCAGACTTTGATGGATTGGTCTGCGGGTGTCATGTGCGTTTGGAGAGCCCCTGATGTACCTAAACAGTGGAAACCCCCCACAAGTGACCCCATTTTGGAAACTAGACCCCCTAATGAACTTATCTAGATGTGTGGTGAGCACTTTGAACCCCCCAGTGCTTCACAGAAGTTTATAACGACCGGGCGTGAAAATAAAAATATCGTATTTTTTCAACAAACATCATCTTTTAGTCCCCATTTTTTTTATTTTCCCAAGGGTAACAGGAGAAATTGGACCCCAAAAGTTGTTGTCCAATTTGTCCTGAGTACGCTGATACCTCATATGTGGGAGAAAACTACTGTATGGGCACACGTCGGGGCTCGGAAGGGAAGTAGTGACGTTTTGGAATGCAGACTTTGATGGATTGGTATGCTGGTGTCATGTGCGTTTGGAGAGCCCCTGATGTACCTAAACTATTGAAACTCCCCACAAGTGACCCCATTTTGGAAACTAGACCCCCCACGGAGCTTATCTAGATGTGTGGAGAGCACTTAGAACCCACAAGTGCTTCACAGAAGTTTATAACGCCTGGGCGTGAAAATAAAAAAAACATTTTTTTCCGCAAAATTATATTTTTGCCCCCAATTTTTTATTTTCCTAAGGGTAACAGGAGAAATTGGACCCCAAAAGTTGTTTTGTAATTTGTCCTGAGTAGGCTGATACCCTACATGTGGGGGTAAAACACTGTTTGGGCACATGGCAGAGCTTGGAAGGGAAGGAGCACCATTTGACTTTTTCAATGCAGAATTGGCTGGAATTGAGATCAGACGCCATGTTGCCTTTGGAGAGCACCTGATGTGCCCAAACAGTGGAAACCCCCAATTATAACTCCAACCCTAACCTCAACACACCCCTAACCCTAATCTGAGCCCTAGCCCTAACCCTAGCCCTAACCCTAACCCTAGCCCTAACCCTAGCCCTAACCCTAGCCCTAACCCTAGCCCTAACCCTAGCCCTAACCCTACCCTAACCCTAACCCTAGCGGGAAAATGGAAATAAATACATTTTCTTTTAGTTTTATTATTTTTCCCTAACTAAGGGGGTGATAACGGGGGGTTTGATTTACTATTTATGGCGGTTTTTATGTTTGGCGGCTGTCGCACGCTAAAAGACGCTTTTTATTGTAAAAATAGTTTTTGCATCACCACATATTGTGAGCTATAATTTTTCCGTATTTTGACCCACCGAGTCATGTGAGGTCTTATTTTTTGCGGGACGAGTTGACGTTTTTATTGGTACCATTTTCGGGCACGTGACATTTTTTGATCGCTTTTTATTCCGATTTTTGGGGCGCAGAATGAACAAAAACCAGCGTTTCATGAATTTCTTTTGGGGGGGTGCGTTTACACCGTTCCGCGTGCGGTAAAATTGATAACGCGTTTTTATTCTTCGGGTCAGTACGGTTACAGCGATACCTCATTTAGGTCGTTTTTTTATGTTTTGTCGGTTTTTTGCAATGAAAACTATTTTATATAAAAAATAATTATTTTTGTATCGCTTTATTCTGCGAGCTATAACTTTTTAATTTTTTTGTGGATGATGCTGTATGGCGGCTCGTTTTTTGCGGGACAAGATGACGTTTTCAGCGGTACCATGCATATTTATATCTGCCTTTTTGATCGCGCGTTATTGCACTTTTTGTTCGGTGGTATGATAATAAATCATTATTTTTTGCTTCGTTTTTTATTTTTATTTTTTAAGGGGTTCGCTAAAGGGGTTAACTAATGGGACAGTTTTATAGGGCAGGTCATTA
Source organism: Dendrobates tinctorius (assembly GCF_039654945.1). Lineage (NCBI taxonomy): Eukaryota > Metazoa > Chordata > Amphibia > Anura > Dendrobatidae > Dendrobates > Dendrobates tinctorius. The sequence continues at coordinate 29,780,798 of NW_027361690.1, forward strand.
CGGACGCGGCGATACCAAATATGTGTACTTTTATTGTTTTTGGTTTTTTTTATTTTGAAAAAATGGATTTACTGGGGAATATATTTTTTTTTTTTTTACTAATTTATTTAGCGATTTTTTTTTAATTATTTTTAACACTTTTTTTTTTTTTTTTTTACTTTATTACCTTGTCCCAGGTGGGACATCACTGTCCTGTGACAGATCGCTGATCTGTCACATCACAGATCACTGTGACAGATCAGCGATCTGACACAGGCACTGCTGAAGGCTTCCTCATGCCTGCGCTTTGCAGGCACTGAGGAAGCCAGCTTCCTCAGGCCCCTGAAGGCCCCCGTCGCCATCTTGGATTCGGGGGCCTGGAGGAAAGGAGCCCCCCGCAGCAGCGCTGCACATTGCGCTGCCGTGGGTGGCTCAGGGAAGCACGGAGGGAGCCCCCTCCCTGCCGATGCTTCCCTTTAACCCCCGGTACACCGCGATCGCGTTTGATCGCGGTGTGCAAGGGGTTAACGTGTCGGGGGCGGTCCGTGACCGCCCCTGACACATTGTGCCGGGTGTCAGCTATGATAATTAGCTGACACTCGGCCGCGATCAGCGGCGCTCACCACGTGGGCGCCGCTGATCGCGATGACGTAATATTCCGTCCATGGTAATTAGGTCCATGGTCACATGGACGGAATATTACGTCAATTGTAGGTAAGGGGTTAAAGATTAAAAATAATGGTCTATCTATGACTGTGCTTAATTCCTGCAGTACTCGGGTGTGTATCCCATCCGGGCCTGGGGATTTGTCAATTTTAGTGATTTTTAGATGCCGCCGTACTTCCTGCTGGGTTAAGCAGGTGACATTTAACGGAGAATTTTTATCCCTGATCATGTTATCCGTCATGGGATTTTCTTGTGTAAATACTGTTGAAAAAAAGTCATTTAGCATATTGGCTTTTTCCTCATCCTCATCCACCATTTCACCCAGACTATTTTTAAGGGGGCCAACACTATCATTTTTTAGTTTCTTACTATTTATGTAGTTAAAGAATATTTTGGGATTATTTTTACTTTCTCTGGCAATGAGTCTCTCTGTCTCAATCTTTGCTGTCTTGATTTGCTTTTTACAGAATTTATTTAATCTTCTGTATTTAGTTAATGCCTCATCACTACCTACTTGCTTTAATTCTCTAAATGCTTTATTTTTATTTCTTATTGCACCCCTTACAGCTCTATTTAGCCATAGTGGTTTCCTCCTATTTCTAGCATGTTTATTCCCATACAGTATATATTGTGCACAGGTCCTATTCAGGATGCTAATAAACGTCTCCCATTTTCTTTGTGTATTTTTATGTCTCAGGATATCGTCCCAGTTAATTGCACCAAGATCATCTCTCATCCATTGGAAATTTGCTTTCCTGAAGTTTAGTGTCCTTGTAACCCCTCTACTACACATCTTATTAAAGGATACATGAAAACTTATTAATTTGTGATCACTATTACCCAAGTGACCCCCAACCCTTACATTTGATATGCGGTCTGGCCTGTTGGTTAATATTAGGTCTAGCAGTGCCCCCCCTCTTGTTGGGTCCTGAACCAGTTGTGAAAGGTAATTGTCTCTCATAGTAGTCAAAAACCTATTACCTTTGCTGAAACTGCAGGTTTCGGTTCCCCAATGTATTTCAGGGTAGTTGAAGTCCCCCATAATAATGACTTCTCCTTGAGTCGCAGCTTCATCTATTTGCTTTATGAGGATATTCTCTGTTGCTTCCATTATTTTTGGAGACTTATAACAAACCCCTATCAGTAATTTATTATTTTTCCCCCCTCCCCTTATCTCTACCCACAGGGACTCTACATTTTCATTAGATTCATATATATTATCACGAAGGATGGGTTTTAAGGATGATTTTACATATAAACACACACCTCCCCCTCGCTTATTTGTTCGGTCATTTCTGAACAGACTATAGCCCTGTAAATTAACCGCCTAGTCATGGCTCTCATCCAGCCAGGTCTCGGATATCCCCACCATGTCATAATTATGTTCCAACAACATTAACTCCAATTCTTCCATTTTGTTGGCAAGGCTTCTGGCATTAGTATACATGCACTTGATGTATCTCTCTGTACCTCTATTCTTTCTTAAATTATTAACTGTTCTAACCCCACCCCCCATGCCACCCCCACCCCCAATGTCATTATTTGTGCCCAGGTCTCTATCTGCACTGTTTTCCCCTCCTATAAAAGGAATACCCTCCCCCCGTCCCTAGTTTAAACACTCCTCCAACCTTCTAGCCATTTTCTCCCCCAGCACAGCTGCACCCTCCCCATTGAGGTGCAGCCCGTCCCTAGCGTAGAACCTGTAGCCAACTGAGAAGTCGGCCCAGTTCTGCAGGAACCCAAACCCCTCCTTCCTACACCAATTCCTGAGCCACTTATTAACCTCCCTAATCTCCCGTTGCCTCTCTGGTGTGGCACGTGGTACAGGAAGTACTTCCGAAAATACCACCTTGGAGGTCCTTGCTTTAAGCTTACAGCCTAATTCCCTGAAATCATCTTTAAGGACCTTCCACCTACCTCTAACTTTGTCATTTGTGCCAATGTGCACCATGACCGCTGGATCCTCACCAGCCCCTCCCAGTAATCTGTCAACCCGATCAGCAATGTGTCGGACTCGAGCGCCAGGTAGGCAGCACACCGTTCGACGATCCCTGTCTTTGTGACAGATTGCCCTATCTGTTCCCCTAATAATTGAGTCTCCCACTACCAGAACCTGTCTGGCCTGCCCTGCTCTCGTATTTCCCCCCTTACTGAAGCAGACACTCCTCCGGCTTTCAGAGGACATGCCTTGCTGCAGCAGTGCTACTCCTGCACTAACACTCCCCTCATTTGCCAACTTAGCAAACTTATTGGGGTGTGCCAGATCAGGACTAGCCTCCCTGGTGCTCTTCCCTCTACCCCGCCTTCTAACTGTCACCCAGCTAGCTGCTTCATTGTCCTGCAGCTCCAACCTAGCATCCCCCCCTCATCTATCCCATTGAGTGTCTGCTCAGTGAGCAGAAGACTCCTTTCCATATTGTCTATGGATCTCAGTGTTGCCAGCTGCACATTTAGATCCAGTATCTGGGCTTCCAAATGCACAATGGCTGTTCAATTATTTCATACATGCGGCAAGACGTGCACTGGATGGCATTGGCAATAGTGGAGCACATCCTAATGGGGATTGCACCAGACAATAAGATAAGCAAAAAAAAAAAAAGTATTAATATAATATAACAGCAATTCAGTAAGACCTCCCTTGGAAACTCCCTGAATCCAAAGTCACTGAATCTCAAGTCACACACTTACCACAGTTCGCACTTACACTCAGGTCACACTCAGCTCGTTCACACTCGCTCAGGCAGAAGATTTAAAAGAGTTTTTTTTTTTTTCCCCCTTTTACCAGCACACCACCTTGCTGCTCAATGCACTTCCAAAAGGAGTTGAGCCCCAACCAGCTGCCCCTTATAAACCCTTAATTACTGTATGAACTCCCACAAATGGAAACTGACAGGTTAAATCTCTGAGACAACTTTTTGTATCCTTCCCCTGAAAAGCTATGTTGAATAATCTTTGTTTTCAGATCATTTGAGAGTTGTTTTGAGGAGCCCATGATGCCGCTCTTCATAGGAGAATCAAATAGGAGAACTACTTGCAAGTGGCCACCTTAAATACCTTTTCTCATGATTTGATACAACTGGTTATGAAGTTCAAAGCTTAATGAGGTTACAAAACCAATTTAGTGCTTCAGGAAGTCAGTAAAAATTAGTTAGGAGTGTTCAAATCAAGAAAATGATAAGGGTGCCCATACTTTTGCACAGGTCAAATTTTGTTTAAATGCAGATTGCACATTTTCTGTTAGTACAATAAACCTCATTTGAATCCAGAAATATAACTGAGTCCATCAGTTATTAGATATATGAAACTGAAATAGCTGTTGCAAAAACCAAAATTGTTATAAAGAAAAAAGGTTAACCTTAATAGGGGTGCCCAAACGTTAACATATGATATATATATGATATGATATGATATGTATGATATATGATATATGTATGATATATACAAAAGCATACTGCTACCAAAAACCCAGCAGTAACCCCATTGACAATCAATTTATACGAAGTCACAATGCGTGTAACCTTCAACAGCATAATTCCACCTCTTTCTAGGGGAAAAGCTAAACAATTCTCTTGCTTTTTACTGATGAGGAGCTAAAATCCTGAAACACATTTACCAATGGAACTTCTGGCTTGGCTTCCTATCCTAAGTCATGTAACATAGCTCTCTAAAGGGTTAATAATCACTTTCAAGATTACTACTTCCAATACAAGAGTTTTTTTTGTCTCAGAAAATGTTGTTTGCAGGCCTCTTTCTAGATCATTTTCTGTCTTGTGTCTCAGTATAAAGAGAAAATGGTAAATGAAAAGGAAAAAAATGTCAATTGTGTATCCCAGGAGCCATCAATTTCGTGCCCACGTCTTTCTAATTAAGTACTATCTTGAAGGCACAAATACATATGTCACTCTGTACCGTAAGGTTCTCAGATAGGATGCTACTCCATTCACAATGTAAAAGATCAGATTTGGCACTCATATGAGGCAAGAAGAGCACGTAGTTTATTTATAGCATGTTACTTATATTGGATTATGATTCCTAAATAAATTATGTGTTCTTCTTGCATCATATGAGTGCCAAATTCTAGCTTTTACCTTAATCAGTACTGGTACACGTGGGGACAAATGACACCGCAAGAAACCAAGAAACGACCTGGAAACCATCTGCAGAGACTTTGAAGACTTAGGCAAGAAAGTGAAAGAACTGGGAGCGCAGGTGGTCTTCTCTTCCATCCTCCCAGTGGATGGCCATGGAACAAGGAGGTGGAATAAGATTCTGCAGGTGAACAACTGGCTACGTCGATGGTGCCGTCAGCAACTATTTGGATTTATGGATCACGGAGTGAATTACCTTTATGATGGGCTACTTGCTAGAGATGGGGTGCACCTTACGAAGACTGGAAAACATGTATTTGGAAGTCGCCTTGCTACACTTGTAAGGAGAGCTTTAAACTAGAACAACATGGGAAGGGAAGCAAAAGACCAGAAAAAGCCAAACACCTGGCAAATGCTATTGAGAACTTTGCTATTAGAAGTGGAAAGGAAGAACAAAGACAAAAGAAACTAATTAATACAAATATTGGAGAAAGAGAAACCAATCACAAACTAAAATGTTTCTATACTAATGCACAAAGCATGGGCAACAAACAAGGAGAATTGGAACTACTAACACAGGAAAAGAAATATGATGTCATTGGAATCACTGAAACTTGGTGGGACAATACACATGATTGGAATACAAGGCTAGAAGGATAGAACTTATTTGCAAGAAACAGACTTGATAAACGAGGAGGAGGTGTCGCATTGTATGTTAGAAACGCGTATATCTGCACAGAGATTGAAGCTTCAGAGACTGGGAGTTCTGTGAAAACTGTTTGGGTAAGAATACAAGGACAGAACAATGGAAAGGACACCATTGTAGGCATTTACTACAGGCCGCCTGTGCAAGCTGAAGATATGGATGAACTCTTTATGCATCAAATGACCAAGTTCTCCAAAAAATATGACATAGTTGTCATGGGAGATTTCAACTATCCAGACATTTGTTGGGAATCTCTCTCAGGCAAAACTAACAGGTCAAGGAAATTCTTATCCTCCCTTGCTGACAACTTTATTTTCCAAAAGGTAGGGGAGAAAACAAGGGGAACTGCTACCTTGGATCTAATCCTTATAAACAGGAAGGAAATGGTTGAGGAGGTAAAAGTGGCTGGGACCCTAGGAGGCTGCGACCATGCTATTTTAGAATTTTGGATAACTAGAGGAGGAAGACCTGTGAAGACTCAGACGTCAAGGTTAGATTTCAGAAAGGCAGATTTTAAGGGATTCAGAAAGAGAATTGGAGGGATCCAATGACTGGATATCCTTAAAGACAAAAATGTCCAGGAAGGATGGGAAATCTTGAAAAATGAAATTCTCAAAGCACAATTGTTAACAATTCCGAAAAGAGGGAAGAATAGGAAGCATTTAAGGAAGCCAGGATGGATGAACACAGAACTTAAGCACATGCTAAAAAGGAAGAAAAAAATGTTTATAAAATGGAAAGAGGGAGGCATATCTAAAGAAGAATATAATGCTGTCTGCAGAACCTGCAGGGCACAAATCAGATTAGCTAAAGCTGACAATGAATTGAGGCTTGCAAAAGATGTCAAAAGCAATAATAAAGGATTTTGGGGATATGTCAAAAGTAAAAGAAAGGTCAAAGATGCTACAGGATTTTTACAGGATGAAAATGATGAAATGGTAAGACAGGATGTTGAGAAGGCCGAACTTTTAAATTCCTATTTTGCATCTGTTTTCTCTCAGAAAGGAAATGTAACATCAACTGTTCTTCACTGTCCCATTAAGGGAATAGAAGATTCCAGGATATCTATAAACAGAAATATAGTGAGGAAACACTTAGCTAACCTAAATGAATTCAAGTCTCCAGGTCCAGATGAATTACACCCCAGAGTACTGAAGGAGATAGCAGAAGAAATTTTTGAACCCCTCTCCATAATCTTTGAAAATTCTTGGAGAACAGGTGAAGTCCCAGAAGACTGGAGAAGAGCAAATGTTGTTCCTATCTTCAAAAAGGGGAAGAAGGTGGACCCAGGCAACTATAGGCCGGTGAGTCTGACTTCTATACCAGGAAAGATCTTTGAGCAAATTATCAAACACCATGTATGTCAGCACCTGGATAAGAATGAAGTGATTAAACAGAGTCAGCATGGGTTTGTAACTAATAAGTCATGTCAGACTAACTTAATTTCCTTCTATGACGGAATCACTGATTGGGTGGATCAAGGAAATGCTGTAGATATAGTATATCTTGACTTCAGCAAAGCATTTGACAAAGTATCTCATACAATCCTTATTGAAAAAATGACTAAGTATGGAATGGACAAGGCAACTGTTAGGTGGATTCATAACTGGCTTAGTGATCGGACCCAAAGAGTAGTCGTAAATGGCTGCACATCCAGCTGGAAGAATGTCTCAAGTGGGGTACCACAGGGCTCTGTCCTGGGCCCTGTATTGTTCAACATCTTTATCAACGATTTAGATGAAGGAATTGAGGGTAAACTGATTAAATTTGCTGATGACACAAAGCTAGGAGGGATAGCTAATACTAGAGAAGAGAGAGAGAGGATTCAAAAAGATATAAATAAACTGGAGAAGTGGGCAGCAACTAACATAATGGTTTTTAACAGGGAAAAATGCAAAGTACTACATCTGGGCAATAAAAATGAAAAAAGCATATACAGAATGGGAGGAATAGGGCTAAGCAACAGCACATGTGAAAAAGACTTGGGTATACTAGTAGATCACAGACTGAATATGAGTCAACAGTGTGATGCAGCAGCAAAAAAGGCAAATGCAATTCTAGGATGTATTAACAGAAGCATACAGTCTAGATCACGTGAAGTCATTATTTCCCTCTGCTCCTCTTTGGTCAGACCTCATCTGGAATATTGTGTCCAGTTTTGGGCACCACATTTTAAAAAAGACATCAACAAACTGGAGCAAGTTCAGAAAAGAGTGACCAGAATGGTGACCGGTCTGCAAACCCTGTCTTATGAGGAAAGGTTGCAGGATTTGGGAATGTTTAGTTTGCAAAAGAGAAGACTGAGAGGAGACTTAATAGATGTCTACAAATATCTAAAGGGCTGCCACATTGTAGAAGGATCAACTTTATTCTCATTTGCACATGGAAAGACTAGAAGCAATGGGATGAAATTGAATGGGAGGAGACACAGATTAGATATTAGAAAAAACTTTTTGACAGTTAGAGTGATCAATGAATGGAACAAGTTGCCACGAGAAGTGGTGAGTTCTCCTTCAATGGAAGTCTTCAAACAGAGGCTAGACAGGCATCTGACTGGGATGATTTAGTGAATCCTGCTTTGAGCAGGGGGTTGGACCAGATGGCCCAGGAGGTCCGTTCCAACTCTGTGATTCTATGATTCTATGATTCTATGGTGCATGTGTAACAGTAATAGTAGGAAAGCCCTTTTTCTCTCAACCATATTCAGCCAATATGAAGAGGAAACTGGACATGGACCAAGTCTGTCATGCAGGAGACACACCTTTTCTCTGGGTGTTTGGGTTCTGCTTTTCTGGCTGCAGTCTGCTTAGCTTAACACAGTTGTTTTAATTTGTGTGTCTGTCACATTTTGGGTGCAGCTTAATACTCTGTCTTTCAATTTGCTGTTTCTTTGCTATACTTTGCACCTATCTTCTGTTTATCATTTGGAAGTAGGCAGTATATTTATTTGTTATCAGTACTTGCTTTATTTGTTTGGTATTTCGTTATTTACTTTACTCACTTTGTAATCTTTCCTTTGTTCAGCACACTTCTGTTCTTGTAGGGAATTCACTCTCTGCTCTGCCCTCATGTTCTCTAGGATTAAGGCCCTGTCACACTAAGCGTCACTGAATTGATGATGCAACAGTGACATCGTCAGCGATGTCGCTATGTGTGACATGCAACGGCGATGTGGCCCCCGCTGCGATGACGCTGATCGTGCTCGAATGTCCTGGGCCGTTTTTTGATCGTTGGCTTCCCGCTGGTGTGCCTGAATTGCTGAGTTTGACACCCTTTATAAACGACAAGCGACCTCGTTGGTGACTCATATCTCTGCGGCGCAGGCGGGACTAGGTTGAATCGTTAAAACACTACATGCTCCCAACGACCGCCGAGGTCGTTATACAGATCGCTGATCGCTGCTGCATCGTTTAGGAGATCTGTCTGTTTGGCAGCTAACTAGCGACCATGTAACGACGCACAAACGATCTTTGCCAGGTCGTGTCGCTGTCGTGATCGCTGGTGCGTCGTTACATGGTCGCTGGTTAGCTGCCAAACAGGCAGATCTCCTAAACGATGCAGCAGCGATCAGCGATCTGTAGTGTGACGGGGCCTTTAGAATGAAGTAACTTGTTGGCCTTTTAGGCAGTTTAGGCCACAGTTTCCATCTCTTAGTCTGTGGTTAGATCTATCACTCCACCTGGGGGTACCGCTGTGGACTGCAAAGTCAGGCTATCTAGTCTGTACAGGAACCAGCATGGCCAGTTGCAGTTTTTAGTGTATAATCTATTTTCTCTAGTGAATTGCTACAAAGGCATAGCAATATAAGGAGTTGTTAGGAGCATTCAGGGTGAGCCCCGTCGATTGAGGTTACCATTGCGTTATCTTATTGTATTAGGTAATGACAGTCCAGGGTCAAAATAGGGTTTTTACCAGTCTATCAGGTTTAGGTATTTGTCCTCCTGGCTTGTACGCTACCCGTGTGCTTGTGCAGTCATAACAAAGACTTTTCAAGATCATTTGTTTGTGTAGTGGTACAGGAGCCTATATAGCGCTCTATTAGTTGACCGCTATCCTTCCCAATTTCCCCATACACTTGAATACTCTACTCAGTTGATCATTCATGTGTGCTCTATGGGGAGAACAGAATGAGTTGCTGACATACTCATATAACTAGATTATCTGCCTGCAGAACAGAAGCATCAGAGATTCAAACCACCAAATCCTTATCTCCCCCAACTTCATTTGTTCGGGCCCCATAAACATTAGATTGTCGGCTGTTCCACCAGGAAAGTTTTTCTCACTTTTATCTGATGTGCATGGGGTCCTTGAGAAATGAATGCTCAATTCTTTTTACATTCAATTTTTTGGGTATCCCTTTAAAATGTATGATATTCAAACAGGTGACCTTGTTAATGGGAAAGTCTCCTCTAAATGCTTTTAACAGATTTACTAAGAAAGATAACCTTCTCCACTATTCATCCTTCACCACAACATACCAATACATATTAAAGCATCTATAAATCAGGATTTTAGTTCCACTTTGGAGTTTTGTAGTAACAGATGTTAGCTTTCAGCATTGTGCTTGAATACAAACTGGAGTTGTGTTGCGTGCGCACTTTACATAAAAATATGCTTACATACCTAATGTTTTCAGATGTAAATTCCCATCAACACACAGGAGCCTTGTTCAGAGCCTGGATTTACATTAGGCATGTATACACTGCTCAAAGTCATTAGGTAGAAGAGAAACACTTGGTTCCCAGATGTGTGCAGCATTATGTAACTAGTTTTATACAACAGATGGGTGGCTACATGCAATACTTCAGTTTGTGCTATATTAGAAGGCTCAAAATCATGGGTTGGAATCCAAACCCAGGTCAAATCGCACCACCATTCTCCCGTTAAAAGGCTATTCACCCATAAAAAAAACAAGTTATCCCGCATCCAAAGAATGGAGGATAAATTGCTGAACATAAGAGTTCAAGGCAGCAGAAATTTGTTTTCAGGGTTCAAAAGCCCCAATCTTGGTATTGCCAAGTGTCTCTTTGGTTGGACCTCCAGTGACCAGCAATTTAGGATATGTTAAAGGGAACCTGTCACCTGCTTCATGCTGTCCAAAGAACTGGCTGCATAAATGAACCACATAAATGCACAATTGTAGCCAGGTATATTTTTTTCTGAAATGCTCCAGTGTTTTAGAAAGAAACAAATACAGCCGGGGACCATAGCCAGAATCAAGACTATCAATTCCCCCCAGCCATCTCTTCCCAGCACTGCTATAGATGATTGATGAGTCTCGGCGATAGCGAAAATGTAAAGCAATACATTCGATGTGAAAAATGGTGGATAAAAGAAAGTAAAGCCTAAATTTTAGAAGCCATTTTCCATGTGGATGTCAGTTTATATTTTGCCATCATGCGAAAGATCACCATTATTATAACCAAGGTTGGCAATCATTCAGAAATTTCTGGACAGTAGGTAAAAATGTGGCACTTTATTCCTTACCCATAAAAAAGTGATGTGTCCATAACTTTTTGGAGTCTGGAGAAGCTTAACAGATGTTTGTGACTGTAATTATTATTAACAATTACTTTACAGTTCACAGTGAATGCAACAAATGACTTCATATCAGAATTATGTGTTGTTGAGATATATCACTTAAAAAGTATTATGGTTTACAATATGTCTGTAAAATATGTGGATTGTCCTTAGTTCTTGATAGTTGTCGAGAAAGAAAGAAATCAAGTTGACAAGTCATAGCACTCACAGAAATGAATCACTTAGTCCACAATCTGTACTGTATGTGTACATCAGGCTCCTGAGCTCCCATCATACACTGTGAATGCCAGCTATTACATAACCGGAATCTGTGTAACAGCAGCTGCTGGAACTGAGCTCCACTCGCTGATGATAACCATTTAAATGCTGTTCTCAACCTCTAACAGCAGTGTTTAAATAAAGTAGTTAAGTAGTTGCTGGTACTCAAGTGCATAATCAGCTGTGTTGCGCAAGACAAGATGGGCTGTCAGTAGAAATGAGTGGATCACCATTTCCCAGACTGTTGAAGCATCAGAGACCTGGCTAATGTCATTGTGCATTCCTGTGATGCCCTGCAGCTATGACATCTTACAGGTTATCACGCCTTGTACAATGGTGGTCAGCACCTAGGCCAATGGTTCCCAGTGGAGAAGAGTTTGTACGTCAGAGTCGTTTTCCAAACCCAGAATCACTGGATAAGTCTCTCTCCTGTAGAGTGTAAGCTTTTACAGTCAGCGGGGGCCTTTCTCTCTCTCTCACCTGTGTAAGCTCTTATGTTCAGAGGTGTTCCCTCTCTCTCTCCTCTTCTCCCACATGTATTTTCTGAGCAAGCTCTTCAGTATTAAGGTTCATGCAAATTTATTCACCACAAAGCAAAATGTACTAAAGTCAATGAATTAGAATTTCAAAAGACCAGGTCATCGCCAACTGTCAGCTAACTGAGGGAACAGATTACAGCTGTTCATTAAAATCTATAGAGTCAGAAGGAAGAAGAAGTGGCAGAGTAACAGAGAAATGCAGAGAGAAACAGAGATGGTGCTGTGCTTTGAACTGAGCTTCTTATCTCTTCCCAGTGCTGGATTCACAGCTGTACTGCTTAGTACTGCTATATATTGTACTAAACACTGCAGCTGCTTCTGAGGGTGTTCTATAAAGTTGCAAGAGATGAGGAATGCCTTATGTATCAGTGTACTGTATATGGGAAATGTCATAACATCTTCACAAGCTCGTTCAAAAAACAACTAAATTTGAAAGACAGAGTCTACAGAGGGAAAAATGCAGGATACAAACCGTATAGTGACCGACCAAACATTCTGAACAGTCATTTGAAACAAAAGGTACACTTTAATTAATCTTAGTGGTAACTTTGGTGTTTTACTTTGCTATTACCTGTCTGTGGAATTTTCTTCGAATGTCCTTGAAGAGTAACTTTGGAGAGGCTGAGTTTATTACATTAGCACTATCCATCTTGGACGTTTCCCATGTGACATTGGACTGTATCCAGCCATACTGGACTGTGACTGTATGCAGTATGAACCTCCAGAAGCAGATATTTCACCTTCTTTTTGCAAAACGAGGCATTTATGTGAACTTTGCTTATGAGAAAATTTCTTTTAGCATTATATTCAAGGAAATTAATAATATTCCCAACTGTGAAAAACGATATATCTCCACTTTAAAGCCCAGTTGCACACTGTCTTCTCTCTGTTCACTTTATCAACATCTCTTTAATCTATCTTCCACCACAAGCTCTGCCATCCTTCACGAGTCAAGTTCAAAAATATATACTCCCTTAGAGATTTTAACTTTCGTTAACTTGAGATTCTAACTTCAAAGTGCTTTTTTTCAAGAGAAAAATAAGCGCTATCAAAAATGATCACAGCACAAGAAAGCCTATGACTAGCCAAAGCGAATTACAGAGATGTTATTAACCCTCCTTGTGCCATAAAGTGCAGCCACCCTGTCAACTTTTATGTTAAGATTGATGAAAGGCAGCAAACAGGCAAATCAATGAATTCCTTTAATGTTTGTTCATGGCACGCGGTGAGTGTTCTACATAAAATTGGGATGAACTTTCGGCCAAGAATTTGACTTTTTTTCTAAACTTCTGCTCCAGTAAAATCAGTATCCAATGTGAGACATGAGATTTTTGAATACTAAACTGAGATATTTGGATATAAAAAGAATACCCACCCTTTTAAAATGCCAGGTTTTTGTCATGCTAAAAAATCAAACAGAACCTAAGGTAAAAACAAAATGAATCAATCATCAGTGACAGTACACTTGAAAACAAGTTTCTAGGACAGCACTTCATCACATAAGATCAAGAACCACAGCCTGATAATGAACTTATCTCAAGAAGAAAGAAGTGGGTTCATCAGATAATACATCTTTATTAAATATATATATAAAATAAGAAGGCTATACAAAAAGCTGGAGGCAGCAATCAGTCTAAAGGACTATGTAGTAGTATACAGTCATATGTTAAAGTTTGGGCACCCCTATTAATGTTAACCTTTTTTCTTTATAACAATTTTGGTTTTTGCAACAGCTATTTCAGTTTCATATATCAAATAACTGATGGACTCAGTTATATTTCTGGATTCAAATGAGGTTTATTGTACTAACAGAAAATGTGCAATCTGCATTTAAACAAAATTTGACCGGTGCAAAAGTATGGGCACCCTTATCATTTTCTTGATTTGAACACTCCTAACTACTTTTTACTGACTTCCTGAAGCACTAAATTGGTTTTGTAACCTCATTGAGCTTTGAACTTCATAGCCAGTTGTATCAAATCATGAGAAAAGGTATTTAAGGTGGCCACTTGCAAGTAGTTCTCCTATTTGATTCTCCTATGAAGAGTGGCATCATGGGCTCCTCAAAACAACTCTCAAATGATCTGAAAACAAAGATTATTCAACATAGCTTTTCAGGGGAAGGATACAAAAAGTTGTCTCAGAGATTTAACCTGTCAGTTTCCACTGTGAGGAACATAGTAAGGAAATGGAAGAACACAGGTACAGTTCTTGTTAAGCCCAGAAGTGGCAGGCCAAGAAAAATATCAGAAAGGCAGAGAAGAAGAATGGTGGGAACAGTCAAGGACAATCCACAGACCACCTCCAAATACCTGCAGCATCATCTTGCTGCAGATGGTGTCACTGTGCATCGGTCAACAATACAGCGCACTTTGCACAAGGAGAAGCTGTATGGGAGAATGATGCGAAAGAAGCCGTTTCTGCAAGCACGCCACAAACAGAGTCGCCTGAAGTATGCAAAAGCAAATTTGGACAAGCCAGTTACATTTTGGAAGAAGGTCCTGTGGACTGATGAACCAAAGATTGAGTTGTTTGGTCATACAAAAAGGCGTTATGCATGGAGGCTAAAAAACACAGCATTCCAAGAAAAACACTTGCTACCCACAGTAAAATTTGGTGGAGGTTCCATCATGCTTTGGCCAATGCCGGCACCAGGAATATTGTTAAAGTTGAGAGTCGCATGGATTCAACTCAGTATCAGCAGATTCTTGACAATAATGTGCAAGAATCAGTGACGAAGTTGAAGTTACGCAGGGGATGGATATTTCAGCAAGACAATGATCCAAAACACCGCTCCAAATCTACTCAGGCATTCATGCAGAGGAACAATTACAATGTTCTGGAATGGCCATCCCAGTCCCCAGACCTGAATATCATTGAACATCTGTGGGATGATTTGAAGCGAGCTGTCCATGCTCGGTGACCATCAAACTTAACTGAACTGGAATTGTTTTGTAAACAGGAATGGTCACAAATACCTTCATCCAGGATCCAGGAACTCATTAATAGCTACAGGAAGCGACTAGAGGCTGTTATTTTTGCAAAAGGAGGATCTACAAAATATTAATGTCACTTTTATGTTGAGGTGCCCATACTTTTGCATCGGTCAAATTTTGTTTAAATGCAGATTGCACATTTTCTGTACAATAAACCTCATTTGAATCCAGAAATATAACTTAGTCCATCAGTTATTAGATATATGAAACTGAAATAGCTGTTGCAAAAACCAAAATTGTTATAAAGAAAAAAGGTTAACATTAATAGGGGTGCCCAAACTTTAACATATGACTGTATATAATCTAGGTTGCAACCATGTCAGCCATATAATAGATGACACTGGATTATCCAAACAGAATTACATGAGTCAATGTGCTACATATGATGTCAGCAGCTGCAATAAGGTCAGGCATCACGTCCCTCCACCCTGATGCGCGTTTCACCAGTCGGGACCCACTCCTGCTATGCCCTTATCTATTTGTACATCTGCTGACACATAGCGATGGGAATTATAATAGGTAGGTACCATCCAAATTGGGGTTCACCTTGTTGCGGTGGGATGGCTTATATGCTTTTTTGATCAAGATAGCGTTAACTAGGCACCCTGATTTATTTACATGTACTATTACTATTTATTTACATAGTAAGGGGTATTTACTTTTTTGTGTTTTTTAAAATCAATGAAGAATCATTTCAAAACGGTTTTCACCTTTAATGTTAATAAAAGTGTTTCAGGTTATAAATTGGTTAAAAAAACAGACTAATTTTAAAGATATGGATTGTATTGGAGGACATTTTTTAAATTGAATGCATGCATTCAATTTTTTAAATTGAATGCATGCATGCTGTTACAAAACAGTTTTTAGTCTTAGTTATCCAAATGTCTATTTTCCGTAAGTCAGGAGGCATAGACTGTTATCTTAATGTTGATTATTCTTGTAGGTTGAATTGATATTGTAAATTGATAAATGGTTATTTACCTTTTATATCAGCTCCTACAGTTTATTGCACTGCTGTCTTTGCAAAACAGGGATGCAGGGTCACTGAACAATGATGTTTGATGATATGTTGATTACACATTATACAAGGCCATGCAATTTGTTGACTTGCACTGAAGGATAAACTAAATAATCAAACAATGTGAGGTATCTCATCACCCCTTCCCCTTGACCTTTGAATAATGGCTTGAAGAACAGTTGTAAACTATAAAAAGGGATATGCCTGTAACAATATACATCCAGACATCCAAGAGATCCAGAGAACCAGAGACTCTGTACAAAGTCACAGCCAGGAACACTCTACAGAATAGCTGCTAGATCATGGCTCCATCATGAAGAACACAGATTTGACTCTACAGGATGTCAGCTTAGGGGACCATGGCCCAAGCTGGAAGAACACAAATCTGCTCCATTGACCATTGCTGAACTCTCGGAGACGTCTTGAAGAATCCAGGTTCGTAAAATCAGGTCACCTGGTCACATATCTCACAGCTCTTGGCCAGCTTCCTACGCTTGTCGTTACCTCCTGTCTGTGTACGCTCACCAAAAGCGGGGTGCCACTGGTGGAGATAGTCGGCCCTGGAAGCAGCTCTAATCCTGGCGAGTCAGCAGAAGGGTGAGGCTGTGTAATTTGCACCATCTTGGATATTTTGCTGTGACTGTTCTATGTGTTATTTGCCTGTTTTGTGGTTCAATAAATAAAGTATTGCCACACTGTTTTAACCTCACCTTGCGTTGTCTGAGTAGTATTATGCCTGTGGTAAAAGGAAACCGGGTGTTCAGTGGAATGATCCCTGATCCATGCGGTCTCGAGCCAGCAGACTATAGCACCTGGTGACCCTCATGTCTGCACATATTAAATAACATTTTTGCAATTTTCTACTCCATCCTTCACTTTGATTTGGTCATAAATTAGCTTAGAAGATGGTTCAGAAACAAAGAGCTGTCTGGGTTGTGGGTTACTGTTTAACAAAAAAGGGGTTTTAGAAGTTGCCTATATAAAAATACTGGATCTTCTTGCACAGATTTGGTAAGTTTAAATACAAAATCCACTGGGAAAAAGTATGCAAATTAACTTTCCTTCAATAGAAAGAAAACTATTGCCACAATTTATCAAAGCAATTAAGCCAGAATTGGTGTACATTGCTTTGAAAAGTTGCAAACGTTTGAGCAACACACTAAAATTTTGCAATCTTGTTTTTAGTTTTGGCCAACTCAGCCAAAATAGGCGGAACCAAGGCAAGTCAGAAGCATGATGCCACAGCTTGTCTACTTCATGCCGAGCCGAACTATTCCTTATGCCAGAAATTATCCCCAACTGGAGTATGATTTGCAGTGTGGTGCACTAAGGGGCACGTCACTTTTCAGACACACTGGATTTATTAAGAGTCTTGTGCCTCTTAATGTATCAAGGGCATCTGATTCCAATACGTCTTCTCATTAAAACTGGCATGAACGTCGTCAGTCTTAATGAATCAGGACCTCCCTCTTTAGTGCCATGTGCAAGTACGGTAGCTGCCCTATGAGTCAATATTCAACCCATTAAGGAGCTCTGAGTATGACTAGGAATATGTTCCAAACCAAAGACAGCAATCTATGGACATTGAGGTTTTTGAGTTCTTACTCATCATCATAAAGACATATAACGATCAATACATTTACACGATGATTTACACTATCCATACCAGTGACATCGAGCAGAAAGCCTCACACATATTGAACCCACAGCAATCCACTAACACGTGTTGCTTTTTTATAAATAACTTTGGTAACCCAGATTTAGTGTGAAAAATGTACCTAGCTTGAATTTCTAAGGCTAAACTCTCAGTGACCTTGGCAATATTACAGGAACATTAGGGAATAATATTTTTGTAAGGATAAACCGCTCTTTAATAATTTACTCAGTGTGTTGGGCACAAACATTCTTATTTTTTTCACCAAGGATATCAAATTGTCTGTTCTATTAAACTAGGTTTTTTTGATGCCGCTACATAAAAGACACTTTGTCAAATTAGCTTAAAACACCTCTGTTTATGAAAGAATTCATTGAAAATACATGAAGTTTACATAGGGAGCATTTAGGAATCATTATCGTCTTTTGACTTCATGAATTACATTTTGCCTGTTTGAAGGGGAACTCCCAAACATCTCTGAAATACGCCACACATGTTTTTGTAATATTTTCTTGCTATATTTATCATCTTTGAGTGAAATCTTAAAGACTAAGCTTCCTATCAGCATCTTAGGTATATTCTATGTGTTATTTTTGGTAAAATGCCATCTTGCCCAAAATGGCTTAGGATTGATAAACATTTACAACAATGTGTTCACCTCCCCATCAGAGTCAATCAAGAACGCCGAACTGATAACTATTTTAAATAAACTGACATGTTCTAAGTATCCAAATTACTTAAGATATAATCATGTTCAAGAGCAAAATTGGAGAAATAAGCATTGTCCTATCTTTTCGCATTGTGGTTTTAAAGTGAGAGGCTTGTTAATCATTCTGTCACCCAGAAAAGGTCCAAATATTTATTAGATTTTAGTAGTACAAGAGCCATTTCACGTTAAGTCATTGACATTAGTTGTAATACAGTACATGCTTATCTTGGAGTATGTTTTGAAGTAGTTTACTTTACATGATATATTAAAGGAGTTTTTACATTTATATTTTTTAAAGCATATCATCAAATAAACTCAGCATTACTTATCTTCCCCAGGTCCAGCACTGCCTCTCTGCTGTACCTCCTGGTGTTTGTCGACAAGCTGCCGCAATGACACCATGACTAGTAGCCAATAACTGGTCTCTGTGGATTTACCAATATAGATGGCACAAGACGCGAAGCTCAGTAATTGTCTTTAATGGTCACAGCAGAGAGGTAGCACTGGACCTGGGGAAGATGAGTAATGCTGATTTTATTAGCATCAGCTACAGCTAATCCCTGGGCTCAGTGACTAAGCTGATGTTGATGGCAAGACACAATGTGCCCAGTCATTGGTCAAGTGGTCATTTCGCCACCACTGCAGCCTGTCAACAAACACCAGGAGCAACGACAGAGAGGCAGTAATGGAAGAGGAACAAAAAAAAAACAACACTCATAGCCGTGTCCACATCTATATGGAGATGTTAATATTGTTAATATAGCATGAACAAACTACTGGACAACTGTTAAAAACTAGAGAAAAAAATCTATCCACCATGGTATAAAATAAATATACGGTAAGTATGCTCAGATGCAAGAATTATGATATACACTTGTAATCTAGTTTCAGATAATCAAATTATGCAAAAGACAAGTCCATATAATATAAGATTAAATGTCTGAGGTAGAACAGGAAAATAATAAAATAGTGGCTGTGGGTGAAGTATAAGATGTAATACCAATATCCAATACAATCAAGTATAATATACAGGGTAGAATATCACAATAGCCAAGATCAATATAACATAGTAATTGTAATATTGGTAAGCCTAAACCTGCAGTGAATATTCATGGGAAAATCAGATAAACTATCAAATGTCAAATAAAAAAATATGTCAGGAAACTATACAAAACCCATAATGTGATGTCCACAACCTTCAGGAAAGAATTAAAAAATTAGCATCAAAGAGCAAGGTAATAATGCCATAGGTGTAGTAACAGCTTCATCGGGGGTCTTCAGAGATGCAGTGATGGACTTTGTGGAAGGTGCACAAAGCTGAATTTATCATTTTAAACCGATAAGCTTTAAAAAATTATAAATGCAAAACTTAAAATATGTAGCTTCACTGTCAGTTTGTATCGCAATCTGTTGTTTGCTAGAATATTTTTTTTTAATTTTTTAAACAGAGGAACAAAAACATCAGGAAAAGAAAGAAAAACACCAGACATTTGGCAGAACAAAAACAACAGAAACACAAAGAACATGTGGTGAAAAAAACATCCAAGAGCAAACAAGGTTACATAAGAGCAGTACAAACATGCCAGCTGCTCAAGATCAAACACAAATAAATCTACATTAGATGCAAACCAAAATATATGTAACACAATCTAGGAAGCTGTCAAACTGCAAAAAGAATAAACAATAGGGTAAGCAACCAGAGAGAGGAACCGAAGAAGGGACAAAGGGAACAGGGGAGAGGGAAGGTTAAAAAGGAGGGGGCAAAAATTAGACATGTGAGGAAGGAAAGTAAAGAAACTAATGAGACTGGCTCTGATGAACTTCATCCTTTAGGTTATACCAATCAATTGGCTGAATGACATTGCTAAAGACTATCCAGCAGTACTATCTGAGCCAGTATTTCTCAAATAAAGGCCTTATTCAGATGTCCGTGAGTCACAAATGTGTTCTGTGTTTTTCATGGATGCAACACATTTTGGGGCTGTTCACACAGACAAGACCATTTTTGATCTAAGTCATGGATCTACCGTACATTATCCCGTACAAGTTTATGGGTCTTTGAAAATAAAGGAGAGCATTCAGATACCATCAGTGTGCAGTCCATGTGCTGTCAGGGAATAATATTGTAATAGAGAAGAGATGATTTGTACATTATTTTTTCTTCATCGAAAATTACTAACGAAACATTGATGGTAAAAACTGACCAAACCCTGATGGAACAGGGATGCAACGCACTCATGAGTTTAAAGTGGTTGTCTGGCCTTAGGGTACAACAATGCATGCTGTGAGGATTCAGTGACAGCAGGCGGTGGTGATGTGACCTCAAGTATGTGATTTGAATACTTTCATCCACATTCCGACTAGACGTGCAAATCACGTACTTGGAGTCACACGCCTGTTGCTCCCGATGCCAGCAAAGGAGTGCCATAGAATTACTGCAGAATTGTACCCAAAGGCTGCAGTAATTCTAGGTGATTTGTACCTTGTTCATCAAACATCTGTAGATTCTTACAATGCTTTGTAAAAGGGCATTACTGTGTTTTTTAGGGGTATGTAAGTCACGTTCCAAAACTTTTTTTTTCATTGGCAAAAAATTAATTTTGTTCAACAGTTCATACCTCACATATGAATATATTTATTGTAAGAAGTTACTTGAGATATTCTACTCATGCCACAAGTAGTAACAAGCAAAGTGGCTTGTATATCTTTTGTTTCTTAGGTACACAGCCTTTGATATGTGTACCCCAGGGCCCAGGATGTACATCAGGATCTCTAGCAGTGCTCACAACACTTCACGCTGTGCTACTAATGCGCATCATAGTGTACACATATCGCCTTGGAGGTACATTCATGAAACTTGCTTTTAATTGTGTTTTTGACTTGGATACTTTGCCCTATGACACTATAGGATCCAGTTTCAGCAAATATTTAAGTCTGTCCTTTCCTTTAATCTGATTCAATTCTTCTTAACCTCTAGATTCGTGTTATTCATTGATAATGAGATCCATAGAGTTCTGCAATTGCATGAGATCTTCAACACAATAGTAAAAAGATGACATAAAAGCTATTAGTTATTGGAAATGTGAAACTACAGAGTAATTGGTTGTTGGAGCTGATGGAAATACTTTGAGATACATGGTATAAATATAATATTCATTACAGTTTCTACCATTTTTAATTTGAAGGTTTCATCTTAAATATTCTTACTGTATCACTGCCAACACTCAGCCATGTGCCAATCTGGCTATTTATCATTACCAGTCATATTGCTCTTCATGTAACACACTTTTACCCCATTTAGCCCTGTTTTACCTCCTAATTATATGCAATTTCATGGCCAGATTTGCTCTAACAAGTGAGGCCGCAAGCCAATGTGCAAGTAATGTTCTTCCTCTTTTCTGAAACTCAAACAATAGGACCTGATCCAGGCCACAAAGCTGAAGAACACTTTTATCTGAACAGATATATAGTGTTACATTTGTAGCAAATTTGTATTATTATGCAAGTCATGGTATTGCTAGCAGATTGTGATCCTCTAAAAATTGGTCAGTTTGGGATTTGCAAGAGAATACTTGCAAGATGATGCTTTTTATGCTGTTGGAGAGTAATATGCTGTACTCATATAATGTCCTTAAAGCAGTTATCATCAGAAAATTACAGTGTTTAAATCAGTTTTTGTGCTACATGTATTTTTTGAAATGTCAAATTTTTTTCTTATCAGGTAATTCTCTGAGGCTGGATTGCTGGATCCGGACAGCTTCAGTGCCCCTGTTCGCCTCCCATTCTTCAGAGGCAAAACTTCCTTTGCTACCAATATGTGAAAGCACACAGTGTGGGTCAATAACATGACCAAACTGTCATTGCACCACCCTTGGCAATCAAGACCCTGGGAGGCAGCAGAAGGGTGGGCTCCTAAACAATGAACATTAGGATCCCTTTAAATCTGGGGCTTTTTACTCCAACCATGCCAAAAGTAACCTTTTTATGTAATTTCATCCAGTTCTTAGCAATTGCAAATATGGGTTCCAATGTACAAATACAAGAACTCAGATACCCACCCATTATTCCCACAGGCAGAAGGGTCCTGTTCCCCCGGTCAGTATGGCTTATTTTTAAGCCTGGTAGTAACATTAGTCCATTCTTATTGTAAGTCTTCGCCTATTGGATCCATGTTGCAGAAGCTGGGATACATTTACAACATTTGAGGTCGATTTGTGTTTCATTTTTACAGCCAAATGCTTTTCAGTCAACACATGTGGTATAAATATCAACAAAGCTTCCAATCCAAGTTGCTCTTGGATAAGGTTTATAGCATTCGTAGAAAGGATCTTTTGTTTTCTATGTCAAAAAATATTTCACAATCTGCCAGCTCATATCAAAGCTTAAAGGCCAAGATATAAAATACTGTCTAATTGAAGGTTGCCCCGTCCTTCTTATAACTATGAGCTGTGACTTTATATAACCTGTTGATGTCACCACCTTGAGTTAAAAAGTCCATGTTGAATTTCCGAATGGACAACTATATGGCTTTTTGTTATATTCATATTTATAAATATAAGTCAATGGAAACTTCAGTTGAGTAGTCTAAGCACAGCTGTCAAGTATAAAAAATATCAGGTTTTTACCTGTAGTTTTCCAAGATAATAGGAGTTTAAATAGAAGAGATTGAGTTAAAAAAGTGTTCAGAGGAGGCTGGATTATTGTAGAAGCAGAGTTTCAGTGTTATGTAAGGTCGTATGGCAAAAAAGGGAGTTGAATGTATTGAGAGTGTCAAGGAATAATACGATCTTGAGTCTGAAGAGCATTTAGAGAAGTCAGAAGAACTGTGGAAGCAGGCTATCATGGAAGAGTAGAATCTTCGGGAGGAAGAGCGTATAGAGGAGTCAATAGAATTGTGGATGGGGGTATTAAGGAAGATTAGGATGTTGAGAAGGAAAAGTACCAAGTAGTCACAACATTTGTGAACTCAGGGGTTGATAAAGAGTAGGCTCTTCAGTAGGAAGAACATAACGAGGACTCAGAATAATTGTGGAAGCAAGATGTCATGGTAGTGTAGAATCCTAAGTAAAAGCATATAGAAGAGTGAGAAGAATTGTGGAAGCAGGGTGTAATGTAGGAGTACAATAGACCTGCGGTTGTCATGCCAACTCACCGGTGACCTGCGATCATGTGACGGGGGTCAGCAGTAGGTGGATTTCCTGCCCTATGGCCGGAAACAAGCTTTAAATGCCACTGTCAGAGTTTGACAGCGGCATTTAACGGGCTAATAGCAGCGGGGGGATCGCGATTCCACTCGCGGCTGTTCCGGGCATATCAGCTGTTCAAAACAGTTGATATGTCCTGAGAAAGATGTGGGCTCACTGCCAGAGCCCACATCAAATAGGGGGACACGACATGCACAGTACTAGTACATCGCATGTCGTGAAGGGGTTAAACTGATTAACACTGTTATACTGAATATTTTCTCACAAAATTACACATGCTCTATAATACGGTGTCTACAGGTTGGACTGAATTTTCATTGTGACAAGTTCCCTTTAAGGAGTCAGGATTATTGGGGAAGTAGATTATCAAGAAAGAGTAGAGTATGATCTTGATTAAAAAGAGTGTATTAGGGAGATAGAACTATTGTAGAGGTAGGATGCTGAAGAAATGAAGGATGTTGAAGACTAAGAGAGTGTTGAGGTGTCAGGAGTATTGTGGAAGCAGATTGTCAAGGAAGTATGGTGTCTCGATGTCTTGAGGACCAAGATCATATTGATCATGCAGAAGATCTTCACTAGGTAGAGGGTAAAGTAGTGGCCAAATCTTCTCAAAATCTATGAACAGGGCTCTCTTTTTTAATGATCTAATTATAAGCCTATCAGAACATTTCATTTCAGTACACACTGATTGTGTCCATAGACCCTAAATGTCACCTCTGGCATATGTTTGCTAATGATAGAGGCTAGTGATGAGCGCGTATGCTCATTACTCGAGTTTCCCAAGCATGCTCTGGTGTTCTCCGAGTATTTTGGACGTGCTCGGAGATTTAGTTTCTGTCGCCATAGCTGCATGATTTGTGGCTGCTAGACAGCCTGAATACATGTGGAGTTTGCCTGTTTGTTAGGGGTTTCCCCACATATATTCAGGCTGTCTGGCAGCCGCCAATCATGCAGCTGCGGCCACACAAATTAAATCTCTGAGCACGCCCAAAATATTCGGAGAACACCCGAGCATGCAAGGAAAACTCGAGTAACGAGCATACTCGCTCATCACTAATGGAGACATCTTTTGCAAATACAGTGTTAGGCATACTTGCATATTCTCCCTGGCGCTCTGAAAAAGGAAAAAAAACATCCTTGATGCTCAGAGGAGTTGGAGCATGCATGGAAAAGGTGTGTAGCGGACATGGCCGCAGGGACTAATTAACTCTAAAAGGGCAAGTATGATGCTAGAGGGTCTTAAGCGCATAGTTCGGTTACCATTGGTGTGCTCTAAATTTGTGGAAGCAGTAGTTTTAAGGACATTGAAGGATTCTTCTTCCTTTCAAAGTACATTTTATCTCTATTTCTTGGTTATAGATGAAGCAGAGGATAATCAAGGGTGACCATATCTAATCAATTTCCGGTCTTCTTCTAATTAGGTTCACCGTTTCCAAAACTAGATTGGCTGAAGAAGGACTTCCCAATGCCAAATAACTCATTTGTGCTTTCAAACGGTTCTCTCCTGCTGATAAACATCACAGAGGAAAGTGAAGGAACATACATGTGCATTGCAACAAATGTTCTTGGAAAAACGGTAGCAATGTCTGCTCTGCACTTATCTGGTTCGTATCAATCTCTAACTGCATTCTTTTGTCATGAGCTAGAGTGCGGTGAAGTTTTATAATCCTATCAGTTTTTATGGCATTCCTGAGAAATAATAGCTGTAGCAAAATGTTGTGCCTTTATTTTCGAAAACCCTAATTTTAATGAAAAAAGGCAGCTTTGGACTCTTTTGGAAATTGTAACCTTTAGGCCAGCATGTGGTTTGAGAATGACGTCTGTCTGGAGTCGCTTCCAGCTCATTATCCTGGTATTGTACTGGTATTATACTGCTCTTTACTTGTGCAAGGTAATGAAATGGAAATGCTAACCATCGCCTTTAATGTTTAAGGTCAACTTTTTCTTTTGAGATCTGCACACCCTAAGCAAAATTTAACAAATGCACTCTTTTGACAATGGTCTTTTTCCTAGGTTTGGTTAATCTCTATATTAGCATTTTTAACAGAAAGGTCTGTGTGTTGGCATTTTGTATGTGTTGGTTTGTAACATTGGGTAATTCTACAAATCATTGTTAGACAAGCCCTTGCGATACACTTTGTTGATTGATTGTGCTTTACATTCCGTATATTCCAGCTGTCGTATGAAGTCTATTTATCAATCTCAATTCTTCAGGGATATCAACCACTACAATGCTATGCTCTTGATAAGATTCAGGGTTCCCAATAATGAAGTCATGTCTTTTGACTGCTGTAGCGGTGCTATTTGGTCCAGAGTAAAATATAGATGTAGCACTTGGCAAACAAATGGTCATTCGATGGCAGTATTGAGGTGCGGAGTCCAACAAGCCACCTGTTTTTCACTAGAGACCACTACATGGCGGTATGGACTTAGCTATCAGAAACCTGGAGGTTTCAACTCTCTAATTAACCCTTGAAATTAGCTTTTTGGAGCTGTTGGAAGTGAGTCAATCCAGGTAAATGAAGAAGCTATGCTATTGAGATTCAAGAAAATAGCTAAAAAAAAAGCCAGAAAGGGAGTCACAAGCCACGGTATAAGGATAGACAATCATTGATAAATGGCTTTTATATGCGATTTTATTTAGTCTAGGAAGGTCTTCTAAATTGAATGCAGTACTGGTGCTGACCAGTAGAGAGTGCTCCAGCACACAGAATAGTGGTCCATCCAGTAGAGGGAGCGCCAACACTGGAAACAGCTGAAAAAATGCCATGGAAAGGAGCGGAGTCAATCCAGGTGCTAGGACTGTGGGTCATGGAAAAATTCTGCCACGTGCACATACTGTTTACACTGGATTTTCTGCAGAAAAGCAACATTTGAAAGCATTTTTTAGGATAATCTTGTGTTCGTTGCTGATATTACTTGATCAAAACAAAGTCTTACAGGAGCAAAGGTATTCTGATCGCATGGTGGATAAAAGCGGTTCCTTCAACTGCACCTGTATAGAGCGCAGGATGTTTTTATTAGCGGTCCAAGATTTTTATCTGTAGTTCAGCATGTAATCACATAAAAAATACATAGATAGTGAATGTGAAAATTTGTACATATGATTCAGAGAACAAATGGAATTATGATTTGCTAAACATTTATATTAATATTATAGGTCAGAAAATGTCTGTCGCTACACTGGAACAGACTCGAAAAGCCAAAAGACGTGTTCTAATGGCATCAACAGTTGGAACAAGCACTGTGGTTAGGCTCGGTGACCTCTTACGTATTGGTAAATCTTTTATTATATGATATAAATTGTTATGTGAACTACTATATATACAGTAAGTCAAGTTTTAAACACATTTTAAATACTAAAGTGGGTGCGTTTTCATGTTTCTAACCAGTAAAATTCTACACAAATTTCATAGAAAGTCTAAAAATTAGGTTGTAATTGTAGTTGACGTCAGTATTCTATTCACACGTTACAGAACACTTGCAGAAATTTCCACAATTGATAATTTGCTCTGTATGTCTAAATATATGCAGATGTATTTTTAGCAACAGAAATTTCAACTAGTGTCGCATATACACAATTTTTTTCAGAAAAATATTTTCCTTGACAATTTTATTAATTTTTTTGTTTATATTTCTTGGTCAAAAATACCATGTTACAAAATAAAACACTTTGCATACAATTAGTTTTAGTTTGTGACAGTTGGCTGGGGTTTCGGATGGGTTGTCTGGGTGCATAGTCAGCTGGCCTAAATGCATGATTGGGATGAAAATAAGAATAGCTGCATTACTGACCAATTTACCGCACAAACACCGATTCTCACCCGCCAGTCCTTAGTGACATGGCTGCAGAAAATGACCATAGCAACACTAGACTTTGTGGTGATGCCACAGTAGAGAGGTTGAGACCACTATCTCCAGTGATTGGCTGCAGGGGTCACAAAATGTAAATCTGACTTCAGAAGAGAGCAGTGGAGAGGCAATGCTGAAGCAATTGGTAAGTGTTGCTGATAAGTTTATTTTCATGGAGATCATGCATTTGCGTTATCTTGTTAGACAACAACATTAAGCTAAGCCAGGGTCACACTTGCAACTGCAATGCGAGGAACTCGCCTCAATACCTGTAACAAACAATTATGTGGGTACCATGGAATCTGATTGTGTGGGATAAAACGAGAGACCAAAGCTGAGACAAGTGTATTTAACAAAGCAAGAAGTAGAACATGAACTAGCAGAGACTTTCATGCATTTGTGAAAACGAAGTGACAGCACAAAACAGAAATGTCAGCAAACTTAGTAGCGGGGCGCAACTGCTCATACAAACAAGTCCAGCAGTAATATGCAGCAAGAGTGCGACAGGCACGTATACATGGAAGTCCAGCAGTAGTCTGCAAGCAAGCGTGCGACCTGCACTTATATGTGGAAGTCCAGCAGTAGTATGCAGCAAGAGAGCAACGGGCACTTATGCGTGGAAGTCTAGCAGTAGTATGCAAACAAAAATGCGATGGGCAATTATACGTGGAAGTCCAGAACTATGCAGATAGTGGAGATGACACCTTTCATGGAAGTCCAGAAATACAGTGGGGAAAAAAAGTATTTAGTCAGTCAGCAATAGTGCAAGTTCCACCACTTAAAAAGATGAGAGGCGTCTGTAATTTACATCATAGGTAGACCTCAACTATGGGAGACAAACTTAGAAAAAAATACCCAGAAAATCACATTGTCTGTTTTTTTTTCATTTTATTTGCATATTATGGTGGAAAATAAGTATTTGGTCAGAAACAAGCAATCAAGATTTCTGGCTCTCACAGACCTGTAACTTCTTCTTTAAGAGCCTCCTCTTTCCTCCACTCATTACCTGTAGTAATGGCACCTGTTTAAACTTGTTATCAGTATAAAAAGACACCTGTGCACACCCTCAAACAGTCTGACTCCAAACTCCACTATGGTGAAGACCAAAGAGCTGTCAAAGGACACCAGAAACAAAATTGTAGCCCTGCACCAGGCTGGGAAGACTGAATCTGCAATAGCCAACCAGCTTGGAGTGAAGAAATCAACTGTGGGAGCAATAATTAGAAAATGGAAGACATACAAGACCACTGATAATCTCCCTCGATCTGGTGCTCCACGCAAAATCCCACCCCGTGGGGTCAGAATGATCACAAGAACGGTGAGCAAAAATCCCAGAACCACGCGGGGGGACCTAGTGAATGAACTGCAGAGAGCTGGGACCAATGTAACAAAGCCTACCATAAGTAACACACTACGCCACCATGGACTCAGATCCTGCAGTGCCATACGTGTCCCACTGCTTAAGCCTGTACATGTCCGGGCCCGTCTGAAGTTTGCTAGAGAGCATTTGGATGATCCAGAGGAGTTTTGGGAGAATGTCCTATGGTCTGATGAAACCAAACTGGAACTGTTTGGTAGAAACACAACTTGTCGTGTTTGGAGGAAAAAGAATACTGAGTTGCATCCATCAAACACCATACCTACTGTAAAGCATGGTGGTGGAAACATCATGCTTTGGGGCTGTTTCTCTGCAAAGGGGCCAGGACGACTGATCCGGGTACATGAAAGAATGAATGGGGCCATGTATCGTGAGATTTTGAGTGCAAACCTCCTTCCATCAGCAAGGGCATTGAAGATGAAACGTGGCTGGGTCTTTCAACATGACAATGATCCAAAGCACACCGCCAGGGCAACGAAGGAGTGGCTTCGTAAGAAGCATTTCAAGGTCCTGGAGTGGCCTAGCCAGTCTCCAGATCTCAACCCTATAGAAAACCTTTGGAGGGAGTTGAAAGTTCGTGTTGCCAAGCGAAAAGCCAAAAACATCACTGCTCTAGAGGAGATCTGCATGGAGGAATGGGCCAACATACCAACAACAGTGTGTGGCAACCTTGTGAAGACTTACAGAAAACGTTTGACCTCTGTCATTGCCAACAAAGGATATATCACAAAGTATTGAGATGAAATTTTGTTTCTGACCAAATACTTATTTTCCACCATAATATGCAAATAAAATGAAAAAAAAACAGACAATGTGATTTTCTGTTTTTTTTTTTCTCAGTTTGTCTCCCATAGTTGAGTTCTACCTATGATGTAAATTACAGACGCCTCTCATCTTTTTAAGTGGTGGAACTTGCACTATTGCTGACTGACTAAATACTTTTATTCCCCACTGTACATAAGTGGAGCATAACAGGGAGTAGGTCCTTAAATGTACCTTTTGGACTGAGAAATCCCGCTCAAGTACCGCAAAGCAGCCCACAACAGAGCACAGTCTCAGAAGTCAGGACAGCAGGTAAGCCCAGCCAGGATCCAGAAAAAGCTTAAAAGACTGATGGCAACTGGAAGTGGTGAGGCAGAGCACTGAGTAACGAGCAGCAGCAGGAACTCCAGAGACAAGCCAGGAGGAAGCTCAGAAGCAAACAGCAACAAAATATTCAGGCAAGGAGGATCTTCCAACCTGGACTTAAATAACAGGGTAGACAGGAAGTTCCCAGACAGGGCGAAGTACCAGACTCCATTTTGGACAAGGGCAAAACAGGCTCCTTGGAAACATCCGGAATCCTTACATTACCCGGCACTGCCACTGGCTCTCGGACCGGAGTGTTCAGCTGCATAGAAATACATGCAGCCACACACTCCGGTCCCGAGTGCCAGAGGCAATGCCAAGCATTGAAGCGAGAGACTCACGTGAGTTTCTTGCATTGCACTCGCAAGTGTGACCCTGGCCTTAGAAACAGAGGCATTTAATAAACATTTTAAGAAGCTAACCTTCTCTCAATTATCTCAATTAAGAGTTAGTGGTCACCACTGGTTTTCTTTCATTGAGTAGAAAAATATCAGCACTGTATGGTTCCACTATCAAAGCCTGTACATTAGTTTTCAAACAATTCCCCATCTTGTATGATTAGCTGTTAGCGTGACAAAAGGAGTAGAGCCGAACTGCAGAAACACTGGGAGGAATTTCTTATCAGCTGTATAGCAAAAAAGTAGTATCACAAATGTGTAGATTTTGGTGATTGAACTATTTGCACCTAAATGTTTGACTTTTGTGCTTTTCTGACCACTTTTCAAAAGTGCTAAGAAAAGTTTATGGGGTTTAAAGATGGGACAGGACCTTCTGTGACATCACAAATTCTCTCCAACTTGTTGTTAGACATAACAAATAATACTGCAGCTAATGTACAGTACATTTCCTTTTTCTGGTGCAGCAGAGATACACCAACTTTACTAAGGAGAGGGTCACTTAATACAATTGGCATATTTTACACAAATTTAGCCGGGTGTATGTCATATCTCCAGCAAAATCTACCCTATAGATTTAGCTATGGATTTGTGGTGTATTTTAGCACTATTTCCATTGAAAAACTTTCTGCTAAATATGAACTTGACATTAAAATATGTGAAGAACTGATGTTAAATACATTGTAACTGGACCAGTTATAAAAATGATACTGTGTAACACAATCCCATAATGTCAAATAATACTGCTGGTTCTCTTGCAGGTTGTCCAGTGCAGACAAGCCACCAAAATACAATTCATTGGTTTCTAAGAAAACAACCAATAGAAGAAATTAAAGACTTGAAATATCGTGTTCTGGTTTCTGGACGGGTTCTAGAAATAAACCCATTGTCTGAGCAGAGTACTGGAGAATTCAGCTGCTGGACGTCAAATGATTCAAGGACAGTGTCTGCCTGGGTGACAGTCTCTTCAGAAGGTGAAGTTTTATAGACATTGCAAATTTACACTAGACGTCTATTATTCTGATAATAATTTACTACCACATCGTGCCTTTTTATCAGCCATAGTCAGGAGGACTCAATGAAGGACTGGGGTACCAAGGGCCCACCACTAACATGGACTGTGGGGGCAAACTGTTCAGCTACATGAAAATATTACCTTACCCTCGGTCACTATAATAATAAACAGGGTAGTAGTTGGTTAAATGAGTGATGAGATTCTGCCTCTGTCTGTACATAGTGTGCCAACGATTGCTCATCTATATGTGAGGTGGGACAACCTCCTGCACAGCGTCCCGCCAGGAGATCCACCTGTCACCCTGTGGGCCAGTCCCAGCCTAGGAGCACTCCACTGCTGCTTTAGCCTCCACACCCACTCATTTTCAGTGATGTGCAACTATAACCACAGATTACAAATTTAAGATCCATATATGTATTGTAAGGGCAGAAGTTTACCTAAGGGGCTGGTGTGGCATGTATCACATGTACTGGGTGGAGGTAGATCATGAATAAGCCATAGTTTTTATGTAATAGGGCTAACACAAAAAAAATTAAATGTCTGCCCTTGGTGAAGAAAAGCCTAACTACAATTCTGGCTCACAGGTTGGCAATGCGATTATGAGTATTTTTTCAAATTTAAAAGTTAAATTGCAGTGGAACTGGAAGTCGGTTGCATTACATCTGGCTTAACTCTACATTTTACCACTTGCCAAAGGGTGGATCATTGAAGGCTTAATTCTGTACTCAACCCTTCAGGTCTGCTTTTGCTTCCATGGTGAGAAAAATATTTTTAATTCCATGAATCTTTAAATCTAATCTAAGTCAGTGCACTCTGGAGTAAAGGGCCTGTCACACTAAGCAATATTGCTAGCAATATCGCTATAACGTCACTGGTTTTGTGACATTATAGCGATATTGCTAGCAATATCGCTGTGTCTGATACTTACCTCCGACTGCTCCCCTGCTGGTTATCGCTGATCGCGTGAGAACGTCCTGGGCCATTTCTCGTCGTCAGCTTCCTGCTGGGCTTCCTGTGGCACCGACGAGCGACGCGTGGACGCGGGCGGGAGGACGTCAGGATCGCCGCGTCTGACAGGTAAGTAGCGACCCCCGACCGCTGCTATGTCGTTGGTGAGATCTGCCTGTGTGGCAGCTCACTAGCGACCACTTAGCGATGCACCAGCGATCCTGACCGCGTCATATCGCTGGTCGGGATCGCTGGTGCATCGCTAAGTGTGACAGTACCCTTAGGCCGGGGTCACACTAACCGACGCAAAATACGGTCAGTATTTTACATGCGTAATACGGATGAATGGCCCCTAAACAGTGCTCCGTATGTCATCCATAATCAAGGTGTGGTCGCGTATTTTGCGCATGTAAGCATCCGTATGTAATCCGTATGCCATCCGTATGGCGAGATTTTCTCGCAGGCTTGCAAAATGGACATATAATGGAGCCCTATGACAGGGTTTCTAAACAGAAACCAAAGAATAGATATAGACACATAGAATGCATATATATATATATATATATATATATATATATATATATATATATATATATATATGTATTCTATGTGTCTATATCTATTCTTTCGTTTCTTTATTAAACCTGTCAGTGTGAGTTTACTGTATAGGGCAATGAATTGCCGCCTTTGCTAAAAGACACCTGGTGCGTATTTCTCGCAAGTCACATGTGTGGTCCGTGTCTAGTCCGTATTTTTTGCGCACCCATAGACTTGCATTGGGGTACTACGGGCGTAGTATGCTGACAATCGCAGCATGCTGCGATTGGCACGGACCGTAGAATACGGATGAGAAATATACGGCTGGTGCGAGGGATCCCATAAAGAATCATTGGTCCGTGTCTAATGCGTGCTTTTAGCGCCTCTCACTCAGCCGTATTCCTCGCCAGTGTGACCCCGGCCTTAGAGTTCAAGTCATCCACCATGAGAACTATTCACTATGCCTCCCTCAAAGAACAAAGTGCTAATTACATACACCTCTCAGCTGACGTTTGGTTGTACATTTATCATGGCCAGAGTTTTAACTGGTTTCTGTAACGACCTGTTCCAATTAGTAATAATAAACTACCAGAGTATTTTGCCATGTGTATGCTTCATGCTAAAACATTATCAACATGATTCTTGCAAATTCTTGAATACAGAAATGACTTGGGCTAATTAGTACAGAAATAGAAAAAAAAATGCATTGAAAAGAAAATATTGGAAAACAATGAATTAGGAATGGCTTCATGACTTGCAGTAATGAGGCTGTGGATACAGCTGGGAGCTATTATTTGTTGCTGGTTATTGTAGAATAATCTGGCTCTTTTTACAGTGTCATAAAAACTCTGCACTATTTCATATTCAAGTGTCGAAAAAAGGATGGACACATCGCGTTCAGCCTTAGCCAGCATGCTACCTATGGTGGGGTCGCCCCATGCCTTGACACAGTGCACAGCAACATACAAGTCCTATAACTAATGCAGTATAGCGGAATATAAACATAGAAAGATTTAGAACATGGCTTAACATGTATCACACAATGAAAGAAGATGACATGGCAGTGAAAGAGGACATACCCTATCATAAATTCATAAGTATTAACATGGTCCAAAGACAAACTCCATTAATGAAGAAGGCCAAAACGTACGTTGGGATTTGGCGGTATCACGCCAGGAGAGGTCTCCATGGGTAGGCTTAATATCTTATAATCTCTATGCAATCTGTATTGATATCTCCTATACTGAGTCTACTCTTAGGTCTTTATTGTTTTATGCCTTGTGTTACAGAGTCACCTCTTACAGGTTATACTTGGCTTAAGACCATGTTCACACGTTCAGTATTTGGTCAGTATTTTACATCAGTATTTGTAAGCCAAAATCAGGAATGAAAAAATCAGAGGAAACGTATAATAGAAACACGTCCCCACTTCTGTATTTATCACCCATTCCTGGTTTTGGATTACAGATACTGAGGCAAAAAACTGACCAAATACTGAATGTGTGAACGTGGCCTAAAATAGTACAATAAGTCTACAAGCATTCTGCACTTTAATGCACTTTCTATTTGGACCATGGTTCCAGTGAAGTGTGATTACTATAGATTGCTGATACCAATGAATTGATGTTATCACCTCTTTAACCCTTTTGATATGTTTCATGCCTATATGCCATACAGTGCAGTGTATAGATAGCTAGGCACAGCACCCTGGCAATTATTGCATATTTGTGATTCATGGTATCCGTCTTCATTTTCATTGTATTACACATAAAACAACAGATAGAATCGAACCCATGCAAACACATAAAAACCTTAAATACTCATCTCAGAGAGGCATTGCGAAAATATCTGTTCCTTGCAGTGACATCCTCAGGTAAAAGAAGTGACATTTTCTGCTACACAAATCACACATAGCAAAGATTGTCACAAAATGTATTAGGATTACCTGGGTTTGCAAATGTCTGAGTGCAGAAATTGGGTGAACATATATTTATTAGGCGTATATAGAAAAGTATGGTCACGAGACTGCAACCAATCGCTACCCAAGGAAAGCAGAATATACTGCATATGAGCACATTATTTTAGTGACCTTAAAGAAACACTCCCATAAAAGATTTTATCCTTTCACTATATTGCAATCATCATATTACATGGCACAGTGTACTGTGAAGTACTGGTTAAGTACTGGAGGGGAGATATGTTTCACTGAGGTTATTAATTTCAGTGGTTTGAAACCTGGATGCTTTGCTCCAGCACAGTAAGTGCTGAGAGGTGGTAACCGGTGATTTTAAGGGCTGGGTTTTTTTGTGGACAGCTAACGTGCGGGTGAGAGGCTGTCCACCTAGCTCAACCCACAGTATGGTTTCGGATATAAATAGTTGGTCTTCTGAGGCATTCAGTGTTCAGTAGGCCTGGGGAGAAGAACTCCAGTGCTCTGTCTTGATAAGGAAAGCTGAACAACTGTATGATTTTTTTTTCCTGGATCCCCACAACAACATGGACAGTGCTGTATGTTATGTTTTATTTTCCCTTAGGCCAGAAAGGCCTTGTTTACTTTTGCTAATTCTGCACTAACTTATGCCAAACCCTTAATAAACCAGTGAGAAATTTAAAGAGACAGCGTTCCTGTGCCTACCTTCATGTGCAGCCGAGTGAGACGATCTACCAACAGTACTTACAATTTCTCACTTTACCCATCTACCCAGCTAATTCTTCTCTTTTCCATTAGGTCTATGACATCTCATGATTAAAAACAGACTAGCTGAGTCCTTCTAAGCTCTATGTAGAAACAGGAAGTCACTTTATCCCACATGAGTCATCATTAGCACTACAATTCTACATCACAACAGAAACTCTGAAATCATTCGTTTCAGTATCCACGTGACTGTCACAACTTCAGAACTGCCAGTCACAATTTCACTGATGAATGCACTCTACATTAGGCCTCACACCATGCTGCCCCTGTCTTATACTAGATCCAGCATGGGGTCATGTAAGTGATGTAGCGTACTTGTTTGATCAAGTCTTCACATGATCTTGGACAAAATGGTACCTGGGGCCAGCATGCTCTATGCTATGTGCTCAAAGTCTCAGCAAAGAGTAAAAGTTTGGGCACCCCTGGTCAAAATTACTGTTATTGTGAACAATTAAGCATGTTGTAGATGAAATGAGCTGTAATAGGCCTAAAGTTAAAGATGACACATTCCTTTTGTATTTTAGGCAAATATATAGAAAAATGGGCTGATGCTAAAGTTTGGGCACCCTTGGTGATTTGTGTACTCAAATTACTTTCCTTTGTGTAATGTAAAAAATGATAATATATATATTTTTGCCTAAAATACAAAGGAAATGTATCACCTTTAACTTTAGGCCTTTTGGAGATCATTTCATTTTCATTTTGTTTGTTCACAGTAACAGTAATTTTGTCTAGGGGTGTCCAAACTTACATGTCTCCATACGTGAGCATCACTAGTGTTATACACTGAGAAACACATGCGCCAGATTGGCGCCAACGTAAAGAAAGAGCAATGCAATAAACTACACACACAACATAAAAACCTCACTCAGCACAGCAGTACAATACCTTCTTCCCTGAAGACAGGCATATCAACTTCACCGAGTGCTATTGTTTTATGCCTTAACTTCAGGTAAATTTTACATGTGTTAAAACAGTAAAAAAAATCTAAATAAGGCATAGAAACTTAAAGGAATATTCCGGTTGTAAGAAGTTATCTCCAATTGGAATAGGTGCTAACTACCAGACCAGCTGGGGTCTAATCACTGAATTTGACTTAGAATAGAGCTGGAGTGTGACTGCCCGACCGCCACTCCGCCACTCCAGCAATCCCATAGAGCATGAATGGAGCGTCTGACAAGCAAGTGCAATCCTGCTCACTTCTAATAGGATTAGGCTCTGCTGATCACTATTTTCATTCTACCCAGTTGTCATACAGCATCAGTAAGCAGATCACAGGCTGCTGTGTAAGGAAGCCTGCATTCTGCACCATGCCACCCACAGTCTGTGATCTGCTGACTGCTCCTACCACCAATGTTACAGATTGTTATAGAGTGCACCATCACACATTGTGGTAATGTGATCAATGTTATTCACAAATCACAGGACATAATGTCACTCTCCATTTCATTTTATGGCACGACTCATTGTGTAATAAAAGCTTTTGTTTGCCACAGTGTACAGGCTGGAATATGGTCAATGGAGTCCTTGCTCAGCGTCTTGTGGGAACATGGGATCTCAGCTACAGACACAACATTGCATTACCAGGGAAGGACAAAGGGTGAACATTTCTTTGTGTGATCATCTTGAACCATTGCTGGACAGTTCCCAGCCATGTAACATACAAGACTGCCCTGCCAGGTAAGGCAGACCGGGTAACGGAAAAATGAAAGACGTGTCAATCTGTAGAGTTCTCTTTTACAGTATGTGACATATATTATCCATTCCTAGATGGGCCACAGGTTCCTGGTCTGAATGCTCTGCCTCCTGTGGCACTGGATTCCAGCACAGACTGGTTGGCTGCCAGCAGATCACCTCAGACGGTCGTGTAAAGGTGCTGACTTTAAATTCTTGTGGATTTACTGATCGACCTGCCGCATTGAAGCCATGCTCTGTTGATTCTTGTGTGGATTGGATTCCCCAGGCATGGGGGCAGGTAAATATGAGTGAAATTCAATAATCTATAAGAAATTCTGAGGTAGCAGACTCATCCTGAGCCTGGTTTCTGATGCTGTCAAAGTACAACAAAGATGATCCATGAGACGATTCTACGTTGGCGTTGAAGGTATTACTCACCAGAAAAATCTACAAACCTCTGTAGGCCCTCATTCACACATCTGTGTTGCTCATGTGTGTTCTATCCATTTTTTTCCACATTAACCCCTTCACGACCCATGACGCCTACGTAGGCATCATGAAAAGTCGTGCCCAAACGACCTATGACGCCTACGTAGGCGTCATGCTATAAATAGCCCCCCTGCGGGTCGGGTGACTGGGGTCACTGAAAGGTCACCTGACCCACACACAGAGGACACTCTACGGTTAATCCCAGGGGGCGTGGATTAGCCCCCACGTGCCTACGATCGCTCTGATTGGCTGTTAAAAGTGAAACAGACAATCAGAGCGATTTGTAATATTTCACCAATGAAATTTGGTGAAATATTACAATCCAGCCATGGCCGATGCTGCAATAGTATCGGACATGGCTGGACACCGACACCCGACCCCCCCCACACCGACTGACGGGGCCGATCGGCCCCCGCCACCGATGGACGGCGGCGATCGGTCGCCGCCGTCATCATCTGCTCCCCCTCCCCTTCCTATCACTCCCTCCCACCTTCCGATCCCCCCCGGGACCTCCGATGGTGCTCCCGGTGTCCCGCCGTGGCTCCCGGCGTCCCGCCGTCCGGATCATGGGCGCCACCATCTTGGAAAATGGCAGGCGCATGCGCGGCGCCCATGAATTTGCCGGCTGCCCATTCATTTTTCATTTTGATCACTGTGATACACTCTCACAGTGATCAAAATGAAAAAAAAAGTAAATACACCCCCCTTTTATCACCCCCATAGCCAGGCGCAAATAATAAAATAAAAAAATATATTTTTTTTCCATTTAGGGTTCGATCTAGATTTAGGGTTGGAATTAGGGTTGGAATTAGGGTTATAGATAGGGTTAGGGTTAGAAATAGGGTTAGGGCTAGAATTAGGGTTAGGGTTGGAATTAGGGTTAGGGTTGGAATTAGGGTTAGGGTTAAAATTAGGGTTAGGGGTGGAATTAGGGTTAGGGTTGGAATTAGGGTTAGGGCTGGAATTAGGGTTATGGCTGGAATTAGGGTTAGGGGTGGGTTGGGATTAGGGTTAGGCTTGTAGTTAGGGTTAGAGTTGGGATTAGGGTTAGGGGTGTGTTGGCGTTAGGGTTGTGGTTAGGGTTATTTTTAGGGTTGGGTTAGGGTTAGGGGTGTGTTGGGGTTAGAGTTGGAGTTAGAATTGAGAGGTTTCCACTGTTTAGGCACATCACGGGGTCTCCGAACGCGACATTGCGCCATGATTTATTCCAGCCAATTTTGCGTTCAAAATGTCAAACAGCACTCTCTCCATTCCGAGCCCCGACGTGTGCCCAAACAGTGGTTTATCCCCACATATGGGGTATCAGCGTACTCAGGAAAAATTGTACAACAACTTTGGGGGTCTAATTTCTCCTGTTACCCTTGGGAAAATAAAAAAATGGGGGCTAAAAAAATGATTTTTGTGAAAAAAAATGATTTTTTTATTTTCACGGCTCTGAGTTATAAACTTCGGTGAAGCACTTGGGGGTTCAAAGTGCTC
Source organism: Dendrobates tinctorius (assembly GCF_039654945.1). Lineage (NCBI taxonomy): Eukaryota > Metazoa > Chordata > Amphibia > Anura > Dendrobatidae > Dendrobates > Dendrobates tinctorius. The sequence continues at coordinate 29,819,749 of NW_027361690.1, forward strand.
ATCACACATCTAGATAAGTTTCTTGGGGGGTCTAGTTTCCAAAATGGGGTCACTTGTGGGGGGTTTCCACTGTTTAGGTACATCAGAGGCTCTGGAAACGTAACATGACACCCGCAGACCATTCCATCAAGTCGGTATTTCAAAACGTCACTACTTCCCTTCCGAGCCCCGACGTGTGCCCAAACAGTGGTCCCTCCCCACATATTGGGTACCAGCGTACTCAGGAAAAACTGGGCAACTACTTTTGGGGTCCAATTTCTCCTGTTACCATTGTGAAAATAAAAAATTGTGGGCTAAAATATAATTTTTTGAGGAAAAAAAAGATTTTTTATTTTCACGGTTCTGCGTTATAAACTTCTGTGAAGCACTTGGGGGTTCAAAGTGCTCACCACACATCTAGATAAGTTCCTTGGGTGGTCTAGTTTCCAAAATGGGGTCACTTGTGGGGGGTTTCCACTGTTTAGGCACATCAGAGGCTCTGCAAACGTAACATGTTGCCCACAGACCATTCCATCAAGTCCGTATTTCAAAACGTCACTACTTCCCTTCCGAGCCCCGACGTGTGCCCAAACAGTGGTCCCTCCCCACATATTGGGTACCAGCATACTCAGGACAAACTGGACAACAAATTTTGGGGTCCAATTTCTCCTGTTACTATTGTAAAAATAAAAAATAGCGGGCTAAAAAATCATTTTTTGAGTAAAAAAATATTTTTATTTTCACAGCTCTGCGTTGTACACTTCTGTAAAGCACCTGGGGGTTCAAAGTGCTCACTATGCATCTAGATAACTTCCTTAGGGGGACTAGTTTCCAAAATGGGGTGATTTGTGGGGAACTCCAAAGTGTAGGCACACAGGGGCTCTCCAAACATGACATGGTGTCCGCTAATGATTGGAGCTAATTTTCCATTCAAAAAGTCAAATGGCGCTCCTTCCCTTCTGAGCCCTGCCGTGCACCCAAACAGTGGTTCCCCCCACATATGGGGTGCCAACGTACTCAGGAAAACCTGAACAGCAACGTTAGGGGTCCAATTTATCCTGTTACCCTTGTGAAAATAAAAAATAGCGGGCTAAAAAATCATTTTTGAGGAAAAAAAATGATTTTTTATTTTCATGGCTCTGCATTTATAAACTTCTGTGAAGCACTTGGGGGTTCAAAGTGCTCACTACACATCTAGATAAGCTCCTTGGGGGGCCTAGTTTCCAAAATGGGGTCACTTCTGGGGGGTTTCTACTGTTTAGGCACATCAGGGGCTCTGCAAACGCAACATGATGCCCGCAGAACATCCCATCAGTCTGCATTCCAAAATCGCGCTCCTTCCCTTCTGAGCTCTCCCATGCGCCCAAACAGTGGTTTCCCCTGTCATATGGGGTATCGGTGTACTCAGGACAAATTACACAACAACTCTTGTGGTCCAATTTCTCCTTTTAGCCTTGTGAAAATAAAAAAATAGCGGGCTAAAAAATCATTTTTGAGGGAAAAAAATTATTTTTTTATTTTCACTGCTCTGCGTCATAAACTTCTGTGAAGCACTTGGGGGTTCAAAGTGCTCACCACACATCTAGATAAGTTCCTTGGGTGGTCTAGTTTCCAAAATGGGGTCATTTGTGGGGGAGCTCCAATGTTTAGGTACACAGGGGCTCTCCAAACACGACATGGTGTCCACTAACGATTGGAGCTAATTTTCCATTCAAAAGTCAAATGGTGCTCCTTCCCTTCGGGACCCTGCCGTGTGCCCAAACAGTGGTTTATGACCACATATGAGGTATCGGTGCATTCAGGAGAAATTGCCCAACAAATTTTAGGATCCATTTTATCCCATTGGCCATGTGAAAATGAAAAAACTGAGGCTAAAAGAAAATTTTTGTGAAAAGAAAGTCCTTTTTTTTTTACGGATCAATTTGTGAAGCACCTGGCAGTTCAAAGTGCTCATTATGCATCTAGATAAGTTCCTTGGAGGGTCTAGTTTCCAAAATGGGGTCACTTGTGGGGGAGCTCCAATGTTTAGGCGCACAGGGACTCTCCAAATGCGACATGGCAACCGCTAAATATTCCAGCATGTTTTCCATTCAAAAAGTCAAATGGCGCTCCTTCCCTTCTGAGCCCTGCAATGCGCCCAAACAGTGGTTTATGACCACATATGAGGTATCGGTGTACTCAAGAGAAATTGCCCAACAAATTTTAGGATCCATTTTATCCTGCTGCCCATGTGAAAATGAAAAAATTGATGCTAAAAGAAAATTTTGGTTGGAAAAATTAAAATGTTCATTTTTTCCTTCCACATTGCTTTAGTTGCTGTGAAGCACCTGAAGGGTTAATAATCTTCTTGAATGTAGTTTTGAGTAGCTTGGGGGGTGCAGTTTTTAGAATGGTGTCACTTTTGGGTATTTTCTGCCATATAGACCCCTCAAAGCGACTTCAAATGTTAGGTGGTCCCTAAAAAAAAAATGGTTTTCTAAATTTTGTTGTAAAAATGAGAAATCGCTGGTCAACTTTTAACCCTTATAACTTCCCAACAAAAAAAAATTTTGTTTCCAAAATTGTGCTGATGTAAAGTAGACATGTGGGAAATGTTATTAATTAACTATTTTGTGTCACATAACTCTCTGGTTTAACGGAATAAAAATTCAAAATGTGAAAATTGCAAAATTTTCAAAATTTTCGCCAAATTTCCTTTTTTTCACAAATAAATGCAAACATTATCAACCTAAGTTTACCACTAACATGAAGCCCAATATGTCACGAAAAAACAGTCTCAGAATCGCTAGGATCCGTTGAAGCGTTCCTGAGTTATTACCTCATAAAGGGACACTGGTCAATATTGCCAAAAATGGCCAGGTCATTAAGGTCAAAATAGGCTGGGTCATGAAGGGGTTAAGGTCCATGGGGCTTTTCACAGGTCTGTGTTTTTTCACAGATTGTGTGCGTGTTCAAAAGTCACGCAGGCATGTCCAGTACCACGGATGAAAACAGCCATTGCAAGTCTATGGGTCAGTGAAAAACCCATAAAGCACAAAGATGGCCTCAGTGTACAGTCAATGTGCTGTCCGCATTTAAAATGGCAAATAATAGGAAAAGCTTTGTAATTTATTGATTTAACCATCGATGAAAATCACTGGTGGTAAACACAGACAGACACATGGACAATAATCTAATGACACACTGACCCAAAACACCGATGTCACCGGTACCATTTTTTAATGTATGTGTTCAAACACTGACGTGTGAATGAGGCCTAATAGAAGGACCCCAAAGACGAATGGCTTTTACGTGCAAATTTACATTTGCACCACAAATATGTGAATTCTCATAGACCCATTAACAATTTGTATCCAAAATATTCCACTTTTTTAGGCCTTACATGTCACCTTACTAGTCGATAATCTTAGCTGTTTTTCCCATGTGGACAAAGATTATATATTAAAATCTATCACCTTTGCACATATCGCGCTAATGAAAACATCTCAGTAATATTGCTTATTCACACCTTGCAGAAAGTGGCACTTACAGGAGAACATAAAGCTGGAGCTGAAAGTATGTAGACACTATGCAATTCAGCTTGTTGTGTATGTGGAAATGTTCTCTATAAAAGTTTGATTCTAGTAATTTTTTTATTATAGTCATTTTCTAGAGGGAGCTGAACCAAAATAAACATCGGCGTGTAACCGTGTTAAACCCCCCTTGGCAAAGATAGTGTAATGAGTAAGAGCGCTTGGCTTCTGTCATGCACCTCTCGTCGGAGGATGATTGGACATAATTAAAATACACAGCCCTAAGCTCTGAGCAGAAGCACCGCAGATGTGTGTAGAAAACCAATAACAATTATTAAACTCCACTGAAACATTAGTCTTTATGGGAAAATTCATCAGTGGAATAAGGCAGTGTTGTTAGCCAAATTGCAGAATTTTACACTGGCATGAAGCTGGAAATGTAGATTTCGCTTTTTAATTAAAAATTTTACCACTGGGAAACTAGTATTTTACCTCACTGGAGCCAGCTTGTTTCCACGTCTTTAAAGATTGTCACAAGTTACACGTTACTTCGGCCATGTAATGTATAAAATGAAAGGAAATCAATCCATTATGGAGCTCTCAATTCATGTCTGTTGTAATTAATACTTATATTACCCATGAAATATCAATTCTGGGGCATCTCCTAATCACTGAAATCTACACCATGCTGCGTTGTTCATCATGGAAATATAGGAGTTAAAGTGTACCTGCCATTTCAGGTGTGGCAGGTACACGTTTCATGATGTCACTTCCTCAGGAGGAAGTGACATCACAAAACATACGTTGGGGCGGTGGAGCATCGACATTGCAAATGAGTAACCAATGTAAGTGTCTATTGCGATTTTCTCTGACATTTTTTATGCTCGCCTTAGAGCAGCACCTTATTTGTTATGCTCTTTGAATGGTAGTGTCATGGCTCTACTCAGATTAACCTCTAAACTACCTGATCCCATGAACTCAGCAGATCATGACAGTACCCCCCTCTCAATGGGGGGCCTCTGGACCCCCAGGCTTCTCAGTATGCCGGGTATGGAATTCCCGAATCAGACGGTCAGCATGTACTGATCTGGCTGGTGCCCATGACTGATCCTCCGGATCGTACCCCCTCCAATGCACCAAATACTGCAAAGACCCCCGAACCCGCCTGGAATCCACAATATGTTGTACCTCAAACTCCATATGTCCCTCAACCAAGACTGGAGGAGGTGCAGTTTCAGTATCCTCCTTCACTGCTCCCAAGGGTTAAAGTAACGACCTATGAAAAACATTGTGGAGTTTTAAGGAGGGAGGAAGACGGAGGCGGTAGGTTACCGTGTTCACTACTTCGATGACCTCATAGGGGCCAATAAATTTAGGCCCCAGTTTGGCGGAGGGCAATGGAAGATTTATATTTTGTGTGGACAGCCACACCTTATCCCCACAAAGCAGTGCCTGAGCAGAATCCCTTTTTCTATCCACAAAATGTTTATATTTCTCCTGAGCCTTGGCAATATTCAAACGAACCTTTGTCCAAAGATCCTTGAGACGATTTACCCCGTCCTCTGCCCCCGGACAACCAGAATCTATCTGACAAAATTCGCCAAAATGAGGGTTGATCCCATAATTAATAAAAAATGGTGACCTACCGGTAGATTGGTTTACCCGGTTGTTGAAGGCGAATTCTGCTAATGGTAAGGCATCAGACCAGTCACTCTGCAGGAAAGAAGTCAAGCACCGAAGAATTTGTTCAAGCGACTGGTTGGTGCGTTCAGTTTGCACGTTGGTTTCTGGGTGATATGCTGAGGAAAAAGACAGCGATATCCCCAATTTCTTGCAGAAGGCCCACCAGAATTTAGATACAAACTGAGTCCCCCTGTCTAACACAGTGTTAGTGGGAACCCCGTGTAAGCGTACCACCTGGGATAGAAAATGTCTAGAGAGCGTCTCTGCTGACGGTAAACTTGTCATGGGTACAAAATGTGCCAACTTAGAAAACCTGTCCACCACTACCCAAATTACCGTATTACCACGGGAAGGTGGAAGATTGGTGATGAAGTCCATGGACAAGTGTGTCCATTGCCTTCCTGGGACTGGGAAAGGCACCAATTCCCTGGCCGGCCGGCAACTAGAGCTCTTAGAACGGGCACAAATCCCACATGCTGCAACATATTTCTTTATATCTAAAGCCATTAAAGGCCACCAAAAGACCCTTGCCACTGCTTCCCTTGTGGCGGTTATACCAGGATGTGCATTCAACTTTGAATCATGGAACTCCTCCAGGAGTTTGTTGCGCAAATGCTGCGGGACAAACAACTTGTCTACGGGTTTGGAGCTTGGAGTCACAGATTGAGCCACCACAATCTCTCGCTCCAATTCCGACGACACCTCGGCAACCACAAGACTGGGTTGAAGAATGGGGGACGGCGGATCGGGGGCAGATCATGGCTCAAAACTATGTAATAAGGCATCGGCCTTTACATTCTTAGACCCTGGCCAAAAGGTAATCAAAAACTGAAATCTGGAAAAAAAAAAGTGACCAGCGGGCCTGTCTGGGAGTCAGTCTTTTAGCCGATTTGATGTACTCTAAATTTTTATGGTCAGTGATAACCATAATAGGGTGAGCTGCCCCTCCAAAAAATGCCTCCATTCTTCGAACGCCAATTTAGTAGCCAAGAGCTCCCTATTGCCTACGTCATAATTTTTCTCCATGGGAGAAAATTTCTTAGAAAAATAGGCACAAGGCCTTAGATTGGTTAGGGAAGCCGGTCCCTGTGACAACACTGCCCCCACCCCCACCTCAGAAGCATCAACCTCAACCACAAATGGCATCGAAGGGTTGGGTTGAACCAGGATATGGAGCAGATGTGAAACAGTTCTTTAACGTTAGAAATGACTGTTTAGCTAACGGGGACCAGCTCCTGACATCTGCCCCTTTACAAGTGAGATCCGTGAGGGGTTTATTTATCTGTGAGAACCCTTTAATAAACTTGCGATAATAATTTGCAAATCCCAAGAAGCGCTGGAGTCCCTTAAGGTCCCGAGGCTGGACCCACTCCACAATAGCTTGCACTTTCTTGGTATCCATGCGAAACCCCTGAGGCAAGATTATGAGACCTAAAAATGACAATTCTTGAACAAAGAATGAACATTTCTCAAGTTTGGCGAACAATTGATTTTCTCGGAGCCTCTGGAGTACAGTTTTAACATGTAACAAATATGACTGTTTATTGGTAGAATATATAAGGATATCATCCAGGTATACAATAACAAAGCGGCCGATGAGGTCCGAGAACACGACATTCATAAAATTTTGGAAAATCGCTGGTGCATTGGTGAGACCAAACGGCATGACCAAGTTCTCAAATAGCCCCTCCGAAGCAAGAAAGGCGGTTTTCCACCCATCCCCTTCCTGTATCCTTATCAGATTATAGGCCCCTCTGAGATCCAGTTTAGAGAACCATCTGGATCCCGAGAACTGATTACAGAGGTCGGGAATCAAAGGCAGGGGATATGTGTTCCTGACCATGATTGTCAGCAACACCGCACTGAACTTGCTCACTGAGCCAGTGCGCGTGTCCTGAGTAAAGTGAACTGTGCTCAAAGATACCTGTGGAGCGGGCAGCAGCCGAGTAGGTGCGTACTTCAGAACAGCAGGACCTGAAGCACGTGACTGCTGGGAGCGTGGCCTAAGCTCCAGAGAGCTAGGAACTGCAAGAGAACTCCTAGCAGGGTAACTGCGAGACAAAGTTACCAAGGGGCATAGACAGGGAGGATAGTCAGGACGTAGCCAATGAGTCATACACAGAGATAGCTGCGAGGTACAAGAGGGGCGAGCAGAGAGTAGTCAGATCACAGGCAATGAGTCATACACAGAGAGGGTAGCGCAGTACAGAATCAACAGGCAAACTCACAACAGGGAACAGAACCGGGTCAGAACCATATAAACAAGCTATAACAACAAACAGGCACAGGCACACAGAGGACACCACACTCGGCCAAAGGCAAAAGTACTCTTCTGGTTCATATCTCTTCCACTGGACCAGATACTGCAAAGAGCGGCGCACCCGCCGAGAGTCCACAATATGTCCGACCTCATACTCCAATTGACCCTCCACCAGCACTGGAGGAACAACAGGCTCGGAGTCCTCTTTGACAGAACCTACGGATTTCAACAGAGATTTATGGAACACATTGGATATTTTTAAGGATGCGGGGAGACGCAACCTATATGCCACTGGGTTGACTATCTCCATAATCTCGTACGGACCAATGAACTTTGGTCCCAACTTAGCTGATGGTACCTTTAATTTGATGTTACGTGTGGAAAGCCAAACTTTTTCTCCCACCTGAAACATGTCTCTCGAGGCTCTCTTTTTGTCAGCAAAATATTTGTACCTCTCCTGGGCCCGAGAGATATTACGCTGGACTTCAGCCCAGAGGTTTTTTATCCGTTGAACGGACCCCTCTACCCCTGGACAACCGGAATCCACCCGTGAAAACTCCCCAAAATGCGGATTAAACCCATACTTAATCAGGAATGGGAACATTTTGGTGGACTGACTCACCCGGTTGTTAAAAGCGAATTCCGCCAACGGTAGCGCATCACACCAATCCTCCTGTCTGGCGGAGGTCAGACACCTGAGAATTTGTTCCAAGGATTGATTGGTGCGTTCTGTCTGACCGTTACTCTCTGGGTGATATGCCGACAAGAAGGAGAGTGAGATGCCCAATTTCATACAGAACGCCCTCCAAAATTTGGCCACAAACTGCACATCTCTGTCAGACACCACATTCAGGGGTACCCCATGCAATAGGACCACATGCTGCACAAACAACCTTGACAATGTTTCTGCTGAGGGTAATGCTGCCAAGGGAATGAAATGGGCCTGTTTAGAAAACCTATCCACCACCACCCAGATCACGGTATTGCCCCTGGAAGGTGGAAGGCCGGTAATAAAATTCATGGAAAGATGAGTCCATGGCCTATCAGGAACCGGTAAAGGTATGAGTTCCCCAGTTGGCCGGTTCTGCGAGCTTTTGGAACGGGCACACACACCACAAGCAGAAACAAATTTCTTGACATCGGACCTTAGTGAAGGCCACCAAAAACCCCTGGCTACTGCCTCTCTAGTGGCCGTGATACCTGGATGAGCACTCAGCCTAGACTCATGAAACTCCTGCACAAGTCTAGGCCACAATAACTCTGGAACAAACAATTTATCCCCTGGCCTGGTTGCCGGAGCTAGGGCCTGAGCCCTTAGAATTTCTTGTTCCAACTCAGATTAGACCCCCGCCACTACCACCCCTGGGGGAAGAATGGAGGATGGCTGCTCGGGGGGAGACACCGGGTCAAAACTTCTGGACAGGGCATCCGCTTTAACATTTTTGGACCCCGGTCAAAAAGTAATGGAGAACTGAAATCATGAAAAAAAAGTGACCAACGGGCTTGTCTAGGAGCAAGCCTCTTAGCAGATTAAAGGTATGCCAAATTTTTGTGATCTGTGACAACTGTGATAGGGTGAACCGCCCCTTCCAAAAAGTGCCTCCATTCCTCAAACGCCAGCTTGACCGCAAGAAGTTCTCTTTTGCCTACATTATAGTTTCTCTCGGCTGAAGAGAACTTCTTGGAGAAGAAGGCACAGGGTCTGAGATTGGTAAGGGTGGCTGGACCCTGGGACAGCACTGCCCCCACCCCTACTTCAGAAGCATCCACCTCCACAATGAATGGTTTGGATGGGTCTGGTTGGACCAACACCGGGGCAGACATGAAACATTTCTTAATAGCTGAGAAGGACTCCTTAGCGAGTACAGACCAATTTTTTACATCAGCGCCCTTCCTGGTAAGATCCGTGAGTGGTTTAGCCACTTGTGAGAAACCTTTAATGAATCTCTGATAATAGTTCGCAAATCCTAAGAAGCGCTGGAGCCCCTTGAGATCTCGAGGCTGAACCCAGTCAGCGATCGCCAGCACCTTCTTAAGATCCATACGAAACCCCTCACAGGACACAATCAACCCCAAAAAAGACAGTTCCTGTACAAAAAATTAACATTTTTCCAATTTAGCAAACAATTGGTTATCCCTGAGTCTCTGGAGAACTGTCTGTAGATGTTGCAAGTGAGATTGGCTGTCCGGGGAATACACCAAAATGTCATCCAAATAAATAATAACAAAACGGCTTATCAGGTCAGAAAACACCACATTGATGAAATTCTGGAAAATAGCGGGCGCATTAGTTAACCCAAAAGGCATTACCAGGTTTTCAAAGAGTCCTTCTGATGTGAGGAATGCAGTTTTCCTCTCATCCCCTTCCCGAACCCTTATCAGATTATAGGCCCCCGGAGATCTAACTTGGAGAACCATTGGGCCCCAGCTAACTGGTTGCATAAATCTGGGATGAGGGGAAGCGGGTAAGTGTTCCTAACCGTTATCTTGTTCAGTTCCCAAAAGTCGAGGCACGGCCACAAACCATCTTTCTTCTTCACAAAGAAGAATCCTGTTGCCACAGGTGACACAGAAGGCCTGATATGCCCTTTGCGGAGACTCTCAGCTATGTACTCCTTCATGGCTTGGCACTCAGGCCCAGACAAATTGAACAATCGAGCCTTAGGTAACTTGGCTCCGGGTACTAAATCAATGGCACAATCGTAGGGTCTGTGTGGTGGCAGCGCCTCAGCCTCACTTTAAGAAAAAACATCTTCGAAATCCTTCAGGTACTCCGGAATACCTTCCAGACCGACAGACGACACAGATACGGATTTAACAGCGTTAACAAGGTGTCCCAGGTTACCACATTTATCCTTGCATCCCCATTGAGTGATCTCCCCTGTAACCCAATCAATGGTAGGATTATGGCGTTGAAGCCAAGGCATCCCCAGTACCAGTCCTGCAGGCAAGTTATCTAGCACAAGACAACTTAGTTTTTCCACATGAGTGGAACCCACTTTTAGAGAAAAAAGTTCAGACCTGCAACAGATACCGTCCTGGGTAAGAGGGGACGAATCAATTGCCACAAGTTTAACAGGATCCTGAAGCCTGACTGTCCCTATCTTATTAAGAGTCATAATTTTGGTATCAATCAAGTTCACAGCAGAACCACAGTCAACAAAAGCAGTAGTCTGAACCGGACCATCACCAAGTTCCAGTTCCACCTGCAGCACCATTTTTGCACGTGAGAAAAATTGTACCTGAAGGTCTGGGTAGCCTCCTCGACTACTACCCAGACCTAGTCGTTTCCCGCCATCTTGGAGGATGATGGACAGGAGGGGCAGTCCTTCTTCCAGTGTCCAGATTCCCCACAATAGAAGCATAACTGCTTCTCCCGGCGGCGTCTTTCCTTCTCACAGGTGACAGCGCTCACCTCCATAGCCACAGGAAGAGTCCGGGTCTCATCTCCACTGAAGAATAATGGTGTTTCCCATTGCATAACGCCTCTAGCCCGTAGTCTGTGATCCATGCGATCCGCTTGGGTTATGGCATCCTCCAGGGAGTCAGGTGGAGGATGTAGTGCCAAGGCATCTTTCAGATGTTCACACAGGCCTCTACGGAACAGCCCCCGAAGGGCGGCATCACTCCAAGAAATCTCGGCTGCCCAACGTCTGAATTCCGTACAGAACCATTCGGCCGAGTGCTCCCCCTGACAGACACTCATCACCTTGTCCTCAGCCAAATGCACTCTATCAGGCTCATCATAAATAAGCCCTAAGGCTTCAAAAAACGCATCCACAGACATTCTCTCCGGGGCAGAAGAGGAAAGCGAAAATTCCCAGGCTTGTGGGGACCCCCTAAGCAGGGACATAACCACCCCCACCTTCTGTTTCTCATCCCCAGAGGAGCGGGGTCTCAAAGAGAAAAAGAGCTTAGAGCCCTCCTTAAATGCTCTGAATTAATCTTTGTTACCAGCAAACGTATCTGGCAATTTAACCGGGGATTCGGGTGGGACTAAAATGACATCTCTATTCCCCACCTGCTGAAAGCCTGCGGAAAGCACCCCCTGAACTGAGTCCTCAACCCGCCATTGGGACTGAGCCAGAGCTTGGTGTTCCAAACTTAGCTTCCGCAGCGACTGAGTCAAGCATTTCACCTGCTCAGATAAAGCACACATTGGATCCATGCTGCAGAAGTGAGGAGGAAAAAAAAAATTCAAGGTCAGTTATAATGTCAGGAAGACCGCATTGAACTTGCTCACTGAGCCAGTGCGCATGTCCTGAGTAAAGTGAACTGTGCTCAAAGATACCTGTGGAGCGGGCAGCAGCCGAGTAGGTGCGTACTTCAGAACAGCAGGACCTGATGCACGTGACTGCTGGGGGCGTGGCCTAAGCTCCAGAGAGCTAGGAGCTACAAGAGAACTCCTAGCAGGGTAACTGCGAGACAAAGTTACCAAGGGGCATAGACAGGGAGGATAGTCAGGACATAGCCAATGAGTCATACACAGAGATAGCTGCGAGGTACAAGAGGGGCGAGCAGAGAGTAGTCAGATCACAGGCAATGAGTCATACACAGAGAGGGTAGCACAGTACAGAATCAACAGGCAAACTCACAATGGGGAACAGAACCGGGTCAGAACCATATAAACAAGCTATAACAACAAACAGGCACAGGCACACAGAGGTCACCACACTCGGCCAAAGGCAAAAGTATAACTGACAGGGATTGGAGCTTCCCAGGGGTTTAAGAAGCTCTCCCAGAACCAAAAAGAGGCCACAATCATTAACCCGAGGTGTGCAGGTCAAAACCTGCACTGAGCTCCAGACATTATCCCCTGACGGTCAGCTCAAAAACCAGCACTGGGATCATGACAGTGATTTTATTTAATTCCCGAAAGTCGAGGCAGGGACGTAGGCCACTATCTTTTTTCTTAACAAAGAAAAATCCAGCTGCTACTGGGGAAACTGAAGGTCTTATGTGCCCCTTACGGAGACCCTCAGAAATATATTGTTTCATAGCTAGACGCTCTGGACCTGACAAATTAAACAAACGAGCTTTGGGCAATTTGGCTCCTGGAACAAGATCGACGGCACAATCAAATGGTCTATGGGGTGATAACGCCTCTGCCTCACTTTCTGAAAAAATGTCCTCAAAGACCTTTAGGTACTCCGGAATACCCTCCGGACTGACAGAAGACACAGTGACAGGTTTTAAAATTTTCACACAAGAAATCTGACAATTTCCCCCAATTCTCAGTCAATCACTGGACTGTGGCGTCGAAGCCACGGCATGCCCAAAACCAAACCTGCGGGCAATTTGTCCATCACAAAACATTCGATTTCTTCCATGTGGGAAGAACCAATTTTCAACACAAATTTTTCAGACCCTAAAAATTGTGCCGTCGCTTATAATATCAGGATCCTGTCAGCGCTGGCGGACCACCGCTGAGCAGGGTAGCTCACCCAGACTATGGGGGGCCTGGGGCCCGAAAGTACAGGGAAAGTTCAGACAACAGGACCTGTGATACTGAAGATAGAAAGAAGTGCAAGGACCTATGATCATGTGACCACAGGGGGCGTGGCTTAGCATCCTGTTGCAGGAGATGCCTGTAGGATTCTATTACAGGAATCCTGGAGTGCAGGCTAGGGATACTCAGGTCAGACAAACGAGGGGTCATACACGGAGAGGGCGGCACGGTACGAGAGGAACAGACAGAGAATAGTCAGAACGTAAGCAAAAAATCATACACCGAGATAGCAACGCAGTACAAGAGGGGAAATCAGAGCGTAGTCAGGTCCAAGGCAAGAGTCATACACTCGGCCAAGGTCTGAGTATAAGCGACAAGGAGTGAGCCCACAATGAAGCTATAAAAGCCTCCCAGAATCTCAGAGTGAGGCTGTCCAGATTAACCTCTAAACTACCTGATCCCATGAACTCAGCAGATCATGACAATATATTCCATTTCTCCTTAGTTGCTTAATCTGCCATTTCAGGTAGCTTTTTAGAATAGGCTCAAATATGTGTGTGTACACTATTTGTGGCCATTATGTGACTTCTATCCTGCATATTTTGCCATTTGTTTTTACTTTGCAAGCTCATACTCTGCTAATTCTCAGTGCTTTCTTAACTAATGGGTGTAGCCTAACTGATATACTGTCTCATCTACAATGCACACTGAAAGAGAAGAATTACTGCTCTTCTTTCTCTGTAGCACTCAGATAGAAGCAGCATGGAAAACATTATAGAGTAGTATTGAGCTGTGTGACTGTGAATCCTGCTGTAAGCAGAATGTTCCCTCCTGCCAGCTCCCCTCTCCCTATAATATATTAGGAGTTATAACCTGACACCTCACTGTATTGGTAGTCTGGCTTGTTTTGACAAGCTGGGTTTCAAAGAGGATGCAGAGGTCAAGTGACAGGTGGGAAAGGCGTAGCTCATAAGTGGTGAAAGAAGCAGAATTCTTTGATAAGAAATGCTACAAACTGTCTTAGAATCATTTGTACTATTGATTTATGGAAAGTTAGTTAAAACCTCAGTGACCATCTAAGTGACAACTTAGTGTTGCCATTCACCTTGTCAATTGGGTGTTACCCTACACTCTTTAACACTGTCCAAACAGGAGTGCGAGTATCCAATGTATAGAGAAACACCGTAGGTAAGGGTAATTGTAATAAGCATTTGTCAATTTATTCAAACACATCCCCAAGGAATACTGCACAATGTGGATTGCTCCTAAGAATGCTCCAGAGCTGTTATTTTTATATCCTTGTTATCTTTACGTTCACAATACAAATACCTACTGCAAAGACACAATGAAGCTCCATTAATAACCAAAGTCTCAGGATAGCCCAGAAGCGTGCCAGAAAAAAACACCCATGAATTTCCATATGCAATTTTGGGTTGGAGTCCAGCAAAGCCTTATCCATTTTGTTGGCCCATTTCTTGGAACATTTCTGGCAAAATTGGGCTTGTTAGCCAGTATGAACCCTAGTGATAACGTGTGACTGTAGGAGTTTTAGCGTGTATGACCAGACTGCTTTTCCTAGTACATTGTTATGTAGTTAGCATGATATGTCTTTGTGCCTGCCTTTTTCCAAGTATCACCGATATGCTCTATACTGGCAGAGGACTGGCATCTAGGCACAGGATGAATACAGAGGTGCTAGTGTGGTTTGTTCTCTCAAATAGGAATCTTAGAGGGATCGCCAGATCCCAAGATAGTGTTTTCATCTTTCGGGGGAACAGTTGTCCCTTAAACGCGCATATTTAGACTGAAATACCCTTTTAAAAGATACCTACTACAATATCAAAAGCGGAAATTTGTTATTTTATTTCTGCTGCTATCCTGAATATTGTTTTACTTTTTTTTTCTTTTTAAAAATTTTCCATACAGTTCCAGAGATATTGGCCTTTCTATTGATTGTGCCCAGTATGCTCACCTTTATCAATAGGTTGTTGCTCACAGGATTCTCTGGGAAATGTCTTTAGGCATAAGTGCTCTGAGGGGAATGACTATTAAAACTGGCATATTGGGCCATAGGGAGGATATTTTAAAAGAAATGTATAAAGGAGAGTAACTGGAATAATATAAAAGGAAGAACTGGCCACTTTTAAGCAGGTGACAAGTCCTTTTTAAATCTGCAAGGTACCAATTAATTACTATTCTAGACTACTACTGTAAAGCTAGCCATGTATGTAAGTAACCATGGATATCAATACACACAGCATGTACAGTACTGTACTAAAGCTTTATGCAGGTGTGGAACATGCTGCAAGGTAAGAATGCCTTCAAAAATATAAGTGTTTAAGGGGTTGTCCAGTTTGAGGCAACCTTTGAATCCTCACAAATTGAGCGAGGCCAAGCACATCTGGTTGGAATGTGGCCAGAAGTATGGATACTTGTGGTCACAAGAGAATCCTGACAGCACACGGTGAGGATTCAATAGTCTGCAGTTGCATAAAGTTACTGCAGACTTTCATCACAAACCTGGACATCCCCTTTAATGAATTATTTTTTTATCAGTTAGCAAAATGCAAAGTGAATGAACAAAAGAGAAATCTAAATCAAATCAATATTTGGTGTGCCTTCAAAAAGGGCATCAGTTTTTCGAGGTACACATGTACCCAGTATTTGAAAAAACTTGCAGACATGTAGTTTCAAACACATCGGTGAACTGATGACAGATCTTCTGTGGAGGTAGGCTTGTGACTAGAGTTGAGCGACTTTGGTCGGATCGGGTTTCATGAAACAAAATTTGTTTCAGATGAAACTGGTCCGACTAGGGCAAAAAAAGGCTGAGTTTTGTCCGAAACCCGACCCCAATGCAAGTCAATGGGAAATAAAAGTCGGCATTGAGCGGATGACATTCATCCACTCAATGCCGACTTTTATTCCCGATTGACTTGCATTGGGGTCGGATTTTGGACGAAACGCCGACTTTTTTTGCCCTATTCGGACCAGTTTCATCTGAAACAAATTTTGTTTCATGAAACCCAATCTGACCAAAGTCGCTCAGCTCTACTTGTGACAATCCTTCTGTCGCTTCATGTAATACCAGATGGGCTCTGTTGGGGCCGTATCATCACTATCAGGACTCCTTGTTCTTCTTTACACTGAAGCCAGTTATCAATGACATTGGCTGCATGTTTGGGGTCATTGTTCTCATTCAGAAGAAATTTGGAGTCAATCGGACACCTCCCTGATGTTTTTATTGCATGATGGATAAATATCTGCCTCTATTTCTCAGCATTAATCCTGAACAAATCCCCCACTTAATTTGACAAAATGTACCCCATCTTCCAAGGGCCATCCATCATACTTCACTGTTGCCTGCAGATACTCATTATTGTACCGAGTTTTAGTCCTTTGGTGAAAAAACTGCCTTCTGTTACAAATATTTCTAACTTTGACACATCCATAACATCTGCTGCTATTTCTCTTCGCACCAGTTTCTATGTTTTCATGCAAAGTTGAGTTCCTTGGTCTAGTTTCCATGTTGATGGTATAGCATTTTGGTCTCGGTTTTTCCATGAATATCACTTCTGGTCAGACTTTTCCAAACAGTATATGGGAGTAGCTGGGTCCCACCATTTGCTGCCAGTTCTGAGCTGATGGCACTGCTGGACATGTTTAGATGTCAAATGGAATAAAGTATGATGTGCCTTTTGTCTGCTGTACTAAGTTTCCTTGTGTTAGGAATCTGGTTTCTATCATGCCTATGCGGCAATCCAGATCCTCACATTTGTCTCCAGAGGCTAAGTCCTTCTTCCCAGCTTCTAAGCATGCTCATGGGACGAGCTCCCATTGGAGTTCAGGAGTCAGGTGCTCAGGTCCTGCTCCTGATTCCATTGGTTCTGCTCAAGGCTCTGGACATTTCCGGCAGGTCCCGTACGCTATAAAAAGTGCGCATGGCCGTTCTGCCATGCACTAGTATTTCATACTTGCTGCTGTGTGTTTGCTGATGAATGCTTTGACTGGTGAATGACTCATTAAATACCCCCTTCCTTGGTTATTACGTATGTGTGAGTGGTTGTGTTCAGCCAGTATTAGCGCCAGCGCGCCCAAGCTTCAGCCTTGCCAGCAGCTAAGCGTCCTGCATCGTGCTGCCAGCGTAGCGGTGCCTTTTCTGCGGCTCAGTTCTCGCCGCGCTGCGGTAGCAGCTGTTCGGGCATTCGCAGTTGCGACGACCCGCATCCTATTTTTACGGTAGGTCTAGAGGGGATAGTCCTGGTGTTTAAGGCTATTTCTGTGACCTCTAATACCGTGTCCACATCGCTGAAGTCTGTGACCCTATACAGACTCAGCTTTATTTATGTTTTTGTTGGCAGCTCTGTGCATATAACAGAGTCTGCTTTGGTGCACTGGGTGCAGCTAAAACCCTGTGCACATTACCGCCTGAGTGCCCTGCCTCTTTTAGCAGCGGTTACTCCATCTACCGCACGGTGGACCCCGAGCAGTGAACGCACTTTATTTTAATTTTATTTAGTGCGTTCCACCGCTCATAACACCTTGGTTGCCAACTTCATCTACAGTCCTCCACATTGCCCATTTCTTGGTGCTTCTTTAAAAGAGCTTGAACAACACATCTTGAAATCCCAGTCTACTTTGAAATCTTTGCCTGGAAGAGACCTCGCTGATGCAGTTTAACTACCTTGTTTCTTGTTGCTGAGCTTAGTTTTGTCATGGTGTATGACCTATGGCATGAAACTGTCTTCCACATACTCACCTTTGTAGCAGAGTTTGTCTGTTCCTCATTCAGTTTTTATTATTTTATACAGTGACTTTGTTTCAACCTACTTATAAAAATAATGATAATGATCTTTATCACTTGTTGATATATTTGGTTACTCATACACCTGACTGTAATCCTACCTAATCTCTGACTTTTGTGCAAGTGTATCTAGAGCAATTGATACTGTTTTGAAGGCAAATGGTGGTCACAACAAATATTGATTTTATTTAGTTTCCTCTTTTATTCATTCATTTTGATTTTGCTAATTGATGTTGCAAATTTTCATGGCTAGATCATGTACTTATTATACTTATAGTCTGTGGAGATGTGCATATGTTCGTGTGTTTTTGTGAGCCAAGTGCCTACACCAAATAAGGGAGACAAGTCTTTGAGTCTGTGCAAACAATCGGACAACACGGTCTGTTTTTCGCTGACTGTTGGATAGGATAAGCTTGAGAAACCTCAAGTTTTTTATTTTTTATTTTGCATTTGAGAAAAACTAATAAAACCCTGATGGATAAAAGTGACACATGGACCAAACGCAGATGATAATCTGATCCAAAACACTCATTAAAACTGGCCTTTTTTTAACCCACAAGTAAAATTTGTATGTGAAAATCTGAATGTGCCATATCACTTCTATTCTTATTTTGCAGCTTTTTGCCACACCCGCCTAAAGCTTTTGCTCAGTACCACACATTTAATTATTTCCCTGTATTTTTCACTACTGGTTAATTTTCTGGAATTCAAATGGGAAGACTCTCGGAAGTTTGTAACCTCATGTCACAGGAATGGTTTGTTTGGCTTAAATTCAGAGGAGGGGATGTGAGACTGTTCTTACAGAAATCTGTCTTTCCTTTTAGTGTTCTAATCACTGTACCGGACAAGGAATGGGTTTACAGCATCGGTACATACTGTGTCAAGACCGGAATGGAACCACGGTGCCAGACACTCACTGTGACAGCACCAAGAGGTACGTGAACCCATCCGAACACACGAGAAGAAGCCAGTAACAGATTACAGATGTCACGCTTATTGGCATTCCAGCTTTTATAGTAGAAGAAAACAGACCTAATCCAAGAACCTGCAAATTGTTTTTTCTGACACTTAGTTGATCTAATGTTCTGCTGAGATCATCTGAAGCTCTTTATAGCTTTTCCCATTCGCTAGATCTTAACATTTCATGTTTCAGCTAAATTCTGGAGAGCAGAGCACAAGACTAATGGAATATTACTACAGTTCCACAGGGTTATGAGAGAGCCCCAGCATCAGCTCCATCCGGGATGTGTTCTTTCAACTTTTCATATGTGAGGAAAGATACTTTTGACACATTGTAGGATATTACTTCTATGTCATATAGACATTCGTGTAAAATAAACATCTATATGTAGGGAATTAGAAGACTGCATTTAGGATACCATTTGGGAGGTCTTCTCTGGTGTCCATTTTTTGTAACTAAATATTAAAAAGGATCCCTGAAAGGGAAGGAGGAAACTTTATTAATGGAAAGTTTGAGAACTGTATTACTGTTCCCATTTCTGGTAAATAAAAGCACAAGATAATAAACCCACCTACATGTCATAGACTTGGTAGTATCGCGCTGGATGTGTGGTTGAATTTTGAACAACTGCAAGATAATGCACAAAGTGTAGAAATGTATATACTGGGCTGTGAAAAGCACTATAGTGCAATGTATATTGTCAGCTCTGCAGATTGACCATTAATAATCATTAGCATTGCAGTTGGTCTCAGGGGACACAAGGGGCTCTGTGCAGCCCACAGGATTGCAGGGGGTTATTTTCTCTGTACAGCAATGTTGTTGTGCACATTATCCTTGTGCAATGATGCAGTTTTTATTATTCTTGTACTACAACATCACTTGGTCCTGAACCATTAGCTGTGACATCACTAGATACTATAACATCACTGTGCATTGTCTACATAGTGACATCACTGCACACATAAATCCTTCCATATGATGTCACTGTATTATCCATTACCCACGTACTGTGCAGTTATCCTTTCCATATGACTTCATAGTACTAGTATTCCTTTTGCTATGACATCGCTGTGTGCATCCTCCTGGGAGAGGATACAGACAGAGGTGCAAGAACAGTATATGGGCCTTTTACAATCCCATAGCTCATTATATTGCACAATTCTACCTGTTTTGGAGCTGGATATGGCCTCTTAATTCTTGGGCCCCTGTGCGGCTGCAGAGATTGCCGCAATTGTATGTCCTCCCCTGATTTCTATCACTATTATGCTCTTGCTTCACTTTATTTATATATCCCTATGCTGTGAGATTACTAGGCTTATTATTCCTGCTTTGCAATTCACTATGATAATTGTTCGAATATTGTCCTATCCTATGAATTCATTATGTTTAATATCTATGTACTGTGACATCACTGTGTGCAATAACCCCTTCACATGATTACACAGCGATAAATATCCATGCCCTGTGACTTCACTGTGTGCAATAACCGTTTCCTATGATTTCACTGTGTTTAATCCCCTACATAGTGATGTCACTGTGCTTTGCATTAGGACGGCACTGTGTTCATTATACTTATACTATAAAATAATTGTAAAGCTGTCCATACACACTCGGCAATCTTTCCTGAGTACGCCATACACAGAAAGGCTTGGCTGAACATTCCTGTGCTCTCTATCGGGAGAGTGGAGTAAATACTAGCACAATCATCTGTCAGCACTTATCTAAGTGCAGAAAAGGATTGGGTGGAATTCAGTTGCCCAATCTTGTTAGGAGGCCTCCATACTAAATAGATGTCTAGGCGATCTCGTCACAATCAGTGGGTTCAGAGGACTTGATTTATTCCTGTACACTGACATCATAGTGTGCATTTCTAGGGTAGGTGCTGGTATTTGAGGTGGCCCACTTAGTCATCTGCGAGGGCACAGGACATTCCAGCTAGAGGACCTCTCTGGTGCTGAGCTAGAGGTGTCTAAGCACACAGACTGTAATCCGATTATCACTATGGTCGTAAAAAAAAACAACACTGTTCAAAAAGATGTAGACCTGCCATTAAACATTAATTTTGAGTGTGTGCTGCTTTAGGATTTGGAATCCATGTGAGAATTTCATCTTGAGGGAATGACTTTGTGTTATGCTTTAATCCCCAGGCCAGCTTCCAGAAGGAACTGTTCTTCAGAGATGTGCGATGTGTACTGGAGGACGGGCCCCTGGAGACCATGCACAGCGGCCTGTGGAAAGGGCTTTCAGTCTCGGAAAGTAGACTGTGTACATAGGAAGAACGGCAAAGTCTTGGCCGATCAATACTGTGTGTGGAAACGGAGGCCCTCAACTTGGCAGCACTGCAATATTACATCCTGTGGAAGTATGCAAATATTTGGCTTTTACAATTACTGACAATTATATTAAAAATAAAATCTTCTGAACAGATGTGTATAATTGCAGATACAGAACACTGCTCATAACAAGACCTTCATTCATTTCCAGCATTTCTGTAACCTGGAGGCAGCCATTGTGTTGACTGAGCAAATATTAACTGTCTGTTTATTAGGAAGCAAGGAGGTGGCTAAAATATGAGGCACATTGTGGTTCACACCTCATTTGTATTATTGGATTGTCGTAAATCGGCTACTTTCTTAGCGATGTAGACTTTAAAAATGGCTGCCTTTTCTCCCTATAGGCTTTGAGAACTCTTTATCGCGATGTTGTGCTACATATGTCCTTTTATTCCAGCTTTCTGTTTTAATAAGATCTTTTATTTTACAGAGGGAGAATGCAAGGACACAACTCACTACTGTACATTTGTAAAACAGCTTAAGCTTTGCTTAGTAGATCTCTACAAACAAAGGTGTTGTGAATCCTGTAACGGAGCATAACTTCTCCGGAAAACCGTACTCTGCGGTAAACAGAAGCCATGGGAAGGATCCTCAGACATTTGTATAAAGGTTGTACATTTAGGTTTAATGCGTAGAGTTTAAGGACTATTCAGTGGACCTCCTCGAACTGATAATAAACTCCTGGGTCATAAAAATTGACGGGGCTTCACAGCCAGTGTTAGATACTCTCTGGTGTCTTCTGTGTCAGTGAAAGACCTTTCATTTAGTGTGTGACAAGTCAAGACTGAGTACAACACCTATCCTATAGATACAATTGTCTATATAAATTCTGGTTGGGTTTAACTTATCCGAGGATCCGCTTAGTCATGGGGTTATTAATATATACAAGATGGGTATGGTTAAAAGAGTTATTTGACGCTACATCAAAGGTTTATTTGATGGAGAGAATTTGTTATAGCACATCATATATAGAGGAATAAAGTGCCATCAGATGCAAAACCGGAATGTGAAGGCTTTGACCGTTCATGGCCGTAGACATGCAGAGATTAGAGGCTGATACTCAGGGTGGCACTTACTAAGCAGCGGTATTCTGGCAGGTAATCCATTGACCAGCCATGTGATTCATCTGCATTCAGCTTAGTAAAAGTGACCATATCCTGAAACATTTCTGTACAATACTCATAAAGAAAAAAAAAATCATTGCCCATACTAGAAGTATGAGTGATTATTCTCATTCTATAAGAGTTTAGAAAACATATTGTCCAGCTTTAATAAGATCATGTAATGCTTTTGGGCAAGGTGTTCACTCATTAGTGGGTATACGGTCCTGCCTCCCATTCAACATCCTTTACTACCTGTATAGCAGATCCAATATGTCACCATATGCAATGTATACTAATGTATCACTACAGATAACATATCTACTGTAGTGGACCTATATGTGAACGTGTTTGTGTATGTATGTAAATATATCAGCAGCAGTATTAATTTTATAAGTTGGTGTTACATACCAGAACGGTAGTCTGTAGAGAACAGTGATAGTTGTATTCAGCTCAATACATTGACTTACAACAAACCTTCCCCAATGTTACATGGTGGAGGCCAGAACCAAGATAAGACATATCAGACTGTCTCCAATAAGGATATCAAATCCATCTCTTTCTGTAGATGATCACTCTACAGACTAAAACAGCTAAGCCAGGAGTCTGTAACAGTATGGAGCCTCGTTGGCTGAAATTTGCATAAATTCATAAATTGCCTTAATGGGATCCATTCTCAGATGTCTAACATCCATATGTGACTAGTAGTCTCTTAGGAATCTTGTGAGGACTCTCCTGTGCCGGGAGCGGCAAGTGCGTGACTACAAGAATGTGATTTGTGTAAATGTGGTGACTAGATTGGTGCTGCCAATGCAAGTCTATTGAGCGAGGCCGGACACTGTCTAGTCGGAATGTCGCCAGGACTGTGCATATCACATACTTGTAGTCACATGACCATCTTGAGCGCGCAATGAGCACGATGTAAGGATTCACAAGTCTGCATACACATACAATAACTGCAGACATGTAGCCTAAGACCAGACAACCACTTTAATCCAACCCCGCCAGTTTCCCAAATAAATAAATGGTATATGTGACAAGTTGTTTTAGGGTTGCCCAAATCTAAGACACAAATTCTTAGAATTACATAACATAGTGCATCGTCAGTGTTTTGCTGCAGTCTTGAAAGTCTTATGAAACCTATATAATATCTGAACTATAAGTGCTAGCATTGTCTTTTCACTGACACTTATTTTTGGCCAGATTAGTTTTACATTATACTTAAAGGGGATGTCCAGTCACAACATATTGATGACCTATCCTTGATATAGGTCATCAGTATAAGATTGGTGTGGGTTCTGACACCCAGCACTCCCGCCGATCAGCTTTTACAAGCTCCGACAGTCTCTTGTTGGAGCATTTTCAATGGAGCTGGAAAGAGCAGCAACATTCATTGTGTAGTGGCCACTGCTGGGTACTGCAGAACAACTCCTGCGCTTTGCAGCTCCGTTCAAAGTGTTTGCATCCATCCACTATGGAAGTGTTGCATCCATGATAGTTGATATGGATGGTAAAGGAGGTTGGACAACTTCTTTAAAGACTTTTCTTGCTGCCTATTTCTATTTAGTAATATTTTAGAATTATTGGCCACTTAATCATATCTGTTTACTGCAGGTTTTTACTGTTGCGACAATGAAATGAAAGAGGTTTTCCAGCAAATAACTGTTCTTCAAAAGCAGATAATGTAAAAAAAAAAACAATAAGATAACCAATGCTCTTTTAAGCTGCCATTCATGTCCCTGCCAGTCACTTTTCTTTTTGGCTGTTGATATGCTAAGTACTTGACTGCTGCTGCCAGTCACTTCTAGGCCAGCGATTGACTGCAGCCATCACATACTTGGATGCCAAATGATGAACTGTCCAAAATGAAACACAAGTGAGGATGAGAGCGGTGGAACTGGTTCAACAGTGGTGGCTTAAAGATGCCAGTATCGGTTATTATATTATTTTTTTTACACATTCCCTCGCTTTTGATAAAGAAATATTCTAATATTCTAATATTGCTTTAACCTCTCTGGCCTGGATCTAGTTATGAGGGTATCTGCGATGGGAGGTGACATATTGAAATGCTCCTGTATTCCCTATGTACAGCATCTACTAAGAGCGCAGAGTAGCATTTGCAAACACCACCTTCCCTGGAGAGACCCAGTCACATACTCCAGCCATGTATCAAAGTTACGACTGTTTTACCAACCCCCCGGAGCCGTCACTCTGACCGTACCTGGTCGCTTCTGGACTCATCCCAAGTTACCGTAGACTTTTTCCAATACTTTTATTTGTACTTGTCAATCAAACCACTTTCCGATGCAGACATTCTTCATTCTGGCCGGTATCACTGAATGTTAGACAGAACTACTGTATCCATGTATTTCAGTCCACTCGTCTTTTTAATCAATAATGGGTCTTGATTGTTACTAGAGATTTATAAATTAAGAAATAAAGTGTGTAAAATACGTTTTGTACATATTTATGGTCTGATTTCAAGTGCAATATTTTGTTCTGTACAGTGTTTAATAAAGATTTTGGGACATATATTTTCTTATTACCAAATCATTTCTTATGTTTCCTCTTTGTATTTAACAATAAAGTATGACACCTTATAGCACTTCTTGTGGGCTGTGACAAATGTGTCTTTAGTGTATGCATGCAATATGGAAGCACAGTTGCTAGATTTCTTATTATTAGAAGTTGACATTCCTAAAAATAATTTGTTAATCTTGTAAGAAAAATGAAAAATGCTTTGTCTCATGAACAGATTACGGTATTTTGGCAATAAAATATACTTCTTATTCTAACGCTAAGGATTTTTTTTTATTTCCAAAAGCAGCGAGAAATCGCGTTTTGAAATTGTGTCGGGAAGTGAATGGGGCCTGATGATGCACTTACAGCTTCTCAGCCATCCGCTATAATTCCTAACCACCAGCTCCATCCTCTGGTTGATTGAAAGGTCCTTTGTTCTGATACATGGCTTCTGACTAGAGTTGAGCAAATATGTTTGGATTCGGATGGCGAATCTGAATTTGCCACATTCGTGTCATATTGCCACCCTTTTCGTGCCGAATTTATGTTTGAAGATTGGTTCCGAACATATTCATTCAATTCTACTTCCATTGACACCAATGATGTTCGGCAAATATTGAAAAAAAAAACAATATTCTTGAAAAAAACAATATTTGAAGCCGATCACAACAGGAACTTTGAAAACTTGGCTCAATTCTACTCCGGACCTGTCAATCACCCAGAAAAGAGTGCTGCTAGGTAGGAAATATAACATGACTCACAAGTTCACAAACAAAGAGACAAACTGAATTTAAAACCCAAATTAAGTAAAAAACAATATTTTATTAAATAATTAACAGACATAAAAAGAAGGTACAGGTGGGAGCAAGTACTCAGGGGAAAAAAGGACGGCAGCTAAAAAATGGGATATCATGACAATTGCAAGAACAACATTTATACGCAATGAAAGTGAATAAATAGTGATAATAATTAGTGACAGAGATATATATGTATTATGTTGCAAAAATTAAAATAAGCAGTGAAAAAATTGCAAAGAAATAGCAAAAAATTGCAAAAAAAATAAACCCACATAAAACAGGTAAAAAGTTGCTGAAAAAAAAATCACAAAAAAATGCAGTGAAAAGGTATGTATCCACATAAATAAAGTGCCAGCGCATATAAAGTCACTTTATATATGTGATCACATAGTGTGTGCACTATAAATAGACACAAAAATGGTGGAGAATATCAAATTGCCGCCATAATGTCACACCATGAAATACCTGTTATGTGGAGGATGATGGGTCATAGGCTGTCCGGGGATGCGTCCACACCGATGCGCGTTTTGGCGTCTGCCTTCATCAGGTAGAAGTGTTGTGCCGCTCCATGTGCCCTCCAGACACAACTTCAAGGTATGATTACTCACTGATCCCTTTTGGGGTCATAAAGGGATTGACTGGCTTACTTTTAAAAGGGCTACACAGTCACAGTTGTTTGGGAGGAGTGGTGGGATTAAAGTTTAAGGGATTTCCAGTAATAGGATATTGATGACCTACTTATAGGTGCTAATCTGCAGCATGGAGAGCTGACTCTAAAGAGTGGTGGTGTTCCGTTTGGCACACTGTTTACGTCTTGTTGGATTGATGTAGGTGCCACTCGTCAGACCCCCAATGATCTGATAACGAAAGCTTATCGTGTAGAGAAGACATCAATATCCTATCTAGTACTGGAAAACCACTTTAA
This sequence comes from Dendrobates tinctorius, assembly GCF_039654945.1. NCBI lineage: Eukaryota > Metazoa > Chordata > Amphibia > Anura > Dendrobatidae > Dendrobates > Dendrobates tinctorius. Next base: position 29,846,072 of record NW_027361690.1, read on the forward strand.
GGACTGAAAAGGTGAATTGTAATTTTCCCAGAGTTTTTTTTACTCTTCCTACTGTAATTGAAAGTAGAAAGTTGCATCTAGACCTCAACCTGGAATTGTTTCGATTTAACCAATATTTAAAGAAGTCAAGCTAAAGAAATTAAGTTAAATGAGGGTAAATTAGTTAAGTTCTGCAACTCATTAATGTTCATTATGTTAGAAAGGTACCGCAGTCACATTCTCTGGTTCGGGGCCCCAGTAGGGCCTTTTCTAGGTTGTGTCCAATAGCAATTTTTGAGGCAGTTTGTGGCAACTGATAAGTTTTGTAGGGGGCTGTTTGACTGCTCATTTAAATAGCTAAGCCAGCCCCCTTGTCTGCCTATTCACTGTCTATGAATGGGAAACAGGCTGGTTTAGCTACTGAAATGAGCACTTAGCCAGCCCCCTTCAGTCTCGGCTCTGGTCATGTGCTAACCGGAGTCCGGAGTCTGCTATCCGGAGTCCTGAAGCGCCATTACTGCTCGACCGTTCACCTTCACGGGACACGCTTGTGGCCCCTTGTTAGGTAGAGAGTTCACACTGCAAGCTGGATATGCGTAGTATGAACTACGGCGTCCCATGCTGCAGTCCATCTGCTCGGTGGTCTGGGGACAACGGGCAGCTATATGTCCTGGCCTGTGACACTTCCAGCAAATAATATCACCCGGTGGGACCTTGGGCACCGCCTCCCCGCCCCTTTTGACCTTGGACGCACTACCCCTTTTTGGGACTCCGCCCCCTGCTGGGACCCCCAATACGTAATGGGCTGCTTCCCCAAGGAACCTTCCATCCCCTGGTATCTCTCGACTAGCCCAACCAGTTCATCAGCATTTTGGGGATCACCCTGGGCAACCCAAGTCTGTAGAGTAGAGTTGAGCGACTTTTGGTTTTTTAGGGTCGCGTTTCGTTTCGTGAAACCCGACTTTTCCAAAAGTCGGGTCGAGCAAGATCGTCCGATTATAGGGAAAAGTCGGGGTCGTCCCGAAACACGAAACCCAATGTAAGTCAATGGGGAATAAAAGTCGGCAGTGAGAGGAGGACAGGAAACACACCTACAGTGCCCATTTGAATGCCAAAAGCATCAATTCTTCTTACTTAAGCTTGTCAACCTTAATTAACTTCATAATACAAGTTACGCACTGAAAAATGGGGGTTATTTGGCTAAAGTTGTGGGGGGGGGGCTGGCTGCAGGTTTTCATGTGCCCTGGGCGAAAGAGCGCCCCTTTAACACATAATGATACCACAACTCATCATGCTCCGATACGGCAGAGAAATAGCGGTATAGTACAATGAAAAATACTTCACTTTTTACATCTCATAACGAGGCCCATCTATTTCTCCATACAGAATCATTGGTCCCATATAATGTTTGAAACAGTATATGATGAGCTCCACATAATGCTACAGTATATGTTGGTCCCCATGGATGAAGCTCCACTGTCTTATGGGCCCAAATAATGCTCCAAACATAATGGGCCCCATTTCTAATGCTCTAGTGTATAATGGGCCCTGTAAATGCTGCTCCAGTGTCTGATGTCCACCTTTGGAATGTTCCAGTGTATGGTGGGCTCCATCTATCATTCTCCAGAGTATAGTGCTCCCCAAAAATTGCTGTCCCAACATTGAAAACAATCAAATAAGTCTCCTCGCTAGGGAATCCCTGTACTAGTCTAGACTCCTCGTCGTCCCCATCTTCCATCTCACTGTACAGTATTTCAACTTTGCAAGTGCTGTGATCCTGGGCAAGCAGGGGGGGCCCACTCGTTGGCGACGGCTCTGGCACAGGGCCCCTGATAGTACGGTGGTGTGTCTGATGGCGGGTGGGCCGAACCTGCACTTTCATCTGCAGCTTCCTCTTTGTCACCGTGTAAGATGGAACTGTATATGGGAAGGGTAACCTGAGTTTCATCAGGGTCAGATTCAGGCCGGGTAGCGTGCGAGGGGAATGTAGTGGTCTGGGTCAATGTACCAGCAGATTCATCGAGCAGTGGCTGGGCATCAGTGCACTTGTGTCGCCACAGTGGCATTACCTTCTTCCTAGGGAGTGTGATGTCATGCTTGGGAGCAACGAAGGATCTCTCTAGCAGGTTAACTGATTGGGCGGCGTTATTCCCACGAGTGATGACCCTCCAAACAGCGTTCATGAAGGCAAAGTGTTTGTTTTACGTGGGCAGTATGGTTGCAAAGCTGAACCTTAAAGGAATGTCCAGAAGGGCACCACCAGGAGTGGAGCCTACGGTTAAATTCGACTCCACCTGGGAAACCTCAACCATGCCAGCTACAGAACAGATGCACACATTGCAAGCTTAATTCCGTTAACGAACGAGACTCCGTCATGCCCCGCGGTCCGAGTCCGGCTTACTAGAGGGACACGTGAGGCTCTGGCACAGAGATTGGCCAATAACTGGTGTGTCATGCCCTTACATGTCCGTGGCTGCATGTGCGCTACACTGCAAAGGCCAGCGTTTGTCGCTTACAGGTGCAGATAACCCGCTGAACAACGTTAGTGATGGGGATCACTGATTACAATTATTACCCGCGAACAATGATTTCCCAGTAAGTGCAGGTCAACCGCAGTTCCGGAATTAGGCCTAACCGTCATTCCTGAAAAAATGAAAAACTTACGTGTGCAAACCACAGGTGCTGTAGCTTGCTTAACAGCTCGCCAGCCGTTCTCACGCCCAGTATGGATTACACGTGATTGCACAAAGGTGAGAAAGGGTACCGTTTCCCCGGATAACATGTATGGATAGCGTACACATTCAAAATATATGTCTATACAGCAGGAGGCAGGCTCAGACGGTGTTAGGCCCAGTATGGATTGCACGTGATTGCACAAAGGTTAGAAAGGGTACCGTATCCCTGGATAACATGTATGGATAGTGTACACATTCAAAATATATGTCTCAGGAGGCAGGCTCAGACGGTGTTAGGCCCAGTATGGATTGCACGTGATTGCACAAAGGTTAGAAAGGGTACCGTATCACCAGATAACATGTATGGATAGCGTACATATTCAAAATATATGTCTCAGGAGGCAGGCTCAGACGGTGTCAGGCACAGTATGGATTGCACGTGATTGCACAAAGGTTAGAAAGGGTACCGTATCCCTGGATAACATGTATGGATAGCGTACACATTCAAAATATATGTCTATACATCAGGAGGCAGGCTCAGACGGTGTTAGGCCCAGTATGGATTGCACGTGATTGCACAAAGGTTAGAAAGGGTACCGTATCCCCGGATAACATGCATGGATAGCGTACACATTCAAAATATATGTCTCAGGAGGCAGGCTCAGACGGTGTCAGGCACAGTATGGATTGCACGTGATTGCACAAAGGTTAGAAAGGGTACCGTATCCCTGGATAACATGTATGGATAGCGTACACATTCAAAATATATGTCTATACATCAGGAGGCAGGCTCAGACGGTGTTAGGCCCAGTATGGATTGCACGTGATTGCACAAAGGTTAGAAAGGGTACCGTATCCCTGGATAACATGTATGGATAGCGTACACATTCAAAATTTATGTCTCAGGAGGCAGGCTCAGACGGTGTCAGGCACAGTATGGATTGCACGTGATTGCACAAAGGTTAGAAAGGGTACCGTATCCCTGGATAACATGTATGGATAGCGTACACATTCAAAATATATGTCTATACAGCAGGAGGCAGGCTCAGACGGTGTCAGACACAGTATGGATTTGACGGCCCAGATTACACAGCGGAGGAGCAGGGAGAGGTAAAGATTGCAAATGCTGGGGCCCTGCCCAAGCAAGGGGGGCCCACTCGTGGGCGTCGGTACTGGCACTGGGCCCCTCATAGTACAGCGGTGTGTCTGACGGCGGGTGTGCACCACCACCGTCAGAGACACTTGATTGCGCTATGAGGGACCCTGTGCCAGTGCCCGCGCCCAAGAGTCGGCCTACCCACCTGTCCAGGGCAACGGCACTCGCACGGTGTCGTGCGCTAGGTGGTGACTCCGGCCATGAGGGAGGCAGCACAGTTAGGGAGTTTTAGAAAGTGGCATATGTTGATGTTGGACATTCAGCTGATGCAAAAGGCGAAATAGGGGAAGTCCCAGGAAGAGGTGGACCAAAGCAAGCCATTTTTCTGTCACCCTATGTGTCATCAGGGGAAGGTGGGACAAAATCCTTGGAAACCCATGCATGGTTCATTTTAATGAAGGTTAGATCATCCACATTTTGGGTTGACAGACGGGTCCTTTTTTCTGTCAGGATTGATCCAGCTGCACTGAAGACTCTTTCCGATAGCACACTTGCAGCTGGGCAAGCGAGCTCCTGTAAGGCATATTGGGCCAATTCAGGCCAGGTGTCCAGTTTAGCGGCCCAATAGTCAAAGGGGAATGACCTGTGTGGGAGAACATCGATATGGGAGGAAAAGTAGTTTGTAACCATAGTTGACAACTGCTGTCTCCTGTCACTTTCCATCGATGCAGTATTACCAGTTGTGTGAGCGGTATTTGAAAAATCAGTCCACAACATTGTCATGAAACCCCTGTCTCCAACGCCACTTCTGCTGTGTGCACCACGAACACCTCTGCCAAGCTGCCCCCGGCCCGTACGGCTCGTGTGAGAACCATCACCGCTGCTGTGTGCTGGGAATGCCTCAAGCAACCGATTTACCAGAGTTGCTTGTTTATTAGCCAATATTAGGTCAAGGTTCTCCTGTGGCATGATGTTTTGTAATTTGCCTTTATAGCGTGGATCCAGGATGCTGGCCAACCTGTAGTCGTCATCGTTCATCATTTTGGCAATGCGGGGGGCCCTTTTTAGGATCTGCAAGGCATAATCTGACATGTGGTCCAATGTTCCCGGTGTCAATGATGCACTGCGAGTGCTGGGTGGAGGAGCACTTTCTGGCAAATCCACATCCCTCCAGTCACGCACAAACCCTGTACCAGACCTTGCCACGCCAACATTTTCACTTGCTCCACGAGATGAATCCTCCTCCCCTAAGTAATCATCCCCATCATCCTCCTCCTCTTCTTCCTCCACCTCGTCCAGGAGAGGTCCCTGAGCAGACAATGGCTGAATGTCATCAAGGCTTCCCTCCTCCTCTTCCTCCTCATCAACATTGGCTGCAGACGCCTGCTCCTTAAGGTGCGTCAAAGTTTGCATGAGCAGACGCATAAGTGGGATGCTCATGCTTAGGATGGCGTCATCTGCGCTTACCAGCCGTGTGCATTCCTCAAAACACTGAAGGACTTTACAGAGGTCTTTCAGCTTCGACCACTGCACACCTGTCAACTCCATGTCTGCTCTCAAAGTGCCTGGCCGTGTATCCTCCCACAAATGCATTATGGCCTGCCTCTGCTCGCACAGCCGCTCCACCATGTGCAGGGTGGAGTTCCACCTTGTTGCAATGTCGATAATGAGGCGGTGGTTGGGAAGGTGGAGCAATCGCTGCAGCTTCTGCATACGAACGGAGTGTACAGGCGACCGGCGGATGTGCGCGCACAGTCTTCGCACCTTCTGGAGCAGGGCTGTTAACTCCGGATAATTTTTGAGGAAGCACTGCACCACCAGGTTCAAGGTGTGAGCCAAGCAAGGTATGTGGCTGAGTTTTGAAAGGGCTATGGCTGCCACAAAATTACGGCCGTTATCACTAACTACCTTGCCTGCCTCAAGATGTACACTGCTCAGCCATGACTCAGTTTGTCGCTTCAAGTACTCGGCCAGCACCTCGGCGGTCTGTCTGTTGCCCAGACACATCATCTGCAACACAGCCTGCTGACATTTTCCACTAGCTGCTCGATAGGGGGACACATCGTGTGCAACAGTGGCAGCTGCAGATGGAGTGCTCGTACGACTGCGCTCTGTGGACGAGCTTTCGCTTCTGGAGGAGGGTCGAACGCCTACAGCCAACTGTTTCCTATACCGTGGGCTAGGCAGCACTGTCCCACCACCGCTGTCCCCTGTCGACCCTGCATCCACCACATTAACCCAGTGTGCAGTGATGGACACGTAACGGCCCTGGCCATGCCTTCTGGACCATGCATCAGTTGTGAGGTGCACCTTTCCGTTCACTGACTGCTTGAGTGCATGGACAATGCGGTCTTTCACATGATGGTGGAGGGCTGGGATGGCTTTGCAAGAGAAGTGGCGACTGGGTAGGTCATAGCGTGGTACTGCATAGGCCATGAGTTCGCGGAAAGCTGCGCTTTCCACCAACCGAAAGGGCATCATCTCAAACGAGATTAGTTTGGCAATGTGGGCGTTCAAACCCAGTGTACGCAGATGAGAGACTGAGTACTTTCTTGACCTACTCATAGTGTCTGGGGGGGTGAGCTGGACTTGAGAGCTGCATATGGTGGAAGTAGCGGTGGACAGGGCGGACTGAGAGAGGGTTGATGATGGTGATGGAGTTGGTGTTCTTTCTGATGGCCTAGAATCAGTCTTTCGTTGATATAACAGTGGGATTCCCTGACTGCTGTGGCCTTGCAACGACACCTCAACATTTGCTGCTGTGCTAACCGGTGGGCTTACAGTGGGGGAAACAATGTAGCGTTGCTGACTACCTTCGTTGTGATCAGTTGCACATGTGGCACTTGAGGTTTGGTGTTGTGTCCACGCTTGCAAGTGCATGCTGGTTAAATGTCTAAGCATGCAACTGGTATTCAAATTTTTCAGATTTTTCCCTCGGCTAAAGGTCTTTGCGCACTTCTTACAGATAACCTTGGCCTGATCATGAGGATTTTGTTCAAAAAAGTGCCACACTGCACTCTTCCTACTTTGGCAGACATTTTGCGGCCTAGTACGCTGTGATCTTTTGACCCTCTGGACAATCTGTCCAGCAACTCTTTTGATGTTTGGAACCTGTCTTTGGAGTGCTACGGGCCTGCCAGATAACAGCTGTTGCGATGTCGATGTCTGCTGTGGATGCTCCTCATCTGAGCTATTGGAAGCAGCACCCTCTTCCCCCAATGGATGCCAATCTGGGTCAACAACTGGGTCATCCATCACCTCCTCTTCTATGTCATGTGCACCTTCCTCTGTGTCACCGTGTATGGTGGTATAGTGTGCGGGAAGGGGCACCTGAGTCTCATCAGGGTCAGAATCTGGCTCTGTACACTGCGAGGACAATGTAGTGCTCTGAGTGAATGTACCAGCAGAATCATCCATCAGCGGCTGTGCATCAGTGCACTCCATGTCAGATTCATCTTGGCCTGGGTAATTCACCATTTCACTTGATAATCCAGGCATGGTATGTGAAAACAGCTCCATGGAGTAATCAGTAGTATGGCCTGCGTCATCCTTCAATCTTGGTTGGGGTGAAGGACACAAGGAAAGGTGTGGTTCATGAACATGAGCCTCCAATGATGACTCAGTGCTTTTACTTTTTACAACTGAAGAAGAGGAGGCGATAGAGCTGGAGGCTGAGTCAGCAATGTAAGACAAAACTTTTTCCTGATGCTCTGGCTTTAAAAGCGGTTTGCCAACTCCTAGAAAACTAAGCGTTCGAGGCCTTATGTAGCCAGACGATGACGCAGGCTCAACACCTCCTGCATTCGGTCCTATTTTGCTCTTGCCACTACCATCAGATCCACCACCAACACCATCATTACCAGCTGCCAACCCCCGCCCAATTCCACGGCCTCTTCCACCAGCCTTCCTCATTTTTGGTAGAAATGTAGACAAAATCCAACAAACTATATAGTAATGTAAAACAAGGTACAAGGTGTCTATAGGACAGGGGAGATTTTGAATCTCTGCACACACTTTTGGACACTGGACACTTTTGGATTGTGTGAGGCCCACTGATATCTAAGCTCTATGTCACAGGCTCGATGGCACAGCTGTGACCAAAGTGACTAGAGGATAAGGGAGATTTTGAATGTCTGCACACACTTTTGGACACTGGACACTTTTGGATTGTGTGAGGCCCACTGATATCTGAGCGCTATGTCACAGGCTCGATGGCACAGCTGTGACAAAAGTGACTAGAGGATAAGGGAGATTTTGAATCTCTGCACACACTTTTGGACACTGGACACTTTTGGATTGTGTGAGGCCCACTGATATCTGAGCGCTATGTCACAGGCTCGATGGCACAGCTGTGACAAAAGTGACTAGAGGATAAGGGAGATTTTGAATCTCTGCACACACTTTTGGACACTGGACACTTTTGGATTGTGTGAGGCCCACTGATATCTGAGCGCTATGTCACAGGCTCGATGGCACAGCTGTGACAAAAGTGACTAGAGGATAAGGGAGATTTTGAATCTCTGCACACACTTTTGGACACTGGACACTTTTGGATTGTGTGAGGCCCACTGATATCTAAGCTCTATGTCACAGGCTCGATGGCACAGCTGTGACCAAAGTGACTAAAGGATAAGGGAGATTTTGAATGTCTGCACACACTTTTGGACACTGGACACTTTTGGATTGTGTGAGGCCCACTGATATCTGAGCGCTATGTCACAGGCTCGATGGCACAGCTGTGACCAAAGTGACAACAAGCAAAAAGGCAGCAACACTTACCTGCCCAGGTCTAGAACAAATGCACTGCAGGGTGCAGCCAGCCCATAAAGCAAGATGTTAGCAACACAGGTGCAAAATACCAGATTAACAGCCACTCTCCACATACCCATTCCTGGAGGGGGTGACTGCCCAGTATACAATTGCACAATGAGGGTCCGCATAGGGTACCGTTCACACAAGGGAACTGCATGGTGTCTGGTTCACAGCCTATTAGTAACGCCCCTACTTTTCGATTAGGCGGGCTGGCCAGCACCCTCTCAATGCATCCCAGTGTGAACACCCCTCATACGAGACCAAACGTGTCTGGGCTCGGCTGCACCCCGAAAAATGTAGTGCAAAAAGTTTTACCAATTAGTGAGGTATTAGCTGATATTTTGGCCAAAATACTTGAGCCCGTAAACTGCGCCAAAGTTCCTCACGCTTACGGGTCCCTACACTAAACTAAATAGCAAAGCCACTGAAGAAGACTCAGGTCTTCAAAAATTCATTTATAACAACAAGCAAAAAGGCAGCAACACTTACCTGCCCAGGTCTAGAACAAATGCACTGCAGGGTGCAGCCAGCCCATAAAGCAAGATGTTAGCAACACAGGTGCAAAATACCAGATTAACAGCCACTCTCCACATACCCATTCCTGGAGGGGGTGACTGCCCAGTATACAATTGCACAATGAGGGTCCGCATAGGGTACCGTTCACACAAGGGAACTGCATGGTGTCTGGTTCACAGCCTATTAGTAACGCCCCTACTATTCGATTAGGCGGGCTGGCCAGCACCCTCTCAATGCATCCCAGTGTGAACACCCCGCATACGAGACCAAACGTGTCTGGGCTCGGCTGACCAAAAGTGACCAAAGTGACTAGAGGATAAGGGAGATTTTGAATGTCTGCACACACTTTTGGACACTGGACACTTTTGGATTGTGTGAGGCCCACTGATATCTGAGCGCTATGTCACAGGCTCGATGGCACAGCTGTGACAAAAGTGACTAGAGGATAAGGGAGATTTTGAATCTCTGCACACACTTTTGGACACTGGACACTTTTGGATTGTGTGAGGCCCACTGATATCTGAGCGCTATGTCACAGGCTCGATGGCACAGCTGTGACAAAAGTGACTAGAGGATAAGGGAGATTTTGAATGTCTGCACACACTTTTGGACACTGGACACTTTTGGATTGTGTGAGGCCCACTGATATCTGAGCGCTATGTCACAGGCTCGATGGCACAGCTGTGACAAAAGTGACTAGAGGATAAGGGAGATTTTGAATGTCTGCACACACTTTTGGACACTGGACACTTTTGGATTGTGTGAGGCCCACTGATATCTGAGCGCTATGTCACAGGCTCGATGGCACAGCTGTGACAAAAGTGACTAGAGGATAAGGGAGATTTTGAATCTCTGCACACACTTTTGGACACTGGACACTTTTGGATTGTGTGAGGCCCACTGATATCTGAGCGCTATGTCACAGGCTCGATGGCACAGCTGTGACAAAAGTGACTAGAGGATAAGGGAGATTTTGAATCTCTGCACACACTTTTGGACACTGGACACTTTTGGATTGTGTGAGGCCCACTGATATCTGAGCGCTATGTCACAGGCTCGATGGCACAGCTGTGACAAAAGTGACTAGAGGAAAAGGGAGATTTTGAATGTCTGCACACACTTTTGGACACTGGACACTTTTGGATTGTGTGAGGCCCACTGATATCTGAGCGCTATGTCACAGGCTCGATGGCACAGCTGTGACAAAAGTGACTAGAGGATAAGGGAGATTTTGAATCTCTGCACACACTTTTGGACACTGGACACTTTTGGATTGTGTGAGGCCCACTGATATCTGAGCGCTATGTCACAGGCTCGATGGCACAGCTGTGACAAAAGTGACTAGAGGATAAGGGAGATTTTGAATGTCTGCACACACTTTTGGACACTGGACACTTTTGGATTGTGTGAGGCCCACTGATATCTGAGCGCTATGTCACAGGCTTGATGGCACAGCTGTGACAAAAGTGACTAGAGGATAAGGGAGATTTTGAATGTCTGCACACACTTTTGGACACTGGACACTTTTGGATTGTGTGAGGCCCACTGATATCTGAGCGCTATGTCACAGGCTCGATGGCACAGCTGTGACAAAAGTGACTAGAGGATAAGGGAGATTTTGAATCTCTGCACACACTTTTGGACACTGGACACTTTTGGATTGTGTGAGGCCCAATGAATATCTGAGCGCTATGTGACAGGCTCGATGGCACAGCTGTGACCAAAGTGACTAGAGGATAAGGGAGATTTTGAATGTCTGCACACACTTTTGGACACTGGACACTTTTGGATTGTGTGAGGCCCACTGATATCTGAGCGCTATGTCACAGGCTCGATAGCACAGCTGTGACAAAAGTGACTAGAGGATAAGGGAGATTTTGAATCTCTGCACACACTTTTGGACACTGGACACTTTTGGATTGTGTGAGGCCCACTGATATCTGAGCGCTATGTCACAGGCTCGATGGCACAGCTGTGACAAAAGTGACTAGAGGATAAGGGAGATTTTGAATCTCTGCACACACTTTTGGACACTGGACACTTTTGGATTGTGTGAGGCCCACTGATATCTGAGCGCTATGTCACAGGCTCGATGGCACAGCTGTGACAAAAGTGACTAGAGGATAAGGGAGATTTTGAATCTCTGCACACACTTTTGGACACTGGACACTTTTGGATTGTGTGAGGCCCACTGATATCTAAGCTCTATGTCACAGGCTCGATGGCACAGCTGTGACCAAAGTGACTAGAGGATAAGGGAGATTTTGAATGTCTGCACACACTTTTGGACACTGGACACTTTTGGATTGTGTGAGGCCCACTGATATCTGAGCGCTATGTCACAGGCTCGATGGCACAGCTGTGACAAAAGTGACTAGAGGATAAGGGAGATTTTGAATCTCTGCACACACTTTTGGACACTGGACACTTTTGGATTGTGTGAGGCCCACTGATATCTGAGCGCTATGTCACAGGCTCGATGGCACAGCTGTGACCAAAGTGACTAGAGGATAAGGGAGATTGGATTGCTTTTAAAAAAGCAGTTTGCAGAGCAGTGGGTAAACAGCAATGCCAGCCTGTCAGGAAGCCTTAAAAGGCAGCCCAACAACCAACACCACTGATACACCACAATATAGCCTCCCCTTGCACTGCACACACAGTGACTGGTGTGTTGTGCAGGCCAAATTGCTAGCAGCAGAAGCAGTTTTTTTTTCTTCTTCTCAGGACAGGTCAGGTCTTCTTCCCTGCCTAACGCTCGCCCTACAGAATCAGCAGCAACCTCTCCCTATACTGTGATCGGCAGAAGTAAGATGGCGGTCGGCGTGCACGCCCTTTTATACCCCCTGTGACGCCCACCAAAGGCATGCCCTTCTGAAAGATGGTGGTGACCCCTGCCTATGTCATCACGTTGCCCACAGTGTCCGTGGATCCTGATTGGCTGAAAAAGAGCGCAAAACAAACTTTTGAAACGCGACTTTGGCGCGTAAGTCGCCGACCTCGTGGCCGACCTCATCCTAGGGTCGGGTTTCGTTTCATGAAACCCGACTTTGCCAAAAGTCGGCGACTTTTGAATTTTTTCGACCCGTTTCGCTCAACTCTACTGTAGAGGTCTCGGCAGAGAATGCACAAACCGATCCATCACAACTCGCTCTACCATCTGTGCAGGGGAAGCCGACTCTGGCTGCAGCCATTTCTGGATCAGGTGCAACAGGTCAAACATTTGGGAGCGCGGGGGTTTGTCCCGGTGATAGGCCCAGCGATGAACTCGCTGTGCCCTGGTAGTCATTGTTACCCCCAAGCGTGCGAGAATTTCCGCTTTTAATTTGGGATACTCTAGCATCTTGTACGGTCAGGTCAAAGTATGCCTTCTGGGGCTCCCCCGTTAGGTATGGGGCCAGTACCTCCGCCCACCGCTCTGGCTGAAGTTTTTCCCTCTCAGCCACCCTCTCAAACACCGTCAGGAAGGCCTCCACATCATCCTCAGGGGTCATTTTTTGTAATGCGCGTCTTACCGCCTTCTTGACGTCAGTGGCATCAGCCCGACCTGGGGTTGGGGCGCTCGTCCTGCCCTCCTGGATGGCTGCTGCCGTTGTTCCTGCTGGCTCTGCTGGAACTGCTGCCACTGCTCCTGCTGGCTTTGCTGGATCTGCTGTAACAACAGCTTGTTGGTTTCCTGTTGCAGTGCCTGGGACTGGACCAGGTGTTTCAGCAGGTCCTCCATTATTCCAGGCAGTGCTTGTTGCCCCGCTGCAAACTTCACCCAGGACATGCAGCAACTGTCTCAAGTCTCTGCTGGGACTGCTGCCCGCACGTGTACCACCAATTGTAGGGATGTGACTCACTTAGGTGCAGCGGGAGACAAATATGATACAGGTTCTTCCAAAGTTCATGTGGTTTATTCACGTCATAAACACACAAGGCAGCGTAACACCAAAAAGGAACCTTTAGCTCAGGCAAAAAAAAGCACAAATGTCCGTGGTTGTAGACTCAGACCAGGAGTCTCAGCACACATGGGAGGCTTTGTCCTCCCCACACACAACTCCCTGGTTCAGGAGCAGGCCACATTATAAGGCTGTAGCCACACCCACGAACCCAGCAGCTGACTGGTCACCTGACTGTGACCTCACCACAGGTGCTTCAAACAACAACAATAATATCTGGTATGCTTTACTTATGCCTTACATTATAGAGACAAGCCATTTATGAGGCACATATCTCCCATCGATTACACGACCCTTAGCCCTGCCACACAGTGTACAGGGCTCAATACAGTAAAATACTAAATGAGTAATCTAAAAGAAGTCCCATGTAAAGGTAGGCAAGGAACATAAGGACATTTGAGGCAGCCCTTTTATGGACAGGAGTCTATTGATGGGACGACCAGAGTGAGAATAATAATGATAGGGTGACCAAGGTTTCCTTTCCCTGGGGCTGGCGATCCTTACTGATGACAACCTTTTCTCCTATTGGTCTTTATGCCAAAAGACCGGGTGACATCATTACAAAACTCTGAATATAGTTAATGTATATTGAAAGTAATTCCATTAATATAAATCGTTATGAGGGTTAATATGACACAGTGTACCCTTTGGAATCTGCTTTGGATCTATTTGTGCTTGCAGGGCAGCCATCAAGGCATTACTGCCCTTACTATTGTATGAGGCCTGGTGAGCAACAGTACAGAGGGGGGCCCGCAGGTCCGTCGAACCTTGACGGCTGTGCAGCTCCTGCTCCCTCTGTTATGATGAGTCACCGAAGAAGGAAAAAACAAAATACTAGCTAAGTCCAGAAAAACCAGAGAGGTTGGCAGCTATCGGATTGCAGACCCCTGAACCTATCCACAACAACTAGCAGTAGCCGTGGGGGGGTTCCTACGGTGCCCTAGACCCCTCGATCACAGCCGGAGAACTACATAGCCTAAAGACAGAAAGGGGAAAAACTAAACTGCCCCAGAGCAGACCCCAAAGCAATAGGTAGCCCCCAAAATACAATGACGGTGAAGCAAGATGAAAACACTAACACAGATAGAAAGATAGGTTGAGCAAATGATGGGGCCCAAGCTAACTAAAATAGGACATGATAGGAAAGCTGCTGTCTGCCATCCGCAAAAACCCTATCCAAAATGTGCCAACCGACTGATAGGAAAAACAGGCCCTGAAGTCGCTAGGCTTCAAAAGACTAAATCAGCACTCAGGTATATTCTGAAGACAGAGCAAAAGATCAACAGATCAGAGACAAAAATGGAATTCAGCTCACCCCCGGCCGGGGATGGCAGAACTCCCTAAAAACAAGGCAAAACAAAAGCAAAACTGAAGTGTACAAAGCAGAGCAGAAAAACTTAGCTTTGAGATGCAGGAATCAGACTGGTCTCCAAGAATCCAGCAGGATCACCAGCAAGGCAGAAGGGCGTCGGCTGCCTTATATCCAGTCCTCAATTCCAGCCACCCAGTCATCATCTAGCTGCCCAGGTGTTTGGCAATCACCCTCACTACCTTCCTTCACCAGAGGAGGGAGTTCATCAGACCTCAACGGTGAAGGGAAAAATGAACTCACAACATCCCTCTGTGTTGTCTGTACTTCCGGTCAGGTGACGGAGCATACGCGTTGATGTCATTGCGTACGCACCTTGATGGCTGTGCAGCTGCCGCTCCCTCTGTGTTGTCTGTACTTCCGGTCAGGTGACGGAGCATACGCGATGACGTCATTGCGTACGCGGAGACATATACCGGACACTGGAAGCAGGGCTGCACTTCTGGGGAACAACTGTGGTAAGTAACATAATATAGTAACATAGTTTTGAAGGCTGAAGGAAGACCTTATGTCCATCTAGTTCAGCCTATTTTTAGTGCAGCTGTTCTGCATTGTTGATCCTGGGGAAGGCAAAAAACCCACAGAGTAGACGCCAATTTTCTCCATAGAGAAAAAAATTCCTTCCCCTAAGCTGGGTCAACCATCTACCTATAATAGTGTGTTATTCGTAACCTTCTATACTGTTACTCACAAGAAAAGCACCCATTCCTTTCTTAAATTCATTCAGTGAGTTGGCCATCACCACTTCCTCAGGAAGAGAATTCCAGAGTATCACTGCTCTTACCATGAAGAACCCTCTTCTATGCTGGTGCAGAAATTGTCTTTCCTCCAAACGAAGAGAATGCCCCCTTGATCTTGTCACAGTCCTTGGTACAAACAGTTCATTGGAGTGATCTCTGTATTGCCCTCTGATATACATGTACATATATATTAGGTCTCCCCTAAGTCTTCTCTTTTCTAGAGTAAATAGACCTAATTTTGATAACCTTTCTGGGTATTGTAGTGAACCAACTCCATTTATCATTTTAGTAGCCCGCCTTTGAACCCTTTCAAGTTCAGTAATGTCTTTCTTCAGCACCGGCGTCCAAAATTGCACACAATACTCCAAGTGTGGTC
Source organism: Dendrobates tinctorius (assembly GCF_039654945.1). Classification (NCBI taxonomy): domain Eukaryota; kingdom Metazoa; phylum Chordata; class Amphibia; order Anura; family Dendrobatidae; genus Dendrobates; species Dendrobates tinctorius. Next base: position 29,861,576 of record NW_027361690.1, read on the forward strand.
TGACGAGTGATTTGTACAGAGGGAGAATTATGTTTTCATCTCGTGTCCCCACACCTCTTCTAATGCATCCCATGACCCTATTTGCTTTGGTGGCAACTGCCTGACACTGGGCACTCCAATTTAGCTTCTTATTGACTAAGATACCTAAGTCTTTTTCCATGTGAAAAATGAGGATGAATGAACTCATGGAGATCAACATCCAACACTTCGGAGACACCATCACGTTTCTCAACGTGGTGATTCTTGAGCAAACATGTGATGGTGTCTCCGCGGCTTGTGTTTTGCATGTTTTTACATATTTCCCATAAGGGATGGGGGCATTGCTCTAGAATCACTGCGTTGAGAAACATGTGATGGCGTCTCCGCAGTGTTGGATGTTGATCACCATGAGTTCATTCATCCTCATTTTTCACAGTCTTCTACTAGGCATTGCTCCTACTGGCCAGTTTCCTACTCCACACTGATGAGGAGCAATACCCCAAAACAGCTGTCTGTGGATGGATACCATGTTTTGGCATAGGTGGTTTCCTTCATTGGAGACTGCCCTTCCCGTGGTTGTTCCTTCCCGGGGAAAGACCTGGCTAGTCATTGCATGCGTTGAGAAACAGGTGATGGTGTCTCCGCGGCTTGTGTTTTGTAAGTCTTTTTCCATGTCTGATTTCCCCAGCAGTTTCCCATTTAGTAAGTAATTGTAGCATCTGTTTCTCCTTCCCATGTGCATAACCTTACACTTATCTGTGTTAAACCTCATTTGCCATTTTTCAGCCCAATTCTCCAATTTACACAAATCTGTCCATAATTGCAAACTGTCCTCCTTTGTGTTAACTACCTTACATAGTTTTGTATCATCTGCAAATACTAATATTTTACTGTGTAAGCCATCCACTAGATCATTAATAAATTAAATAGTAGGGGGCCCAATACAGAACCCTGTGGTACCCCACTAGTAACCCTGGCCCAATCTGAGTATGCACCATTAATAACCACTCTTTGTTTTCTATCACTAAGCCAGCTACCTACCCATCTACACACATTTTCCCCTAGCCCAAGCTTTCTCATCTTACTTGCCAATCTTTTATGTGGGACAGTGTCAAATGCTTTAGAGAAGTCGAGATAAATGACATCCAATGATTCTCCTTGGTCCATTTGGGGGCTTACATCCTCATAGAAGCTGATCAGGTTAGTTTGACAGGAGCAATCCTTCATAAATCCATGTTGATATGGAGTTAAACATTTATTAACATTGAGATATTCCATAATGGTATTCCTTAGAAACCCTTCAAAAATTTTACCCACAACAGATGTTAAGCTTACCGGCCTATAGTTTCCGGGTTCCCTTTTACACCCCTTTTTGAATATTGGTACCACATTTGCTTGCCACCAATCAAAAGGAGCAGACCCTGTTTCTATAAAGGCTTTAAATATAAGGAATAGAGGCCCGTCTATCACATTACTTAACTCCCTTAATACCCGAGGGTGAATGCCATCAGGGCCAGGTGATTTGTCAATTTTAATCTTACTAAGGCGGTTCTGTACTTCTTCCTGGGTTATGCAGGTAATACTTAATGGGGAGTTTACATTATCACTCTGCATTTCCCCTGGCAAATCCTTTTCCTGCGTGAACACTGTTGAGAAAAAAGTATTTAAAACATTTGCTTTTCCCACAACGCTCTCTATGATCTCACCCTCATTGTTCTTTAAAGGGCCGACACCATCAATTTTAATCATTTTACTGTTTATATAATTAAAGAATAGTTTGTTTTACTTTCCTTAGCAATGAGTCTCTCAGTTTCCACTTTTGCTAAATGTATTTGTTTTTTACACATTTTATTTTTTTCTCTATAACTTTTTAGTGCTTCTTCATTGCCTTCTTGTTTTAGCTTCTTAAATGCCTTGTTCTTGTTATTTATTGCCCTTTTTACATCCTTATTTAGCCACATTGGTGTTCTCCTGTTCCTAGACCTTTTATTTCTGTACAGTATGGCTAGCTCGTAGTGGGTGTGTAAAACTGATTTAAATATTTCCCATTTATTTTCTGTGCTACTATTTTTGAGGACATTGTCCCAATCAATTCGGCGAAGGTCCTCTCTAAGCTGATCAAACTTTGCTTTCCTGAAATTCAGCGTTTTTGTAACCCCCTTCCAGGGCACCTTACTGAAGGACAAGTGGAATTGTATTATATTGTGGTCACTGTTCCCTAGGTGCCCATCGACTCGTACTTCTGTTATTCTATCTGGCCTGTTGCTTAAAATTAAGTCCGGAAGGGCTGTCCCTCTAGTTGGGCCCTGCACAAGTTGTGACAGATAATTATCCTTGGTCACTGACAGAAATTGGTTTCCTTTCTGAGACACGCAGGATTCAGTTTCCCAGTCTATGTCGGGGTAGTTGAAGTCCCCCATAATAATCACCTCATTGTGATTTGCTGCTTTGTCTATTTGTTTCAATAATACATTTTCAGTGGTTTCTGTTATATTTGGTGGCTTATAACAAACCCCTATGAGGATTTTATTACTTTTCCCTCCTTGTATCTCCACCCATAGAGACTCCACCTCTTCATTTCCCTCTTGTATATCTTCTCTTAGTGTGGGCTTTAAAGTGGACTTTATATATAGACAGACTCCACCCCCTTTCCTTTTTTTACGATCCCTCCTAAACAACTCATATCCTTGCAAGTTAGCCGCCCAGTCATAGCTGTCGTCTAACCATGTCTCAGTTATTCCTACTATGTCATATTTTTCCTCATACATTACCAACTCCAGATCTTCAAATTTATTGGTCAGGCTTCTTGCGTTGGTCAGCATGCAGGAAAAAGTTTTGCTTCCTTTTTCTTAGCTTCCTTCTGAGTACCCTGTCTTGGGTCCTCTTTACCACATCTAGTATCCTTGATTAGTTTGTCCTTCTGCTGCATGTTCTTGTCTGCTGTTTTTCCTCCCATCCCCTCGTTTAAAGCCCTCCTGATGAGTGTGGCAAGTCTTCTGGCGAATGTGTGTTTCCCAGGTTTTGTGAGGTGTATCCCATCTCTTGCGAGAAGTCCATCGTAGAGGTAATTCACGCCATGGTCCAAGAATCCAAGTATAAAAAACGATTTTGTTTTCTTTATAAACTGAATTAAATGGTGAGGTGAGGAGGGGGAAATACAAATGATGAAGTGGGGGGAGCGAGACTGCACATGATGAAGTGGGGGCGTGATGGTGACTGCACATGATGAAGTGGGAAAGTGATACATCACATGATGAAGTGGGAGTGAAGGTGACTGCAAATTATGAAGTGTGGGGGGGGTAAGGGGGACTGCACATGATGAAGTGGGGAGTAAGGGGGACTGCACATGATGAAGTGGGGGGTAAGGGGGACTGCACATTTTGAAGTGGGGGTAAGGGAGACTGCACATGATGAAGTATGTCTGAGGGGAGACTGCACATGATGAAAGGAGAGGGGGATAGGAGGCTGCAAATGATAAAGTAAGGGGCACTGCAGATGAAGTGAGGGGGTGATAGGGGACTGCAACTTAAAGTGAGGGAATGGTACTGCACATGATGAAGTGGGGGAAGGGGACTCCATATGATGAAGTGGGGGAAGGGGACTCCATATGATGAAGTGGGGGTAAGGGGGACTGCACATGATGAAGTGGGGGGTAAGGGGGACTGCACATGATGAAGTGGGGGTAAGGGGGACTGCACATGAAGTGGGGGAAGGGAACTGCACATGATGAATGGGTGATAAGGGGGACGGCACATGATGAAGTGGGGGGAAGGGAGACTGCACATGATGAAATAAGAGGGGAATATGGGGCTGCAAATGATGAAGTAAGGGGCACTGCAAAGAAGTAAGGGGGTGATAGGGGACTGCAATTGATGGAGGGCCACAAATTAAAGTGGAGGGAGGGGGACTGCAAATAATGAAGTGGGGGGTGAGGGGATCTGCAAATGATGAATTCAGTGGGAGGGACAAGGGATAGCAATTGAAATTAAGGTGGGGGTGTGGAGAGCAAATGATGAACTTAAGGCGGGGTCGGCAGAGCAAATAATGATGAATTTTGAGGGTGGGGAAGTAAATGATGTATTGAATGTGGGGTAGAGCAGTTGATAATGAACAGAGGGTGGGAGAGCAAGACATGACAGTGAACTGGGGTGGGAGGGGCATGTAAATATAATGAGTTGGGGTTAGGTTTAGAGCGGGAGGTACATAGTGGGGGGCGCTGAGGATGAAGTGACTGGTGATGAATTGAAAAAAAAGAGTACAGGCGCTAATTAATTTATACAGTATATTAAATGGGGAAAGTGGCTATTTATTGTTGGTGGGGGCACAGTGGCAGATTATAATTTTTATTTGGAATGGTGGGTTGCATTATAACCAATTATATACTGATGGTGGGTGCACATCTGTATTCAGATATGTAGTGTAGAAGAAAGGGAAAAAGTGGAAAATGTGCTCTGGAAGCGGTGCTCTAGGTAACTGTGTTATTTTATGCAGAGACGAGTCCTGGCTGGAAAAAGTGACGGCGTTCTGTGCTGGATGAAAAAGAAAAGCAAAGATGAAGGACTTCAGCTAGACATGTCAATGGTGAGTCAGTGTGGTACCTGTACACTGACACTGTATACTATATACAAAGGTCCTGTATATAATGTAACTAGTGATCACTGTATTATCTGTACACTGATACTATATACAGACCTTCTGTGTACAATGTCACCGGTGATCACTGTATTACCTGTACACTGACACTGTATACAAAGCTCTAATGTATAATGTCCCCGGTGATCACTATATTAATTGTACATTATACAATATATACAGAGCTCCTGTGTATAATATCACCCGTGATCACTGTATTACCTGTACACTGACACTATATACAGACCTGTGTATAAAGTCACCGGTGAGCATTATATTAACTGTACATTATACACTATATACAGAGCTCCTATGTATAATGTCACCGGTGATCACTGTATTACCTGTACACTATACACTATATACAGAGCTTCTGTGTATAATCTCACTGGTGATCACTGTATTATTATTACCTGTACACTGACAGTAAATACAGAGTTTCTGTGTATAATGGCACTTAGTATTGTTTTTTTATTAATGATCAATATTGTAATATTCAGTCACTATGTGGTGGTAATATGTGATCTGGTCATGAGGTGATGGTATTTGTTCCTTGTGCGTGGTATTATTTGGTCACTATGTGGTGATAATATGTGGTCTGGTCATGGTGTGACGGTATTTGTCCCTTGTATGTGGTATTAATGGTCGTTTTAAAAAAAATGCTAGGGACTCATAAAAAATATATTTATATTTAATAGTTTAGAGTAGAGTAGGGCCCGGCCAAAAGAGTCTACTGTGTCATGGTGGTGGCTTAAAAAATTATTTTAGCCAGAACAAAAGCTGATGGTTATGAATGTGATCTGGTGTCTGATGGGAACTGTTAATATCTGATTGGTGAGGACGTTATGGAGAAGTTGAGTTTTTCCAAGATTGGGGGGTGGGACTGTGTAGGCGGAGCTGGGGTGGGGTTTGGGCGCAGTCTCAAGGGGGCCGAAAAATGTTGCCAGTATGGTGCCTCAAAATTCCTAGTGGGAGCCCTGTGTGCTTGCAACTAGGGTTCACATTGTGTTTTTGTTTTTTTCTTTGTTGTAGGGCTTTTTTTTCATTTGTAGAAATAAGTTTCACTTTATGTTACTCATTTGCTGATTTTCTATCTTTATGGGGGCCATAACAAAAGAGGAACGTTTAAGGGTCCATGATCAAGAGACTCATGACGCCAAGCACTGTTTCCTATCAAGCTCTAAATAAAACATAGAGCGTTATTTAAAGGGATTGTCTCATAAGAGACATTAGTCTGATAGGTGTGGTCCTACATTATTTGCTCAGGTGTAATTGGAACTTCTACAACAATGAATGTAAAGAGTCAGCACATGTGTCGCCACCTTTCCACTTATAGGTGGTGGGAAGCCAATGAAACAATTAATGTGGGAATCCCTGTTGTAGAGATAGGTGGACTCCCAGATGGTCTTTTATGAGATAGTTTCTTTAAACAAATTGTTTCCATGTATTACTCTCGTGTTATTGTGACCAGCTGTAATTGAATGAAGATGATTAATTTAAAGGGTTTCTCTAAGATTGTAATGAAATGGCCCCATAACATAATTCAAATGGGGGCAAATTCTAGTCACATAAGACAGGTTGAAGAAATACAGCTCCCAAGATCTTTGTCTCAACTGCCAGAAGAGCAGTATTGTAAGCACACATAATGGAGCTTCCAGAGAAAGGTTGTGACAGGAGAAGAAAATAATCTTCTCCTAGGCTAACTGTGTAAAGTAGACTGATGCTAGAGAAAAAGATCCTCTATGTTCAGTCATATGAAGAGATTTATTTCTTCTTCTGTCACAGCCCATCTCCAGCAATTCAATGGTATGTGTATTTAGGATACAGCTCCTCTGTCAGTGAATACGCAGGTTTCAGGAGCAGTGTTCCTTCAGTCTGCAGTCTGTCCTGAAATGTGACAAGTACCAGCTGCAGTTTGAATTACGTGACAGGGGCCATTTTATTACTTTCCTGGAGAACATCTTTAAGAAGGGCGACTATTGCTATAAATTAATTTATTTTCCTTCTGCTTCACACTCTTAAGAAAATATAGCTTTGTGTTACGTTCTCTTATTATGTGGAGGTCACATTTATATTTTTTTCTCTCTGGCCACTGTTACACAGAAGGCAATGAGAGTTGTGTTATGTTTGGCTGAGATTAGAAGTTTTACATTGGGTCCGTTGTCTTTGGTTCCATATCCTTCATTTCCTAGTACATGACTCTGACACAGACTAACAGCTCACATTCACATACCAAATCTAATAAAAGTATGTCAGTGTCTGGATCTCCTTCTCTGTTCAGCCACACTTAATCCTAATTTAGCTTCTTCCGAACGGAAACTGCCAGTGAAAAGAATTTTTAAAGTGGAAAAAAAAGAAGAGCAGAAGGTAAAATTTATTCATGTATATGCAAAACAATCATCTTGAATTGCAACTCTTGGATAAAGTGATTTATTTGTTCTACACTCTGTCAGGATACACAACTGAGATACATAATGCTTTGCTTTAATCAAATATTCATGTTATGATTCATCACATGAATCCCCAAAAATGTTCCCCCGAATTTCATAAACAAATTAAAGTATAATTCCAGAAAAGGATAGACAATTTCATTTTGCATTAATTTTGTCTGCAAAAATGTCAAAGTAATTTCCTCTGTACTCAGAATTAATCTAGACAATGATATAGAATTATAGGTCTTTAACATGTAACAGCAAAAACTAAAATAATAAAGTGCTGTTCCAAACACCACAAGTTATCAGTTATCACCTATCCAAAAGTCAAAGAGATAACTTACTTCTCATTGGGGGTCTGACAGCTAGGATCCCCTCCAATCTTGAGTATGGGGCTCCAAAATGCCCTCTAGAAATGAAGAAATTGCCATGAATGCAGATCACAGCTCCATTCATTATCTATGGGACGACACCTAATCTCTAGCAATTCCACAAACAAAGAATGGAGCATTTTGGATCAATGATAAGTAATACCATGCAATGTTTGGAATAACCCTTTACATTAAAAATCCAAAAGCACAAATTCATAGCAAGCTTTCTAAAAGTATATCCCTAAAATATATTAGTAGTCAATATCCATTGTCATTGTGACATACATGTTATCATTTTATATATTTTTAGCAGATGTGATTTTATAACAATTTATTATTCAAGACTATAAAAATAGCACATTACAAAGTAAGAAGATTTTCTTAAAGATTTTATGGCACACCAGAATTATCATATGACAGCTATTGCCTTTGCAAGGAATTTCTCATTTGTACTGGAAAAAGAATTTTTTTCCGGAGTAAGGATCTTCCTAAACATTTTGTGTCCTCGGCTATCGACGCTCTCGAAGACATAACCTGGTGGTAATGGGTAATTTGCAGGGCAAATTTCATTCTTCTTGGGTGTATAATCAGAACGATATAAGGTTCCACTTTCAAATGGGACTGAATTTTGAACTGCTGCATTGGAAGGCTTACAGCTTTCAGTTGGATGGATTTCATGGGGAAGATAGTGAGACTTGAAGGTTGTTAACCCATCAAATTTTCCAGAAGGCTTTGGAATTTGATGGTCCTTCTTGATTATTTCTTGACGTCTAGCTTGCCAGGCCCTAAAATCTTCCTTCATTGTAGAATTTCCTTGGAAAGGAACATTGGTTCTTCTTCCATGAGATACGGGTCGAATTGGGGCAACATAATTTAGCTGGTGTGGCACATAATCTAGATGAGTTGTGGTGTCTAGCTCCATATGAGTAGTAGGTGGATTATAGTCCAGAGATTTTTGGACATGGTGTGAAGGAACTTGCCATGGCTGATAGCTATCACGGAATTCAGTGCTGCCATCAAATCGAGCATTGCTACCAACTTTATTATGCTCGGGCTTACAGCTTTTTGTTATTTCACCAAGGGCACCTTTGAAATTGATGCGATGGGTGGTGAGATCTTCAAATGGTTGACTGCTGGGCTTATACTCCTGCTTTTGTCTTGCAGCCCTTGGTTCTATGTCATAAGGAACATATGAAGTGCGATGACTTGTAGTACCATCGAAAGGCACATCACTGTGTTTTGCTATACCTGGTGGCTTGAAACTTTCTCTTGGCATTATTTCCTTAGGGAAATAGTCATCCTGGAAAGTGGTTGCATTTCCAAACTTCACATTTGGGTGTTGGTAGGAATGTTCTGGCTTAGCGAGTTCTCTTTTTTGGATGTCCCATGGTCTATAATCATCTTTAAGAAAAAAACAAAGTGAAAATCTTTCCTATACCCCAACTGTTTATCTTCTCACATGGAATATAGGGATCTAAAATAATATGGTAAATTTATGATTTACATGGGGAATACAGACCTCTAAAATAATTTTATGACATAGGATAAAATGAAAGCTTTTACTCTAGAAAGGTGTCATAAAAGCTATGAAAAGTCACAAAATGTTAAGTTGTGAAGATATTTTGCAACTCTTGGAATTTTCACACCAGTTTGAAACAGCTCTGCCACCTGGGTGAAACTGGGGAAGAACCAGGGTGAGACATCAAATGTTCCGGCAAGACTGGCATAGTGTGAGAGTGTGCTGCAAAACTCTTGATGAATTGGCCCCAAATTGTTTTTCTATAGCCTATAGATTAGATTGGTAATTCTCAAATTAAATTAGACAAATCTCCCAGGCTTACAACAAAATCTGGGTACTACGGGGATGTCAAGGGTGGTGATTAAAGATGAGCAGATCTTTTGATATTCAAATATGCCAAATTCTCCAAATTTTCCACAAAAATTTGAATCGGTCGCCGCAAATTGCAATAGTGAAACACCACAAATTGCCTGAAGAGAGACACAGGAAAAGAGAAAGGAAAGAGGAGACGAGACAAGAGGGGAGAAGAGAAGATAGAGAAGACAAGATGTCAGAGGAGAAGAGAAGACACTCAGAATACCACTCCCATTTTCAATGTGTTTTAGCACTGCAGTAGTACACCACAATCAGACTAGGCCTTTTTCTATCCCTATGTGGAATGAGCTGTGCGCTCTCTTCTATCCTTAAACTGTACACGCATACAATGGTGCTCCTTGGCAGGCTGCCATGTTTTATACTGGGTGTGATAGTCCCCCTGATTAGCTGTGCTACAACCATGTGATGCCATAGCTGCATGCAATAATAGGTAGGTAGTGCAATATGTCATTATCACATGTGATTTGGAGCCAGGCATTTTTTTTTTGCAATCCTTGCACATAAAATCATACAGTGTTCGAATCTGTGGGAACCTGCGGATTTCAGGAAATGTGATTTGAAGTTGATCTTCCACGGTTTGATCAGCTCCATCTCAATTGATGATTTCACACACGCTTAAATGAATATAGCTTTTGCTTTTAGAAATCGCAACTTAATCAGCTGAAGTCAATTTTGCAAAAACAGTTGTGTCAAATGAGCTGCAGATTAGGTAAAGTACAAGACCGCGAGAGACAATTCAACAAAGTCGCCACAATACAAATGGCTCACAGCCTGTTTGGACGTTTGACCCGGCTCACTCCGATGTGTAGAAAAGAACAACCCCACTGGGTGCCACACAGAGGAAACAAGTCAATTATAAGGATATGCTACTGTTAGGGTAGCTTTATAGAGCATAATCTGATGGTGCAGATGAATGTAAAAGGAATTACTCATAGAAAGGGGATCACTACAAAGGCTAAAACATATCATCTGAAGTGATTTAAAGGTTTATCTGCATCTCCTGAATTATAGATTTACCTTTATATGTCGGATTTGCGTTAAAGGTTCCCAAGTTCGCTTGCCTTTTTTCCACTGGTCGTGCGGGAATCATTGGCTCTACCTTGTAAGGGTTAAAGTCTTGTTTATAGGTTGTTCCGAGGTCAATCTGGCCAGGCTTTGGTTGATACTCATGGTGAGGACGCACTGGACGGTGGGTTACCTCATATGGAATATAATCAGACCTAAACATAATAAACAAAACTGTGTGACAGCATTCAGAGGAAAATGCAGCCTAATTGTCATGGTCCAGTCCGGAGTTTATCTTCTGCTGTCTTCACTCCGGACTGGTCATGCAGGGGTTAATCTCCTCAGCCTCGTTCTGGAGCTAGCTGGGCTAATTCAGTCTCTCATAGCCTGCTGACCAGTGTTAGTGATAGCTCAAGCTTCCAGTTTAGAGCCTCTGACCCTTGTACCTTGGTGATCCTCCTGCCTTTGACTGATATTCAAATGTATGACCCGGACTGATCTCTGACCCCGTCTCTTGGTATTCATCTCTGCTGTTACCTTCCCTCTCTGGCATCTGACCCCCCGGCTTGTACCCCGACCACGTATTTCGTCTCACGTATTGGACCCCGTGCTCATGTTCTGGCTTTCTGACTCTCGGCTTGGTATTTTGACTACGTGTATTGCTTCCCTTCTGGTACGTCTGGTGCCACAGGTAATGAGAGAGACTAGTCAGACGAACCGAGTCAGAAACTAGCAGGAGCAGACGTACCAGAAGGAGCAGCAATACACGTAGTCAAAATACCAAGCCGAGAGTCAAAAAGCCAGAACATGAGCACGGGGTCCAAAACGTGAGACGAAATACGTGGTCGGGGTACAAGCCGGGGGGTCAGATGCCAGAGAGGGAACGTAACAGCAGAGACGAATACCAAGAGACGGGGTCAGAAATCAGTCCGGGTCATACACGTGAATATCAGTCAAAGGCAGGAGGATCACCAAGGTACAAGGGTCAGAGGCTCTAAACTGGAAGCTTGAGCTATCACTAACACTGGTCAGCAGGCTGTGAGAGACTGAAATAGCCCAGCTAGCTCCAGAACGAGGATGAGGAGATTAACCCCCGCATGACCAGTCCGAAGTGAAGACAGCAGAAGGTAAACTCCAGACTGGACCATGACACTAATTACTGGCAAAACCAAGTATTCCAAATTTACACATATATGTGCATTGTATACATGAAGATTGTGTGATGGACCTATATGATGTTGTGTAATTGCCTCAGAAACTATACTGCCTGCTATCTGGCCATCAGTTTTCTACTTCTAGTGGAGGCTATACCTGTCAACCCCATTGTAAATGAACCTTAACCCCTTAAAAACCAGATCTAATTTGGCCTTTAAGGGAATCTGTTAGCAGTTTTTTGTTATGTCATCTGGGAGCAGCATACTGTAGGCAAAGAGAAGCTGAATCCAACGATGTGTCACTTAGATGTGTCACTGGGTGCAGCTGTTCTGACACAATCAGAGCTTTTAGATTTAGAACATAGAAGATGAACCAAGCCAAGGGAGCTTGCACTTGATGAAGACAAGGATCCAAAAGCATAAAACTAATTATTTTGTGTACATTATACTCCCTCTTTTTACCAGGTTTTGACTTGGGCTGTGTTGCGGTGCCCACCATTGCGCCATTGGGACACTCAAGGTATAGAGTTTGTGTTTGGGTTGGGACTGTGTTGTCATTTGGGCCCTCTTCGTTCTTGATTCTATTCGTAGTGATCTGACCGCAGTGTCTGCCGATCAGTCATCCACATCGATCTTTACCATCACAGTCCAGTAGCTCCTTGCCTTACCTCATCTGAGGAATCCTCCTTCGAGTAGCCTGGATCTGGATTCCACAAATATCCAGGTTGCTCCTTCATTTGACCCCAGTAACTAATACCTCAGGAGGATTCCTAACCAGTTAATGAGGGAGCATTTAACAGCATCTACTTGGTTCGATCCTCAGGGGGTCAATTTATAAAGCTCTGGAGAGATCTTTGGTATGTACTGAAGGTCACACGTAATATACGGGAAATACTCTTAGAAAAGTAGCTAAGTGAAACTAGCTGGGTTCGTCTTCAGAAACATTAAAAAAAAACATATACTTGCATGTTTTTATTAATGAGAACAAAAATAGATTAGAATATAAGCCTGTATGCTAAATATAAATAATTGAAATATAAACCGAAATACTATATATAAAAAATAAAAATAATCTTACAAGGATTACAATGGTTGTATATTTTTGCTATTTGTTGATTTGAACATGTCTTTTTACTGACAAAGGGATTTGTATCCCTCCAGCTTTCATTATTACACTTAAGAGTCAAAAGACAAAAATGGAGAATAGAAAAAAAATGAAATGTACTAAAAATAGAAAATAATAAAAAAAAATAAAAAATAGAAAATAAATGAATAAAAAAAATGAAAGATATGATATAGATCAGACCAAAAGCAAAAATTTATTGTCCAACTACATGGGAAGATGCACTCATTTCTGTTACACTGGAGTTGATGTTATTTATTGTATTGGGTTAAAGGTTTCTTTGGTGGTATGCAATATTCCATGTTTTTTATGTCAAATGTGACATACTCTATGACAGAGTCTTTACAATAAAATGATTAGTTTTATACTTTTGACTCCTCGTCTTCATCAAGTGGAAGCCTTTGTCTTGGTTCACCTTCTCCTCTGTTCTACTCTCTGCACATTGGAACCGTCCACGGGATTGTCCACGGTAACTACACCAGCAGTAAGCCACCATTGAGGAACCATACTAGCGATTCGCTTCTTCTAGAGTTGTGCCTGCATGCGCAACTCTGCAAGGTGGGCGTAATCTGTTTCACCACATGTATTTGTCATTTAATACTTCGCTTAAGCCGGTCTCACACGTCCAGATAATTCCGGTACCGGAAAAAACGGTACCGGAGCTGTCCGTGTGGATACGTGGTACCACCGTGTGGCACACATGTGGCAACCATGTGCCGCATCAGGACCACGCGGACGGCCGCCGGGAAGAAGCGCTACAGTAAACGCTGTTCCCCTGCGGCTGTTGCTGAACGTGGCTGTCCTTCCTCTCTCCTGCTGTGTCGGCAACAGCGAGCAGGAGAGAAAGAATGAATGAAAACCCGACGTGGGGTCCCCCTCTGTTTGTGAACCAACCAGACGAAATTTACAGCTGGGGGCTGCAGCCCTCAGCTGTCAGCTTCAGCAAGGTTGGTTCTCAAGAATAGAAGGGTCCCCACGCTGTTTTTCAATTAAGTAAATAATTAAAATAAGTAAATAATTAAAAAACAGCATGGGGACTCCTCTATTCTTGAGAAGCAACCTTACTGAAGCTGACAGCAGAGGGCTGCAGGCCCCAGCTGTTTCGCCTGGTTGGTTCACAAACAGAGGGGGACCCCACATCGGGTTTTCATTCATTCTTCTCTCCTGCTCGCTGTTGCCGACACAGCAGGAGAGAAGAATGACAGCCGCGTTCAACACCAGCTGCAGGGGAACAGCGCTTACAGTAGCGCTTCTTCCCGGCGGCCATCTGTGAGCACGGAGGACAGTGTGAACTGTTCTCCGTTTGCACGTGTTCAGCACTTTTGCGGACCAGGCGCTCCCACGAACACTGACATGTCTCCGTGTTTTTCACACGGACCGTTTGTCCATGAAAACACGCTGACGTGCAGAGACACATTCATTTTAATCTGTCTACGTGTGTCAGTGTCTCCGGTACGTGAGGAAACTGTCACTACACGTACCGGAGCCACTGACGTGTGAAACCGGCCTTAGTGCTCCTGCTTTTCCCCTTCCTCTCAGGTCACATTCTATCATCAGTTTTTAGATTTTTCTTTTATTTTCAGTGTGAAAACTTTGCGATAGATGCTAGGGACAGGCACACAGGGGCCCAAGAAGTAAGGGGGCCGCTTCTACCTCCAAAGTAGGTGTGATAGCAAAGTGCCCATATATTGTTCTTGCACAGTCTGTTTATGCTAGGAGTACAAGCTGCAGTCTTCGCTGGTACCATTTTTAGGTATATACAACTTTTTGGTGACTTTATATTACATATTTTGTATTAGAGATAAAAAAAGTAATTTTGGATTTTTAAAAAAAAATTTTTATGTTCACCATTGTGCTTTTCTGTTTCATAACAAGCTGCTGTTTTTATTAGTACTATTTGTGGATACATAGGACTTCTTGGCAATTATAGTGTATTTTTTTTACCTGGTGGGATAGAGTGCAAGATAGCGCTTACTGCATGTGTTGGGGGACACTGGCTTGGCAACTGGATGAAGGCACACAGGCATGTTTTTCTCACAAAACAGTCTATTTAGGTTTATTCAGGCCTCATAAACCACTGTAGGCCATGTAACACATCACAAACCTCACACAGTCCATAGTACTTCATAATATACAGCTTTAACTTGCAGTCCCTAAACACGCCGGGCATTTTTGTCCAGTTAATGTGGACGACCGCACGCTAAACAGTTCATTAATGTCCATGGAACACAACAGGCACCAACATACAACATTAAGTTGCAGTCTCTAAACATGCTGGACCTAACTTCGTCCAGTTACCATGGGTAACCGCATAGTTCATTAACATCCATGGAACATCATAGGCACTAACAGTCTGTTCCAATGGCATACACTTGTCTGCCCATAACCCCCTTGTCTGGAGTTACCTTACAGGAGCTTCTGCTCCACTTGTTGACTCCTCATCAGTCCTCTCTCCCAGGGAAACTGCCTTACTGGGATCACCGTCCTTGCGACCAGGACACTCCCGACAGTTCTAGACCCTCAGAAGGTCAGTAGCTTCCCCAACGCAGTGCCGTCACAGACTCTGCACACACATGGTCTCACCCTGTGCCCTTCAGGAATCCAGTCCCCACGCGGGACCTTCCAAGACAGCGACCATGCAGGTACACAGTCTCTTTGTGTGCTATTCAGGACATCCATCCACTCATAGGACCGCCCAACACATAGGCCTTCAGGTCCATGGCCTCTCCATGTGCTCTTCAGGAATCCAGTCCTACCCCCAGGACCTTCCAACACACAGGCCATCCAGAACCTTACACACCAAACATGTGACCCAAACCATGGTCACATAATGTAGCTGAAACCACCTCCATAGATGGAAGGTGTGTATGGTTAGCCAGTCCTACCCAGCTCACCGACTAACCCTGTAAGCCCCCCTTAAAACTAACCAAAACACTTGTGGGACTACAGGTCCCAAACAACATTTTGTACAGCGCAGAGGACATCCTCCGTCTCTGCGACACATATTGACCATTCACAATAACGCCAGTCACTGTCTCACCATCACAGTTACTCCTGCGATTGCCATGCACTCCCATGGCCTCAATACACCTCTGTGCGTATCCAGATGAGAACATACAGCGCCCCCTAGCTGTAACAGGGGCCACTGTTTCACAAGAGCTATAGTTTTATTGACCTCACAGTTATGGTTACGTTTATATCAAATAGGTCCTTTTTGGGCTTTGGCTTTTTAATCGATGAAATAACTTTTCATTTGAAAAAATAAAGGAAAACAGGATGTTTTAATTTTTTTTACATTTTTTAAACACTTAAAAACATTTTTATTTTTGGCAGTATTTATTTTGCAATATTTATTAGTCCTACAAAAGGATTCAAATGTGCAACCCATTGATCACATAGATAATACACTGCACTACATGGGCGGTGTGGTGTACTATACAGCTTATCAGTGTTATATTAATAGGCAGCCTATTAGATCGTGCCTCCATTGTTAGGCCTTCTGTTGCCATAGAAACCATTGGCTCCCTATGTTGCAGGGAGCCAACGAAGTGACAGAATGAATGGTTTTCCCATATTAAGAAAATTGTATGCCATCACTTTGAAAGGAAGGAGAACCCCAACCATGCCTATAGGACACATGGGCATATAGGAAACAGCGCTTGCAGATGGCTTTAGCGTGGTTTCCAGTCCTGATGATTCTCACCTGTTAGTGTAGCGGTGCGGGAATATTTGTATCACAAATGAACGTAATAATATAGATGAGTAAATCTAGGTCACCCACAGAGTTGGCCAACCGAATCTAGAAAGCTGTCACATTTCACATAAATCTACAACTTCATGATGGAAACTATGGGCCTGAATCATCAAAGCGTTTATGCCAGACTGGTGGAACTGGTGTAAAACGCTGCGAAAAGTGACAATATTTACACACAAATACGTTGGAACTTTTGGTGTTTTCCCACCAGCTTTTTGGCAGCTCTGCAAAAATGGTAGGAGCGAGCCAGGGTGGGACAAGGGTGTTGCTACAACCGTCCATCATATAGTGGCAGCGTAAATTTCTCCAGAGATGTTACTCCGGTCTCTGAATGGAGTAACATTTCTTGGAAGGTGCAAGATAAGATTCGCCAAACCTGAATCTGATGCATGCTTTTCCCTTTCTAAGACAAAATGACAACCCTAATACCACTGTACGAGCAACACCACGCTGCTGCCGATAGAAGCAATGGAATGTAATTGAACACGTTTACTTAAAGGTTGTTATTCCTTCCATCTTCCCGTGGTTTCCCAGGTATTCCTGCTTTGGTTTCATGCTGTTTGGTGGCTGAATGTTGTCATACTGAGGGTATTTTTCCACATATTCGG
Organism: Dendrobates tinctorius; assembly: GCF_039654945.1. Classification (NCBI taxonomy): domain Eukaryota; kingdom Metazoa; phylum Chordata; class Amphibia; order Anura; family Dendrobatidae; genus Dendrobates; species Dendrobates tinctorius. Next base: position 29,878,528 of record NW_027361690.1, read on the forward strand.
TCAAAACGCAGGGCTGCCCAGATTTATCAAAAATTTTCGTTGGCATGTGCGGACAACGATGGCGCCTGTGAAGAAAAGGCACAACCATAAGTATCAATGGCTTGTCATGTATGTACTTACTCCGGATAAATGAAGTTTCAGACAGGGCTTTTCGTCTATGTGTCCATACAGATCGGGACTGTCCTGGTGGAAGAACCCATACAGTACATGTAATGTCTGCCTACTACTAGATTAACCCTTCTTCCAATAGGTGGCACTAGCATTCTATTCCTCTTCCTCGCTAAAGAGACAATTTGCATAATTAGATTAACCCTTACATGTATAAATCCCACTCTATGGTCTCCAATATGGTACAATTTATAGAATAAACATAATACCGCTAGAACTAACCGTAAGCTGCGCTGAATGTCGGACCTGGGAGCCTGGGGTGTGAGCGCTTCATTCTACTGTCCTGACGAGGTTAGAAAAGCTGCGTCCTGTTACTGCACAGTGTGTATTATGTGCTATAAAAAATTAGCAAAACTGGTTTTAATAAGTGTTTTTACCATTTTGGTGGAAATCGCTCAATTCTGTTCAGGCTCAATCCCAAGAGCTCGGCACCCTGCCGACTCAACCCCAGCCTCTCTCTTCTGTTGTTAATGTTGTTATGTTTCACAGAATCTCCTATTTTGTTTTACAGATTTGAGTTTAAAGGGGTTGTCCACTCCTGGACACTATAGGACCACCCCTCCGTGACAGCTCCACTGCCCATTGTAAAATTTTAAAAAAACTGCGTCATCACCTCCGGGACCTCCCGACTGCAGCACGGTGTCCCCGGCGGTAACGTGATATTGCTGTGTCACTTGACCACTGCTGTTGGTCAGCGGCCTCTGATCAGATGAAGCCTTTGATATTTTGTCAGAGCGGACTTCAGAATAGTGGACAGCCCCTTTAAGTACATTACGCCACTGACTAATAACAAGTTAGCGATATTAAGTTAGTATTAATTTTGGAACATTAGGCATTAATGCTTAAAGGGGTATTCCCATCTCATACATTTATGGCATATTCACAGGTCATGCTATAACTGTTAGGTAGCTGTGTGTCTCATCAATGTGACCATCATCGCCTGTAAATCGATGGCACATCCCATAAATATACTAGAATTGTACAAGATGGGACCACCCCTTTAAGACAATATACAGTAGCGCACGACCAATGCTCTACATGTACTGCAGCATGAAAATGATCACTGCTTGCGCTTACAGGCTGGTTACAGAAGACAGAGCTTGTGGCGACCTCTGCTGGACAATATGAGTATGACAGATCTTACCACTGCACAGGAAAATACAGTATACTATACTGTAATTTAACTTCTTTCCCTTCATTACGACCAGGACTGCACACAATAAACCTTAGTACACATGTCAATCCAGTCAATTATTAGCTAATGCTCTGGAGAGCACTAGATGTTCACGGCCTTCAAGTAACAGAACATTAAAGAGGGTTATTGTCAACAGCATAAATGGTTAAAATTGCAAGGTGCTTGTAAAACAATGATGATTAATCTTTTAATCCAGTACTCCTTTTGTTCTCCTATTTTATACAATGTTTAAGGAGTGGAATGCTTATTAATATGGCTATAGAAGGATAGGGAAAATGAAGGGAGGTCAGCTCACCAGTCTCGGTTGCGATCCATAATCCTCCTGCGCACGGAGTCACCTTGATCAGGGGTGTTGACTGAAGCAAAATAAAGGATGGAATCTCCAGCGCTGGACTTCAGTTAAAAATACATCATTTATTGTAAATTCTTAAAATCGAACAGAAAAAGTGTGGATAAGGACATACAGGCAGATGGGGTCTCTGGTGGTCTCCAACCAACGCGTTTCGACCTAGAGGGTCTTACTCATGGTTCACACTAGACCAATACTGACGACTACAAATAGTACAAAAACTAGTAAATCACAGGTGTTGGACAAAAGAATTAATGAAAATAGGGAGTATCCCTACCAGTTAACTCTTGCAAACACTCAGCCTAATGTGGAGCTGAAACAAAAACTAGTCGGAAAAACAGGAGAAAAAAAAAAAAAAAAGGAGAAAAAAAAAAAAAAAAAAAAAAACCTAATAAAAAGATATCATAAGAATATAATAACAATCACAAAAATTATCAGAATAACCAGAATTGAATAGGACTAAGTAGAATGTAAATATACAGAAGAAAATATCAATCTAATTGCAATATTAAATCAAGTCGTTTGTTCAGACCTAATGGTACTCTTGTATTTAATTTAAAAATCCAAAAGGATTCACGATTTAATAATTTTCTCCTGAAATCACCTCCCCTAGTAGATCTATAGACTTTCTCTATTGCTATAATTTTGAGGCTATCAGTTTTACCTCCATGAACAGTTTTACAATGATAAGAAACTGCTGAAATATTATAATTGCTACTAGTAGCTTCTGACAAGTGTTTCCTAATTCTCTTTTTAAGAGGTCCTATTGTGCAGCCTACATATTGTAGGTTACAAAAAACGCATTCAATAACATATATTACTCCTTCTGAATTACAATTGATGTGAGACTGAATAGGGTATGATATGCCAGTAACACTAGAAGTGAATCTGCTGGTTTTAACCACATAGTTGCAGACTTTACAGGGATGATGTCCACATTTGGAAAAGCCTTTATATGACAACCAAGTATTATTTTTAGTTCTCCTATTACTGATAAAAAGACTGGGGGATAAGATATCGCTCAAAGCAGGAGCTTTCCTGGCTATGTATCGTATCTGGGTATTGTCCAGAATTTGACCAAGTTTATTATCATTGTGTAAAATAGGTAAATATTTTTTGACAATGTCCGTTATCTTATTGAATTGTGGACTGTACATGGTAGAAAAACTAACTATAGGACGGTCATAATTATTACAGGGGGCCCGTGTGCGATTCTTTTTCTTGCTAGCAGTAACTCCAGTGTGTACAAGGCTCAAAGGAGATTCATTCAGCAGGGTGTGTCTATCGATCCTGCTGACAATATTATCAGCTTTCCTTAGCATCCAATTAGCATATCCTCTGTCCTTAAGTCTAGAAAGGGTTTTGTTTGATTCTTTAGCAAATATTATAGGTGAACTACAATTTCTTTTTAACCTAATTAATTCTCCCACTGGAATGTTTTTAACCACGTGCTTGGGGTGACAAGAATAAGCTTGTAAAATTGAATTTGTATCTGTGGGTTTTCTGAAAGGAAAAACGCAGACCTTTTGGCTGTCAGAATTCACAGACAAAGTCACATCCAGATAACTGATAGAAAAATCCGACACTGTAAATGTAAATGAAAGATTAAAATCATTCATATTAATATAGCTAATGAAATCACTAATCCCTGAGATGTCTCCCTTCCAAATCAAAATCAGGTCATCTATAAAGCGGCCATATAGTTGTATATTTTGTGAAAAGGGATTATTGTTACATAAGATATATTTCTCTTCCCAAACAGCTACTGTAATATTAGCTAAAGCTGGGGAACATTTACCCCCCATACTTACTCCTTGTTTTTGTAAGAAAAAAATTCCATCAAATGAAAAATAATTATGTGAGAGAAGAAAGGAAACTGCATCCACAATGAAGGATTGAATTTCTATCACATATGTGCTATATTTGTCCAAAAAGAATGTGAGACTAGAGATAATCACATTATGTGGTATGGACGGGTATAAACCCACCACATCACAGGTAATCCATGAATATTCTGGTGACCAATGATAATCATCCAAGGCAGAGATTAACATTTTGGTGTCTCTGATATATCCTGGAAGATCAATGACCAAAGGTTGTAGGTAATGATCAACCCACTCTGCCAATTTCTCTGAAAAAGACCCTATCCCCGAAATTATAGTTCTAAAGGGGGGGGGGAACAAATCCTTGTGGATTTTAGGAAACGCATGATAAATGGGAATCACAGGGTTCTTGATATTAACATAATCATAAATTTTCTGTGTTATGGCCCCTGTGACTAAACCATCGTTTAATAATTTTGACAAATCACACTGAAATTTAGACGTGGGATCACTAGAAATCTTATCCACACTTTTTCTGTTCGATTTTAAGAATTTACAATAAATGATGTATTTTTAACTGAAGTCCAGCGCTGGAGATTCCATCCCTTATTAATATGGTGGTACATTTTTACATATGTCCGCCATGCCTTCCTACTAAGGTAGTTGGCAAATTTCTTGCTTTAGTTCTCATAGTGGAGGTATTTTTTATTCTATTGTATTCATCTAGTTAATTTACCTCCACTTCTACAGTCTATCAGCAGCGGCCAATCTCCCGGATTGAAGCACTTACACCTCTTTTCAGTAGAGCTTGTAAGCACTGCTCTGCCGCTGCCTGGATCACTGGATCTCAGCAGCTTCATTGCCCTTTCTGTTGGTAAAGCTGCCTCTGCTTGCACAGTTCAGCTCGGCGGCTCAACCTTGCCACTGATCCGGACTGTCAACCAATCAGGAGCACTCCTGGAAAAGGACAGCTAGAATAGCCCTTTAATGACAGTGAGTATACATGGACACATACCAAGGACGGATAGCGTGGGTAGCAAACCAAAACTTACATTTGGAGACACCGCCTCTATTGCAATAATGTTCCTTGTTTATTCATGCGAAACAACATAAAGGACAAGTGACATTTCGGGCCTCCAGATAGATAGACTGGGCCTTCCTCCAGGCCACTCACGGAGAATACAGTGCTTTATATATCCTCCCCACAAGATGTACATGCAGCCATACAGTGATGACCTCGAGAGAACCGCAGTGAAGTGTAAGGGCATGTGCACACGGCCAGGATTACATCAGGATTTGCTGCGGATTGCACGCTGCGTACTATACATGCATGGTCACATCCAGCTTCCCTGCGTAACTGGACGTGCGGCGTGCCTTTCCAGACCGCAGCATGTCTATTTATCTTGCGGAGACGCTCTGTCTATGGATACGATGCAGTGATTCCACATGGTTCAATGAGCACATGCGTTATCACCGCGCATAGAAAGGGGGCGGAGCTTTGGGTGGAGCGGGGTTTCCGCAGCATCCAAAGCGCCGGCAATCCTGAACGTGTGCACATACCCTAAGGGGGGAGATATAACGTCCTTTTGCTTCCCTTCCTCTAATTGCCATTGATTTGTTAATATGTACATACTGCTAATATTGATAATGTATATGTTTAATGCTTGCGGTACTGCTACATATAAAATGTATTACCGCTCACTTTACTGGTACTGCCACATATATCTATGTGTTACCATGCTGTAGATACGCGTTCCTTAGAGCCACACTGTATATAATATAAAGTGATGTATATTGATGTTTATGTACAGTTTAGGGTTAGTAAGTGCACCCATTTGAGGACATTAGAGAAGGGCACATTAGTAGAGAGTTCTTATACATAGGGTAAGTGTAGTTCTGTTGTGGGCCACTAGATGGGGGCATACTAGTGGGCCTTATAGGAATAGCTGATAGGATGTTTATAGAGGGTCAAGAGTTGGAGGGGCTGCCGGGTAGTAAGAGGGAAGCTTGTAGGAAGTTAGGTCAGACGGGGCCAGGGTGCCCTAGTGTCCGCATGGGCTATAGGCCTGGACAGCTTGGCAGCCACGTAACGTTAAAGCGCTGCAGCCCAAGTTACCTACGGCCACTGTGTGTCATAGCAGAGGGCCAGAACAGGAAAGGAAAGATGTGGCGACTTATCACCTGGGCAGATGCTTTTAGGGCAGGAGTCAGTTGGACTGAGGAGATGAAGGAAGTTGGAACTTCGACGAGATCGGTACAGTCGGGCCGGATGCTTTACCACAAGCAACCAAACCTGGTGACTGATGATTTCACGTCTGGGGCGAAACAGGCAGAAGGAATTGTCATCATAGCCAGGAAGGAACTGGGGAGCAGTCTAGGACGGTCTGGTCCGGGCGTGTACTGCACAGATGCGACAGCCAGAAAGAGAAAGATGAGGAAACCAGTAATTGTCACGATGTACCAACTGTGGATGTAACATGTGAAGTATTCAGTAAAGAAAATGTTAAAGTTAACTTGGACCTTGTCTCTATTGCTGGGGGTCGCCTGAAAGAGGGACCGTCGCTGCCTGGGAAGTGCCCAGAAGAAGCCGAATCTGGAGATGCAGGTATGCCAGAGAGAAGAGTACAGTTTTCTTTAGGGGAAGGACTGGACATAAATTTTGCGGTTGTTCAGGTCACGACTACAGTCCTGTCCCTCCCTTACAGAAGCACAACTGACTAATACCGTGTCCACTTTCTACAAAGTGTTTCACCACTGGGTTTACAATTTCTTGAGGTGTGATGATTATGTTCAAAGTTGAAACTACACACATGATGGATTTAAATAGGGGTTACTTAAAGGGAACCTGTCAGCAGGATGGTGCTCAGTAAACTACAGACACTGTCAGGTTGGCACTGTTATACTGATTAACCCCTTTCCCACCTGGGACATATAGATACGTCTCAGCGATTTTGCGTGCACACAGGCTGATTCTTACAGCTGACACCCGGCACTAAGTGCCAGCAACTGTCCCGCACCGCTCCCGGCACTTTAACTCCCTAAATGCTGCAATCAAATGTCACCACAGCATTTCAAGAGCTGGCAGAGGGATGCCAGCCCCCCTGCCCTTGGATTGGAGACCCTGAGACGTCACACAGGTCCCGATCATTGCCATGGTGATCCAATGTTGTCATGACGACATCCGGGTCTCCAGAGGTAGGAAAATTGCTTGATCACGCTCAGATCATAATGAAACAACTTTCTGTGAGTGAAGAGCTGACAGCTTGCATAACACAAGGATGTTGCTGCATCCCCATACTATACAAGCGATCAGCCTGCAAAAAATGATAGTCCCATAGTGGGACAAAGTAAAAAATTTAAAAAATAGTTATTACAAATTTTAAAAATGTTGTAAAAAAAAAAATTTAAAAAAATCAAAATGTATTGTTACCCATAAAAATATATTTGTATGAAAAAATATAAACAAAAGTACACATATTTAGTGTATAAATATATATAGTTTTTATTGTGTAAAAGCATCAAAACTTAAAACATATAACTGGGGTATATCTGATATCGCACTGACCCGAAGAATAAAGATATCTTATCAATTTTACCAGAACAATATAAGAGGTATTGCCACGTTCAGTGGAAATTGTGGGACAAATTTTGTTGCCATTTTTACCCTCTTCTTGTGTGAAAATGTAAAAGCTGGGGCTAAAAACAACATTTTAGTGGTAAAATGCAGTCATTTTTTTCTTCACAGCCCAAAGGGATAAAACTCTGTGACACACCCATGGTGTCAATATGATCACTGCACCTCTGCGGATCCAAGGGCTGTCAAAACCAATGAGTATCAGGAGCTGGTAAATTTGTGGCTACCTCACTCGTTGCCGATTATTGAAGACACCAAGTCACAGAAAATTATTAAACTGACGTCAATTCACAGAAAATTATTAGTTAATATTTTTCTGTGAATTTATATCTTCAATAATCGGCAGCATGGGAGGTATCCACAAATTTTCCAGATCTAGATGCAGCATGTAGTAGAGTTCAGAAAGCTAAACTTGCCCACACCACATCTAACCCCACCCACACCACATCTAATCCCACCCACACCTCAGCTAACCCCACCCACATCATAGCTAACCCCACTCAGATCACATCTAACCCCACCCACACCACAGCTAACCCCACCCACATCATATCTAACCACACCCACACCACATCTAACCACACCCATGCCACAGCTAACCCCACCCACACCTAACCTTGCCCATACCACAGCTAACCCTGCCCACACAACAGCTAACCCTGCCCACACAACAGCTAACCCCGCCCACAACACATCTAACCCCACCCACACCACATCTAACACCACTCACATCTCAGCTAACCCAGCCCACACCACAGCTCTCTGTGGTCCTTGTCTTTTGACAGTGAGCTGCTTATCAGAGGAGGGGATGGAGTTGAACAACTCCCCAGTTTGGCAGTGATAATCCCTTGGTGAAAAAACCTTCAGTTCAAGCAAACAACAGCACACAGCCAAAAAAGTGACACATCCTTGGAATCTGTGTTTTAGCCTCTATTTCCTTCTGTCTTCAGATTACAAGCGTGTAAACTAAGTACATCTCAATATACTTGAAGCCACAAGAGATGTTTTACTTGGACAATAAGCTGCAGTGTCTTCCAGTAAGGGCGGTGCTAGCAAATATTGCTAACGATACTCAGAAGGATGTGATGACAACCGGTGTCCATCCCGTAGATATGTTTCCTTAATGACTGTGTACAGCACATCAGACGCACCCAGGTAACACTCCTAGCAACCACCTAACATAAATGGACCATTCCAGCACTAGCCAAATCAGGTGCTTGGATACTAATCCTGTGTGGTCATGACACCTACTGCTCTCCATTATTAATGCACCGTACCTCCTTACAGTCTACAGTTCAGTACATTGTGCCTCTGCTGCTGCCATTGCATACACAGTTTCTGCAAATGACCCAAAAAAGTGACAAATCCAGCAGGAAACAGTTTATCATCTCGGAACCTAAGAATCAGAGGATTTCTAGTCCTCTGGGGGTCCAGAGCAACGCTGGGAGAAGTGTCGGTGTTAATGAGACATGTACATGTAACTTTTTATTAAATGCATTATATTTATCGGCGAGAATGAGCGGTATTATGCCTCCTTATAGTATAATGCTGACGGCACTGTCCCACCGCCATAAGACCATAGTCACCCGAGATGGTGTCCGATTGTTTGTCAAGGGGCCTATGTCATGAACAAGGGCCCATAACGGGTAAAGCTATTGGAAATCCTGACTTAATCATAAACCTTTAAGGAAACTTTTCAAACACCGAGCTTCATTTACCCTCCTCGGGTGAAGAGCTTTGTCTCCGCCATTGACATCGCTGCAGCCAATATTTCAACTCCGCGAGCCAACATTGCCAGAGCCACTGGAATCAGTGATTGATTGCAGCTAAATTGAGGTAAGGTCACCTCTGTAGACAAACAACAAAGACAGGAGAAGCAGCAGAGACACATCTGGACTCGGAGAAGAGTATTCTGAAAGATGGCAATCTCTTTACAGAAGCACTCCTCCCATCAAAGCTTTGATCCCCTTAATATATTGCAATCATCATATTATATAGCACTGTGTACTTACAATTGCTCATTTTGCCTTTCTACCCAGCTAATTATTCTCTTTTCAATAAAGAAACAGGAAGTTTCTTGTCCCAGTAGAAGTCATTCCCCTCTTCAACTCCTGACCCAGCTGCTGCCTAGTCCCCCCTGCCAGGGACTTTTGCAGTAACTGATGACTCATACAGGGAAAATTAACCTCCTGTTTCTACATAGAGCTTAGAGGGTGTTGGGCGTCGGGTTCCTGCAGCGGTCCAACAGGAATCCAGAGCCTCACATTCTGGGGTCTCGCATTATCTTTCGACCGCAGAGGACATTGCTCAGCAATCCTGGCTTCCCAGACGCTCTGCCCAGACCTGCTCTGTAGGGTTGGCTATTGCTGCCACCTTTGGCTCAGCAATGGCAATGCAGGCTGCTCAGCAGCAAAGCACTCCAGAGGCAATGCCCGCCGTAGCTCTACTGAGCATGCTCACGAGACGATCTTCCATTGGAGGTCGGGAGCCACATGTCCAGGTCCTTCTCGTGATCTGATTGGTCCATCTCAGGGATCTGGAAGCTTCCGGAAGGTCCCGGCTATAAAAGGTTCGCATGGCCGCTCGGCCATGCGCTAGTATAGTCTCTAGTTGCTACTGTGTGAATGATAATGGATGTATGAACCTGCGAATGACTCATTAAGATCCCCTCCCTCTGATATTACGAGTGTGTATAGGGACTTAGCTTTAGAGTCAGCGCCAGCCAGTGGCAAGCTATAGCCACAATAAGCATCTACACAGTACTAGCGTCCGACAGTGCGCCCCCTCTTGGGCATTGTCGACTAGTGGCAGTGTCTGTTGCTGCGCTGCAGTCTGCAGCTCCTTTTGGCGTCCACAGTTGCGACGCCGCACTCACGGTAGGTCTAGACGGACGCTGACCTTTTGCCTAGGGCCCAGCTCCTGTGACCATATACCGTGTGTGCACTCCTCTGAGACGTGTGATGCTAACAGGCTCAGCCCTTTTGTGTTTTGCACTTAAGGCATCTCTGAGTAAAACAGAGATCGCTCCGTGCACCTGGGTGACGTTCAACCCGCGTGCGTTATACCGCCATCTTGTATGTCCACTATCAGCAGTGTTAACACCTTCTGCACGGTGGACCCCGGACGGCGAACGCACTTTAAGTTATTTTATATTTAGTGCGTTCTGCCGTCCCTAACAAGAAGGATTCAGCTAGTCAGTTATCAATCATGTGATGTCATGGACCTAATGGGAAAGCGAAGAATTAGCTGGGTAGAAGGGCAAAATGAGCAATTGTAAGTACACAGTGCTATATAATATGATGATCTCAATATATTAAGAGGATAAAAACTGTGATGGGAGCAGTGCTTCTTTAAACAGCTACTCATCACATGCTATTTTATTGAGAGATTATCAGTTTTAGGCCGCGTCACACTTGCGAGAAACTCTCACGAGTCTCGCATCACAATACCCGGCACTGCCGCCGGCACTTGGACCGGCGCCTTCAGCTGGATAGAAATACATGCAGCCGCACACTCCGGTCCCGAGTGTCGGGTGTTGAGACGTGAGACTCGTGCAAGTTTCTCCCAAGTGTGACCCTGGCCTTATAGCCACTACCCCACCCAGCATTTACAGTGCCAGTAAGGAAGTAAAACACGCCATTCTGACACATATACCAATGAGGCGAAAAGTGTGGGGAGGGTAGTATTAACTTTCCAACTGACCTGGCTTATCCAAAGCATCACCCCTTTAGACCTGTGATTGGTACAATGACCCTTTCCACCATGTTTAGCAGGAACCTTATGCACAGTGTGTCCTCTCCCAGGTACGTGCACAGTACTCTTCCCTCTATGGGCAAACACAGCACTGTTGTCCTGCGCATGCGCTTGGCCAGGGGACTCATGGCGCATGGCTGAGATATTTGTGTGCAATTAAAAGTGTGGAAAGGAGCATTTCACCTTGTGTTTACTACGCTATCTGCTGCCATAATTCCTTCTGTTACCATAAATCCGATAACAGATCCCCTGTAAGGAACAGAAAAACTGTGCAATCAAAGTGCAGGTGCTTGGTACCTTTATCCAAAGTGCAGGTGCTTCGTACCTTTATCCTAATGTCACTTTAGGACAGTGTTTAAGGGAGTGCCAGAGATACAGCGCAGTCCTCTGCTATCTTCGTCAGTCCCAAAGACAATGGATGGGTGAATGGAGCAGCAGCAATTCTAAAGGAGATTTCTTAGAATAACTGGCGGTCCCAGTGGTCAAACCACCAGCGCACAGCAAGTCATGAGTCATCCTGTGGATAGGCCATAACTTGTCAAGTTGGGACAACCCCTTTAAGTAGCTTCAAAATATCTTAAAAATTTGAGTCATCTATATTCTGGGATTTTTCCTCCACAGAATACTCAGAACCTCACTTGGAAATATTTTTAAAATTGCTCATAAAAGCTGGGATTACCCTATAGAAATAAATCTGGGATAACAGAGATCCTCATAGACTCCAGGACGGGTTCTAGCGCCTGACCAAACCTGAATTCTTAGTTGATAATTTAAAGGGAATCTGTCAGTAAGACCCCCCACCTTCCAAACCTCATATATGGATGTCTAGGAAATGTAAATCCCTTGACATCTTTATATCTGGGATTTTTTATGCATTCCTGAGCATTTAGGGTTTTTTATTCATATGATGCATTAAGTGCTATGGATGTGACCTTATCAATACGATAGGAAATACGGCTGCAGATGGCTCCCCTACTGTGACGCTAGTCACTACTCACAGATAAGCTGTGAGGCTGGGCAGTCAAGGGGTCTGAGGTCCAAAGTCAAGAGGGTATATCATAGACAAAGGGGTGAGACAGTGCGAGGTCAGAATTCCAAGAAGATAATGATTCATGACAAAAAGGGCTAGGCAAACGGATGCTCAAGACAAATCTTAGGTCCAGCAGCAAAGATCAGAACACCAGAACAATAGTTCATGAGCAAAGAAACAATTGGCAGCAATCAAAGGCAGAGAGCTGGTTAATTAGCTCGGTAATTACTAGCACTATCCCTTAACCCAAGCCAGTCCATCTAAAACGCGAGGTTTTCTTATAGGGGACACATATTAATATTTGTCACAGCTTTCCCAGCAGATCCCTTTCGCTCCTCTCACAAAATTACAATTGAAAGAAGCGGTGGGGAGCTGCGTGAGAGCCATACTCATCTCCACAACCGGATATGCAGAGTACTGCAGTCAAGATAAGTTTGCCATTGGCTGCTGCACTCTGCATAGGCAGCAACAAAAATGACAAAGCTTGCTGTATACTGAGAGCTTTGCCATCTTGGTTGCTGCCTATGCAGAGCACATAAATGATGCTGCTACACTCTACAGAGGAGCCAGATCCATAGTGGCACTAACTGAGATGCTAAAGCAGCTCCTGACGGTTTTACTTATTTAACCTGTTATATGCCTGCAGGCAATCACTTGCCTCTGTGCTGCTCTCAGAAGCTGCAGTAGGGGTGGGGGTGGTAATGCTCCATAGAATCTGAGGCCCTGGGCAACGGCCCTTGTCCCCTCCATACCCCACACACAAACTATACCACTATCCCTATGAGAACAACTGATTCCAGCATCAGGATTGTTGCTTTTCTAACCAGAACTTGTCATCTGATTCATGCTCCAAACCATGGGCCGCATTAACCCCTTCACTACCAAGGGTGGTTTGCACGTTAACTACCGGGCCAATTTTTACAATTCTGACCACTGTACCTTTATGAGGTCATAACTCTGGAACGCTTCTATGGATCCCGGTGATTCTGACATTGTTTTCTCGTGACATATTGTACTTCATGTTAGTGGTAAAATTGCATTCAAATAACTTGCGTTTATTTGTGAAAAAAACGGAAATTTGGCGAAAATTTTGAAAATTTCGCAATTTTCCAACTTTGAATTTTTATGCCCTTAAATCACAGCGATACGGCACACAAAAAACTTAATACATAACATTTCCCACATGTTTACTTTACATCAGCACAGTTTTGGAACCAAAATTTTTTTTTGTTAGGAAGTTATAAGGGTTAAAAATTGACCAGCGATTTCTCATTTTTGCAACACCATTTTATTTTTAGGGACCACTTCACATTTGAAGCCACTTTGAGGGGTCTATATGATAGAAAATACCCAAAAGTGACACCATTCTAAAAACTGCACCCCTTAAGGTGCTTAAAACCACATTCAAGAAGTTTATTAACCCTTTAGGTGCGTCACAGGAATTTTTTGAATATTAAAAAAAAAAATGAACATTTAACTTTTTTTCACAAAAAAAATACTTCAGGTTCAATTTTCTTTATTTTACCAAGGGTAACAGGAGAAATTGGACTGCAAGACTTATTGTGCAATTTGTCCTGAGTATGCTGATACCTGATATGTGGGGGGAACCACTGTTTCGGCGCATGGCAGAGCTCAGAATGGAAGGAGCGCCGTTTGACTTTTTCAATGCAAAATTGGCTGGAATTCAGATCGGACGCCATGTCACGTTTGGCGAGCCCCTGATGTACCTAAACAGTGGAAACCCCCCCAAGTGACCCCATTTTGGAAACTAGACCCCCCAAGGAACTTATCTAGATATGTGGTGAGAACTTTGAACCCACAAGGGCTTCACAGAAGTTTATAACGTACAGCGGTACAATTAAAAAATCATATTTTTTCCACAAAAATGATCTTTTCACCCCCAATTTTTATTTTTCCAAAAGTAACAGGACCCTAAAAGATATTGTGCAATTTATCCTGAGTACGCTGATACCCCACATGTGGGTGTAAATGACTATTTGGGCGCATAGCAGAGCTCGGAA